>NC_137074.1:25568591-26768591 GCF_951640355.1 Cnephaeus nilssonii | reverse complement strand
ACATGTAAGAGCTAGTTGTAATAAGAGCCAACATACCTACCATAAACCAAATCCTTTTTTTTTGAGTGGAGTGGTCAAAAGTAGAAATATTTGAAGAAAATACCTAATGTAAATCCTTCTTCACTTTGATTAGTGCATTGCTGAGGGCAACTGGCAAGAGAGGAATTGTTATATCTCGTTCCACATATCCTACTGCTGGACGATGGGGGGGACACTGGCTTGGAGATAACTATGCACAATGGGACAATTTGGACAAATCGATCATTGGTATGTGAGAGTCACCATCTTTATCATTATTCTTTTGAGTTTTCTGTTAAGTATTCACTTTTTCTGGCATTTGTTCATATACCTTATAAGTGCGTCTCAGAAAAATGCTTTGGCATTATATCTTATGACAAATAGCCCCATGATAAAGTAGTGGTTCAGAAATCAGGATCTGGGATTCTGTATAGAAACTAATGATTTCCAACTAGTTTGTTTTGAGAAAATAATTTCATCACTTTCTGTTTCAATTTCTTGGTTTGAAAGGACAGGAGATGGAAAAGATAATAAACTAAGAATAGAAATGAGTAGAAATTCTAGATTCTAGGGAATAAGAATCACTCATAGGTGGTAAAGAATTAAATATTTTAAACCACATTTAGAAAGAGATTTCTGGCAATGATTGGATAAATAGTAAATAAGACATTATCATTTTAAAGAGCAAAGGGATATTTTTCTGTTTGAGATCTGGTCTTAAAAATGCTTTACGATTCATTTAGGTTTCAAGGAAAACACATAATGCTTAGAAGTATTCCTTTAAAAGAAGAGTTGGGAAACCACATTTTATCAAAGTGATCATTCCTCAGAAGATTCTATTTAACAACAATAATTCAATTTATTTCAAATGATGAGACCTATAATTAAATAATTACAAAGATAGCCTTTTAGTATAAAATATGAAATCAAGGAAATCACTATCACTTTCTTCTCATATGATAATGTGTTCATAACAACTTTGTACTTTATGTTATCTTAAAATGTCAAGGATGCATATCCTGTTTTATTTTTATAAATGTCATTAACACTATAAACTTAAAAGTATAAAAATTATAAAAATAAATGATAGAAAAGTATGTTGATAATCAAAAAAATATTTGAATTAGAGTTTGGTATTAGAAATGGAACATCTTTATACCTAAAAAACATCAAAATATATATTAAACTGTAGCTTTCTAAGACATTTTTTTTCTAATTTTTTAAGGTATGATGGAATTTAGTCTCTTTGGAATTTCATATGTAAGTAATTCTATTACCTTTATCTTTATCACTTATAAATGTTAAGAAACTAACTGAAAACTAATTAAATACAACAATGTATTTTAGACTGGAGCAGATATCTGTGGTTTCTTCAATAACTCGGAATATCACCTCTGTGCCCGCTGGATGCAACTTGGAGCATTTTATCCATACTCAAGAAATCACAACGTTGAAAACACTAGGGTATGTAATTATTGCATTTACTCTTCTTTCTCAACCCTCCCCTCCCCGCCCCACTAAACATATGTATTTTTTAATAGAATTCACTCCACCTCACTGATTTCCAGGCAAATGCTTAAACCTCCATACATTTACTGAGGACCTCTAAGCACATAATTTTGAAAATTTTCTGACTTGAGTTACTGTATACTTTTGGGTTCAAGACTTGGTTAGCTGGCATTCTTACTGCTGTTCTACATAATTTTGGAGTAGCTAGGACAAAAACAAAAGCCTCTGGAACTTCTTACAAACCAGAATGGAACAATAAAAAAAAATGAGCTTCAAACTAAATAATTAGTCGTAAAAGCCATTTGAAACACTAGTATCAATGCATTAAATTGGAAGGTGTAAAAGGCATATGTTAAAACCAATGAGTTGAAGAATTGAGGGAAAAAAAGGAGAGGGGAATCATGAGAATTATTTTCTGTGTGATGACAACACTCTTCACTAAGTTGTCAGAAGAAACTTTTGAATGAGAAGGGAGACGGTACTAAAGATATGGAAAAATATGAACAATTAGAGGCAATGTTTAAGCAATGAATTTTATGAGATTGACTTTCAGTGAATAAGTACAGAGGAAAGGTACATTTTCAAAAGCACCTAACAGAAGGCTGTGGACAAAGCTAGTCTTTAAAGGATGAGTTCTAGCCATAGCAACTGAATGGCAGAGCTCACCATGTGCTTGAAATGTCTTACTCAGAAACTTTTAGGCAGAATAGAGGAGGAGGTTTATTTTAGAAAATGAAAATGAAAACCTATAATGAGGCAGAAAAAAAGTATGTGAACATACTTTGGAAGAATTTGAAAGTTGGACAATAGAGGCATAGCTTGTTGGGATAGAAATATTTAATAGGAAAATTTAACAATAACACAATTTAGAAAGCTGTACTATTAAAAAAGTAGGGTATGAATTAATAGAAACCTGACCATGGATTCATTTAACAAGTATTCATTAAGAGTTTACTAGTTAATACAAAATTCTGCCCTACCAATTCATATAATGTAGGAAGGATAGTGATAATAGATAATTATGTGTATATTTATACTTATTTTTTTTATTATATACATACTAGTGTTCCGGTTGCAGGAAAAATCCTGCAATAGGGTTTCCTGCTGCACTCTACCCCACCCTGCCTACTCTCCTCTCTTCTCCCCTGCCCCGCCTTCTCCGTCAGCCTGCCCACTCTCCTTCCTTCTCCCCTGGCCCTGCCTGCGCTCCTCCCTTCTCCCCCGCCCCGCCTTCTCCGCCAGCCCGCCTGCTCTCCTTTCTTCTCCCTGGGCCCAGCATCCGCTCCACCCTTCTCCCCCGGCCCCGGCTCTGCTCCTCCCTTCTCCCCCGCCCCGCCTTCTCCGCCAGCCCACCCACTCTCCTTCCTTCTCCCCCGGCCCCGCCTCTGCTCCTCCCTTCTCCCCCGCCCCGCCTGCGCTCCTCCCTTCTCCCCCGCCCTGCCTTCTCGGCCAGCCACCTGCTCTCCTTCCTTCTCCCCTGGCCCCGCCTCTGCTCCTCCCTTCTCCTCCCCCCTGCTTGCTTGCTTCTCCGCAGCTTTGCTCTCTTCAGCAGCTCTTGGCTTCTTTCTACACTGTCTTGATATGCAAATTAGCCGCCATCTTGGTTGTGGTAATTTTCATGCTCGTCCTGATTGACTGGTGGCCGTGGCTTGGGCATAGTGAAGGTGTGGTCAATTTGCATATTTGTCTATTATTAGGTAGTATATTTATACATTTATATAAAATGTCACATACAAATAAATGCATATGAAGGAAAAATGGAGTAAGTTAAAGTGATAGAGATTTATGGGGCTTCTGTTTTAGAAGGGTGTGTCAGGGAAGTCCTCTTGGATGAAGTCACATTAGCATTCGAGCAGAGAATTGGGTGGAGGGTCAGAAACCAATATAAATATACTAGAGGCCCAGTGCACAACATTTGTGCACAGGTGGAGTTCCTAGGCCTGGCCAGTGATCAAGACCGATCAGGGCCAGGCTGATCAGGGCCAGGCTGGAGAGGAGGTGACGGTCTTTTTACCTGCAGTGTGTATTCTAGAATAGATTTGGGCATGTTCTTTTTTCTTGTCCAACATTAATTAGGTCTTCACTTCCTCATATATAATTAGTTCTTTAGTACCATAATTTATTTATTTCTGATGAGAACATGCAATGTGCAGGGTTAACATGATAGGTCAGCATGCATCTATTTATTTTAATCTATTTTTATGGCATTTCATTTATCTTCTAGACTTTTGACCCTACACTGTTTGTCGTCATAGTTGACAATGTTTTTGTCACATATTCAAATGTGAACTGCTCTTTCCATATGATAACTTAAGTTAAATCAAGCCAGGGACTTAATGTTCATTTTTCATGTTTAAATATTAATATTGTGCTCTCTGTATGAGATATAAACATTATTGTATAAGATTTTTTTGTGATGTAGTATATTGTACATGACAGTGAATTAATATTATTGCTTTTTATTCTCCAAATATGTATTTCAAAATTATGTTTTAAATAAAATTAAAAGTTTATAACTATTTAAATTGGGTTTATTTCAGAGACAAGATCCTGTTTCCTGGAATCAAACTTTTTCAGAAATGTCAAGGAATGTTCTAAATATAAGATACACTTTGTTGCCATACTTCTATACACAGATGCATGAAGTTCATGCTTATGGTGGCACTGTTATCCGACCTCTGTTGCATGAGTAAGTGCAAATACTTTTCTAACATAGACAGATAGCGTCCAATTAATTTACTCAATAATGTCTTTTAGTACAACGTACAATATATTTTTAAAGATTATGAAGCATTTTACATTTCCCCTACCACCAGAACACTTTAATTTTTTAAAAAGAATACCCACTTAAAAATGTTTGCATTGTTTTTAGAAAGAGAGAGAGAGAGAGAAAGAAAGAGGATGATAGAGAAACTTTGATGACAGAAAAGGATCAACTGGCTGCCTCCAGCATGTCCCCTACTGGGAATCAAGCCACCAACTCAGGCATGTGCCCTGACCTGAAATTAAACCAGGTGACGTCTTGGTGCATGGGACAATGCTCAACCAACTGAGCCATACTGGTCAGGGCCAATATATAATATTTTGAATTTAAAATTTTTCATTATTATTTTAGTGTATATTTTGGATAAACAAACGTTTTCATAAATCTTCTGATTGGTAGGTTTATATATGCCATTAAAAATGAGGCAAAGTAGTTACTAAAAAGTAATTATTCTTCCTATGAATAACTATTGTATTCCAGATGTTATTCTAGATGACTTATATACCTTATTACATTGAGTATTTTAAAAAAGTTTTCTACATTAAGTAATATTGTTTCTGCATTATGATTAAATTAATTGCAATTTACAGCAGTTAAGCAAATCTTATACATATCTATATATATAAAAGCCTAAGAAATGGGCCAACTGGCCAACAGTCTGGTAGCTATGACACATACTGACCACCAGGGGGAAGACTCTCAATGCAAGAGCAGAAACCACAGGCATGAAAACATGGAACAGACTGATGAATCCGGGAGGGAACTGGGGAGGGAGGAGGGTGGGGCGATATTAACCAAAGATCTTATATGCATACCAGAGTCCTGGTGCATGGATTTATGCACCAGTGAGGTCCCTCAGCCAGGCTTGCAGGGATTGGTTTGAAACGGGCTCTCCAACATCCCCTGAGGGGCCCCAGATTGCAAGAGGGCACAGGCCAGGCTGAGGGACCCCACCTGTGCATGAATCTGTGCACCAGGCCTCTAGTTAATTCATAATTGAAAAAGATTACACCCCTTTTTGTAGGTGTGCTAATGGGGTACCTTAGGACAGTTTTAACATTCTCCTTAGTAAATTTATTTGGATTCATTTTTAAAGCTCAAACTGATATATGGCTAAATATTGAAATTTTATTCTAACATTTTAGCTTATTCTATTTTTAAGACAAATACATGCTGATTCTTATTGTACATGTTACAAAAAACAAAATACACATTCAACAAAAATACAAAGAAAACCTTAAAATAATCATAGTACATTAAGCTATCTGTGTACCCTATATTACCACAGTAATTGAAAAAGGCAATTTGTAATATTGCACTATTGATAAACCAATGAAAATTACACAGCATAAACATTTACTCAGATTGAACAGTAGTAACCAAGGTAAAATTCCCAAAATAATAGCATGATCATTATACCTTAAATTCTAATAATAAGATGAAAGATCCAGCTTTCTAAAAAAAGTTTTTCTTCCTAGATTCAAATTATCATCTCTAGTTGCTTTATTAAACCATAATCCTTTCTTTATTCCTGGTAACAGTTTATTAATCTCTTGCCTCTTTCATTTTCACACTCCTCACTCCCTTTGTCATCTCCCTAGTAACTTCCCAGAATCAAGTATCAGATCTGGACTGAGTCCCAGTTAGAAATATTATTATTAACTATGCAAATTCTTGTCCTGTTGAAAACACCTGGGTCTTTGCTTCCATTGGAAATTCATGGAAAAGTAAACCCAGAAGTCTGTCTTGGCATTAATCTGTTTGTAATAGAACAAAATATAACAACCACAACAAAAAAGAACAAACATACAAACAAAATTATACTTCCATTTTAATTAGAGGAAAATTGTGACTATTTA
This sequence comes from Cnephaeus nilssonii, assembly GCF_951640355.1. Classification (NCBI taxonomy): domain Eukaryota; kingdom Metazoa; phylum Chordata; class Mammalia; order Chiroptera; family Vespertilionidae; genus Cnephaeus; species Cnephaeus nilssonii. The sequence continues at coordinate 26,762,441 of NC_137074.1, read as the reverse complement.
ATAGTGTCTATTCTCAAGATTTTATTCTTTCCAGTAATTTATATCTCAAATTCAGACCTCTAGTAACATATAAAGGAACCTTTAAGAACATATAAACCCACTCTTCATCAAGTTCTAATAGAAATAAGATAAACAAACTCTTTAAAATTACCAAATCAACATGCTTGTCTCACACTTTTTTCACAGGATATTTATAATTTTTGTTTTCTAGTTTGTTAATATCCTATTTCTAGTTAATATTTTCAAATTAAATTTCTCATGCAGTGGTCTTACAAATTCAATCACAATTCTCTCCATCATGTCAGGAGGTTTAGTCATGGTCTAGATTTACTTGTCAAGTATTGTAGTATTAAACATTGAATTCCAAGTCACAGGGTTATTTTTATTTTTTTTCATTATTTGGTTTTCTTTTCAATCCACACAAGCCCACACTGCAAAATGTGATTTGAATACTTATTTAATGGTATCCAGAAGAGATAAAGTTCTTTGATTAAACTATCTATTAATATTTTGTCAAGGTTCTATAAGGAGAAGCCTACCTGGGACATATTCAAGCAGTTCCTGTGGGGCCCAGCATTTATGGTTACCCCTGTATTGGAACCTGTAAGTCCTACCACATATTTTTGTTCATAAAATATTTTTCCTAATTGATATATTTTTAAATAACTGTATTTTTAAATTTCAGTATCAGAATGTTGTAAGAGGCTATGTCCCTAATGCTCGGTGGTTTGATTACCATACGGTAAGTAATTAAAGAATTCTGGGGAATTTACTAAACAGAAATGGGTTTAAGTTTGATACTAACCTTTTCATTAATGATGTATTTGATTTACTTTCCACTTAAAATGAGTAAGCTACTTTTTGCTAATTAGATCTGAATCAAATGAACACATAGTGAAAGAGAATTAATTTATTCTGCCACAGTTGATCATGTAGTCATTGATTTATTTTACCAAATAAACATGGGAAGTATATATTGTACATCAAAAGGTCATTGCCCTTTATTGGCTGTGCAAAATGATTACAGGTAATGCAGGCCTCCCAGGAATAATGTATGTGGCAGGCAGGAATAGTTTTTGTGACCTTTCAAAAATCCGTACATTGCCCTAGCCAGTTTTGCTCAGTGGATAGAGCATACCCCTGGGGACTGAAGCATCCTGGCTCCATTCTGGTCAAGGGCACATACCTGGGTTGCAGGCCCCTCCCCATGCAGGAAGCAGCCAATCAATGATTCTCTCTCATAATTGATGTTTCCATCTCTCTCTCCCTCTCCCTTTCTCTCTGAAATTAATACAAATATATATATTTTAAAATCCATACATTTTTGCATGGATTTAGTATGACAAGAATAAGTAGTTGTAAATTATTTTCAAAGCTACCATGAAACCAAGTACTGAGTATATGCTTTAAAGCACATGATCTTCTTAGTAAATGTCTGTGTCTTTATTTTAAACTAGAGGCCCAGTGCACGAAATTCATGCATGGGGGGTGTCCCTCAGCCCAGCCTGCACCCTCTCCAATCTGGGATCCCTCACACAATCCAGGACTGCTGGTTCCCAACTGCTTGCCTGCCTGCCTGCCTAATTGCCACTAACCGCTTCTGCCTGCCAGCCTGATCACCCTCTAATCACTCCCCTGCCAGCCTGATTGACTCCTAATTGCTCTCCTGCTGGCCTGATTGCCCCTAACTGCCCTCCCTGGCAGGCCTGGTTGCCCCCAACTGCCCTCCTCTGCTGGCCCAGTAACCCCTAACTGCCCTCCCTTGCCAGCCTGGTCACCCCTAACTGCCCTCTCCTGCAGGTCTGGTTTCCCCCTACTGCCTTCCCTGCTTGCCTGGTCCCCCCCCAACTGCCCTCCCTTGCAGGCCCAGTCACCCCTAACTGCTCTCCCCTGCAGGCCTGGTCCCCCCCAACTGCCCTCCTCTGCTGGCCTGGTCACCCCTAACTGCGCCCCACATTGGTCTGATCACCCACAACTGCCCTCCCCTGCAGGCCATTTTGTGGTGGCCATCTTGTGTCCACATGGGGGCAGCCATCTTTGACCACATGGGGCGGCCATTTTGTGTTGGAGTGATGGTCAATTTGCATATTACTCTTGTATTAGATAGGATTTGGAAAGTGTGTCATTTGATTTTATAAATGTGCCCCGTCAAGTTGCAATATCGCTGATAATTCCACTTCTTGCTGCTTTTGTTCTTCCTTCCAACCCTGTCATTTCAAGGGCCAAGATGTTGGTGTCAGAGGAACGTTTAAGGATTTTGATGCTCCCTTTGATAAAATAAACCTTCATGTTCGTGGTGGTTACATCCTACCATGTCAAGAACCTGGCCAAAACACATTTCACAGGTAAACGAAGAGGTTACAGAACTCAGATTAAATTTTAAGATATATCATCTAGAATTGCCAAGGATTTGGAAGGGTCTGCAATTCTACCCTAGTTCCAAGCTTACATATAGCCTGCTAGTTTCATGGAGCTGAGTCAGAAGCAAAGAGCCTTTTTACTCATGGCATACCAAGAAATGTGACCTTCATGTTTGCTTCCGTTGTTCCAGTCCCATGGGGGTGACATGAAGTGGCCTAAAGATAGTGCATATGCAGGAGGTTTGAGACACAGCTAAGGAACTCCAAGATCAAGGAAACTCAATTTATTTTGGTATCAACTGTAAACAAACCTGTGTATACTTTGCTTTGAATTATTATACTGGACAGTGATTTAAAATTTTATTAAACATGGCCCTGTGTACCAATACCATTTGCTTTAAAAGCATCCTTTAAAGGATAGTTGAAAGAAAAACTGTCAGTGCCTCTGTATGCAAGATATGCAAAAACTAGAGAGACTCATGGAAAACTGTCTGAAAACATGACCTTTCCTCTTGTAATAAGAACATTTAACAAACTAATATACCAACTAAAACTTACTATCTAATGCATAAATATGCAAAGGTTTTGACAACAAATGTCTAAGTTCTCCTTTTTTTCCTGCCTCTGACATGTGAAAATAAATACTATGAACATGATTTTTAAGTGACCCTTTTTTAAACTTTAAGCAAATGTTCCCAGAAGGTATCTCTGAACTTCAATCTTTTCTGTTCCCCTTTCTCTGCCTCCCTCTTTCAGTCAAATACTCTTTGACTCAATTTAGTCAATGAAAATGTGGATATCCATGGATGATTTCACTACTCCTTCAAATACTAAGTCTACCGCTGCCCAGAGAAGAACCAGATGCATCTCTTAGTAGCCTTGTCCCATTTAAAGTTAAAAGATGATTCAGATTTTTCTGTCCATTGTCATTCATAGCAGATTATCTGGCTAATACTCTCCTCTCTTCTTTGTCCCAGAAACCCCAATCAGATCTGAATCAAATGAACACAAAGTGAAAGAAAATTCAGTTATTCTGCCAGTTGATTGTGGTATTTTCTCCCTCTCATTCAGCAATATGTCCAGACTGTGTCTTCTGTGACTGCCACAGTCTTCATTTCCACTGCCTGAATTCAGACTTAGACATTCAGGTTCTAGAGGACTTTGTCCCTCTAGCTCTTGTCTTTCCATACTGCACCCACTCTCTTGGTCATCTACATGCTCACAGCCCCAGTTGGCATGAACTGTCTCTATATTCTGGAGCCTTTTAGATCAATTTGTATCAATATTCTACTTTGGTATCAATTAAAGATAAGAAAAATGATCTTATGAGAAAAATAAGCGTTGCATGGAGGGGACCCAAGGTGTTCCTTGAAGAATCCTTTTGTTATGAGAGAGAAAATAAGCTACTGTGTGTGTGTGTGTGTGTGTGTGTGTGTGTGTGTGTGTGTGTGTGTAAAGTAAATAGGATATTGGTTTAGGTATATACAGAGTTAGGTAAAAGCAGGTTTACAGTTATGAATACACAAAGCACAGAATTCATTGTTGTATTGTTATTTATTTATTATTGTATTATTTTCCATATGAACAATTGTAAAACCACTATTGTCCCACCCTGTATATGGAGTAGAATGCAAGTTGAGAAATCCTTTGAATCTGTTTTTAAATATGTTGGAAAATTGTTAAATTAAACCAGAGTTTTAATGTTGATAAGATATACTTATCTTCTACACCAGTGAACTGAATTAAAATACATACATATATTCATGCTAAGACATGCTAACATTTGTACATGGAAAATATCAAAGTGCTATGATGGTATAAATTTTAGATATTTTAGGAGACTTCCATGGCAGTATAGCCTTTAACATTGGTGATAGGAGGAGTAGATAGCTAAGCATAATTTGTCTGAGAAATCTTTCCTTACTAGTATGAGGTTGTTAAGCCAGCTCTCTTGTACAGTGAGCATGGAGGCAGATATTTAGTTTCCAGACTGGCCTATGGAGCCAACAAGCTTGAGAGATATTGTCCATTCCAGTGATAGGACTTACAACTTGCTGGCTACCCTCCACATTCTTATTAACAACTTCCAATGATAACTCAGTGATTTATATATGGAAATGTGAGGAAGATATAAGACATAAGAGATACAAAATGCTACAAAATTATTTCCTGTTTAATGATCAATGACAAGATTACCAGTAAGAAGAATAAAATATGCCAATAAACTTAACATGGTTTTAATTCTTATATATGAGGGCTTTCCTGATTTATTACAGTAGGTGGACCCTTGAGACCAAAATGCATGGCTGGTATTTTTATTAAATATCAAAAATGTTATGGGCTATGTCATTCCCATAAACTCACAAGAAAAAGTAAAGTGCTTTACTTCCTTTGTCTAAAACAGTTGCATCCCCCTTAATAGTCTTAGTTGTGTTCTCTTGGATATTTATATGGATGTCATATCATAACAACATATATGCTACTCTATAAATATTGATAAAATGATATTTCTTCCTTGTAGTCGACAGAATTACATGAGGCTCATTGTTGCTGCAGATGACAATCATATGGCACAAGGATCTCTGTTTTGGGATGATGGAGAGTCTATACGTGAGTGGTCTATTTAATAGATAAATGTAGTTGTTGACATACATATTATCATATTACTTATATGTTGCCTATTATTGTAATTTGGAAGCTTAATAAAAATCTAATAATATTATTCAAAGCTAAAATAGTGTAACAAAGAGTTGAATCAATTTTTTTAAAAAGTGTTATAACTATTTAAAGAATTTGTTCTTATCGTAAATATAGTTCATCTCTATGGCAAATGTCTGGATAACTAGAAAATTTGATTAGGCAGGGATTGTGTAGCGATTATTTTTGTTCTTCTAGAAGCTATTCCAGTGATGCTCACATAATAGACATTCACTATGTATGAGGTCAACTGGGCTGAAAAGCTGTGTTCCATGTGTATGTACTATTGATGCATAAGGGTGCCTCTAAGACATGAGATATTCCAGAAACAAAATTCATGTTTGGTCTCTGGACTTTATAGCTATTTTGTAATTTTTTTTTGGTTTTTAATATTTAGCATTTTGATATGAAAAATTTAAGGATTTAAATCTATATTTACTCTCTGACTATTCCTCAAGACCAAACTGAACTGCTAAACTTTAGCAGTGTGGGCTCTGCTGACCATTGTTATCAGAATCACCTGGGTAGTTTGTAAAGAATGATGATTCTGAAGAAGGTAAAGGGGGATAAATAGTGATGGAAGGAGACTTGGGGTGGCAAACACAAATACCATATACAGATGATGTATTGCAGAGCCATATACCTGAAACCTGTATAATTTTATTAACCAAGGTCATCCCAAAAATTCAGTTAAAAAAGGAATGCAGATTATGGGGTCCATTCAAATTTCATTAATTTGGGAAGAGGTCCAAGAATCTGTCTTCCAGTAAAATGTCCCCAGGTGGTTATCATACTGGTAGAGGATTAGATTTACAATAGTAGCTCTACTAGATAGGCATTTTGAATGTTCTCTTAATAAAAACCTTACTCATAAAACTAACATCTGTGTAGAGCTGAAGTTCTCATGGGTTGTTCACTGTAATTTAAATAAATTATGCATAGATGAGAGATTTTTCATTAATAGTAAAGACATGTATCTTGCATCATTTTAAGTAAACCATAGTTAATATTCTGCAACCATAAGACATAGTAATCTATTAGCAAATAAAATATATTAGAAACTTGATATAAGAATCATGTGAAAATATTTTTAAAGAATCATATGGTGGTTAGCAAGATTCTTACAATAAAATAAAAAAATTCTCAGTATTTTATGATTTAGAGGTTGAAGAATAGTGAGAATCCTATGTGGTAAAAGCCCTGACCTTCATGAACACATTAATTGAAGTTCTACTAACCTTTATCCTACTGAAGTTTTGTTGCAGTCTTTGTTTTTTAAACACTGGAAAGTAACTGCACATAATTTAGATATTCAGACAAGCCAAATAGTTCTGGCCAATTAAATCCACTTTTTTGGTTATATTGTGTAATATCACTATATTTGTTATAATTGAATATAAAGATTTTAAAAGTCTTCTGTAATTTCTTGAGTAAATAGCAATAATACACAATGAATACTTAGAGTCTTTGGATTTATTAGATCAGAATCTTCAAATAAGTTTTCTCTCTTAGTAAGCTTGCAATCTAGTTAATAGACCTCCATCTAAATAATTAAGTACATTCAGATTTCATGGAATGTTATTATTTGCTGTCATATTCTTTCTTTCAAAGAAAATAAAAAAATAAATCAAAACAAACTTATTCTGACACTTGTGTACATTAAGCAATTTTCAGAGGATTAAAGAATACAATGCTGGCATGTATAAGTGGAAAAGGGAATTAAAATGTATTGCCTTTTCAATGTTATCCTAACACTTACTTGTTTCAATCATGCATTTGACTCTACTTTGACTTCCTGTCTTATGCTTGTTGGGTTTTACATAGAAACACAGTCTTATCAGTCAGGGAAACTGGACTTGATTCCAGACCTTGATAATGAAGATGGCCGTCAACTTAATGATGGGTCAATTTAGGATCTTTCATCTTTATAATGGTGTCAAAGGAATGCACATTCAGTAGAAACCACACTTTGAATTTTGATCCATTCCGGGGCTAGTGATAGGCTGTATGATACTCTCTCATGATGCTGGGCAGCAGCAGAGCCACAGCTCCCAGGATCATGAGGTTATCAACCCCTACTCTGCAGTATACTCTTGCCAGCTTTTTTGGATATCGTGTTTTGTGTTTTCTGTATTCAATACATTTCAGAATTCAACAATTTATTATAAACTGGATTCTGTGTTAGATGATTTTGCCCAACAGTAGGCTAATGTTAGTGTTCTGACTATGTTTAAGGTCAGCTAGGCTAAGTGAAGATGTTCATAGGTTAGGTATATTAAATGCATTTCGGCTTACTATATTTTCAATTTCTGATGGATTTATTGGGATATAACCACATTGTAAATAAAAGGGCATCTGTAATTAATGGTTTCACTTTGGGCCATTTATTTAACTTCTCTGGAACTTGCTTTCATCTTCAATATAGTGGGAATGATGATAACACATATTTCAGAATAGTGTAATAAAGTACTTAGAAGTTAACAAGTAATAAGCACTTCATACATTATAGCAAAGAGCAATTTTCAAATTAGTTTTAAATATGGCAGAATTATAATTCATATACAAACATGAATATAAACCTTATGTGTTAGAACCATTTCAGGTGACTCATCCTTCATATTTTAGTGTTGCTGGGACTGTGTTTGAACAAGTAAATATAATGCAATGATGATTTGAGTGCCCTTTATACTGGGAATGTCAAGAAAAATATATTTGTATTTGCTATTCTTCTTCTTTGGAAATATAAATATGTCACTTTTAATTTTCTTTACAGACACCTATGAAAATAACCGATATTTCTTGGCACAATTTGATTTGAACAAGGTATGTATTCATTTCAGATCATTTATGTGCAATTTTGTTAAATAATATTTGAAGTTTTATATCACACTTTATAATTATTTTGTATTTAAATACTTATATTTGGTATTTAACACACCTTATTTCAAATATATGAATAAACAATTTGCTGTACTCTGGAATATATTTTGGTTAACAGATATATATTTTTAAAGTTTAAATTGTTGTTTTTTTCAAATGAAGAATTTAAATTATTTCTTTGTCTTTGTAGACCACCTTGACAAGCACTATATTGAGAAATGATTATGTAAACGCAAATGAAATGAGGCTTGGATTCATCAATATATGGGGGATAGGAACAACTCTTATTAATCAGGTTAATCTCATATATAATGGAAATAATGAGACACTTAATTTTATTCAAGAAGCAGATAAGCAGGTAAGTGATAAAAGAACATAGTTTTTTTAAGTAGAGAAATTTTAAATATCTACATAGATGTTTTTTTTTATTTCTCAGCCTAAAGAAACATAATTATGTGACTATAACCTTTCTTATTTATTTATTCTCATTGAACTTCCATATCTATTTTCATATTATCAACCTTGAAAAGCTGTCAGACAAGTCAATTTAATGGTATTTATTTTAAAATTGGCTTAACATATTAAACCAAAATTATATTTTACTTTAAACCTCTAAATCATTGTCCTCCATGGATGGTAAAATGCCTCAATTATTTTTCCCCAAAAATAAAATATCTGCATTTCAACTTTTAATATATATTAGATAAGATATATTTGAAAATTCTTGCAAAATTAATAAAATTGTCTATGAATAATTTGACATACATGTGTATGAAGCTTTAATTCATAGATTGAACAAGAAGTCAACATATTTATGTTAAAATTCCATTACTGACCATAATTAGCCTTTTATTTTGAACAAATAATTTTAGGCTTTTGTTTTCTTTGCAATAAGATAGGAACATGCAAGGAAACAATCTCTTAAGGTCCTTCCAATCCTAAATTCTGTGGATCTATGTCTTATAAAGGTTAATTTTAAATAACATATATTCTAGAAACCAACTAACTATTGTGATTGTGTGATCTAAGTTTAAGGCTACATCTGCACCACTAAAACTGTGTATGTATGCACATATCTGCTTGTGTTTAGAGTTGAATGGAAACAACTACCTACTAATCAACCAGTCTCTCATGTGAATTTAACTTATACAATAACCAGTTGTTTGACTGACTTCAACTTTAAAACTAAATATTTGTGTATTGGACGCGGTGTTAGGTCCTGATAGATTTTATAGGGTGTGAGAATTAAACATCACCTGAGGGGCCATTTAATCCAAATGAAACTGTCCTATTGTTACTGTTGTTTTGTAGTCAAGTAAAATTATTTAAATTAAGTATTTTAATATTAAGTATTTTATTTAAAATTAAGTATTTTATTTAAATTATTTAAATTAAGTATTTTAATTAAGACAGTTTCATGTTAAACTGTCTTAATTAAAATACTTAATTTAAATAATTTTATTTCTTTATATTATATAAAGTTTAGAAAATTGGAATTGTGTATACTTAACATCCTTCCTTGATAAAATAAAAGTTGATATCCAAGAACCTCACTATACTTTTTCTTCTTTTTAACATTTTACTGGATTTTAAAATTCCAGTGGAATGGAATCACTGATTTAGTCTTATGTGGCAGACCAAGAAACAGTCCTGAAATGAAAAAATTAATTCTCCACAAGTAAATATTCAATACTTATCAGTCACAATTTGAAATCAGTTTTATTGAACTGCCTAATGTTCAACAGATAAAAAAAAAAAGCATGGTTTGCCTTATATGTTTTCTTGCTCGTCATATACTACTACAATGGTGAAAAATAAAGCTCATGATTTTTACTATAAAAATAAACTAAGCACAGTCAGCTGAACAATGTTAAATATTTTAGCATGCCAAGTATTATTTCAAGTTTATTTTGACCAAATTCTTGGCATAAAACATACTATTTATAATGAAAAGTTCCTTCCACTGTTTTCAAGGATATTCACACAAAATTTTAAGTACTAAGAATAAAATTTTACAGTGTTTTATTACCTCAGGATTGCAAAAGAAGACATTATTTTTACTAACATTGGAGCATTTCCTTTAAGAACATTTAAACAAAACAAATATTTATAAAAAATATCTACTATTTTCCAAACCTTTATAAATATATGGGAATATAAGAGAGTGGTCAATTTCTCTCTCTGCCTGATTTTTCTTCTCCATGGTTGTGGGAATTACATGCAGAGGATGGTTTAATTGCCATATAAATACGATTTTTACCACACTTTCCTAGCAATAGTCATGCCTAGTTGCCTTTTGTACAAGTATTAAAAGCTATGTGATGTACTTATTGCTTTTAACTTTGATATTCAAAGAACTAGATTAGCCTTAGTTGGTTTGGCTCAATGGATAGAGCATTGGCCTGGGGACCAAGGGGTCCGGGGTTTGATTCAGGTCAAGGGCAAGTACCTTGGTTACAGGCTCCTCCCTGCCCCAAGCTTGGTCAGGGCTTGTGCAGGAGGCAACCAGTCGCTGCCTTTCTCTCACATGGATGTTTCTCTCTGTCTTTACCTCTCTCTTCCACTCTCCCTAAAAAAATCAATGGAAAAATATCCTCTCAGATGAGGATTAACAAAAACAACAACACAAAAAAGTACTAGGTTAGGTTTTGATGTAAGATGGGTCAGTTTCAAACATAAGTAGTGCATATTAGACAGTTATTCAACTATAACCTTTCTAAACTCTTCTACCCTAAAATGTGGGATATGAATCCTAAGATGCTGGGCTTTGGTGAAGAATAAATTTTATAAAGCCTCTAGGAGAGTGCCTGGTATTCAGTAAGTACTAAAGAAAAGGTGATTCTCTTCATCTTCTCTTGCACAAGTGATGATTGAATCCAAATTTTCTGAGCTAAGGCACAGAGAGTAGTAAAAACAAAGCAGCAATGCCTACTGACATCATCATGCAAAACTGTAGCAGATGATTATTTGTGCTCAGCTGCTTAATTGGTCACCTCCAAAATTAGTCCCTAAGTGGTCTATTTGAGATTGTCTCCCACGAAAAAGAGTAACACACACAAAACTGAAATAATTGGTAATAAATTCAGCATTCTAAAGCATTTTGAGTTTAATGTCAAAGAAACATATTTCTAATCTAAATGTTGTGTGTAGATGGCTAGATAATATTTGAGGGCAGGAAGCATAGAGATTTATGTAGTGCAAGTATGAATAACTGTATATGTAAGACTCACGGAGAAAAAGTAAAGTAATAGAATCAATATAATTGGTTAATAGTCTTAGTTGTTCACCTTCTTTTGAGAACCATTCCACCACTCTGGGATTTATTTTCATCAGCTGAATAATGGGTGAGTTGGGTGAAATTATTCCTGAAATGGTTGTGAAATCTCTGGAATAAAAGATTCAGCAAAATGAAAAATAAAGTATACCTTGTTTACTTAGATACATATATTTATTTATGGATATAGTTTTTGTTAAAGTAATGATTCTGATTAAACAATTAATTGCCATATTTCTTATTTTAGATATTAAATATAAATCTGGCAGCGAATAATGTTATTCTCAATGAACCACTAGAAATCAACTGGTCATGAAGATCATCATCAATTCCAGTTGCCAAAGGGACATTAACATCTGGATTCACATTTTACCATACTTATAAGCTTTCCTTTTCATTGGTTTCTTACATTGTGTAAAATACAATTTTCATAAGATCAATCTAAAGTTATTATACAAATTGAATACTGAAAATTGTGACAAACAAATAAATAATAATTTTGTTATATTAATGTGGCCTGAATCAATTTTTAAACCTGTTTAGTAGGATTTAAATAGTTCCTTTACCCTTGCTAAGTATCAGTTAAAACACCCCATTTTCACCAATATTAGGTTGTGAGATTCTTTCAGATTTCAAGAGAGTTACTCAGCCAATAGGCTTTATTGTATGTAAAAAGGGATAAGATACACAGGTAAGTCAGAGCATAAGGGGAAAAAAAGGGAGAACAGGCAGAATCATTAGAGAATTATCACCTTGAATAGTCTATCACACTCTTAATCCCTTTTTTTAATGACTATCTTTATACAGAAACTACCAATAGCTTTTCTTCTCCAACTTTTGCCTCTGTGCACTCATGGTTTCTATGTTCTACCTTCTCTTTAGATTTCTTGTTTTCAAATCCAAAAAAAAAAGTGTGTTACCTATTGTTTTGTTCATCTGTTACTATGAAAAAAATCACCCCCAATTTTTAAAATCTAAAACAACAATTTTATTATCTTTTATGGTTTTATGAGCCTTTGTTGTGCCATGTGGTGAGTCAGATGTAGGTTGGGACTGGATGTATTTGAATATTCGATTGGCTAGAAATTCAAGATGACATCTTCACTTATACTTGGTGTATCACCAGCCATCCTCTAAGCCTCCCTTGACAGTTGATTTTCTTGGACTTATTATATGAAAGCTCAGAGCTCCAGCAGGAATTGATAAAATTTGTAAAAACAGTCACTGACCAAGCCAGGTTCAAGGAGGTGAAAAAAATAGATGTTCTCCATGGAGGTATGGCAAATTGATGTCAACATCTTTGCAGACAAGCTATCAGATCTTTGAGTTTTATATTCTTTTTCTCCAGCTTTCTTTTTCTTTCTTTTGCCTCATTGTTGGTACTGAAAAATCTTCATTGCTTTTCAAGTATTAATATCACTGGGATTTACATGTAAAGAAATTGTTATATATATATATATATAGATAGATAGATAGATAGATAGATAGATAGATAGATAGATAGATAGATATAGATAGATATGTAGATATAGATATAGGTATATATATATAGATTCCACTATTAGCAAATTAACTTGTACTTAATATCAATCATCCCACTAAATAATTTGAGGCTAAAAAGTTTAGACCAACACAAAAATATAAAAGCACAAAGATAATTCTGTGCAAGTTAAATCTGAGCTATTTAAATATTATTTGCACATTTCTGTTTTCCTATAAATTTGCCCTCCATATAGAATATGAAATGGAGCCATAGCCAATGACTTTCCTCTGATTATTAGGTTATTCAAAAATGGCAATTTTTTGACATAAGTATAATTAGTGGTTGGTTGCTCCATAGCTTAGAAAAATAGGATTTTTAATGGGTAGAAAAAGAATTTTCTTTTTTTAATCTTGAGAAAGCCATGCTAGGTGAGAAAAAATTCAAGAATAAGGAAGGTGCAAACTCATTGGTGACAGGGTCTCTGCAGGAAACAACATATGTTTAATGTTGTCTATCTGAAGTTATTGTTTAATTGCATCGAAGTTGTGAGAACGCTGCACACAGAGGACCCTTGCTGGAGAAATTTTGGGTCAGCTAGGAAATGAGAGATGCATCTTTTGAGCAGTTAAAAGATTGCAGAGGAGATGGAGGAGCTTTTACCTTTTGTCATTACAGTTGTTATGGATGCATGTGTCAAAATTGATAAGGGTGCATAACATTACAGAAAACAAGATGTTATATGATTAGCCCATAATGTTTTATTTTTCAAGATACAACTCTTCAATTCCAGAGGATGAAGTTGACAAACTAATCAATAAACAAATCCTCTCACAGTCTCTCTTGAGAGCATGTGGATTATTTTATAGTGACAGAGGACAATAATTTGCAGTTGCTCATTTATCTGGTTTTCCTGATTTTCATATCTTACAAAATATCTTTTGTCTTTCTCAAACTTTAAATATCTTTATCCTTACATTTTCTTTTGAGTTGTCAGACTTTCAATTCCAAGTCCAAGGGATTAACTATTTGATTGAAAGGCTTATAATTTCAAGTCATACATAATATGTCAAGTTTAAAATGGAACAAACTTATATCCAGATGTCCAGACAATTTTCAGAGTTTCTGGAAGACCTAAGAATATACAATAAGTTATATGAACAAGAAGCAGAAGAATACAAATTTTATAAAAGAACACACTTCAATTTTTCAAATTTGTTGAACCTTTTCTCCTATGACATGTTATTTATATGTTCTTTAATATCACCTGAGTAAATATTTTAAGCCTCTTTGACATAACTTTCTGTTTACTATGGATATGAATATTGGTTTACTTTTTATATGAATTTTAACATATGTGGAGACCACAAACATCATTTTACTTTAAACATGAGACTGCAACTGCAAATGAAAACACATAGTCTTATACTTTGTATTTATTAACAAGTATCTCATTTCTTAATAAAAAGTTTGGAAAAATTATAACTCAGGTGAAATTTATACTTGAAATATGTGAATATGATCTATTATGCAAAAAAAAATCTCAATCACAGTATACAATTATTTGGAAAAGATTATAAGGATTACAATAATTATTTGGAAAAATAAGATTAGTATTTATCATATGTTTACCCTTAAATTTCAGTTGATGTATTTAAGTAAAATGTAAAACACTATCAATATATAATATTGAGATTATAATAAGGCAAATCCTGAGAATTTGGAAGTAAGGTTGTCTCTAGAATTAACATACTGTCACAGAACTTTATTTCTCAACCTCCTAACTCTTCTTTGAGCCTTAACACATTTTAGCTTCACAGTCAGCAAATGCCAAGATCTTCAACTTCTACAAATGCCCCAAGCAAAACGTTTTATTGTCCTCAGTTGAAGCCTGGCTGATGCCTGATGCCACCATTTCTCTGGCTGTTTATTATTTCAAACTTCAACAACTTTAAGCTCCAGACCAGCTCTTTATTCTACTCTATCCTTTTCAGGAGTTCCTCGGACATCTCACAAGCACATCCAACAGGACTTTTCAAAACTGAGCTCCTGAGGCTGCTAAGCTCCACCTCCCCAAGGCCATTTTACTAGTAATTGCCAAACTAGCTCTTCATCCAGTCCTTTATATTTCAGAATATGACCCCACTTGTCATCCAATGCTTCATACCTAATTTTTGGGTCTCATCGTTGACAGTGGTTTCTCCTTTATATCTAAGATCTAATGTGTCAGTTCTAGGTCTTAAGTCTTTTTTTCTGCTTTTCATCCCTCCTGCTACCATCAGAGTACAAGCCATTGTTGTGGGTCAAAGAGGCACCACCATAACCCATTACTTACTCAATCTCCCTCAATTTCCGCAATTCTCAATTCCTCTCTTCTCTTTTAAGAAGTCAGTGTTTGGGTTTTTTGTGTGTGTGTGTGTGTGTTTTTGTTTTGTGTTTTTTAATAAAAACCCAGACCTAGCTGGTTTGAGCGTTGGCCTGCAGAGTGAGGAGTCCCGGGTTTGATTCCTGTCAAGAACACATGGCTGGGTTGCGGGGTGGATCCCCAGTAGGGTGTGTGCAGGAGGCAGCAGATCAATGATTCTCTCTCATCATTGTTGTTTCTATTTCTCTTTCTCCCCTTTCCTCTCTGAAATCAATAAAAATATACTTAAAAAATAAAAACCCAAATACATTTTTATTAGCATCATGTTTACCCATCAATGCCTTCCCTCTACTCTTAGGGTGGAAATAAAGCATTAACATGTGCCCAAGGGTTTCTTGATCCAGGGTAGATCTAGTTCTCTACACTTACCTTGTGTCACACTGTCCTTCACTCTCTCTGCTTCAATTACACTCACCCTCTTTGTCTTCCAAGAAATGCCATCCTTCCTTCCACTTGAGACGTTTGGACATAATATTCCTTTTGGACACTTTCTTGTTCTCCAGGTGTAGACTCCTCACTTCCTCTGGTCTTTGCCAATCGTCACCTTCTTGGTGATTTTGTTGAAGCAGGAATTTTAGGGGGATATAGGCAGCCTTGGGGATTTTTTTAGAATTGGGCCCATGGAAAAAACACAGGGCAGCAGACTGGGAGAAGTTACCTTTCCATAACACAGGAAGCCAGGTGCAGTTACATCTCCATAAGACAAGGGAACTGGAAGTGGACAAGAAAGGTCTATATTTACAAAATAAAGAGAAGGAAGCCCTTCATTCAGATGGTAAATAAGAAAGCCCAGAGGAATGGAAAGACAATAGGGAAGGAGGGGGAAGAACCTCACAAGTCCCGTGTGAGGTTCAACCTTTGAGCCCAGGAGTTACTATAGTAACCAGTCTAAGGGAATAGTGACCAATCAGAGGGGATATCAAGGCCCCAGGATCTGCAGCCTCTATAAGCCATAGGGAACAGGAACTCAGTGGGACTCTTCCCCCTCCCTACATGGGAGTCTGTACTTGTTCTTCAATAAATCTCCACCTTTGCTATGCCACTTTCTGTCCGTGGATTCATTCTTCGATTCTCTGACCACAACCCTGCACTCCCTATCCCCCTTCCATGGTTTTTCTTTAGCACTCATTGCCACACAGCACCTACAAATGTTAATTACATATGGCTGTCTGACCTGTCTCCCTATCCCCAGAATGTGAGCTCTTTGAGAACAGGGCTTTGTCTTATTTGTCCCTCATTCCTAGAAGGGTGCCTGTCAGTGAATAGACACTGATTAATATTTTTGGAGGATTAATTGATCCTAGTTAACTCTCCTGACAGCATTTGAAGTTCATATTTTTACAATGAGACAATTGACTGCTAAAGGTCAGGCAGCAAGAAAGTGGCAGAGCAAGGATTAGAATCTCAGCTGTTTGGCTGCATAGTGCTCCGATTTGATGTCCTCACATGCACTTGCGTGCATCTGGAGTGGCAGAAAAGAAAGTGTTTCCTCTCATAGAATGGTTATTATGTTACATGAGCCTTCCTGGGGAACTCCATTTCCCTGTTTCTATCTATTTTAAATGATGTCGCTCACAGGGAAACCGTAATCAGTATTATTTACTGTGGCACTCATGGATGTCTGCATTTAATTAGGCATGTATGTGGTAAAATCTAGGTGACCGAAGAGCATTCTCGCCCCTAAAGCAACAAAATAGAGGAAACATTTGCATTAGACATACTGAAGATATGGATGCTTCCCTTTTCATTTTAACACATCCTAACAGATGTAAATAGGTTTAACATGGGATTCAGAAATCTATTTCATCTCTTCAGAAATTGTTAACTTTTCAAATATACTTTTCCTTAAAAGGAAGAAAATTTCTGTTGCTAGGAGCAATACTGTAAAATGAAAACTTTGAAAACTGCATGCCACGTTCTATTTTTATAATAGTAAAATCCCTGAAAATACCCAAACACTGCCACAACCACCTTCCTAAAAACTACCACAGCAAATATATTATTTTTTTTAAAGAAATTTGGTACATTTGCTCAAACACGAGACCAAAACGATCAGAAAACCATCCATTTAAATTTTGTTGATCTCAGACATCAACCTTTGTTTTATAGTAATATGCAATTATGATAGGCAGAATAATCACCATCCCCTAAGATGCACATATCTTAACCCCTGGAACCTATGAATATGTCAGCTTAGAGGACAAAGGAAAATTAAAGTTGTAGAAAAAAATGAAGGTTTCTAATCAACTGACCCTGAAGTGGGAAGATAATCCTAGATTATCTGAATAACCCCAAAGTAACCACAAGGATCCTTATGAATGGAAGAGGGAGGAAGTAGAGAGTCAGTGTTAAATAATGATTGGTCATTGAAGGTTTTGAAGATAGAAACCCAAAACAAGAAATACATGCAACATACAGAAGCTGAAAAAAAGCAAGAAAATGCAATTCTCACATGAAGCCTACATAAAGAATGCACCTCTGATGACACCTGGATTTCAGCTGGTGATGCTCATTGCATACTCCCAACCTCCAGACCTGGAAAACAATAAATCTGGGTAATTTTAAGCCACTAAGTTTGTGATATCTTGTTACAGCAACAATAAAAAACTAATACACTGACATTTAACATATAACCTCAAGTGACATTCTGAACTGCTGTTTTAATATACGGAACTTTTGGTTCCATAAGTTATAAATTAAGCCTGTAACTGTCTCAGGAAGATTCCTAATCGCCACAGGGCAGGACCTCTCACCTACTTCCTGAAGATGTCCATACTCCAGCCCATTGCTATCACCGTGCAATAATGACTTTTCTTCTGGACTCTGTATCAACACAAGCTCCCCTGAGAAGCTACAGCTCTTTGGAAAGAAAGTTGATAAAGTTTACATGCCTAACACCCCTACTGTGAGGATTTAGAAAGACAGGTGTGGTATTAAATATCAACAAGGATTATTGGAAATATTAGCTTTATGAATTTGGGCAAATTATGTAGTTATTTTCATCTATAAAAATAGATAATAATACTATCTATGTGGTATTTTTGTATGGATTACAGGAAATGACCCTTGGAAAAAAAATTAAAGAAATTCTGATACACAAAAAGAGTTCAATATAGCTTATGAATGGTCTTGTCAGAATTTCAGAAGAAACTATTACCAGTAAAGTAATACAAACAGGAGTCATGTGGGCATGGATTTAAATACTATTGCATCACTCGTTTGTTGTACACATTTACTAAATTATTTAATCTTTTATCTCTTACTTCAATTAAAACTAGAGACATATTAACCTAGGAGATAACACATGACTGACACAATAAGTGATCAATAAATTATTAGTGATCATTATTATCATCACAAATAATAAATTTAAATGGAATAAATAGTTCTTGTTAGATACATTGCTTTGTCTATTAGCAAATGAGAGCTGGATATAAAATATATGAAATGTGATTGCATTCTAAGTCCAACTTTATCTTAAACAGGGATGTTAAATTAAACAATTTATGGATAACATTTTCATCCTACATCCATGACAGTCAAAAAACATTGTAAAAGAAAAATTCAATTGATTTGAAACTTAAGCATCTCATCTAATAAAGAGGGAATGTGTTAATTGACCGTCACTCCCTCACAAGATGGCGGCGCCCACAGCCAATGAAGAGGGAATATGCTAATTGACTGTCACACCCTCAAAGATGGAGGCGCCCAAAGCCACATGATGGTGGCGCCCAGTCCCCCCAGCCTCGCCAGGGCGGCAGGAGTTCAGCACGGCCGAGCCTCCCCCTAGGCACATCCGGCTGCTCCTTGCGCCTGCCTCCTGATTCCCCCAATCCTCTCAGCCCTCCAGCCACCCAGGGCCGGCCTGAGGCACAGGCAAGCCTCAGATGGCAGCTGCCCAGCTGCCCACCGAGACTTAGGTAACCAGGGCCAACTGAGGCTTGCACTGCCGGCAGTGGCAGCAGCAGAGGTGTGATGAGGTATCACCTTCCCCTGATCACCAGGTCGCCTGCCACCCTGTGAGGTCTCCCGGACTGTGAGAGGGTTAGGGTTAGGGTTAGGGATAGGGTTGAGGGACCCCCCTCCAGTACATTAATTTTCATGCACCAGGCCTCTAGTTCTACTATATTTAGAACATGATAAAAACACAAAATAGCCCTAATCTGTTCAGCTCAGTGGAAAGATTGTTGGCCTACAGACTGAAGGGTCCCAGGTTTGATTCCAGTCAAGGGCTTGTACCTTGGTTGCGGGCACATCCCCAGTAGGGGTGTGTAGGAGGCAGCTGATTGATGTTTCTTTCTCATCGATGCTTCTAACCCTCTAACCCTCTTCCTTCCTCTCTAAAAAATCAATAAAATATATTTAAAAAAAAACCCACAAAACAATTGATCTTTAAAATGCCTATATATTTTAATATATTAGAAATGTTTTTGTTATTTTAAATTAACTTTTTATTATATAAGTAAATTTTGTTAACTGTCACTTTTCAATTAAATAATGCAGAAAATTACACAGAGAAAAAATTAAGATCTTCCTAAATCATACCACTCAGAAATGACTTATTTTATATTTGATAAGCATCATTCAAAAGTTCTCAAAATTTATGTATACACAAAGTTGGCAAAACTGTTTTTGATGGAATATTTAATATTTAGTGTTAGTGGAAGACCATATGGGTTTCATACCCTATTTTTCTGTTCTTCTTATATATTTTGTCACTAATATTAGAAAATGTAGTTATAATTATAGGGGTTACTACAGTGTCATTTGAAATTGTTATTTTAAATGATCTGCTTAGATTGTCTTTAGAAAAGTGTTATAAAATAATTTATTTTACTTTTTTGCTTCTATAATCAGAAAACAAAATCACTTTTTTTCTTTAATTTTGGTTTTGCCTTCTAATGGCCACAAGACTACAATTTTCCTAGCACCACATAGTAGTGTTTTGGCTTGGCTTGATTATTTTTTAAGACAGGATCATTTAATACTTATCTTTAATAGGATCCAAAATTTTGTAAGCCAATTCCTAGGATTCAAATCTCCAAATTTTAAGCATACACACTGCCAATGAAAAATTTAGGCAACATTATTCAGCCCAAAATTAAGATTCTTGTGAGGGCAAACTATAGTGGAGAAGGGGGATACTGATTTTATTTTTGCTGCTGTCTGTATGTTAGGCTCAATTCCCAAACAAATACCTCCATTCTACATAGAAGCTTTCCAGCATTTGTATGATTGAAATTTGTTCCACTGCAAGCTGCACATTACCATGCCATAGACTTCCCAAGTCATCCATGAATTGTCCAAACTAAGAATGCAAATGAAAGTTCTAAGGCATTTCATTTCTGATATTCATATTTGTGCATCTGCCTTGAATTTCAAGTTGCTTTGAATTATTTAAAGATAGCTATAACTCTGACTTTTCATACTGCTTGAAAAATAAATCACTTTTGGTGACTTGATAAAAAATAATTCTGTGTGCGCAAGAGTGCTGGGCAGATTCTGGTACTTGGCTGGTTCAACAAGGCAGAACTAACTTTTGGCTATAAAAACTGATTTTTCTGAATCACCATGGACACAGTGGCCAACTTTCTTCTTACTAGCAATCACAAAAATGTGCATTTAAATTTTAGCCTGTAAAATTTCAGATACATTTATTATTGTGCTTGGGAATAGAGCCTGCTAGCTCAGAGATTAATAATATCTGGGTGTTTTGAATTGTATAAATCATTTTGACGTAGTTGCACTACATGTAACTTTGCAAGAATGAGAATTTCGGGGTTGTAAAGAATTGCAACACAAAGATGATAAATTTCCTAGAGCAAAGTATCAAAAGAAAGAGCAGCAGTGGAGGAGAGCTGACTCAGCACATGCCTATGTGATTTTTATTGTGTGGCTTTATAACTGGGAAAACAGTGGTACTATCAACTGAGATATTGGGATAATGAGGTAGAAAAATGAGGGGGGGGGGGATTCCAGAATATAGAGGGGGAGTTTCTGGGTAGATGAGTCAACAGGCATTTGCTAAAATTAGCCAGCACTTTTGTTTTTCATATGCAAGGAAAGAGAGGATCAGGAAGAAAATGATCAAACATCTTGTCTTGTCCTACAGCTAAAAGTAATGAAGTGAAATATTCAAATTCAGCTCTTTCTGGCTCAAAGTTAGTTTCTTATTCAGCATACTGTGTGTGAATAATATATCTTCTGTGAGGTATATAACAAAAATAAAACAATGGGCTAAGGATAGAATTCTGGGAAAGATCAACATTTAATACTTGGGAGAGTAAAAGAAACTTTTGAAGATCACTTAGGATTGACATGGATGATATTAAAAAGCATAGAGAGTGATCTCCTCAAGTCAAAGTGCTCATTAGTAGATGAGTGGATAAAAAACTGTGGTACATTTACACCATGGAATACTATGCAACTGTAAGAAAAGAAGGATCTCTTACCCTTTGAAATAGCATGGAGGGACCTGGAGACTATTATTCTAAGTGAAATAAACAAGAGAGAGAAGGACAAGTATCACATAATCTCACTCATATGTGGAATCTAATGAACAAAATAAACTGATGAATAAAACAAATCCAAAGATATAGAAGCATGGGACAGACTGTCAAATCTCAGAGGGAAGTGGGGTGGATGGGTGGGTGGGAAGAGATCAACCACAAAACTTGTATGCATGTAAGCATAACCCCTGTACACAGACAATAGTGTGGTGAAGGCCTGGGTGGGGGGTGGCTGTGGGCTAGAAGGTGTAAATGGGGGGAAAAAAGACAACATATGTAATACTTACAATAATAAATGTTATAAAATTTAAAAAAAGGGAAAGTTAAAAAAAAGGAGTAAACAATCCCAAATTGAAATGAAAACAAACAAAAATATCAGAGAAGTAAAGGACATAAAATAATGAAGCATTTTATCCAACTTCAATAATGAAATGGTACAGAAAAAATAAAAGGTGACTGAGAATGCAAAGATGAAGTCCAGTCCAAGTTGTATCACTAATTTATCTGAGCTTTAGCATTTTCTAACCCCAAAGAGCAAGTTCACACACAAAATCATTCTAGTCATCCTTACCAAATTTATAATAAGCCAGCATGAATTCAACACATATCTTTATGGAAGATAGATACTTATATTTCGTTTCATTTCATTTCACTAAAGAATAGGAAAATTCCTAAAATGCATGAGTAACTACCGGGACTTCAAATTAGAGCTATTTTATAGCCAATCCCGAATTGCTAACACTGACTTTCACATTGTGGAGTTAATTTATTTCAATACTAGAGGCCCAGTGCACAAAATTCATGCACAGGTAGTGTACGTAGGCCTGGCCAGAGAATAGGGTAGATCGGGGCCTTCCAACTGACAGCCAGGGCCCTCCTTCGTTCTCTGCCTCCCCATGGTGGTCAATGCACGTCATAGTGAGCGACAGAACTCCAGGTCTCCCAGTAGAACTCCTGAGGGGACAATTTGCATATTAGGCATATATATATATATATACACACACACACACATATATATATATATATATATATATATATATATATATATATATATGTATATATATGAATATTTGCACTGTAATGCTCATTTATACCAATTAAAAAAGAAGAACATTTAAAGAAATTCTAAATTAAAAAAAAAATTTCTAGAATAGGCTTCATTTTCTTGTTTGTGGTTGTTCTTCCTCTAGCTATTTTAACAGCTATGTTTGATCCTGTGAGATTTGATTTGCTTCATATATAGCAAATGCTTGCTAGAAATAGATATGTGCATGATGTTTTAATAATATTTCAATAATATTGACTAAACTGCCAAGTTAGCAAATACTGAGGTATAATCAAATCACTTATTAATATTGAAAAATAATTAAGAATCAAAGTGGTCATCCCTTGGGGGAGAGGTATTTCACTATCTCCTCTTATGTGAATAAGATTAGGTTTTATAATAAAAAATTACTTGTAATTATTGTTTTCATTGTTTTATTCTTATGTACAATTAAATATTATAGTGTTGAATTATATATATAGGGCCTATATCTTAAATATGTGACAAAAATATTATTTCCCTTCTTTTCATACTGTAATAAAGTGATTCTTTTAATTTTTTTTATCTAAAACATAAGAATCTCTGTATGACCTAGTGTGACTACAAATTTGGTAAAAAATGGTCAATCAGAATACTTATTTCAGAAGATCATCTTGGGGAAAAATTGAAAAATTCTATGTAAGAACATCTTTATTGAGATTAAGAGTTTAATTAGCATATAAAATGTACTTTAAAATTCTGAAATATTGAAAACTATAAAAATTAGTTTACACAGCAATGTTCACATTTATATGTCCATCAAATATATTTTTCATAACACCCTTTAACATACTGTGAAATTATTGTCCAAAGAATATAATTAATAGAGTATTGGTGTACTTCCCTTCTTAAAATTTACTTATTTTATCTAGATTTGGGTTTTACCAATTCTGGGAAGGCAAGGTTACTCATTTTCTGAAATTCCTAGTTTTATTTCCTTAGGGAAGCTATAGCATTATTCCATTTAAAATGAATATTTGATCTTAAATATTTAAAATTTCAGGACTTTCAAAGAAACACACACACACACACACACACACACACACACACACACACACACACACGTGTTCTGCCTTTTACAATGCAGGGAAGAGGCAAAGGAAACTCCCAGTAAGACAAGAACAACATCTGTACATCTGGCCTACTATGAAATCAGGTTAGACCAAAGTGTCAGTAGAGAGAGCATCAGTTTGGACATTGCAAAAAAATAGATTACCTGATGCATTCAAACATGCTAAAGAATTTATTGAATGGGCTTGGAAAAAATGGAGGAAAATACTTAACAAATTAAGAAACTAGGGAGAAAAAAAGGCATTATTGACTTCTGAAAGAAATGAGAATACATTAGATTCTAGAAAAAATGTTAAAATAAAAAGCAAATCGAAATCATATGGAGATTCAGTTTTAGCAGTGAGCTGCATTTATTCCTTCATTAAAACATTGTTAAATGTTATAGTTCAGGTATTACTTAGTGAAAGAGATTAAACAGAGGAAGACAAATCCCTGATCTCATGGATTTTACAATGTAAGAAGCAAAGACAGAAAATAGATAAATATACAAATTAATATAAATTTCAATATTAGGTAATGACAAGTGTTAACAAAACACTTAAATCAGGGTGAGGAGCTAAAGAATGATGGATTGCACATGGAGTAGAAAGGACTAATATTGAGATCATGTTAGTCCTTAATTGAGGACTAAAATTAAGCAGGTGAGAAAAAAGGAAAGTGAGGGGATGCATAATGTTCAATTCTCATCTTCCCTAATTCAGTAAATAATTTGTAACATTGATAAAAATACTTTTAAGCATAAACTAACCCTAGTATCTAAGACATATTTTATTGTTCTTTTCTAGCCTATTTTAAAGATCAATCAGATAGAAACAGTCTAACCATTTTCAGGTACTTTGGGCATACGTATCTTTGCTGTAGACATCTTTGCCACAAGCATTTTTTGCCACACAACTGATTGACCATAAGGCATTTTTGCCATTAAAAGGAAAAAAAGATAAAATAACTGATTGACAGCTTGATTTTGTTGTTTGTTTTGTTTGATTTCTCCACTGATGAAGTTCTTTCAATTTTTATATTATATATAAATCTTACCAACCCCCTTAATGGTCTATGCAGTGACAGGTAGGTGTGGTGGTGGTGTTAAAATGGTATTTCTTTCAGATAATGATGATTTGCCCCAATAGTTGGTTTCTTATTTTGAAACATACTTCCTTGGGAGGAGAAAGAGAGGCCAAAGGCCCTCGTACAGGCCACAGAGTTAAACGAACATTTCCCACAGAATGGAAATAACTGCTTACATACAATCCACAAAATAAAATCAGTTATTTGTGCAATATTGCTATGAACCTATACACATTTTAAATAAAGTCTTTTTAATTTTATTGTTTATTTTTCATGTTTTATGTTATTTTTAATGTGTCTTTTTAATTTGTTGTGATTTTATCATTTTTTACAGCAATACTGACTTACTGCCAATTAGTTATGTGGTAAAAATATTTGAAGCAACAGTGCTTAAGATAAATATGTCAATGGCAAAGATACTTCAGTAAAAATACTACACACAAGTCTACCAACTTCAGCTAGTCATGCTGTCTCAGATGAACCCTGAGAAAGCCATTGGCAGCTAGTGACAGTGAATAGTATCCATCCCTTACTAGGCTGACAGGCATGAAATGTGAATGAATATATGGACTAGATAATTAATCCTTATGTTCATTGCTTTGAACAAAGAGCATGCACACTTGTAAATTCACAGGAAAAAATATGTAAAACTAAAATTTGAATTAAATTAAAGGTGAAAGCACAATAAAAAATTGCATGTATTATTGAAAACTCAATATATAAAAACATGTACTGAAGCTCATAGATGTAACATATTGTTAATGCTCTAACTTGGGCTGATTTATGAAGTTATTTTTAATGCCTCAACATTACTAGGAGCCAATATGACACCTTTAATCTGAAACTAAATTATCCGCAGCAGTAAGCAGACTGGGGAGAGGAAATATTATAAGCAAAGATAAAGATTTCATTGATCAAATGACTAAAAAAATTATAGTTTCTTCTGATGATAAAGGCCAGTTGCTGGCTGTTAAAAGTGATAAGAGAAAACCTAGTTTTTTTTTTTTTTTATTAAGCCACAATATAAGGATTGGTTGGACTTTGAATAATAGAGAGGATATAACTTGTGTTTCAAGAAAATAAGATTTTCCTTGGACTGGTGAATTGGGAGTTTAAATTCAGAGTATAAAAAGTAAGTTCACATTATTAAAATGACCTACAAACAAGTTATTAAAGCTACTAATAAGAACTTATCTTTAACTCATAGTCTGTTGTAATTATAAAGTTAAAATATTAAGAAATTAAGTATCAAGCAGTTTATATCTTCTCCAAACTTATTTAATATTTTCTCAACTGTGTCGAATTACTTGTGGTATCAAGTATAATAAGATACAGTGACTTTCTGCAAGGATCTTTAGTCTAGTGGAATACCAAGGGTAGCAATGACTATAATGTATAATATTATAGATTTTCAGAAATATATGATGACCAAGATGTTATGGGGACCAGATTAGTATGGGTAGAGCATTAATATACCTCTCAGAATAGCTCTTCTGAAATATTCCTTAATTAGTATGATTAGCCTGTGCAGAATTCAATTATAAGTAAAAAAAGCCCCAATAATAGTAGCAGTATCTATTTCAAGAATGCTGAGGAGAACTTTTTTTAACATTATGTCCTCTATGTGGAGCACTGGGACAGTATCTTCTCTGTTTCTATACATGTATTTATTCTGCACAGTTAACCTATTTTTATCTGAATGAAAAGTAGTGTTGTTACAAAGTTGTCCTTTTTCAAATTGGCTGCTAAAAGAAAGGGTTGTACGAAATGCATACCTAATTATTGACATACATTTAACTCTGCTTTGTCTCCACCTTTGTTTTTCTTTTTGATTACAATTTATATTTATGCTATTGTATGTTATACTTATATTTCTGCATTGTATTTTATATACCTGCACTGAAATTATATATGAAATAAAACTACATATATAGCAATAAATGTATTAATTAACAAACCAACAAATATGTGTGCATAAATGGAGTGAAGAAGGCAAGTTGGAAAAACCTAAATTTAGGTCATTAAGGGTCTTGCGTATGGAACTGTGAACTTTTTCCGTTATCCTAAAAATTGCAGAGAGCCTCTTAATATGTTTAAGTCAAAGAGTCAAATTTGTGTTTTAGAAAGTAGACCTTTTATAATGAGACTAGAGGCCCGGTGCACAAAATTCATGCACTGGGGCGGGGGGGGGGGTTATGTCCCTCAGCGTAGCCTGCACTCTCTCCAATCTGGGACCCCTCTGGGGATGTTTGACTGCCGATTTAGGCCGGATCCCACAGTTGGACATCCTTCTCACTATCTGGGACTGCTGACTCCTAACCACTTGCCTGCCTGCCTGCCTGATTGCCCCTAATCGCTTCTGTCTGCCAGCCTGATCACCCCCTAACCGCTCTCCTCTCAGCCTCATTGACACATAATTGCTCCCCTACCGGCTCAATCGCCCCCAACTGCGCTCCCCTGTTGGTCCGATCACCCCTAACTGCCCTCCTCTGCCAGCCAGACCGCCCCCAACTGCCCTACCCTGCAGGCCCAATCGCCCCCAACTGCCCTCCCCTGCCAGCCTGGTCATCCCCAACTGCCCTCTCCTTCCAGCCTGATCTCACCCCCAACTGCCCTCCCCTGCAGTCCTGGTCACCCGCAACTGCCTTCCCTTGCCGGCCACCTTGTGATGACATGGTGGTGGCTATCTTGTGATGACACGATGGTGTGAGGGTCAATTTGCATATTACTTCTTTATTATATAGAATTTTGCATTGTTTTTGAAAAACAATATAAATTTCCTAATCTACATGAATAAAACTCTAAGCGACCAAATTACTGAATGATTGGGTGACCAGTCGCTATGACGCCCACTGACCACCAGTGGGCAAATGCTCAATGCAGGAGCTGCCCCCTGGTGGTCAGTGCACTCCCACTGTGGGAGCACTGCTCAGCTGACCGACCCATCCCAGTGGCCCACCACCCAGCAGCAGCCACTCACTCCCTCAGTATGGTGAAAAACATGTATTCAGTTATTTGAATACTTCAGTGAATGACATTCCAAATTTCTCCCAGTTCACTCTAAAGTGAATTTAAATTGACTACTTAATGTTGTTCTGCAATGTTTTCTTAGTAAAAATATTTATTTTCTTTTTCTTAAATACATTTTTGCTACATAAAATTCATTAATTCATTTAAAATCCAAAATCAGAACTAAAGTAATACCTCATTGTTTTTTGAAAGAAAGGCATGAAAAAGGATATTCTGTTTTCACTATAGTTGCTTTGGTAAATCAACAGTTAAAATGTAACACAAAAATTAAGTAAGGTAAAACCAACAGATAAATTAATAACTAAACTTTCTAGACTGACCTCCATGGTCATCTTATTTGGTTCCATGATAAATTTTAATCTTTTGATAACAGTGTTTTTATTTTCTACTGATAGATTTGCTAATAGAGCAATATAATCATACTAGAGGCCCAGTGCATGAAAATTCTTGCACTATGGAGGGGGGTCCATTAGCCTGGCCTGCCCCCTCTCATAGTCTGAGAGCCCTCAAGGGTGGGAGGCAACCTGGTGATCAGGGGAAGGAAACACCCCATCACATCTCTGCTGCTGCCACTGCCAGCAGCACAAGCCTCAGCCGGCCCTGGTTACCTGAGCCTTGGGTGACCCTGGGCTGCTGGGCAGCTGCCATCTGAGGCTTGCCTGCACCTTGGACCATCCCTGGGCGGCTGGGGAGCTGAGGGGACTGAGGAACTCTGGAGGCAGGCATGGAGCAGCTGGACCTGCCTAGGGGCAGGCCCAGCAATGCCACGCATCTGTCGCCCCGGAGGGGCTGAGGGGACTGGGTGCCGCCATCTTGTGGCTGTGGACAGCACCATCTTAGAGGGAGTGAAGGTCAATCAGCATATTCCCTCCTTAATGGCTGTGGGTGCTGCCATTTTTGAGGGTGGGGCAGTCAATTAGCATATTTCCTACTTATTGGCTGTGGGTGCCGCCATCTTTTGCGACGGCGTGAGGGTCAATTAGCATATTCCCTCTTTATTAGATAGGACAAGCTGTTAATAGATAGGCATATTTGTTTACTTGACTATCATCCTGAAAGCCTTAGTTCAGAGTCACAAAATATTGGAAAAACAACTTTGTAAGGCAAGCTTTTCAGTTTTATTTTGTTCTTTTGAATTTCTAATAACATGTTATTTCTGCATTTCTTTTTTTAAAAATATATTTTATTGATTTTTTACAGAGAGGAAGGTAGAGGGATAGAGAGTTAGAAACATTGATGAGAGAGAAACATTGATCAGCTGCCTCCTGCACACCTCCTACTGGGGATGTGCCTGCAACCAAAGTACATGCCCTTGACTGGAATCGAACTTGGGACCCTTCAGTCCGCAGGCCAATGCTCTATCCACTGAGCCAAACAGGCTGGTTAGGCTGTTTTGTTTTTTGTTGTTCTTGTTCTGTACCACGAAAAGCTTACTTACTTCTGAGTAGATGTAATAGACTTTGATTCAGGTATAGCTTATCATAATAGCCTACTCAATTTTCATAAGAGGGTATCAATCCAAGGTCTACGTCATTTCAGCCTGAAAAACATATCATGTACTGCAGGCAAAACAACATATGTGTCCTCATAAGAGGAAAATAAAAGAATGAAGAAATAGTTGAAGCATATACAGTCCCTCTAATCCTCTATACTCCAAAGCTGAATTAGACCATTTCATAAAAGGTTGCATACCTGGAACTATATTTTGACTACTCACAGAATTATTTTCTAAACTACATTTTGGTATTATGTCATCAACCTAAATAAAGATAAAGTAAGAAACAACCCAACATCAAAACCATTAGCTATTTTAAGATAATAAGGTTCACATTTTTGGTCTCTCTGGTAATCACATGATTGGTTACTAGAGGTGGTTTCCAGAGAACAGGGGATTGTCAAAATTGATTGGTCAGAAATGATTAAATGATTGTCCCATACCATTTTTAGGAAGGTGACAAATTTATTTTTTGATTATCAGAGGAATTTATAAGAAATAACCTGTTACATTTTTTTTTATGTTCATGAAATAAGCTAGACTTAGTTTTGCTTATATATTCTAAATAGTTTTGTCTGCTTGGGGAATTATAAGTCTGGTGCCCATTTTGTATTTATTTTTTTAAATGTCTTTATTGATTAAGGTATTACATATGTGTACTTATCCCATGATTCAGATATATTGTTCCATCCCTACCCTTCTCTCTGTGTCCATGGCTGGTTAAAACTGGTGGATCCTAACTTCTCATGCATTTAAAGATGCTTTTCTTTATTATTCTTAGTTAAATTTAATTAAAAAGAAATTAAAATTAAAAAATGTAGAAATTTATAACTGCATAGCAGCCAAAGGCTACTTATTATCAATATCATTTTATTGAATCTAACAGTACTTATATTTCAATTATCCCTGAGGATATTAATGTTTTATAACATTGTCTGAAAATTAGCAATGCATCATTAAGAAATTATAAAACTATGTTTTATATCCTTAGAGAAAGAAAAGTACTTAATACATTTTTTCACATTTTTATCATAAATATTTAAAATAAAATGTGTTAAGCTTAAATAATATTTCTATTATTAGAAATAAATAATACAAGTGATTCTTCAAGACTGGTGGTTAAAAGACTTTTTCTCTACCTTGTTATCTAGGTATATTACAGAGGTATGGAGCATTTCTTTTTGCTTTTAAAAAGGCAATTTTCTTCTGAGTCAGCAAGCTGTATGAATTCAAATAAAGGTATCTTAGAGAAGATTGTGATTTGGGGATATTAGGCATCCTGGAGCCACCATCAAGAGTGGGAATAATAATGAACTGCATAAACATCTGATAAACTGAGCAATTTAAAGTCTTAAAATGTAAGTGAGTTATTATTTCACCATGCATATTTATCTATGGTTATAAATTACTGTGATATCAACTATGGACCAAATGTCATTTCAGTCTTCCCCAAAAGGTATGTTGGAGAATAACAAAAGAAAAATCCAGTCAAATCAAACATACAAACAAATCAACTCATGTTACACACACACATGCACATACATCTTGACATTTTATAATCTTCCAACATATAAAGGAAATACTTTTACAAAAATTTATAGAAATAACATAGGGAATTTTTTAGCTGACTTGTTTCACTTAGCATGATGTTCTCAACATCCATCCCTGTTGTGGCAAAAGATTATTTCATCTTTTCTTATGAATGAGTAGTACTCCATGGTATATATGTACTGAATTTTTAAGAGTTGAAATAGTACCAAAATGTTTTAGTTCAATATTTTTTAAATTACATATCATATTTCGTTTTTTGAAGAA
Organism: Cnephaeus nilssonii; assembly: GCF_951640355.1. Classification (NCBI taxonomy): domain Eukaryota; kingdom Metazoa; phylum Chordata; class Mammalia; order Chiroptera; family Vespertilionidae; genus Cnephaeus; species Cnephaeus nilssonii. The sequence goes on along the minus strand of NC_137074.1, from coordinate 26,731,256 downwards.
AATGGTGAAACTAGAATTCTACTTGACTCATTTATATTTTTAAATAAAAATAAAAATATAGAATTCTCAACACTAAATATAAGGTAGAAAAATATATTGTTAAATTATGTTACATTAGATACAGAACATATTATCATTCTGAAATCACTTTTCTAATATAAATATATATTTAGCCTCAAGGTCCAGCATATTACAGAGTAAATTTTCTTTGGATTCATATATGACACCATTTTCTCATTTACTGTAATGATGTTGTGTTACCATTATTATATAAATAGAACACAGTATCAAGGTTATTTCTATGTAAGTAAGAATAAATTTCTATGTAAGTCAAATATTTAGAACAAATGTTTTATTGTTGAATACATAAAGGAAATACTTTTATTTTGCTATTTGAAAATTCCATAATAGTCTCTTCTTTGGTGATGTAGACATGCTGTTCTATTACCTTGTACTATTCTCTTGATACCTTTCTCTGTGTAGATTTCAGGATCCCTGCTGAACAGACTGGGCCCATATGACCCCAACACCAAGTTCAGTTGATTCAGAGGGCCAGATTCTGATTCTACTTGACCAATCTGTTTTTCTGTCTATGGAGTTGGAATTTGTTCTAAGTATATATCAATTCTACTTAGCCTATGAGGACTTGGACAAGGAATCAAAGAGTGAGAGTGAGAGAGAAGCATCAATGTAAGAGAAATCAATCAGTTGCCTCTCTTAAGTGCCCTGACCAGGAATCAAACCTGCAACCTTTGTGTGTGTGTGTGTGTGTGTGTGTGTGTGTGTGTGTGTGTGTGTGTGTAAGGGATGATGCTCTAACCAGTTGAGCTCCCTGGCCAAGGTAATGCTTATATTAAATTCCACTTTTCTGCTTAAGCAAGTAAGAATAAATTTTAGTTACTTTCAACAAAATAACTTGCCTCTGGAATAAAAAAAAAAATACTAGCTTGCACAGTGTACACATTTGCTATTGAAGATATCGACGTACAGAACTGAGGAGGTAGGTTCACAGCTCTCACTTTGTCAGTGACAAAGGTGACTTAGAACTCAGTTATTCCATTGCTGCTCCTTCGTTGAATGTCCTTTTCATATGGTTCATTCTATTGGCCTTAATATTATTTTTCTGTTTATACTCCGCTGTTATCTTTGTCTCCCCACCTCCACTAGATCTCATACAGCCTAAATTTATTTCTACATTTTACCAAAGATAAATTCCTACAATTTGGTGATGAGAAAATAAAGCCAAAGATAAACACTGCAAACATATTAATTCTTCAATTAGAGAAATGCAATTTTCAAAATACATATTTTTATAATGTAGACTTTTTAGTTGACCATAGCAATAGTATTGCATTCTTACCATTATCCCTAGGCAGGAGATATCTTTGAAATGTAAAATAATTATGTATGATGTATTGTTTATTATTAAGCTCTAACAGGATGAAAGAAAGTAGAGACAAGGATTCACTCATTTATTCGTGAACAGTTCTTACCAATTTTCTAGCAAGGGAAGACTATAGACTTAGGATATAAAGAACAAAATCCAACCAACAAACATTTTTAGCATCTTACAATTAAGATCAAAGCCTTCTAAAAATCCAGCTGTGAATTTCTTGTAATTAGCTTGCTACTCAGTAGAACACATATTGTAAGTATTGCTTCTTGAATAACATCCTTGAATAATGCAGCTGGGAGCATAGTCAGTTGAGCATCGATGCATCTGGGTAGCTGAAAAGATGAAAATCAAATGCGAATTCTGATGAAGTAATTTCATTTGGAGCCTTTCATATTCCTTCCCCCATAAATTAAAAAGAAATGAATTATCAAGTTCAGCTGGTTCAGTCTACTCCATGCCAATACACATTTTCATATAATAAAAGTAAAAGAATATAAAACACAAAATTCTATTTTCTCACCTAGTGGTGAAAATTTTTTTAAATTTATGGAGCCTTTAGTAATTTGTTCTGATAACATAATAGCTGACCTGCTTTATGAAGGGAACTGAATGTGTTATTATTGCTAAAATTGTATGATGTTGCTGTAATTACTCATTATGAGATGTAATCTTCTCTAAAAAATTCACTTAAGAGTATGTTGAGTTTCAATAAGAATTCTGTTGTGGAATGACTATATTGATGATCCTGGGATAATCTTTTTCATTGTGAAATAATATCAGTACATTTTCTGAAACCATTTTTTCACCATGTGCTTATAATGCAATGAATGCCTTCAGGAAATTAGTCAGCTGATAACATCATAATTTTAAATGATCCTATATAATAAAAAAGAAACATGCAAATTGACCGTACCTCTTCTACACCCACAAGCCACGCCCACAACCCAAGATGGCGGTTAATTTGCATATCCAGGCACAGAGCGAAGACTGAAGATAGTGTAGAAGGAAGCCAAACGCTGCAGAGAAGCAAGCAAGGTGGCGGAGAAGGGAGTGAAGTTGGTGGGGTGGTGGAGACGGCAGCAGGAAGCCCTATTCTTGCAGGAATCTTCCTGCAACGGGCCTCTAGTATATCCATAAAATTCAATTAATATAATGGAGCTATCTCCTTGTTTTAGTTATATGAATGGAAGCTTATTTTAAAGAAGCTTCCATTCATATCTATATGTATAAATTTCAGTTTTATTCTCATTTATTTATAATATTTAAATTTGTTTGACTTTAAAATTTTAGAGCATAAAAAGAAATTTATATGCATATATGCATAGCCCATGGAGACAGACAATAGTTAGGTGAAAGCTTCCATTTGTCCCCTCCACTTGGAGAAAGAGCCAACTGGAAAGGGACAAAGGGAGAGAAATGGACACATCTGTAATACTCTCAACAATTTGAAGTCAGAAATTGTGAGGCTGTTAGCTTAGTTCCTTTGTTCAGGATTGCTTTAATTCTTCAGGGTATTTTTTGGTTCCATACAAATTTTTAAATTGCCTTTTACTATTTCTGTGAAAAATGCAATTGGAATTTTGATAGGAACTACATTAACTTGTAGATCACTTAGGGTAGAATAAATATTTTAATAATAATAATTACTCCAATCCATGAACAAAGGAAATCTGTCCCCTTATTTATGTCTTCTATTGGTTTATTTGTGATTTTTTTAAATAAAAATACTTCAGTGATGTAGCAAAAGAAATACATTTTCTGAAAAAAAGCATTTTCATCTTTGTGTGAACTTTTGATGTTTAAAGGCTTAACAAATTACTTGAGAAAATTGGATTAAATGTATAGCAGATAATATAGTAATTTTGGAAAATATTCTCAAAAGTTAAAAAATAAACCACACAACTACCTCTTTTGTTGACATTTTGACAGATGACATATTAGGAAACCTCTGGTCATAGAATTTAAGATTCTGCAATGAATGACAATTTCTTGTCAGCTAATTGACTACCAGTGACAAAAAGCAACAAAAGGAAACACTCAAGGGAACACAATCTGTTAGAAAATGTATGTTTTGTTTTTAAAAATAAGTGCATTTAGCTGAAACCGGTTTGGCTCATTGGATAGAGTGTCGGTTTGCGGACTGAAGGGTCCCAGGTTCGATTCCAGTCAAGGGCATGTACATTGGTTGTGGGTACATCCCCGGTAGTGGGTGTGCAGGAGGCAGCTGGTCGATGTTTCTCTCTCATCGATGTTTCTAGCTCTCTATCCCTCTCCCTTCATCTCTGTAAAAAATCAATAAAATATATTTAAAATAAATAAAAATAAGTGCATTTTGAATTACAACCTTGAATAGTTCTGGTTACTCTTGTAAAGAAAAATGCTATCTGAAGAAATAATGATTATCTAATTGAAAACCTAGTAGGCAGTAACAATGAGATTAGGAAAGTCCTTCCTTGAAATATTTAAAGTGTTTCTGTTAAAACAAGCAGTAGAATTTTAGGTATTATATTCAAAGAGATATTGAACTTATAGTAAAATATCATTATATAGTTTTCTGATTAATATTTTCATTCAAGTATATCAATGACCTGATTTCAAAATTCTGTAGATATCCCATGGGTGTCATACTTTCCACCCTATTGTTTTTCCTTATAATACATATAACAGAGATTTAAAAATAAGTTGTATTCTCTCAAATAAACATTATCTGAGGAGATTGTATGAATGTTAATAAAGAACTCATCCTTGAGTCTCACTATGTGATATAGGAAATATAATAAGAATGTAAATAAATGTTTATATCTGTAATTGTCTAAAAAGTGAGTAGGAAAATATTAATCTTTTACAAAGTGAAAAAATAATTGTTCTCCTAAAATTTTCTAGCTAAGTACACCATTAGAAAGAAGAAATAATCAGCTCTATGGCTTATATTGTGCTGCATGTATACGGCTCAGTTAATGAAAATCTGTTCCAAGTAAGATGAGAAAGTCATTATGTCAATGAGTGCTTTTTAAAAAGTTTAAAAAAGTATGTTTTCAATTTATAAGATTCCATTTTTATGCTTAATTTATATAATTTCTTGGTGTTAAAATGGCTTCATTTTATTATAGGACACTACATAATAGTTGTGGGGTTTGCTTTTGTTTTTTATTTGTAAAAATGAAGAAACCCTACAAGAGTTTCTGGAGGTTTGGGGAAGTGCTATAATTTCATAGAATGTAAAATTGTGGAAACTGTGATTGGCCCTCATAAGATGCCTTCATAGTATTTACTATTATCTGAAAAGAAACAATATTAGATTGAAGCTCAAAGAAATAATGAGTTTTTCCAAGGTCATCCAAAAAATAATGAACAAGTAATGGCAAATTCAAAAAGAAAACAAATTGAAATCAGTTGGGGGTTGATGAATTAATCTATCAGATACCATTGATTGAACCATTTGTGTGCATTGTTCCTTCCCCAGGAAAAATAAAATGATCTTTAAGGGTGAAACACAGAAAAATTATTTGTATCATATTATTTAGAGTCACTTTATAATGTTAAAATGGGACATTGTGCCCTCTCTGGAAGTGCCTCTTATCATTTTCAAAGCTAGATTTTTGTGGCCAGATTGTGATGTAGGTGTAACTAATAAAAGGTGCAAACAGGAATTTGGAAGATCCTGTTGTTTGAGAAATGTAGATTAATTGTCTCCCTTAAAAAGAAGACCAGAGATAAGTTTTATATATTAAAAACAGATGATAATAGCTAAGATTTGAAAACAGCCTACCTGCCCACCAGTAGATGAGTGGATAAAAAACATTTACACAATGTTGGACCTGGAGAGCATTTTAATAAATGAAATAAGCTTGTCAGAGAAAGACAAATACCATATAATTTCACTTATATTTGTGATCTAAAGAACAAAATAAACTAACAGGCAAAATAGAAACAGACTTATAGATACAGAGAACAGACTGACAGCTGTCAGAGGGGAGGAGTGCTCTGGGGCTGGGTGAAATAGGTGAAGGAATTAAGCAAAACAAACAAAAAAAAACCTCATAGACACAGATAACAGTACAGTGACTATCAGAAGAAAAGGGGTGTGGGGGCAAGTACAAGAGGGTAAAGGGGGTTAAATAGTAATGGAAGGAGACTAGACTTTGGGTGGTAAACACACAGTACAATATACAGATGTTATATTATACGATTGTACACTTGAAACCCATAAAATTTTATTAACCAATGTAAGCACCAAATTTCAATGAAAATCCTACCTAATAAAACAGTAATATGCAAATTGACCGCACCTTGGCTATGCCCAAGCCACGCCCAGCAGCCAAGCCAAGCCCACCACCCAATCAGAACGAGTATGCAAATAAACCCGACCGAGATGGCGGTTAATTTTCATACATAGGCGCCCTGAGCTGACCCCCTGCAATGGATTGCAGGGAGCTGGGGTCTGCTCTGGCACCAGACCAAAACACTCCCCAGAGGCTTTCGACCTGGAGCCGGAGCGGACACCCAGCTCCCCGGCTTTCTATGGATGGTGGGAATGGCGGACACCCAGCTCCTCGCTCTGATTGGATGGTGGGCATAGTGAGCGGACCCCCCTGCCACCGAAAGCGGGGAGCTGGGTGTCCGCCGGGGGCTTTTGGCCTGCTGCATGAGCGGACCCCCTGCCATCGATTGCAAGGAGCTGGGGGTTTCTTTGGCCTGGTACACCAGTGGACCCCCTGTGATTGATCACCTGGGCAGGGAGCTGGGGGTCTACTTTCGGCCTGGGCATGAGCAGACCCCCTGCAATCGATCCCAGGGAGCTGGGGGTCTGCTTTCGGCCTGGGCAGGAGTGGACCCCCTGCAATTGATTGTAGGGAGCTGGGGGTCCGCTCCTGCCCAAGAGGCTTTCAGTCTGGGCAGGCCTGGGCAGGGGCTGAGCCGGTGATCAAAGGGAGCTGGAGAGGCCTGGGCAGGGCCCAGTCCTCCATTGGTGTGAACTATAGAGGAAACAACTTTTCTGACTGCACATTGGCTAAGCTTCCTGTATGCAACTGGTAATATTCTTAGGAACTTGGGTAATAAGAATCCAAAAAGGTGATCTAGGGTTTTTCCACCACACTTCTGGAGAAAAAAATGAAGGTCCGCTGCTGGAAGGCTAAGAAATGTCATATTCTGCCCTAGCCGGTTTGACTCAGTGGATAATGCCTCAGCCTGCAGACAGCAGGGTCTGGGTTTGATTCTTTTCAAAGGCATGTACCTAGGTTGCAGGCTCTTCCCTGGCCAGGGCCCAGATCAGGGCTCATGCAGGAGGCAACCAATCAAAGTGTTTCTCTCTGTCTTTCCCTTTCTCTTCCACATTCTCTAAAAGTCAATGGAAACATACCCTCAGGTGAGGATAAAAAATAAATAAAGAAATCCATATCTTATGAAAGACACATCTTGAAAATGCCTAAAGAAAGTTGTCATTTTTTCTTGGTGAAGGGACTGGAGTCCGTGTTGATGAAAACACCTTGGTGGCTGCGGTGACTGACAGTGGCTGCAGCAGTGGGGTGATGGGGCTGGTGCCTTCCCCTGACCATCCTGGGTGCCTCCCACAAAGGGAGGCCAGACTGCGGCTTAGGTACGCTCCCTGTGGGGTGCGGGCCTAAGCCGTCAGTTGGACATCCCCTAAGGGCTCCCAGTATGTAAGAGGGAGCAGGTTGGGCTGAAGGACCCCTGACCCCCAGTGCACGAATTTCGTGCACCGGGCCTCTAGTATATTTATAAAAACAGATTATGATATAAAATGGAAAAGGTTGCATTTAAGGCAATTAATTAAAATTCATGCTAAATCTAAAATCCATGTTGATCATCATAGCAGGGGGAAAATAGCTAATTAGTGGAAATTCAAGGAGCAGGTAAATGTGGTGAATGAGACAGGCACTTCGTGATGGATAAGAGTCAGTCTTGTTTCTCTGGAAGCTGTGGTCCAGGGCCAAAGAATCCAGTCTTGAGAGGCTGAAGGCTTACTTTAGAATTGAGTCATGAGGACCAAAAATAGAAATCATTCAGCTACTTAGGAATGTCACTCTCCAATTCTGATCAAGGATAAGAACTAAGCTGAGTTACTGATAGTGAAGAAGGGCACTTGCATGAGTCCCTTATTTAGCTCATAATTTGGAGTAGTTTTTGTTTTTGTTTTGTTTTTTCTTCATCACTTTTTACTTTAGCATTGGCTGGATTCTCTCTCTCTCTCTCTCTCTCTCTCTTCAAAATGTGCATTCCTAGAGAACTTTGCATTTTCAATTAAAATCTCTGAGTGTAGGATTTATTTATTAACCGTTAGAACCACTTCCCTGATGTACATCCATTGTTAAGGATCCTGGACATGTTGCAGGCCCAGGGAACTAAGTAACCCTTTAAAAATTATCAAGCCTTTTCAGAGTGCAATGGATAGATTCTAACACATGAGGGATAGGTTACACTGATCATTTTTTAAAAAGTGTTTTCCTTTACTGATTTTTAGAGACAGAGGAAGGAAGAGGGATAGAGAGATAGAAACATCAATGAGAGAGAAACATCAATGCTGAGAGAGAGTCATTGATCGGTTACCTCCTGCACGCCCCCCATGGGGATCAAGCCTGCAACTGGGGCATGTGCCCTGACCCCGAGTCAAACCAGTGACCTCTTGGTTTATGGGTCAATGCTCAACCACTGAGCCACACCAGCCTGGCATTGATCATTTTATTATTACATTCTTGGATTAAAGATTTCTGATAAACAAGATGATATACAGAGTATTTGCAAAATTATTTAAGAAAGAAAGAGAATGAAATTGGGAAATAATAATAATGAAATGGAGAAGGAAATTACCTAGGTAGTACTATATTAAATATAAGTTCATCATGAATTTCCACAAATTTAAAGTAAAATAGTGATCATTGTAACTGGCTTTGCTAATTAAAAAGTTCATCAATTTGTATTATTCATGAAAATTGAGAGTACAGTGAAGGGTAGGAGCTAATGTTTATAAATGAAGGCATCAGGAAAAATTTGATAATTTCTTGTTTGAGGGAGAAATTCTTGAACTCAGAATGGCCAAATAGTGATGACAGTTTCTTAATCTTTAAAGTGCACTAAATTTCTTTAAGGAGCTTGTTAAAATGCAGATTGTGATTCCCTAAGTTCAGGGTGAAACCCAATCTTCTGTATTTCCAACAAAATTTCTAAAGACACCATTGCTAATATTCTGGATAGTGTTTTGAGGAGCAATTCTCTATTCTAGCCCATCAAAAGAAAATCTGGGCTACATTTATAGTGCAACCGAGAAAAGAAAAATTATGTGTTTTATGGTTTTACTCTTTAACAATATAGGGACCCACTCCTTTCTTAGATTGCTGTCAGGTGTTGGGGGCAGATTGTATAACGTCAGCCATGGATGACAATAGGATTCCATACTCATGCACTCCATAAATCTCACTAACTTGATGAAACTATTTTGGAGGAATTTCAAGCAGCTGGCTTTCTTACAAGTGGGAGATACAGAGCCATAGAAGCAGGGCTTTGTAGCTGGCATTGATATCACCAGAATGTCAGGACCTAGGAGAAAAATACATAGGGCTTTTTTTTTTAAAGTCTGCAGAGAAAAATGTACTTTGTGTATGTTTTATCATACTTTTCTCATGAAGTAACATCCCTAGAGACTTCAAATCCTAATTGAGAAGGGAATGGAGAATTTTATAAAGCATCTGTCAAAGTGATGAATTCCCAAATCAAGAGCACGAAAATAGCCACTTTTGGTTTGGAAATTGCTTTTTGAGAATGAAAAGTGATTGAACTTAAGGAAGTATATTTGCACAGCCAGGAGAAAAGTAAAAAGTGAGTGACATGATACCAATCCACAGGTTTTGTGCCTGGGAAATATTAACAAGTAGAAATTGAGTGAGGAAAGAAAGGGAGAATCTTTTTCAGCAGCCCAAGTTGGTGCCTGAAGAATTAACACTATTAACATTAAAAACAACATAAGAAGTCTCCATTAGTTAGATTAATTCTAATATTATGCCATCTGAAACATTGACAACCATTAACTACTTGAAAAATACTTTATTTCAGTTTTTTCAGCAACTTTAAAAAGCAATTATTAATGAACTTGCTCCCAAATCTTTTAAATTAGAATAATCTACAAACAGGGAAAATGGGTATGGCCTTACCATTTCTTTCATGTGTTGATGCAAGATTCAAATATTTCTCAAGGATGCATCAGGAGCTCAGCTGAATTGAGAGAGAGAAGAGAGAGAGAGAGAGAGAGGGAGAAAGAGAGAGAGAGAGAGAGGTGAGCTGTCAGATGACAGAGCAAGAAGCCAATAGTAAGAGTGAAAACTTTCATCACTTACTATGATGGTATAAGCAGGAGTGTAAAACTGGAGGAAACACCTTCTTCTATTTCATCTTCCCCATGGAATAGTATACTAGCAAAGGTAGGTGGATCAGTTGTTATCACATTGTTCAGGAACCTGAGAACCAAAAGCTCTGGGGTCAAGGGAGGGCTAGTTGGAAAAAAAAAAGTGATACAAAGTACCGGATACTTAGTCAGTGTGAGGAATGGTGTCTTCAAGATGTGTCCCTCTTCCATCAGGAGTTCTCAGCAAGGCACCAGAAGACCTTTATTCAAATCCTTATGATTTTGAATGTCTACTTCTTGACATCAAGATAGAGAGTTAGAGACAGGTAAACATAAATTATCTCTCAACACGCAGAATTGCTTAATTTTTTTTAAAAATTTCTTTATTGATTAAGGTATTACATGTGTGTCCTTATCCACCCATTACCCCCCCAACCCACCCACTCATAAGTTTAACGAGTAGTAGCTATTAAAAATCACAAATAGTAAATCTTTGAATGCATATAGAAGGTAAATGTTTCCTAAGATAATTTGTTTCCTGTTTCCATAATTTCTTTGTATTTCCCATAAAGAATAAAAGTATAGAGAGTAATGCACAGAGTAATTATATTTCTCTAGCCAAGGCAGAAGAAAACTAGAAGCTTGAAGGAACAAATTGATGTGAATATATTTCATGACTGACTATTTGTAGAAAAATGTAGTAAGCAACTCAACCCTGACTGTATAATGATGTCACAAAGACTAGACCACATAAGATGAAACAATAGGTTTAAATTCCTGGGGTTGGAGAGATTCAAGATAATCGTCAGTGACATCAGTCAAGTATCAAAATGTCAAAACACTATTGAAGGACTTAATGGGAGGAGACTAAAATATACATATTCAGCTAAGGCAAATTTAAACAAAGTTCAACACTTATTATACATATTTTTTCTGATGACTTACTAAAAACATAATATTTATAGAACTACAGAGCTGATGGTTGATGATGACTATCAGAAATAACTAAACAAAACTTGAGTAAATTAAGCCACTTATTTTTATTTATTTACTTAGCATTTGCTGGGTGCATTTTTAAGAACTGAAGCCTGAACCCAAAACTTAATTGACTATAAATGGTAAACACAATATTAAAGCATATAAAACGGACAATTTTACACACTATGTATACATGCTTTTTAGTTCTTTTTCTATGACTATCCACACTAGGACTTAAGGTATGTTTTCCTTTTAAAAGTAATTCTCTGATTGTTACAGTATTCCAGGGCGGGAGGAATAGGGAAACTGAGGCAGGAAAGTTAAAACAAGGTCAAACAGTGTGGACATTGTGCAGCCAGGACTAACACACCATTATCTTCCCCAGCCAAGGACACAGAGCAAATGGTTAAAAAAAAACACACCTCTGTAATGAGCGAATGCAGAAATAAGGGGTGAAGGGGAAGGGGAAAAAGGCTGCTTTCCTAAGATGAGAAGCCAGCAGGCTCAAGGCTTGGCAAGATAAAGTTACCAGGTGCTCTTCATGAATTCTGGGAAAGCCACAACAATGTTAAAAAAAAAAAAAAAAAGGGACCTTGACATTAATCTGTACCAAAATAGTCGTCAGAGGAATTTTGAAGCCTATAGACAGGAAGGGTATATAACGCCTCAGACTCCCACCCAACTTGCTCTTCAGGTTAGCTGAGAGCCTGTCTGTGCTTCATAAGCCAGATGTATAGGCTTGCTTTTGCTCTTTTTCAATACAGGTGCATGATTTAATAAATTGGTTTTCCACAACGCAGTCAAATTAATTTATGAGAAGACAAGGGTGGAAGCTGGGGACAGCCCTCTCCCACTGACTCAGGGGGCTGTCCTGTCCGGTAACACCTCTCTGGTGTCACTGAGAAGTGCCTATAACATGATGGTTAGAATTTCAATTCTGCAATGTCTACCTCTGAGAGAATTCTTCCATTGTCATTTGTGTCAATTGTTCCCTTTCCTTTGATAAAACCTGTGTAACATGGCTTTGACATTGGATCCTACGTAAGCCTACTCACTTTACAAGAGAAGAAAAATCCTGTCAGAGTGTCCTTTCTATTCCAAAAACTCTTTGAAATTGCATAGATACCTAAGACCTTAAATTATGTAAAGGTGAATGCGATATGATCATCCTATTCAGTTTTATAAAATGTTCTATCCTTTACCACTGGAGATTTATCATTATCAATCAAGGAATGTTATTTCATGTTTTGTATTGTCCATCAAGATAAGAATTATAGGATAATTGGAAATGTTTCTATTTTCAAACCAATACAAAAACATTCTGAGAGAAATTAAGTTATTTTAGTAAGTATTTATGATAGTTTAATATACACCAAAAAGGGTTGTTTGTATGGAAAATAATAATTAATGAATAAATTAATGAATAACAATATAATAATAAACTGTATGGTGCATACTCACAATTGTAAATTACTTTTACTCCACCCCATATATAAAATACTGAGCCATTGTTCAGCTAACTCAGACAAAAATGCAATTCTGTGGTTGCATACAAAATAATATAGACATACATGTCTGATATTTCCTACTCAAAAACTATGAAATACTAAATAAAGCTACCATATCATTGTCACTATTTTAAGAATTGTCCTTTTGGAATTATATTCACCAGAGATATTCTCAAGGACTCTGGTATTTGCTTACTCAGGCAAAGTGAAAGTGTAGGTGTCTGTTGCTGAAAATAAAAAGTAAAGAGAAAAAAAGTTGTTCTTGAATCAGTTTTTGCTTCTTTTACCCTCATCAGTATGAGTCACAAAGAAAAGTAGTCATCGACTCTATCCCAGCTTTTGAAAATAGCAGTATCCCTATGTATATCTAGATCAATTAAATGAAGATATTTGTGAGTGTGGTTAAGCATCTGATTTTTAAAAACTCATCAGATGATTCAAATTTGCATCTGTCAGAGCAAGTTCCTCCTTGAACCCTGCTTGCTGTGCTCACTGTTGGGATCTCAGTTCCTCCTTTATCCTCTGCTCCAGTATGCCAACTGTCGGGTCTGAGCCCCTCTGCCAGGGGCTGGGCCTTCTTGAATGCCAGGTAGTAGACAGAGAAACCATGAGAAGTTGTGGGTGTATAAGAGAATCTTTGTTGTAGGAGCCAGTGGCCAAGGAGCCATTGCTAACAAGGAGCCACTGGACAAAACAGTTCTTCACAGCACATAGCCGCACACCAGCTAGGTAGCAATATCTCTTTCCTACATCATAGCAGCATCAGCTTTTGTGCCCACAGCCATTATTTGAGCAGCCCCACACTGCCGGCTAGTCAATAACCCATTTTCTCCATAATGTAGCAGCACCTAACACAGGAGCTAGCCTTACCAAGCAGCCTCACTGGTTGGTCAGTAACAACTTTATACTACTCAGGCAAAAGAGATTTCTTTGTAAATGGAGACCTAAGTCTTTTGGGTTGTAGAAGGGCAGATTTGCACAGTGTACATACAGATTACTGTGGCCTTGCTCTTGGACCTGTGTATAGTCCTTGGCCACCGGGATTATTATTCCCATGCTCTGAGTGACCTTGGACATCTGGAGAACTCTGAACAAAGCCTCTCCACTCCAATTGGCCTTGTGCATCCAGTGTACTCTGAATAGGGTCTCCACAGCATCTATAGTTTAGAACAACTGGTTGAGAGCAATGAACTGCTTACAATTGCTATGGCAGTGCCTCTGAGAATTGGCTCAAGTCCTCTCAAGATGCTGTCTTATATTACCTCCAATATTTTTATTTCCTGGGATAACATCTAATAAACATTATGTTTCAGATAAGACAATCACTTTCATCTACAGAAAAATTTCCAGTAAGTGTGGCCTCAATCATTCAATTTCTTAAACCTGTATGTGCAGGAGCAGGAATTAGAAGGAGGAGGGGAGGCATTATATACTTTATTTCCTCATTACTGCCTACACACACACACACACACACACACACACACACACACACACACACACACAGAGAGAGAGAGAGAGTCACACTGATTACTCTCTTTATAGTAAGAAAATTGCCTCCCCTTTTTTCAAAATTGTAATCAAGATAATACATGCATCTTATATCGCTAAAACATATCTAGCTGACTGCACCTGCACCCATTTTAAAAATGACCTCACAAGATTTTTCTGAGCAGTGTGTGGGTAATCGATATATTTGTTTTACTAGGGTATCTATATTGAGGACTTTTCTAAAAGAAAATCACTATCACAATTTATAAAAAGAAAAGCCAACATTGATATTGATCAGTGACTATGAGCAAACACTGTTCTAAGTACTTGACATATATTGACACATTTATTCTTCAAAGCAACACTGTGAGGTAGACATTCCAGGCTCTTTGCAGGTACTGAAACAGAGGAACATAGATATTAATAAGTTCCCAAGGTCGTAGAGGTGATGAAGGGGCAGAAGCACCTGGCATCCTGGCTGCAAACAAAGCCCAGGCCTTATACAATATATACTAGTGTCTTGTGAGCTTTCATTGCCCAAACTGCAGGCAACTTCCCAAAGAAGTGACTGTTGTGGCACAGAGAATCTTACTATGTGGAATTGAAATCCCAGGAAATTAAATATAAATGATCAACATGCAGAATATATATATATATATATATATATATATATATATATATATATATATAATATATATATATAGAATATATATATATAAATGTATATATATATATATACATATATATATATATATATATATACACATTTACTCACTAGCCTTTAATATGCAAATTAAAAATGGAACCCTAGGTTTCAGGGTTATATCCTACTTCTATACAACTCAGAGATAATTTGTGGTTGGTTGTTGCACAATTCTGCCATCAAAATGTCCTACATTTCCTTTTCTCCTTCTTTACAAATTGTCTTTATGTTTTATTGATACTATCTAATCTTGCTGTATTACATTTTTATGAAACATCCACTCATTTGCTTTTTGCAAGTAGATGGAATATGAATAAGCAAATACCTTGATTTATAAAATATTTTCTTGATTTATATTACCTCGATTTATAAAATATTAACTCAATTATGTAGAAGCATTTCCTACATTATGAAAAACAACCAAATGTAGAGAGCAACTTCCTGATGCTGGAATTTTTTATTAGTTTTTTAAGTGGCTTGGTGTCAGTTTACCATTGACTGATTTGGTTCTGTGGCAGAGTCAGGCTTTTTATATTAGCAAAGGATAGAGTTATATTTATGGTGACATTAATGTGGCAGGTTATTTTGAAAAATGTATTATTAATCTCATTTTGCTAAGGATGGAACAAAAATTTGAGAGTTTCTTTTGTGTCAGTTCCTACAGCTCCAAGTAACAAAATCAGTGGTTGGGATAAAATATTTTTATCTTAAACCAGTGCAGTGTGCTTTCCACATGAGGAGTGTGAATGAATGACTCAGCTATTTTTTCTGTGATGTATACTTCCCAAAGGCTGATAGAAATCTCAAAAAAGGTCCAGGAGATTAAATATTAGGTCAGAATCTACACAATGACAAGTACAAATAAAGCAATGGTGGAAATGTGGATTGGTAGATTATATTAATGAAAGTTTAGGCAAAAATACAGATGATCTATTGGGATCCAGCCACCATTGCTGAGTGCAATAATAAATGTTGATAATGAAAATTCATTTTAAGGATACAAAGACAACAAACATCACTCTCCTTACCCCTAGCTAATCAGTGTTTGAGAATTCCCAGTTTTAAGAATTAATAACATCTACTTAGCAAAGTGATAGCTCTATTCAGAATCACAGCCAAAGTTAGGAACTTTGTTTTATTTCAAAATTGATGTCTTACTCTCCTAGAAAAGTCCTTCTTAACATGATATATCATATATCATAAATATAACAGTAAAGACTTTACACATATAATATAGTTAAGGTGTATGTCTTCCCCCAGGCTAGTCCAGGTTATATTCTTCTAGTTTTCTGTACATCTGCCATGTTGTTGATGTCTCACATTGTCCAGAGGTTTACTTGTAACTTTCTGAATCATATATAATTTTCTAAAATCAGGTGTTAGACAACAAGTAAAGTCAAATGAAGTCATCACTCAGCTTCTTCAAATTATTTGTTTTATTACCCAAATATTTGAAAAAGTGATGGCCAATATTGATATTTAATCCCATAATAGATGAAAGGTACATTTTCTTAGTGACTTACTCAATGATTACTTTGGGTTTTATTTTGTTAGAAAAAATGCTCAGATTGGTAATGTTGGACTCAGAACAAACAATTTAAAAATAAAATACCCTTTGTGACAGCATTGATGGACTTGGAGAACATTATGCTAAGTAAAATAAGACAGTCAGAGAGAAACAAGTACCCTATAATTTCACTCATATGTGAACTTAAATTAACAAATTGAACTAACAAGTCAAATAGAGACAGACTCATAGATAGCAGACAGAGAGCTCCAGTGGAGGAGGGGTGTTAGGAAGAGTGGAGGGATTGAGCAAAAAAGAAAAACAAAAAAGAGAGAAAGAACTCAGGTACACAGAAAACAGGGTGGTGATTGGGGATGGCAGTGGAGGTGGAAGAGAGCATAGAGGAATAAATGATAATTGAAAAAATTAAAAACTAAAGAAAAATAAATAAGTAAAAGTCAGTGCCAAACTATTGGTTCACTCAAAATAAATAAATGAATAAATAAATACATACATACATACAAATATAACCTGTTTTATTGAGTTCATTTTCATAGTATTTTATAGTTTCCTCCAGGAGAAAATGTTTATAGCCCCATTGAACTCTAAAACTCTTGAAAGACCATTTCAGTTTTCATGTTTGTATTATCACTGTCCGGCATGACATGTCATATGTGGTTGCAAGCAAAACATATGCACTGAGTAAATACCTACATTACTTACCAAGTTCTCAAAATACCATTAATCAATTATTTTTGTCTTTCATTGTTATGTTAGTGTGTTTGTCTATATGTGTGTATATAGTATACTTTCTCAGAAGTATTATTAACATTTATGATATATCAAATGAACAAAGTATAGAGTAAAAACAAGAAGGGTGACCTACTGACAACAAAAGGAAATGACTTTTCAAATAAGAAAAGATCACACCACTTCTGATATTTCCAGATACTTATACTGTATCTGATCATATTTGCAGCAATAAAGGAAAAAATTATTTATAAATAAGGATGTTGTGTTGGAACTCCCTGTAATCGCCACATACGTTAATTAGGAATTAAAAACAAATCAATAGTTCAAATGTGTTGTTTTACATATTTTAGCATGTAATTTAAATTTCAGTTCAATATCTTCCAATAATGTAGTTTATTAATAACTAGAGGCCTGATGCATGAAATTCGTACAAGGGGCTCCAAGGGCTGAGGCAGCAGCCCCGGCCACCGCCCTGGCCCTCACAGCAACAGCCCTGGAAGGACGTCTGGAAGGACATCTGGTCTAATTAGCATATTATTCTTTTATTATTATAGATTGTACTTATTTCTGAATCTCAATCCTCTCAAATGTGTATTCACCCAGAATAGTGAACACCTTATGTTGAGGCAGAAGTCTAACAATATTTAATATTACAGGATGGTTTATGCATAATATTTTATCGAGTTAGATATTTGTTAGTGGTATACATTTACATAATTAGATTAGACTCATGTCTACTATTAAAAATAACCAGTAAGAAATGTCTTGTAATTCATGGCATCAGATATTGCACATCATGCTAATATATTTGATGAAATTAGTATGATTTAATATATGATGAGACATCTGAAAATGCCAGATGGACTTGGACAGATCAACAAGTCCCAAGGGTATATATAATCATGTAGGGGAAGAAATATAATTACAAATTATAATGATATTTAACTTGAGTTTCTCAAGGAAATGAATAAAACATAATTGCTGATAAGTATATACTTGTACTTAATGAAAGCTGTTTCATGAGAGGAAAAAAATGTGAAAGGATATTTTACAATAAGAATCAAAGGCAAGAATGTGAATTAACATAAGGGACGGAATTTTTGGCAGCAAATAGAGTGTTGGATGAAAACTACTCATAGAAATTCCAGTGATCATACAAACAATGAATTTACTTCTAGACGCTGAATAAGATCCTAAGTACGTAAGTAGTTCTGTAAATGAAACACAATGCTTAAGTGGAATTGTTGCTGAGCAACAGACAGATTTCACAAATGTTTGGCTACATCTCCATTCATACAAATTGATTATAGTATCATGGGATTTCATTTTCTCATACATGTGTACAGGCTGTGATGAAACCCTCAAATGGTTACATGGACTCTGATTTTTCTCAAATCAAAATATGAATATTTTTAAATGAAAAAAAAAGATTAAAAATCTGTTATAAGAATTGTGGGTAGGGAGAATCCTGAGAAAGTTTTCCTCCTGAGGCTGAACTGGAAACAGTGCAGCTCTGGACCCATCTTCCCTGTTTTCACTATTGAAAAACAAGCTATAAGTGCTTTTGCAATATGAAGAGCAGCTGTAACTTACGTTCACTTCGTTTTTGAAAGCTGTTCTTTTTGGTTCTAAAACAACTGCTATGGAAGCTTTTATAAACTTGGAAAAACATTTATTCAATGCACTATTGATCACCTGTGTGAAACTATTGTTAGTATAAGATTTAAAAAGAAAAGAAAAAAAAAGCCATAATATTAAGAAAGAGGACAATAGTTGTTTTTTTTTTCCCTTTAACAAAAACTGTTGCCCTTAAGGCACTGCTGAAAACTCACTGCAGTTGTAGAAAGACTGAAAAAATCTCTCTACCCATGAGGATGGGCAGAAATATGTGCTAAACCCAGTATTATAGCTGAAGAAGAGCAAGATCATTGTGAAGGTCACATATGCTATGCTCAGGGACACAGTGTCTTTTTAAACACCAAGCTTAATCCAAATATCAGACTCACCAGCAGGCTAACATGTTTTGTGTAAAAATAACCATCAAATACAGCTGGGAGCACTGCAAGAGACAGATATTCTCTATGAGGCACAGTGCAAAGAGAAGACAAATGCCAAGGGTTGACATTGGGAAAAGAACTTCTAGCTGAATAACCCCCATCCTAAACACACTATGCTACTAAAGGAAGTGGGTGGCTGTAGAGCAATGAGGGTAACCATAGTAACAGTAAATCTCAAATCTCTTTGGATCTTCACTAGATGAACACAACTCCACGCTAAAGTCCAAAATCATTTGCTTCATTCTCTATGGCCCTATACAAGACTCTGGCATGATAAAAAACATAAAGCCAATTAGGTAATGCCAGTGTTCATGCTGATTACCAAGTGAAGTTTGGATGTAAGTGTGACAAATGGTGCTGTCAAGTCCTATTATGTGAAAGTCTAGTTATTGTTTATCGTGAAAACATATATGTAATGGGTTGTATTTTCTTGGCTGTAGAAAAGGGTAAGTTTTCTGTTTTGGCAATCTCTTTGCAATTGAATGTGATGAGCATTACATTCTGGTTTAACGCTTGTTCCATAATAAAACTTTATTTTTCATCTACATTTTTGGAAAGGTTCTATGTTAGTTTCTGAATTAAATGGCCTGGCTAATAGTACCCATACAACAGTCAGGTAAAACCCTTAAATATATACACTGAGTGGCCAGATTATTATGATCTCTGAATGCATAATAATCTGGTCACTCAGTGTATATCCTATATAATAAAAGGCTAATATGCAAATTGTCCCCTCGACCAGGAGTTTGACCAGCAGGCAGGCCAGCCAACCACCAGCCAACCACCCATGTTCCCACCCCCTGGCCAGGCTGGCCAGACCCCACAAATTCATGCTCCGGGCCTCTAATACACACACACACACACACACACACACACACACACACACACACACATACACACACACATTGAGTGGCCAGATTATTATGCGTTCAGAGATCATAATAATCTGGCCACTCAGTGTATATATTTATGTATATACTCGTATCCCCTTTATCTACCGTTCCAAACTTTTGGAATACTAACCAGGTAAACCACATAAACCACCATCTCCAAATTCAATACTATTGAAAAAGCATGGGGAATATGACTCTAAAATCCAATGAGGATCATCTATGACTGGAAAACATGGGAAGCCAGGAATCTTGTCTGCAAGTGTGCCTCTTAAGAAGCTGTTGTCTTTCTACCACATTTGGAATGGGTATATGAAAATCCAATCTTGCAATAGCCTAAGGACAGTTCTTTTAATTTGTATAAATTAGCATCGATATGCCCTTCAGGATGGATGAGAGCACAACTCTGGTTAGCTGGTAATGAATCCACTGCTCTATTTGAAGACATGGCATGTATGGCTGATGGCCTAACCCTGAGTTCACCTCATGTGTTGGCCTCTATTTCACCTCCAGGAGTCTCATCATTCATACGGTTTGTAATGAGGAAGCAGACATAATGAAACAGCCCAATTGGGGAATAATTAAAAACTTGGATAAAAGACTGTACCTTCATAAGAAGGTAACAGGATGGAGAGAAGTTGAACTAAGGTAAATAAACATGGTAGTAAGCTGATGAAAACCACAGTGCCATTAATTTGCATTTTTCTTGGCTCTATGTGTGTTAAATGTGCCCTTCCTATTTGGATCATGAGCAAAACTGAAAAGCTGTCTAGGATTCCTCAGTTATCCACATGCCTTTCTCAGGAATACATATTAGTCATTTAAAAGATTCTTTTGCCTTTGTTGAAGTTCTCCAAAGCAGTTACAGCTCCATTCATGGAGATGGCTACTGCATGGAATTCAGCTACCAGCAGACTCTGCTCTTTTGATGAGGCAAGCACATTGGGATCCACAAGATCATGACAAGAAGGGATACTGTGGCAAAGGAAAGCTGATTACCCACTGCCTCCCATGACTATGGAAGGACTAAGGACATTAGAAACCCATCAGGAGCAGTTGCTAATGGCAGTACTTGAAGCCTGTTAGTAAAGGTAAGCTGGGAGAAGATGCAGTGGTGCACTGACATGATGGGTGAGTTCCCCATTGATTTCCATTAGCAGCTTGTTGCAGCTCAACATTCACTGGCATGGACCTTGGTATAGATCAAAATCATTCTCTAGTTTCATCAATCTTTGTCTGAGTTCTCTTGTAGACTACCCAAACCCAAGTTAACATGAAGGATGGTAAGGACAGATAATTACTCTAATTCTGGCATCAGATACTCAGTTTTCAGGCAATCTAGAGGAAGACCAAAAATAAAAATAAAATTCAAGACTGCTAAACTGGCTGCTCAGACAGCATTCCTTTCTAATGGGAATAGTCTCTACTCTGCAATTTATAAAGGCAAAAAACAAAAAAGGGATATTGGATGTCACTGTTGCAAGAGGAAACTATGTTAGAAGGATTATAGAAAAAAAACACACAAAACCTCTGTAAGATGCAGGAATTATAGAAAAAAAGAAAAACATAAAAGCCTAGAAGGACAAAATTCTCAGCTATGAGATAATTTTCAAATGGCTCAAAATTAACAGATTGAGGAAACCTTGGAAGTGAAAAGCTGTGAACCATACATGTTAATAACTTTTTAAATCAGGCTAATTTATCCTTGCCTCTTGTGATAAATATTGGTATTACTTATCCTGTAATTTTCTCAGATATTTCTTACTTTCCATCTGCTAAAGATCAATACAGGTTGTTAGTACTTTGAATAAGCCTTCTACTTTTTCCTTTTCCACCACTATTCCTATACAGGTAGGTCCTCTTAATAACACCCATTATTACTTTTTCTTGATTGTCCTGTAAATCTAGGAGAATTTACAGGTGAAACCTGTGCTGCGATTTAAAAGGTATCATATTTTGTACTCTGGATGGAGTGTCTATGGAACTCTTTGGGGAAAAGCCTCCTGAGTTGGTTATTGTGTGCCTTATTAAAAAAAAATAACACAACAAAAAACAATAATACAACAGGAACATGGCAGGGGGTGACAGTCTCATATTGTGCAGGAAAAGCACCCTGATCAGAAATAAATAGAAACATCAAAACCCTAGGGAATAATGATACTGGTTTAATTTGACACGTAGAACCAATAAAAATAGCTTACCAGAAGGATAGGTAATGGCTATATGTAAAACGGTATTATTTGTTGAGTGCCCAATTAAAAGAAATAAAACTGATCTTTTCAAAAATAGAAAAAAATAACAAAAACAAGGAAGAATTTAAAAAGGGGAACTCACCTTGTTATGCTCCCACACTTCTGGTAAAGGAGGATGATAAATTTAGTAAAGATGGTCAACCACTATATAGATTTGTAGAAGATCTTATAAATTAATCTCTGTAGTTCCTAACCTTGGAAATATTCTGAACTATTCTGATGTCTGACTTTGGTACTATTGTCTGCAAAGTGGATCTCTGTAATTAATCTTTGCTCTGCAATCTCTTCCTCCATCCTTCCTTCCCTCCGTCCCTCCTCCCCATACTTCCTTCCCTCAGTCCCTCCTCTCCTTTCTTTCTTTCTTTCTTTCTTCCTTCCTTCCTTCCTTCCTTCCTTCCTTCCTTCCTTCCTTCCTTCCTTCCTTCCTTCCTTCCTTCCTCCCTCCCTCCCTCCCTCCCTCCCTCCCTCCCTTCTTTCCTTCCTTCCTTCCTTCCTTCCTTCCTTCCTTCCTTCCTTCCTTCCTTCCTTCCTTCCTTCCTTCCTTCCTTCCTTCCTCCTTTCCTTCCTTCCTTGCCATCATGTTCCTCTAATGGACCAGTCTAAATTCTTATTTGCTTTTGCTTATGAAGGAGTCCAGTATTTATGGCAAAGTACACTTTCAGATTTGGGTCTTTCCTACTATATTGTCCAGTTATTTAAAAACAAAAACATAGACAATTTTTCGAGACTAGTCTAGTATTATAAACTGTGGATTCCAGCTATTGTATAAGAAATGAAATATCTGCCTGAACAACTGCATGATAATTTCCAAGAACTTCTGGTCTGGATTCTAGAATCTGGAGAGGCTTTTGAAAAACTGAAAAGTGGCTATAATGTCTTCTCCAGCTCTGCAGATACAAGATTTTGAAAAATATGACCTTATTTGTCTGATATTCATAATGCATATTGATAGTGTTTACTGATGGATCATGAACTTGGGATAAAAATGGCCCACTTAAGGTTTTCTGTGTTGTGGTGACTTATCATAATACCTTTGAAACTATGTTTTATCTGTGCAAGCATAAGAGTTAATAATAGTCACTACAGCTGCAGCTCTTGATTCTGCATTTAATATGAATATATACATCACAATTATATAAATGTAATGTATCTTTGGTGTCTGTCATGCCACAGAGATAATTTTTTAATAGAGGGTTTTCTACTAAAATGAGAATTAAAGTATCTCATAAAAATTTATAGCTGCTCTCTTAGAAACTTTATAATTGCCTGTTCAGAATCAGTAATTCATTATAGAGCTCACACAGGGCAGTAGAACAAGGTTTCTAATAGCAATAATTTTGCTGATAGAGCTGCAAAAGCTGCTTTTCAAACTTAGAAACTCCACTTTTAATACAATGAGAAACTTTTGTTCACTTTCAAAAATATGCTCAGGAAACAAAATAAACTAGACAAATGACTATAAAAGGAACTAAAGTAATTTGACAAGATTATGGGAATTACCTAGCAAAAGAATTCCTACACCACAATCCTTATTTGCTTGATTAGTGTTGTTATGCCATAAAAAGAATCATCTGAATAAAAGAAGGATTTTAGAGACACTAGATTCTTACTATGCCTACCAAAAACATATTTAAAATGTATTAAAGAGACTTACTAATTGTTAACAGAATTTTTACAGGCTACACCCAAGGTAAGCACAAAGTCTCCCTAATCAATTTTACTAGGAATCTGATTGCAGGTAGATTTAATTAAACCAATGGTTGTAAAGTTAAGAGATATGAGCTAGTTTTTATGTGTATGATGTCTAGATAGTCTGAGGTCTTTTCCTCTTCAAAATCTAATACGCATACAAAGTTAATAGGTCTTTTCTAACAAACAAACAAAATAAGTGAACAAAGAAAAAGGAAAAAAAAAGTTCTAGATACAGAGAACATTTTGACAACTGGCAGATAGAGTGGTTGAGGAAATGGGTGATAAGGGGGAAAGGATTAAGAAGTACAAGTGTTGCCTAAGGAATATTGTCAATAATATTGTAATAACTATGTTTGGTGTCAGATGGATACTAGATTTATTGGGGCTATCACTTTGTAAATTATATAAATGTCTAATCTTTATGTTGTATGCCTGAAACTAATATAATATATCAACTGTAATTTAAAAATAAAAAATATTTTAAAATGTACAGATTTCTACCCTAAGTAGTGCCTACTAAAATTCAAATCACAGCATAAATGTCTCCAATTTGTATCACTTTTTATGAATTTGGAATAATGTATCTTTTCTTTATAACTTTACACATTTGTGTGTATGTCTATATATGTATATATATCAATGTTTATGCTATATGTATATAGATCATATATAATTAAAATGTAATCATATTTCACTATAATTTGTATGCTTCTACACTATAACAAACTTACATAAGAGCACATATCAGTTTGCTTAACACAATGCCTAACAAAAATAAATGCTTTATGAATGAATATTTTTCCTGTTTTTAAAACCAAAGTTACTTATTTGACAGTGGAGCTATGACTACAGATAAAATTCCACTTCAAAACTGACAAATGGTTGTGACTGCAATTAGACATTTTAAAGAAAAATTCATTAATTTGTCAATTCATAATTTATTCTAAGAGTTATCCTTATATACATTTTTAGAGATGCTGGTGAATATATTATATTTAATTTATATATACTGATATTTAATAAAGAAGCTTTCTTGCTATTTTTGTAGTTATTATTTTACATATATATCAAGTGGCATATACTAATTTAGAAAGAACACTTCCAACTATTTTCTAGTTTTCCTGTTCAAGCATACACACTCTTGTTCTCTCAAATGAACGTGTAAAATAGAAAAAAATAAACAAAGTCCCAGCAGTGCTGCCTGACTTGTTTTTTTAGATTGGAGTTGATAGAAACTGACTTTTTAAACTTGTATTTAATAGTGAAAGCAAAGTGTTCCACTGTCAAGTTGAAGGTGGTGGAGGCTAAAGAGGTTTTTATTCATATAAGTTCTGGGCCTTTTTTTTTTCCTGATAAAAAATTGACTTCTCTTGTGGGAAAAAAGGAGCAACATGAAGTTTTGTACTCCTGAGGTAGAAATATTGTCAAGGTAGAATAGGAACAGAAAGGAAAAGTGATTGGACAATGGGTTTTTAAAGCAGCAAAAATCGGACATCTCTCTGAGATAAATTTCCGGCTGGCCCTAGGGCTGGAAATTTGGGACCTGTGCAAAGTAGAAAGGCCCAATGTGATTCTCTGGGTCAACTTTGTCTAAACAGAGGTGGCTGCTGCCTAAGGGAATCCATCTGAGCTCCCAGTGTAGGAGATCACCAGGCTTTGATCCCTTGTCAATACTTCACTTTGAATTCATCACAATCTGTTGTAAAGCCAGGGTATGAAGAAGCCCTTTCAAGCGCTATGCTCTGTGGACTCCATCTATCCATCTGACTATCTTGGGAAAAGAGTGAATTGAGGGGAAAATACGAAGGAATAAATAATTTAAAAATTTTCCAGATTTAACGAAAGAATGAATCTCCTTATTTTAAATACCCACCTATTTCCAGCTCCCAGAAAATTTAAGAAAGAAAGAAAGAAAAAAAAAACAGAAGGAAAGAAAGAAGTGAAGAAAGGAGTGAAGTTAAGGAACAACATCATAAAAAGTCAAAACATTTAAAAAGAGGAAACCTCCTAAATTATTTCAGAAATATATACAATAAACAAAAAACAAACATCACAATAAAAGAAATCACATTGGCATCTTAATCTCTATATCCGATAGACAATGGAGTAATATCTTATAAATTTCACTGATAGGCTATGTTATTCCCACTAAATCTCTTGAGTGGGAACACACCACACACACACACACACACACACACACACACACACACACACACGCAAGCACCTCTCACAAATCCACTCATTAACACATTGGGAAGATAATAAGGAGTATGTGATCACTATAAAGAAATCTTTATCAACCAAAAATTATAATCAATACCATTTTAAAAAGTGATATAGAAATTTTCGTGAAATTATATTTTAAAATAAAATTTAAATACATAAAACTATATATAAAACAATTATTAAAAACTAGAGGTCCAGTGCACGAAATTCGTGCATGGGGGTGGGTGTCCCTCAGCCCAGCCTGCACCCTCTCCAATTTGTGACCCCTCACAATCCAGGACTGCTGGCTCCCAACTGCTCTCCTGCCTGCCTTCCTGATTGCCCTTAACTGCTTCTGCCTGCCAGCCTGGTCACCCCCTAACCACTCCCCTGCCAGCCTGATTGATGCCTAACTGCTCCCCTGCCAGCCTGTTTGCCCCTAACTGCCCTCCCCTGCAGGTCTGGTCACCCCTAACTTTCCTCCCCTGCAGGCCTGGTCACCCCTAATTGCCCTCCCCTGCAGGCCTAGGTCCCCCCCCAACTGCCCTTCCTGCAGGCCCGGTTGCCACCAACTTCCTTCCTCTGCCAGCCTGGTCACCCCTAACTGCCCTCCCCTGCAGGCTTGATTACCCCTAACTGCCCTCCCCTGCAGGCTTGATCACCCCCAACTGCCCTCCCTTACAGGCCTGGTCCCTCCCAACTCTTCTCCCCTGCTGGCCTGTATGCCCACAACTGCCCTACCTTGCAGGCCTGATTCCTCCCAACTGCCCTCCCCTGCTGGCCATCTTGTGGCAGCCATCTTGTGTCCACATGGGGGCAGTCATCTTTGACCACATGGGTGCAGCCATCTTGTGTTGAAGTGATGGTCAACTTGCATATTACTCTTTTATTAGATAGGATGTCACATTATAGTTATAATTTTTAAAATTAATAGTAACACATACACAAAAGTGAAAGTATGCCATCATTTTATAACTTGCACAATAATCACTATTATTTATTTTATAATATATCCCTGAATGTTTTACAAACAGTGAAGTACTATAAAACAGTTTATTATTGCTTTCTTTGCATATTCTTGCTATTATCAACAATAGTGATTTGAACATTTTGTAATTATCATAAGGACTTCTATTTGAAATTTTTCAAATGTAGATATGCTTATTAGATTTTAGATGTGTTATATTTTGATATATATTATTTAATTGTTTTAAATGGTTATAGCATATTGTATATCCTGTAAAAATGATTGGGGTTTTTTTCCACCAAACTCTGTCATTTTGTGTTATTGTTAATAAATCTAGAAGTTAAAATATAATCATTTATTTTAAGTTAATTAGTATACTTAGATTTGTCTTTATTTATAGATTTATCTACTATTGTATTTCTTTTAACATAAATGGCTCACTTTTATATCTAGTCAGTTCATTTTTCTTGACTTGTAGCTTTTTATTCTAATGGAATTAGCAGTTTGTACTTGTAAAATATTTTCCTCAGTACTTTCAGATTTATTCATAGCATCTTTTGAAGTTAAACATTTTTAAATATAATATTTTCCCTTATGTTGCTATCTTCAAAATCAGGCAGAGAAAGGCTTTCCAAAATTCTAATTATAGAAATGTCCTTCCATAATTTTTCTAGCAATACTTTTTTGGTTTGTTTGTTTTTCAGTGGATTTTGATTTGTTAGCTGTTTCAGTTGTTAGTGGATATCTAAATTTAAATAATCATTTAATCTTTAATTTAGAAATTAACATATAGAAATAATAATTCAAGAAATGGATCTAATTGCCCTTTCTCCTATATTGTAATAAATCTAACTAATGTAAAACTCACTTTAAACGGGTTAGTAATATAAAGAACATTATTGGTTTACATCACTTAACAATCCAGTGGTGGGTCTGACCTGCATCTCAGAGTTTACTAGTAAATGACTTTCAACCTCAGGATTCAAACAATAAAATCAGAACCTGGTCTTTTAAAAATGCTTATCCCTTAGTTTTGTCTTAGTGTCATTTTCAGACTCATGTCAACTTGGCTAATGAATCTTAAATTACAGTTCCCAGCTTCAAATCTCAAGGAAAACAGATGATTGTTTTTATAGTTTGAACAGAAGCCCTGGGATTAATTCTCATTGATTTGTATTGAGTATAAAGCTCCTTCCCAAAGCAAACACGGTCAGGTCAAGAGTTGCTGCTGAGTGGGCTTCTCCTCCCACCTTAAACTGCATGCACTACCCCTTGAGCTGCATGAAAAAGAAAAAAAATGAGTAATTTTACAACAGAAAGGAAAATGGATTTGAACAGCAAGAAAAACACTTATCCACCATTAGGAACTAATTATCCTATCACCCTTTTAGAATGCAATGAACCGTTTCTAACACTGATTTGAAATGTTATTTAGCACAAAAGCTAAACTTCCATGTGTTGAATTTCTTTCCCCAAACTCGGAATCTGTTCTGCTTGGTGAGAATGTTGTTGAATCTGTTGGCCACTGTGATAATGACTGACATGTCTGCATTGTTTGCATTGTAAATATCAACCAAATAACTTTATATTATGTCAAGATTGGATGCTGTCAATGTGCTGCCTATTTTCTTTAGCAGACACTGAGCTTTTACAGGTTGTTCTTTACATGTCATGAAATATCATGTTTCTTAAATGTCAATGGCTTCTGCTAAAAGCACAAACACCTCTTGCCTAAGATCTTTTTACTGATTCCAAAATCGTTCTCAGCCCTTGAATTCAAAGATGACAGGAAATTAATGACCTGAGCAGCATCTGCAAAAATCACTGATGAGAGTTAGTGGATAAGCACTTCAGATTCCTTGCTCTAGAGTGGGACAACTCGGAGTCAGATTAATTTACTTTCTCAGAAGTCCCAGTGAGATTGAGTCTCAGTTGACCACAGCAGGGATCTTCTCATTAACCACCTGTACTGGCTTTCTTCCCTCTTCTCTGTCTCATTCCCCCACTATCTCATCAGTGTTTTAGGAGTTACCTCTCAAATAAATTGTGTGCCCTCAAATAATCATCAGCTTCTCTGGGAATCCAACCTAAAACTGCAAGATTTTACTAATTGAAATCAGTCAAGATTGCACTACACAATTTGTTGCACAAACCTGAAAGTGTTGCATAACTCATAACACATAAATTTATATTTACATGCTAGTGACTTCTCTTTTCCATGCATATCCTACAAGTCTGCAACAAATATTGACATAATGGTGTAATATCTTCCATTTCTCTTTAGATTTCCTTTAGAAGAATAACAAAAGGGCATGTACATAATTTGGAAGTTGATAAAGCAGCTCTAAGTAGCGATGTTTATAATCTCAGATGTGTGACATATGAATCCCAACTCCCATATAAAGTACATTCATAATGGCTCCTGTCTCAATATCCTACTTTTTGAAGCACCAGTCTCTTTTTTATCTATTATTTCACTGTCACTCTCAAATCAATTGTTTTAACTACTAAAATTTTAAAATTAACTTTAACACATTGTATGCATACATCCCAAAAATGTATACACATTTTTCCAGATAGCTCAATTGATGCTTCTTTCTTTTCAGATTTAACTCATTGTGGAATTAATAATTATTCAAAGTGAGTATATATATATTTTTGGACACCCTGTATTCTTTCTTTTCAGCAATTGTGGCTGTTTTAAACATCTATTAATCTATATTAATCTAATAATGAATTCATCAAGTTAAACATTTAAAAAGTAAGCCTAAAAAGATTCTGATTGGAACTCTATTAATCTTATGTAATAAATAATGAAAATCTTTACTTTTAAAATTTCCTATCCAGCCTTATGCTATATTTTTTCTTTTGTTCACATATTGTTTTATGTCATTTAATAACATTCTTTGTATATGTCTTATGCACATTAGTTCTTGCAAAGTAGTTTAGATATTTTTTTACTACCATTGTCTCCCATTTTTCTAACAGAAAGGTATTTATATTAAACAATCTAAGGTATTACTCTTGGAATCCTTTCCTCTTCAAATCACCAAGTAATTGATTTGAAACACAAAGAAGAGAAATACTAACATTTTATTTCCAATTTTATTACCTTTTGTTATATATGCACAGTTCCTTTTATCACAGAAGAAGGTTCCAGGGGTTTGGAGATACATATGCACTTTCTTTTGGTTCATTCATTCCAGTTGAGAATTCACCCTTAATAAGCATATTAGCAGCCATCAACCATAAATAAGCATGTGTTATGCAATATTATCAGCAAGTCAGCCAAAGAAAAGAATTTGAGCAATTTGAGGGAAGCATTTGGTTTCTGATTTTTACTGTGCACTGGTGTCTCCCTATAGAAAAACAAATGTCAGCTCTGAAATGTCATGTTGTTTTGGTTTTATGATATTCCAGGAGTGAGAACTATGATTAATGCTGTGAGTGATCAAGAGTTTAACCAGCTAAGGGCAGGCACCTCAGGGTTAATGCAACCATGTTTCTTTAACTGTTTGGATGGGTCTGCTGATAAAGAAAGTAGCTTTCTAAAGACTAAAATCAGTGACTGCTATGTTTCAGAGTGCAGTCCTTTGACTTGGGAATTTTTATAAACTTTCAGTCTTAAGTGAGCATCTGAAAGAGTTGTCCAAATAAGACCAAATGTGTCAAAGATATGATGCTCAAGCAGCCCCGGAAAAGCTCCATCAACTCTTTGTAGCTGCTGCTGGGGTTATTTAGGGTGCAAATTCTAGTACTCTTCTACCTTGTTCCTTGAAATAAGAGGTTCCTTGAATTAAATCTCAGTAATTTTAAGAACCCTGCATTAAACATATAAGATGCACTATTTCACACACATTAAGCAATCAGTTCTGTGTTGGATCTAATTAGATTCTCTCAAGTATAGTCTTAGGATAAATCATCTCAGGTCCAAGTCTTATGCTTGCCCCTGTCTCTCCTGCCATTCTCAGTTAACATCCACTCTGGATATGGGTTTGTGTCCCCTCACTGCACTATTTCTGCCAGCATCACTGTCCTATTCCCACAGTTCTTCTAGGAATCTATTGACACAGTAGGATGCACAACACTCTCCTACCAGGAGATACATTTTTATGGCAAAAGAGGTGATGCAATGGTTGTATAAGCATAGGATCCATTGGCTTTTTAAATATGTTTCAACACTTAAATGCAACTGATCTCATACAGAGCATGAGGTCCCAGATTAGATCTTCCTCTCCAAGGGAATGCAGCAAAGGTTTCACTGAAGTTGAAGCCACAACGAATAGCTAGTTATGTGGAGTTCCTCAATGCCAACAACCTAGCAGGCACACAAATGTGTTACTACACTGGCAGGAACAATTGAACCTGATTTCCATCAGGAGCCTGGATTGCTGGTAGACAGCAGAAGCAGGGAAAAATAGGAAACCTCTCTTGTGCATTAAGATGCACTTGTCCTCAAAGCTTTCTTATTTCATCTGCTGATTCTATAACCAGTTCCACAGCCCACAGAGCAAGCTACTCTTGCTTCTACCCTGGAGTTTTGCTGTTCATGTTGAAGTGGAGACACTGGGAAGAACAGTTTATGCATTTCTTAAATGGGTGATGCTTTTGCCCCAGGAGGACAACTTTGAATAGTGTGTAATGTTATCTTTTATTTCCCTGAGTGTCAGTCCTGAGATGCATTTTATTTGACTCTTCAGGAGATCCTGATCTAATGAAGAAGCAGATTTGGCCAGCTGCACTATGCATCCTTTTATTGGCTTCCCCTCCTTTCTTTCTTCACACATCTTCCTCACTCTTGCTCTTTGGATCACATTTTACAATCAATTCCTGTCAAACTCTGGAACTCAGGTTCCCACAGTCTCCAGGACTCATTCAGTGTGAGTAGTTTTTCAGGCTACACTTTGATCTTTAGACCATGAAAGTAAGTGTTGAGGTGCTTATTGCCTAGGTCTTCATGGTGTATAGGGGTTTAAGTGGTTCTACAACTCAAAGAACCCACTTAATTCTCATGCCAAGCTCACAACCATCATTTTCTTTACACTTTTCAGGGCACTTATTGGCAATTGTAACCCCTAACTCAACTTTCAGGCCACTGGGGTGTGATACAGTCCCAGCCATTTGTTGCCGCTATGCCCTCGTCTACAAGAATTCAGCTTTCCCTAAGATCCGGCTATTTGCTCTTCTACAATTTTTGGCAGCACTCAAGGCTAACTTAGCATAATTGCCATGAGCATAGCCTGTAAACATATAAGAATTCTTTAACCTCTTGGGATAATAAAGCCTTAGCTGTTTGTATTCATTCCTAAGGAGCTTGATCTGAGAAAAAAAAATGACAGCTAAATAATCATCTTTCTTATTTCACAAAAGTTTTAAGAAAAGCAGTATTTGTTTATTTTTGGTGAGGTGAGAAGACTGGACTTGGAAATGAGAAATGATGTTGACTTTTATATCTATTTCTTACTGGTATATATCTTTGTGCAGGACTGAGTCCTAGTCTTCTCACCTTTAATTTGGAAATAATATCTATAATTCTGCCCTGGTTGGAATGTTGTCCTGTACACTAGAAGGTTTCAGGTTTGATTCCTGGTCAGGGCACATACTAGGTTGTGTGTTCGATTTCCAGTCAGGAAGCTTATCAGAGGCAATCAAACATGTTTCTCTCTCACATTGATGTTTCTCTCTTACTCTCTCTTTCTCTCTCTGTCTCCCTCCCTTCCTCTCTCTCTAACATCAATAAAACATATCCTTCATTGAGGATTAAAGAAAATAACATCTACAATGCAAAATTGCTGTGAAGATAACAGGTAATAATATTTATAATGACAATTTGTTGAATATTTATAGAAATGTAGGGATTTTATATTATTATGGTTATATAATCTTCATGTAGACATAGTGTTGGCTATATCTAAGTAATTTTTTATCAAAGAACAAATGTAATCCACTAAAATGTATTTTGATGTAATACAGAATCTATCTCTGGCTCATCTGAAATGATAAAATATGGGCATCCACGTCTCATAGAACAAAGGTCAGAAGAAGGAGGTGTTCCTGACAGAGTTAGGTTTGAATTTTCTATTCCTTATGAAGATTATCTAACTATAAACATGCATTGTGTCACCTAGACTTAATATGTAGTCCTATAATGTCAAAAAAGAATAATAGTATGTACACATTAAAATAAAAAATAGAGGTATTATTCTCTATATTAAAAATCATTATTTTCCTATCTGGTTAGACTTTAATTTTTACTCTTAGCTTTATTTATTTATAAAATGGGAATGGGAACGCCTACCTCATAAGGGTCAAGTTTTATTCAATAATGTTTCACAGTTTGAAATGTAATGAATATTTAAGGAATGTTTACTGAAGAAATGTCTAATGAACTGTTTAAAGACTGTGAAGTACTAAGAAAATGTAAAGTGCAATTAACTTTAAAAATATGCCCTTCATTCATTGTCCAGGGTCAAAAATTCCTTTAGTTGGGTTCTTAAATAATTGGACAATATAAAACAAACTTCAATCATTACAATTTTTATTTCCAAATTTATTTTTCTGATATATCATATTTTTCTTACATTTGATCAATAAAGAGTATACAGAAACAATATTAGTAAAAGGGATTCATCTCATTTTATTGCTACTCACTACTTGAATGTAGGCTTTTATTCCCATTTCCTTTAAAAGCTTTAAGGGCAATCTGGATATTCATGGATGAGAAATGAAGTAGACTGCACTTTTGAACTCTATAAAAGTGTCTAGAATTTCAGATGATTTGTAGATTGTAGGAAACAAAGCTGGAAAAGCAACTTTCTTCAGCAATTAGAAAAGAAACAATATGCCTTGGTTTCTATCATCTGCATAATTAAATATGACATTTATTTACAAAAAGAGGTCCTGTGCATAAATTTGTGCACGGGGATGGCAGGGGGGTGGTCCCTCAGCGCCCACCCTCTAGCAGTCCGGGATCCCTCTTGGAATGTCCACGGGGAGCGGGCCTAAGCCGTCAGTCAGACATCCTTAGCACTGCTACAGAGACAGGAGAGGCTCCCACCACTGCCTCTACGCTTGCCAGCCATGAGCCTGACTTCTGGCTGAGTGGCACTCCCCCTGTGGGAGTGCACTGACAATCAGGGGGCAGCTTCTGAGTTGAGCGTCTGCCCCCTGGTGGTCAATGCATGTCATAGCACCGATTGTTCTGCCCTCAGGCCAAAACCAACTCTCCTACATCCCCTGGGGTCCTGGATTGTGAGAGGGTGCAGGCCAGGCTGAGGGACCCCACTGGTGTAGGATCAGGGCCAGGAAGGGATGTGGGAGATTGACCCGCCGGGACGGGACCATGGGAGGGCTCCAGGTGTGTCTGGCCCGTCTTGCTTAGTCTCGATTGGTCGGACCCCAGCAACAAGCTAACCTAGCAATTAGAGGATCTGCCCCCTGATGGTCGGTGCACATCATAGCGAGCAGTTGCGCAACCTTAGCATATCATTAGCATAGTGCACTTTGATTGGTTGAATGTCGGATGACCAGGCACTTAGCATATTAGGCTTTTATTATATAGGATGTTCAAACCACTGTAGAGAAAAAAAAGCAGATTTTTTAAAAGCATCTATTAGCACTTTTTGAATGCCATCATTCTATGTATTCTAAGTAGGAGATTATATTTTCTCTTTTATCAGTGATTTTTTTTAAAAGGCAAAGGTTTTCAATAAGCCCAGAGAAATTTAACATTGCATTGGTACCCTGGAAGTTAAAAGCGACTGTTTTCCCTTGGGAATTTATATATTGTATCTGTGGGGTATTTTGGGAAATAAAACTGTCAAAAATCATTTTAGAAAAGAAAGTTGCACTGTTTTACATTTTGATGCATTTACCTTTTTTATATTATGCTCCATTTTGCACAAAAAACCACAACTTTTTATTTTGAAAAAATAACAAACACAGAAATATATCAGGAATAATAACTCCCTTAGACTCTTTATTGAGATTCACCAATTGTTATTATTTTTCTAATTTGTTTTCTCATTGTCTGACCTGCACACACACACACACACACACTAATTCTTATGAACTATCTGAGAATTGGTCGCTATGATCAAAATTTTAGCAAAAAACATTCTCCTTTGCATGAAAAGTTGATACAGTATTTCTAATTAGTACACTGTATGAATACTTGATAGTAAAATATACTTCATCTTCCCTGAATGTGTTGACTATAGTAACTGGCATATCCTTTGAGGGGACCCTGGAAGCACTGTTGATGGAGTTGTTACTAGAGATATCAGGTCCTGTGGAGCCCACGACTTTTAAGCTAGACCAGTTCTTACAACCTTACTATTTGAATCATGTCTCAGAGCCTTTGAGATGTCAGACTGCAGCAAAGACTTCGGAAAAGAACAATTCTTGACCAAAACCATTCCCCTTTTCTGACAAGTTGCAATTCCCACCCTGTTGCTTCTGTATGGAGTGCTGCCAAGTGTGGCCAATGAGGGTCTTGTGAGTCTGAATGACTAGTTGTGTCTAAGAAGAGGCTCAGGTTATATCTCAGGTTGAGGATCATGCCCCTTGGTCCTTACATTTTTCAGTGTATATTTCTTAAAAAAACGATATAATATCATATGACCATAGAGACTTAGCAAATTCAGAAAATTTTAAATTAATACAGTAGCTTTTTATCTAACATACAGTTTATATTTCAATTTATTCTGTTGGCCCAATAATGTCCTTTTTATAACTGTTTCCCCTTGAGTACAAGATCCAGTTCAGGATCATATGTTGCATTTGGTTCTCATCATTATTTATTTATTTTTTTCATCTGGAAGAGTAACCCAGTTTTTCTTTGTCTTTCTTGACATTGACATGTAATAGAATGTCCTTCAAATTTGGATTGTATGATTCTTCCTCAGGGTTAGAGTCAGGATATGCATCCTCAGCCAGAATATTGGAAAAGCAATGTGTCTTTCTCAGGATATCACCTCTGGAAGCATGTGATGTTCCTCAGCTCTGCATTAGCGATATTAATTCAGATCATCCAGATGGTCAAGTGATTGTCTTGTATCTCCAATGTATAGTTACTATTTTTCTTCTTCAACTAATAAGCAATATGTAATGATGTCAAAATTCAATTTTGTTTGTTTGTTTTTCTTGTTTGTTCTTCAGTTGCTTTCAGTTTTGTATCCCACCTATGAGTGAAATCATATGGTTCTTGACTTTTTCTGTATGACTTGTTTCACTTAGCATGATATTTTCAAGGCCCATCCATATTGTTGTAAATGGCAGTATTTTATCTTTTCTTATAGCTGAGTAGTTTTCCCTATAGACACAGACAATAGTATGGTGGTTGCCAGAGGGAAGGAGGTTGGGGATTGGGGGTTTAATAAAGGATAAAAGGGGTGAAATATATGGTGATGAAAGATGATTTGCCTTTGAGTGTTGGGCACGCAATATAATATGCATATCATGTATCATAGAAATGTACACTTGTAACCTATATAATCTTTTAACTAATGTCTCTCCAATAAATTTAATAAATAATGAGTAAAAATATTAAAAAATAGGTCAAAGAATGTTATTTTCATTATCTCTGTTGGGCTTTATATCCTTAAATTTGAGAAAAACAATAACTATTACAAAAATATGATAAATAGATCAATTTTGAGGAACTTTTACTTATTTTCCATAAAGAAAAATAATAAATGCCCAATTGTGCAAATACCTAGTGTAATTTTAAGAAATCATCCTTTATTTCTTCAGATTTAAGTTAAAGCAATGATGCCCTAAAGAAATTGATGGAATATAAATTCCCAGTGGAAACAGTATGACCAAGAAGTAGACTTTTAGTCTGAATTTCCTTTAGGCATTATTTTCTTAATTTAAACTTGGAATAATGAAGGATGGTTTGCACATTGATAATGTAGGTTTCTTGTTTTAACATGAGCATTTCAAAAATTACAAATGACACCTGCATAGTCAGCACAAGTTTAGATAAATACTGTGGTGTGCTGAAGATCTGAATAGCCCATTTATTTAAATCTGCTAAGGAAAAGCTATAGGTACAGGAATAGGCTATACACAAATAATCTCTTGATAGCAAGGCACCTTGATGGTTTATAATTATGAGATTAGAAATTATCATAGATATTTACAATAGATATAGAGCTTATTAAATTTATACAATCAATAAATACTTGCAAAAATCTACTCTTACTTACGTTATGGATCTTTGTAGCACAAAGGGGCCTGGGTCTTACTTTAAAATATTAGTTAATCTTTTAGATAATGTGTGCTAACATTATCTGATCCACCTATGTGGAGACTTCTGTGAATAACATTTAGAAAACATATCAGGCTTACATTAAGTAATATTTTATAAATTTCATAATAAACGTATTTTTAATGCATTATCTCTTCCAGACATAGGTGAGAGCTTGATATAGCTACTTAATATAATAGGGCCAAGATCACGCTAGGTTAATTTTTGAAGAAAGGTACCAAACAACTTTCCTAAAGAAAAGAAATCACCTCAGAAAATTTCTTATATGGCTGATTGGTACATTAGTGTAGTGTTAAGCAAAAGGTAAAACACACACACAAAAAAAAAACAACAACAAGAAAACTGACTTGGTAAAAGCACAAAAATTATTTTAAGGGGACATTGTAATGCAGCAGTCTAATGTATTAGAATGAAATTTAAGCATGCTTACAAAATGGGTGCAAGATCTAAGCAGACAAGCATGGCGAGTTAATGGGATTTGCTCTAATCTACAGTAAAAAGCTAAGATCCTGCAAAGGAGGCTTAGCAGTGGCACATAGACCATCACAGAGCCTGTGATTCACATACTAAGAAGACAGATGCCTTAGAATAGGTAATTTGCTTCATCAGTCCTGGACAGAAAGTTAGCTAATGGACTATTTTGTTCAGAGGATTTAAAAATACTGAAAGAGCTCATTCTGAAAAAACAACAACAACAACAACAACAACACACACACACACACACACACACACACACACACACACACAACTGAAAGAACACATAACTGGAGTATTTATGGAAGTATTATTTTGGTAGTCATTGGTTTTTTTAACTACATACTCATAAATCTGTTACAATAACATTTTTTTGAAAGCATAACCAGTAAAACTAAGAGTTTTTATTTTTACTCCCTCATTCAATATGTTGCTTTTGTCTGCTTTAAGTTTGAGTCATAAGGCAGTGTAAAAGTAAGGAAGTAGACTATTTATTAACTGCTACTATCATAAGCTGATTTCTGTGCTTCTTGGGCTTGGCTAGAGTTTAAAGCCATACCTTTTCTCTCCTATCTGAAGCGATCTTTTCTTTAAAGATACCCCATCACTGGGTATTTTTCACCTGTAGTTTTTATATTTTTTAGGTGCAAAGATGCAAGCAAATCTTGGTTAAAAGCATTTTAAAATTAATAGGGTGTTAATTTTCACATATGACATATGGACCAGAAAATTGTCCATTAAATCCAAAGTCTGTTAAGTTGAGGTCCACAAAATCATGGGTTTACTGTCACATTCTATCCATAGAAGATCTAGAGTGCTAAGTCTCAAGACTTCTAAACTGACCAATTTCTTTGAAGTTTGCCTTTAATCCAAATTAGTCCCCTTTGTAACCCTATGGATATTCATATTTTGTAATAAGTTATGTGACACGAAATAAAAAAATAAATTTAGATGTCTCCATATGTTAGTATTTTTATACTTTTGGCTTTAATATTCTTTAAGAAGCAGTCCTAACCAATGAGTTTCAACACTGGTATATTGTTCAAGTACTGTCCAAATACTTTCAGAAGCTATACATCAAAGCTAACCATGAGTGTTTAGTATAGTAGAATCTGATAAATTTCTATCTAAGCCCTTCTAAAATTAGAGATGTCCCAAAGGGGCATACAGATGTCTAAGAGAATAATGTTAATCTTATTAAACATCACAGAACACCCTATTGATAAAGCAAAGGACGTCCCTGAAAATAATGTAAAGGAAAAGGACTATAGGCCCAAATCATAAAGCCACGTTTAGTCACCACCTTCAAGTTCTTCAAGGGCTGGTGCATCCCAACTGACATGACCATTTTCAGCAATCCCCAGGCTCAATACATAAAAACACTACCATTATTTAAAGGTAAAGTATAATACTATTGTCAACAGTGAGGAAAAAAAAAGGTAATTAATCCATTAATGGAGTCATGAAACATGTGGAATAACCCAATGTTAATCTGAGGTCAATAATTGATGGTTTATTTTTTTTTTAAATAAATCAACAGGTAAGTATAACTAGGGAAAATGTTGATTTTGAGTCCTTCTTGCCACTCGCCCACTTTTTCAGAAGGAAGGAAAGCAGAAGACATCCCTGGATGTCCATCCACATGGGCTCGCTAATGGGGGCTTTGGTGAGTCATTATATTCATTACCCCTTTAGATAGTGGGCTTCAGCTTTGAAATAGCAATATTTCTTAGAAAATGTAAAAACAAAGTGACATATCAACAATAGAAATGATTTAAAATAAATATAATAAAACAATAAATATTCGTTACATTATGGTTATTTAAAATATTGTAATGAAATAAAACCATAGTATAATTAATTTTGAAACCTGGGTTTAAAAAAATTGCTTCATCACTTCGTGCTGATTCTGTCAGGTAAACCCAGTCTCCGCTCTTAATTTCACAATGAACAATGTAACATGTCTGGGAAAGCTCATGAAACATACCGTTCCACTCCCAAGGAAGCAAGGTGTTCTGTTAAATTTGAGAGGCAGCATGATACACATTGCAGGTTATATTCAGACCAGGCACATATGCCAAAATGAATCAAAATTCATTATTCTTTTAAACGGTATGTTTCCAAATGACTTGATACAACCTGACATTGGGAAGAGCAGGCTTTATTTCCACTCAGTCCAGCAACTATCCTAGCACTGCCATTTCCCAAATGGTTGTTCTGTTTACAATTCAAATAGAAATACAATAATTTCTATTTCTGAGTAGTAAAAGGAGATAGGCATGAAAGAAACTAGACTTGGTTTTTAAAACTAATAGTTCCACCATGAAATAAATCTTATATCAGAAATAATTACATGCAGAGTAGGAATACACATGTATAGTTATAGTTTTACAACTTTACTTAATATTGTCATGAACATTAATTTAATAAGAAGAGATAAAAGCATTTTAAAAATAAAGAAAAGCACATATTAAATGTCATTGTGCCTTGATTTTTTATCAAGGCAATTGAGAATGAAATGTTTTAAGTGCTGTTTACCAATAAAACCTTCTTCATTCTTTTTGGAATCATATTTCTCTAGGATAACATTATTCTTTAACTAAACATTCTCTATACAATCAGATCCATTACACCCAAATGCTCACTTCATTTAAAATATACACATGCATTCACAGTAATACATCAATATATAAAGACATGATATTCTGTAAGATAAAACAAGTAAGTCAGTCAGGACTACATTCTAAATTCATCTGAAAACCTAATTTTGGAATGTCACAGAGAATTTTTTATAGTGATTTGTTCTGCTAGAACTTGTTCTCTCATAATAACAAATTCAACAAAAATATGAACTTGATTTTTCCATAAAATTAACATATACTTTTAGGAAAATCTATCTCCTAGACCCAGAGAAATACTGAGTCCCTATTCATATCTGCATACTAAAGGTAACCTCCAAGTCTTTTCATTCCTCTTTGCACAGATCACTGGAGTAGAGTCTCCCTAAAGGATAGTAATGGTTTGAAAAAAATGGACAAGTTGGTGTCTCAGAGCAGTAGAAAACAAGAAGCTTCCATGATAATAATGGCTTTTCTATACTTCTCGGTAAAGTTAGGAACTGTATCGGTTTGTCAAATAAGTTTCATAGAAGGATGTATACAAATCCTTTCTGCTGCTATAGAATTTAGTAGAAAATGGAGTTTAAGAAATAATCTTTGATAATTTGAGAAGGGGTATGGTGCAATAAGTCATTTTGTAATTAAAAATAAAGATATAAGAAAACTATATCATTTGGAAATTTTATAAAAACATTTTTGTTGTTACTTAATCATATATATATATATTAGAGGCCCGATGCACAAAATCCGTGCACGTGGGTTGGGGTCCCTCAGCTTGGCCTATATCCTCTCATATCCAGGACCCCTCGGGGGATGTCCGACTGCCGGTTTAGGCCCCATCCCTGCAGGCTTGATTGCTGCCTAACCACTACCGGCTTGATTGCTGCCTAACCACTCCTCTGCCAGATGGATGGCTCCCAACTGTCCTCCCTGGCTGGCCTGATGGCCCCTAACTGCCCTCTCCTGCTGACCTTATGGCCCCCAACTGCCCTCCCTGGCAAGCCTCATGGCCCCCAAGTGACCTCCCCTGCTGGCCTGATCTCCCCTAATCGCTTCTGCCTCAGCCTCCACAATGTGGCTTTGTCCGGAAGGAAGTCAGAGGAGGAAGATGTCCTGTCTCCCGGTCTATTTAGCATATTACCCTTTTATTAGTATACTAGAGGCCCGGTGCACAAAATTTGTGCACAGAGGGGGGAGGGGGTCCCTCAGCCCAGCCTGCACCCTCTCCAATCTGGGATCCCTCTCACAATCTAGGACTGCTGTATCCCAACTGCTTGCCTGCCTGCCTTCCTAATTGCCCCTAACAGCTTTTGCCTGCCAGCCTGATCACCCCCTAACCACTCTGCTGCCAGCCTGATTGATGCCTAACTGCTCCCCTGCCAGCCTGTTTGCCCCCAACTTCCCTCCTCTGCTGGCCTGGTCACC
Source organism: Cnephaeus nilssonii (assembly GCF_951640355.1). Classification (NCBI taxonomy): domain Eukaryota; kingdom Metazoa; phylum Chordata; class Mammalia; order Chiroptera; family Vespertilionidae; genus Cnephaeus; species Cnephaeus nilssonii. Next base: position 26,689,711 of record NC_137074.1, on the reverse strand, counting down.
CCTAACTGCCCTCCTCTGCAGGCTTGATCGCCTCCAACTGCCCTCCCTTGCAGGCCTGATCCCTCTCAACTGCCCTCCCTTGCAGGCCTGGTGCCTCCCAACTGCCCTCCCCTGCTGGCCATCTTGTGGTGGCCATCTTGTGTCCACAAGGGGGCAGGATCTTTGACCACATGGGGGCAGCCATATTGTGTGTTGGAGTGATGGTCAATCTGCATATTACTCTTTTATTAGATAGGATACTAGAGGCCAGGTGCATGAAATTCGTGCACGGGGGTGTGTGTCCCTCAGCCCAGCCTGCACCCTCTCCAATCTAGTAGGATCAGGCCTAAACGGGCAGTCGGACATTCCTCTCACAATCCAGGACTGCTGGCTCCCAGCTGCTCACCTGCCTGCCTTCCTGATTTCCCCTAACCGCTTCTGCCTGCCAGCCTGATCACCCCCTAACCACTCTCCTGCCAGCCTGATTTATGCCTAAATGCTCCCCCGCCAGTCTGTTTGCCCATAACTGCCCTCCCCTGCAGGCCTGGTCCCCCCAACTTCCCTCCTCTGCCGGCCTGGTCAGCCCTAACTGCCCTCCGCTGCAGACTTGATCGCCCCCAACTGTCCTCCCTTGCAGGCCTGGTCCCTCCCAACTGCCCTCCCCTGCTGGCCTGATTGCCCACAATTGCCCTTTCTTGCAAGCCTGGTCCCTCCCAACTGCCCTCCCCTGCTGGCCATCTTGTGGTGGCCAACTTCTGTCCACATGGGGCAGCCATCTTTGACCACATGGAGGAAGCCATCTTGTGTGTTGGAGTGACGGTCAATTTGCATATTACTCTTTCATTAGATAGGATAAAGGCCTGGTGCATGGGTAGGGTCCAGCTGGTTTGCCCTGAAGAGTGTCCTGTATCACGGTGGGGGTTCCCTTGGGGCATGGAGCAGCCTGGGAGAGGGGCCTATGGTGGTTTGTAGGCTGGCCACATCCCCCAGCGACCCAACGGAGACCCTGGTATCTGGGATTTATTAACCTTTTGCACTCAGATGTCGAGTGTGACTCGACATGGTTAGCATTAGAATAAAGAAATCGAGAAAAAAGCAAGTGAGTGCAAAGGGTTAATCTTCTATAATTGAAACTTTGTAGCCTTGAGTGGAGGCCAGGGCCGGCCAGAGCTGGTGGGAAGCTTGGCTTCCTCCATTGCTGGGGAAACCTAAGCCTCCTGCTCTCTCAGTGGCCGCAGCCATCTTGTTTGGGTTAATTTTCATACTCGCTCCTGATTGGCTGGTGGGCATGTCTTGTGGGTGTAGCAGAGGTACGGTCAATTTGCTTATTTCTCTTTTAATATATATATATATATATATATATATATATATATATATATATATATATATTTTTTTTTTTTTTTTTTAGGATAGAAAGAGAGAAAGAATGCTTCCATTCATTATTTCCTGTGTTAGGAAAATTCTGCAGCAAAGGTTTATAAATCTGACCAAATAAGTCAACGCTTTGCCCTTCACCTCTAGGAGGTAATTTCAAAGCCTTTGGCATGTCCTCCCTGATAAGAATGCATGTTTACCTGGTGACCTCTAGCCATGCCTAGAAATAATTGTTCCCAGCAAATGCATTTAATTCATGATTTGGTACAGTTATGAAGAAAAGAAAAATGATCTCTGATGGTACAGAGTTTGGGAATCTTAAGACCACCTTCACATCTGACCGGAATTGTAAGTTTCAGGGTCCCAAAGACCACACTCAGGTTCAATACTTCGTTAGAAAGACTAACAAAACTCAGAGAATCTGTTTTACTATTGTTTGGACTTACTATAGTGAAAGAACAAACAGTTCATAGGGTGGAGTCCAGGAGACAGCAAGTGCAGAGTTTCTAGATGTTCCCTCTCAATGCAGTACTGCAGACAGCACCTGTGACAATTAAGATTTTAGAAATATGTAAATGTACTATCAGATAAGACTGGCATGTGGTATGGACTTAGTAAATAATAAAATCTGCCTCTCCTTTTTTATTGAAATGGCATATATCATAATTTATTAGATTTTATAATCAATTCACTTCAGTTTGTACAAAAAAGAAACTTTTTTTTTCTTCTCATAATATTTGTATTCATTTCGTCTAAAGTATTTTCTGTCATTGAAGTTGAAAATCAATGTGTGTATGTATGCATATCTGTGTGTGTGTGTGTGTGTGTGTGAGAGAGAGAGAGAGAGAGAGAGAGAGAGAGAGAGAGAGAGAGATTATATAGAAATATAACCAAAACACTTTGGGGGTTAGGATATGCTATTTCCATAATGTTGTGGAGTCTATCTACCTGCATAACAGCATTCTGTTGATTTTTCTTTTGAAAGGCTTCGAAGTTATAATATATATATTTGACTCTGTGCAGTGCTGAAACCTGCCATGATTGTGCTGGGAGTTATTTACAGAAGATCTATTTCTTCTGTTGAGAATACACAGCACAAGTTTTTCTTATTGTTCTGGACATCTCACCCACTAAAGCATTCGTTCTCTCTGAGGACAGAAGTAAATAGCACAATTTGTTCTCAGAGACGACTAGCTGTTTCTGAAATGTGAGGAAGCTCATGGTAAATGGGCTGAATGTTAGAAATAAATAAGAAAAATGGGGCAGCAGAAATAAATCTTTTATGATGCCTTCTCTCATTCATTTATGTGGAAGCAGTCTTTTGCCATAGCTACAGGTGACAAGAAACAACAGAGATTGCTAGTTTGAAATATTCCTTAGAAAATAACTTTAGCATCAAAGTAATTTCATCATCAGTTCAAAAGGAACTTATGTCAACCTTTTTAAAAAGTGGAAACTAAAAATTGATTTACAGAGAACAATGATTTATTTACTTACAATTTTGAGAATGTTATTTTATTGCTATTAAATTTAATTACGATTCTTTTTTTTACAATAAATGTTATATGATTCAGACATCAGAGATGAAGGAAAGAAATATTGGAATTTCCAAAAAAATATAATCATAGTTTTCTCCAGCTGAGTGTACCCATTTATAAATTGTTCCTTTACTACTTGATAGACAACAGTAGTTATTTTTTTTATTATTTTCTTAGAAAATGCTTTCTCCTCACTCAAAATAATTGGAACAAGATAAACTGTTCTTATACCTTCTGAATAATAAAAAATAAGACATACTAAAGCCACAACAACAAAAGACAGAGGGGTAGAATTAGTTTAGGTCTGTACTTACTTACCTAAAGAGATTGTGGTAAATTATATTTTACAAACATGGCCACCTCCATATATATTTCATCTATTATGCTCTTCTAATGCGAAGTCTAATTCCTCTCCTGCTGAATGTGAGCTAGCCTTAGTAACTCTCTCTACTAAATAAAATACAGAGCCTGGGCAGCATGCTCAATGTTGAGCATTGACCTATGAACCAGGAGGTCAGGGTTTGATTCCTGGTCAGGACACATGCCCAGGTTGTGGGCCAATGATCCCCAGTGTGGGGTGTGCAGGAGGTAGGTGATCAATGATTCTCTCTCATCATTGATGTTTCTATCTCTCTGTCCTTCTCCCTTTCTCTCTGAAATCAACAAAAATAAATTTAAAATAAATAAGTAAAATACAGAAAGGACACCTTATTACTTTTGGGAATCAGCCCCAAAAGATAATACATCTTCCTCATGGTTATCTTTCTTCTGTGAGGCTCAGCATTGGATCTCAGGCACCGGGCTGTGAAGAAGCCAGGCTGGGTTTTCTGGTGGCAACTCATACACGACTATCTGCCTCAATCCCAGACATTTGACTGAGTCAACCACTGAAGATTCTAGCCCTAATCTCTGAGTCTCTGATGCCACGAGAAACAGAAATAAGCTGTCCCTACTGAGGCCTATCCAAATTGCAGATTTTTGAATAAAAAAAAGTGTTATTGTGGTTTTAAGTCATTAAATTTGGATTTAAAAAAATAACAATAGGTAACAGAAACACTAAATTTAAGACAAAAATTTTGAGACAAAATTAGTCTTATATGTTGTTCAAATAGTAAAGGGATTATAATTAAAGTGGAAACACTGCAAATTATGATGATCTCTGCTGACTTTTACTCATGATCTTTGTCCACATTTGAACATAAGCAATATTAAGTCTACAAAGCTCCATATAAGCAAACAACAAATACATATGTAACTAAAGATAAAATAGTTAACATTTTAAAATAATTATTAGATAACCAACTACCATTTTTTTTTAATCCTCACCTGAGGATATTTTGCCACCAAAATAAAGATGTGAGAGAAACACATCAATTGGTTGCCACCTGAACGAGCCCTGACCAATTCCAGGGCCAGGGAGGAGCCTGCAACCAAGGTATGCGCCCTTGACTGGAATCGACCCCGGGACCCTTTGGTCCGAAGGCCGACGCTCTATCCACTGAGCTAAACCAGGTAGGGCCATAACCAGTACTTTAAAATAAATATTGCATAATTCTAATCTCTATAAATACCTGAAATCATTTAATAAACATATTCTTCTGTATGATTAGAAGATTGCTTTATAATAACTTGTTTTAAAACAAGTAACACACCTAATTCCTTTGTGTTCTTGAGAATATAGGAGATATTGTTTTCTATTCTTCTTCATAATCATAGTATTTATTCTAAAGTGAAGATGAGCCCTACTGCAGAAGTTATTTCAAGCATTTAAATGTATCATCTGTTTTGCATATATTACATGAACCAAAAAGTTATTATATATAGAGAAGATAAAAGGACCTTTTTCATTTTTTAAATATTTATTTGCAAATAAAAATAATCTTGTATTTTATTAAATAAGGTAACCTTAATAGTGCTATAATCATTACATAAAATTGAGAGAAATATGGTGAGTATAGAAAGCATGTTCTAAATAAATGGAGGTAAACCTTCTCTTTTTACCCATTTGTCCACAGGCAATCACCTTTTTTGTCACTACTTTTTTGGATTATTTACTCTTTTTATGATCTTAATATGATACAGTTGAACAGCAGGGACTTTTACTAATCTTAATGTAGCCTTGAGTAATGAGGAATGAAGAGAGAGAATCAGTCAGGTACCTTGCATATTAGTGTTAAATCTTGTACAAAGTTAGTATTTCTCAGGGAGGGAGCTTCGAAAGGGCACAGTCTAACCCAGGCCAGAGAACCAACAGAAAACTTGCCTGTGTGTTCAGAAAAGGGTATACCATTGTGCCAGCGATGGGAGGGCTGCTGACGGGTCAAGGTACAACATCGAAGGGTGTGTTACTCTTTTCCTTTCCAATTCAAGGAGGCTCATTTCTAAGCCATTCTGGTTACAGACGAAACATTTTCATTACATTTGTTCTACCTCAAGCAAAATGAACAAATCCAGAAGTTCTTACTTATATAGTCTTTTAAGTCCCCTTGGCAAAAATAATTAGATGACACTAATATCATTAGCCTCAAATTCAGATAAAACCTTCTAGTGAGGTAAAACTATTTAATTTTCTACTTGATTATCTTTAGATATTCCTGAAAAAATAAACATATTATTGTTATTATTTTTGCAAATATATAATAAAGGAAATGAAGAATTCAAATGAATTCCTGGAGACTACAATATGATATAGCAGTAAAACAGAAATTGGTTAACAGAGTTGTGTGTTAAAGGATTATTAAGGATTAATTGCTCATTTTTCAATCCTAACTTAGCTCCTGTATCTCTTTTCCTCCCTTCCAACCACAGATGTTAAATGAATACCTTCTAAGTGCCACACAGTTAGATTCTGGGAATATCAAAATTGCTTATCCATGATCTATGCTTTCAAAGTGATCACTCTATTTTTGGATAAAAACAAATTAATCAACAGTAAATTAAGTGTTATACTCACAGGTGTGAATGAAGTATGTGGGGACATGTAGGAAAGACTGGCTAACTCTGTAAGGTTTTGTTTCTTGAAACAAAACTTACATAAATACAGCTTTTTTTTTTTTTTTTTTTTACCTATTTAACTTTCCTCCCAATAGAATTAAAACTTCATAAGGGCAGGAAATGCATCCATTTTATTTACTGAAGTATTAATAGTGCCTAGAATATTTCCTGATACATAGTTAGCATTCCGAAAGTATAAGTTGAATAAATTAATTATGCCTTTTTAAATTTAATGTTAAGTTATGCATGTATATAATTTCAGATTATATATATATATATATATATATATATATATATATATATATATATAATCTTAATAATAAAAGCCCAGGATTGTAACAACTGCTCATGACCAAACGCTGACCATCCAGAAGTCAGCGCTGGGTTGCCCAGCTGCAGCCTGGTGACCCAGCACTGACTGCCCAGGTGGCTGAGACCCAGAAAGTGAGTTAAGGTTTGATCTGCAGCCTCAGTGGAAGCTGTTGCTCAGTGTATTTACCTCTCTCTTTCTCTCCCTCTTTCTTTCTGATCTTCTCCAGCTGCCAGGCTTTTCTCTCTCTCCTGGCCTATGGGGGGTGAAGCGGGAGAGAGGAAGGCTGCTGTTAAGCCCTGCCTCTTTGATCAGGCCCAGAGATAGGCCTGGAGATGCTGACTGGCATAGAAACTGACCAATCAGAACCAAATGTGGGTGCTGTGGGGAACCAATGGCTGCCTAGGAGGCGGAGCTTTTGATGTTGGCATAGGAACCAATCAATGAGAACCAAATTGGCCAGCAGAGGAGGGCAGTTGGCGTTGACAACAGGCCTGCAGGGGAGGGCCATTGGGGACTAGATCATGCCGGCAGGGGAGGGCAGTTGGGAGCAACCAGGCCAGCAGGGGAGGGTAGTTAGGGGTGATCAGGCTGGCAGGCAAAGGCAGTTAGGGGCAATCAGGCAGGCAGGCAGGTGAGCAATTAGGAGCCAGCGGTACCAGATTGTGAGAGGGATGTCTGACTGCCGATTTAGGCCTGATCCTTGGGATTGGACCTAAAATGGCAGTTGGACATCCCGCAAAGGGTCCCCAGTTGGAGAGGGTGCATGCTGAGTTGAGGGAACCACCCCCCTCCATGCACAAATTTCATGCACCGGGTCTCTAGTATAAATATATTGAATAAACATAATTTCACCAATAAACAGAAGTTTAATATCTAAGTCTTAGCACTAATAAAACTTAATATTCCCAATTGGCTGAATGTATTGTAAGGCTGTGATTTTGGGGGAAGCTATGCCAAAATATTATTTAAAAAGACAAATTCACTCCCCTATAAATTAAAAAAAACAAAAAAACAAAAAACAAACTACAAAAACAAGCAACTCATTGTCAGTACCTGTCTTAAACAAGAGTTATTCTTTGGTGACAAATATTTTTAAATATGCAAGCTTAGAATATGGTTAATACACTTCAACAGAAAGATAAGAGTTTTCAAATAAGCTGGTGTTACTATATGACAATTTAAAGACGTTATTCTTTTTTTATTCTTTAATCTTGTTCAATTGCTATCTTTGGTAATGTTGCAAACTAGATGGTGAGGATAATTAAAGACAATCAGTATCTTGAACAATGACAAAGGGCATATTCAATGAGAGAATATTATAACCCAAAAGAATCAAAGAAATTAGCATTCAAATCCTTAGCACAGCTTTAATGAAAATGGAAAGGAATAAAACAATTCACTCTCAAAATAAACATTATAATATGGATTTTGTAGTTTTCTTATTGTTATTTCCCCCCCTCTGGAGTTGAGCAGTCTTGATGATATATGCTCATCAGATCAAACCTCAATTTATTTCAGCATACTATATTTGCACAAATTTATTTCCTCTACTTGTTTTCATTTATGTACTGATGGTCTAACCAAAATAGTTTGCATGAGTCTGAGTGTCCCTTAGCAATCATGATGGAAATGATCAATTACACCTCAAAAAGTGTATTCTTTGTTAAAAACTCTTCCAAGGCAATCATGCAATAATCCTCAAGTAGAATTACTTATTTTCTTTTTTGTGATTAGATGACTACATCAAAATAAAATATTTAAATTATACTCACTTTGCTAATTGCAGCACAGATAAAATAATACAAATGTCTCATCAAACTGATTAAACTGGGAAAAGGAAAGAGCTGGTAGAAAGATGAAGGGAAGCAGAGTTTGTCCCCAAAAATACGTCTTTTGGAATATTGATTATTTTAAGCAAGTAAATAAGGAACAAGTCTCAGAAAGAAATTTTGACTCTACTCTTTTACTTGCCTAAAACAATTTAGATAGAGGACCTGCTCCAGGAAGAAAGATATCATCACAGATAGCTATCCTACCTAATAAAAGAGTAATATGCAAATTGACTGCACCTTTGCTACGCCCAAGCCACACCCACCAGCCAAGCCACGCCCACTAGCCAATCAGAGCGAGTATGCAAATAAACCCGACCAAGATGGCACTTAATTTGCATACATAGGTACCCTGAGCTGACCCCCTGCGACGGATTGCAGGGAGCTGGGGTCCGCTTGTGCACCAGACCTAAAGCCTCTGCCGGAGGCTTTTGGCCTGGAGCTGGAGCGGACACCCAGCTCCCTGCTTTCGATGGATGGTGGGCGTGGCGGACACCCAGCTCCTCACTCTGATTGGATGGTGGGCGTGGTGAGCTGACCCCCTGCCATCAAAAGCGGGGAGCTGGGTGTCCGCTACGGCTCCAGGCCAAAAGCTTCTGGCGCACAAGCGGACCCCCTGCCATTGAAAGCGGGGAGCTGGGGGTTTCTTCAGCCTGGTACACCAGCGGACCCCCTGTGATTGATCACCTGGGCAGGGAGCTGGGGTTCTGCTTTCGGCCTGGTGCACGAGCGGATCCCCTGCAATCGATCCCAGGGAGCTGAGGGTTGCTTCAGCCTGGAACACCAGCGGACCCCCTGCGATTGATCACCTGGGCAGGGAGCTGGGGGTCTGTTTTCGGCCTGGGCAGGAGCGGACCCCCTGCAATTGATTGTAGGGAGCTGGGGGTCCACTCCTGCCCAAGAGGCTTTCAGTCTGGGCAGGCCTGGGCAGGGGCTGAGCCGGTGATCAGAGGGAGCTGGAGAGGCCTGGGCAGGGCCCAGCCCTCCATTGGTGTGAACTATAGAGGAAACACCTTTTCTGACTGCACATTGGCTAAGCTTCCTGTATGCCACTGGTAATATTCTTAGTAACTTGGGTAATAAGAATCCAAAAAGGTGATCTAGGGTTTTTCCACCACACTTCTGGAGAAAAAAAACGAAGGTCCGCTGCTGGAAGGCTAAGAAATGTCATATCCTGCCCTAGCCGGTTTGACTCAGTGGATAGAGCCTCAGCCTGCAGACAGCAGGGTCTGGGTTTGATTCTGATCAAAGGCATGTACCTAGGTTGCAGGCTCCTCACTGGCCGGGGCCCAGATCAGGGCTCATGCAGGAGGCAACCAATCAAAGTGTTTCTCTGTCTTTCCCTTTCTCTTCCACATTCTCTAAAAGTCAATGGAAACAAACCCTCAAGTGAGGATAAAAAAATAAAGAAATTTATAGCCTATGAAAGACACATCTCGAAAATGCCTAAAGAAAGTTGTCATTGTTTCTTGGTGAAGGTACTGGAGTCCATATTGATGAAAACACCTTGGTGGCTGTGGTGACTGACAGTGGCTGCAGCAGTGGGGTGATGGGGCTGGTGCCTTCCCCTGACCAGCCTGGTTGCCTCCCACAAAGGGAGGCCAGACTGCGGCTTAGGTACGCTCCCTGTGGGGCGCGGGCCTAAGCTGTCAGTAGGAAATCCCCTGAGGGCTCCCAGTATGTGAGAGGGGGCAGGTTGGACTGAGGGATCCCCGACCCCCAGTGCACGAATTTCGTGCACCAGGCCCCTAGTCCTATATAATAAAAGGATAGCTACCATAAGCATAAGGACCGGAACGACCAGGACCAGAACCACCACAGCCCCTCACAGGGCTGGTCCCACCCCCAAGCAAGCAGTTAGAGGCGATCAGGCAGGCAGGCAGAGTGGTTAGGGATCATCAGGTAGGCAGACCAGCGGTTAGGCATGATCAGGTAGGCAGGCAAGCAGTTAGGGGCAATCAGGTAGGCAGACGGCCCTGCCCCCCAGCAAAGAAAGAGGGAGGGCGGCAACTCTGTGGCAGGTGTGCAGCTGGCCCGTGATCACCCCACAGAGAGAGGCCCAGGAGAGCCAAGCCATCACACCCCATGCCTGTCACCTTCTTTTGCCTCTGTATCTTGTTTAAGGAGGCCACTGGTGGCAGGGGAGGGGAGGGGGCAGTGCTGCACAGATAGCAAGCAGTGGCAGCAGTGCGGGAGGGGCCAGCTGCCTGAAGCTGGGGGAAGGAAAACCCCGATAGCCCTTTCTCAGGCCAGGCCTAGGGACTCTACCAGAGGGGTCCCGGATTGTGAGAGGTTTCAGGCCGGGGTGAGGGACCCCTCTGAGTGCACGAATTCTCATGCACCAGGCCTCTAGTGTATAATATATGCTTGTGTGTGAGAGAGGAGCCCAGTAAAACCCATTTGTCCAAAGTTCTCTCTATGTCTCATTGCTAACAATAGCACAATCAACATTTATTTATCAAGCATTTGCTTTTTCATCCCTATGTGAATTTAATTCCTGCTCTGTGAAGAATCAAAGTCCATTCCTGCCCCCCCCCCCACACACACACACACATTGCCCCTTCTCTTTAGATCCTAAGTGGCATATAAACCTCAACTGCCAATTGTATCTTTGGATCTCATGTTGTTAGTGTCAAAAGGGCATTAGAATGTCACCCGCAATTGGACCTCAGTTCAGCAACCTCAGTACTTGAGTTCTAGCTAAGAAAGAATTCAGAGCCAAGACTCAAATAGGCAAACAATTTTTTTAGAAAGTCACAGAGGTAGAAGTGAGGCAGCTGGGCTGTGTAGGCTTAGTAAACAAGTTACAAAGGCAAAAGAAGGACCCTGGAGCTTAATAAAAAGCAAGGAAGGATATACAGGCCTAGGGGAACAAGACAGGGAAAGACTCAGGCATGCTTCAGAGAGAGAGACAGAAGAGGGGAGAGAGAGAGAGAGAGAGAGAGAGAGAGAGAGAGAGAGAGAGAGAGAGCACTTAAGAAAGAAGCGGGTGGGGAAACACACAGGTGTAGTGACATTCCATACCTGACCTATTGTTCCTGCTCTGTTCATGACTGTACAATTCCCTAGTACAATATTTTATGGCAACCCCAAATGTTTTTTGATATTTTCTCCTGTTATTCTGTCTTAAATTCATTGTTTATTAGCCTAGTTAGAAGAACTTAGGAGGTGGAAGAAATGTTGTTTTTTGCACCCCTACCAGAGAAATAAGGTCTTCTACACACTTTCTTTCCATGAAATATCTCAGCTGATTCCAAAAAGCTGCAAAAGGGAATAAAGTAGTGCTAGAAAATATTGTTCCAGATGGTCCTCCTGTATTGAAAATTATCCCTTTATCAAAACTTATTTTATTATAGGCATTGAACATAAGAATTTACTTAGTTAATACACAATTGTGTAATTAGTTTCTTAACCCTGTTTCCCTTTTATAAAAACAAACAAAACAATAATAATAACAGCAACAACAACAAAACACCACTACTGCTATAGAAAATGTCCATTTGCAATTGTGAAAACATATTAGATTTTGACTTATGCAATCCATTTTAAAACTTGGTTTAATAAATATTTATTTCAAAATTGTGTGGCTTTCTATCCTCTAGAAATCTTACCTTATAATAGAGAAACATGCAAATTGACCGCACCTCCGCTATGCCCATGATTGGGCCAGCGGAGGCTGAGGGCGGGACTCCGGGTGGCCTGTCAACCGTTGATAAAATCAAGATGGCGGTGCCCAGTGGCCGCGCCAGAGCCGCTGCTCCCCGGGGTGCCTGGGGCGATCGGCACCCCGGGGGGCGTGGCCGTGCCCGTGCCTGCTCCCTGGGGGTGCCTGGGGCGATCGGCACCCCGGGGGGGCGGGGTCGCGCCCCTGCTGCCGCTCCCCGGGGGTGCCTGGGGTGATCGGCACCCCGGGGGGGCGTGGCCGTGCCCGTGCCTGCTCCCTGGGGGTGCCTGGGGCGATCGGCACCACCGGGGGGCGTGGCCGTGCCCGTGCCTGCTCCCTGGGGGTGCCTGGGGCGATCGGCACCCCGGGGGGGCGTGGCCACGCCCATGCAGCTGCTCCCCGGGGGTGCCTGGGGTGATCGGCACCCTGGGGGGCGTGGCATGGGGGCGTGGCCGCTCCCCGGGGGTGCCTGGGGCGATCGGCACCCCAGGGGGCGTGGCCGCACACCTGCTGCCGCTCCCCGGGGGTGCCTGGGGTGATCGGCACCCCGGGGGGCGTGGCATGGGGGCGTGGCCGCTCCCTGGGGGTGCCTGGGGCGATTGGCACCCCGGGGGGCGGGGCCGCACACCTGCTGCCGCTCCCCGGGGGTGCCTGGGGTGATCGGCACCCCGGGGGGGCGTGGCCACGCCCGTGCAGCTGCTCCCCGGGGGTGCCTGGGGTGATCGACACCACGGGGGGCGTGGCATGGGGGCGTGCCCGCTCCCTGGGGGTGCCTGGGGTGATCGGCACCCCGGGAGGGCGTGGCCGCGCCCCTGCTGCCGCTCCCCGGGGGTGCCTGGGGCGATCGGCACCCCGGGGGGCGTGGCCGCACACCTGCTGCCGCTCCCCGGGGGTGCCTGGGGTGATCGGCACCCCGGGGGGGCTTGGCCGCGCCCGTGCCCGCTCCCCTGGGGTGCCTGGGGTGATCGGCACCTGGGGGGCGTGGCCGCGCCCCTGCTGCCAGTCCCCGGGGGTGCCTGGGGTGATCGGCACCCCGGGGGGGCGTGGCCTCGCCCCTGCTGCCGCTCCCCGGGGGTGCCTGGGGCGATGGGCACCCCGGGGGGGCGTGGCCACGCCCGTGCCCGCTCCCTGGGGGTGCCTGGGTTGATCGGCACCCCAGGGGGGCATGGCTGCGCCCATGCCCGCTCCCTGGGGGTTCCTGGGGTGATAGGCATCCCGGGGGGGTGTGGCCACGCCCGTGCAGCTGCTCCCCGGGGGTGCCTGGGGTGATCGGCACCCCGGGGGCGTGGCATGGGGGCGTGGCCGCTCCCCGGGGGTGCCTGGGGCGATCGGCACCCCGGGGGTGCGTGGCCGTGCCAGTGCCAGCTCCCTGGGGGTGCCTGGGGCGATCGGCACCCCGGGGGGCGTGGCCGCACACCTGCTGCCGCTCCCCGGGGGTGCCTGGGGCGATCGGCACCCCGGGGGGGCGTGGCCACGCCCGTGCAGCTGCTCCCCGGGGGTGCCTGGGGTGATCGGCACCCCGGGGGCGTGGCATGGGGGCGTGGCCGCTCCCCGGGGGTGCCTGGGGCGATCGGCACCCCAGGGGGCGTGGCCGCACACCTGCTGCCGCTCCCCGGGGGTGCCTGGGGTGATCGGCACCCCGGGGGGCGTGGCATGAGGGCGTGGCCGCTCCCTGGGGGTGCCTGGGGCGATTGGCACCCCAGGGGGCGGGGCCGCACACCTGCTGCCGCTCCCCGGGGGTGCCTGGGGCGATCGGCACCCCGGGGGGCGTGGCCGCACACCTGCTGCCGCTCCCCGGGGGTTCCTGGGGTGATCGGCACCCCGGGGGGGCGTGGCCACGCCCGTGCCCGCTCCCTGGGGGTGCCTGGGGTGATCGGCACCCCGGGGGGGCGTGGCCACGCCCGTGCAGCTGCTCCCCGGGGGTGCCTGGGGTGATCGGCACCCCGGGGGGCGTGGCATGGGGGCGTGGTCGCTCCCCGGGGGTGCCTGGGGCGATGGGCACCCCGGGGGGGCGTGGCATGGGGGCGTGGCCGCTCCCCGGGGGTGCCTGGGGTGATCCGTGTGAGAGGGATGTCCAACTGCAGGTTTAAGCCCGATTCCACAGGGATCGGGCCTAAACCTGCAGTTGGACATCCCCCGAGGGGTCCCATATTAGAGAGGGTGCAAGCTGGGCTGAGGGACACCCTCCCCAGTGCACGAATTTCGTGCACCGGGCCTCTAGTCTATAATAATAAAAGCGTAATATGCAAATTAACTGAGTGGCTGAACAGCAGAATGACCATCCAGACAACCACGCTATGACATGCACTGGCACCAGGCCAGCCAAGGCGGGTGTGATGCGATTGGTTGGGAGGCCCCACCATCACCCCATGATTGTCCTGCAGAGGGAGACCCAGGCTACCTGGTTGGTAGCGCTGGGGTGGTTGGATGGGGCCTCCCTCTGTGGGGCGATTGATCGTGCGGCTCCCAGACTGCAAGAGGGCACAGGCCAAGCTGAGGGAACACCCCCGCCCCCATTCTGAGTGCACCAATTTCGTGCACCGGGCCTCTAGTGATATATAATTGTCTCAAGAATGAAAATTAAATGAACTTAAATAACACAATGCAACTAAACTTTACCTTCCTCTGTAAGTGCCCATTTGTAATGTAGTATAAATGCCCATTCCTCTTTCCTCCCCTCATATGAGTCGACTTCAATTTAATAGCACTCTTAATTTAACCCTACCAGACCACTGTACCAATTTTTCTGTAATTTCCAAATCTGCCGTTATACCGCTGTACCTAGTTTTCGGTACTTTGCCTAGTACGTGAAAAAAAATTCATCACAAACTAAAAATAACCAACCAATCGTGGTCAAAGCTCATGGTTAGCCATTGCAAATGTCTGCCCCCATGTGTTTGAATTGACTTTGTGTGGTTTAGCGTGAAAAAATTCTGAAAATTCAACATTTGAGCCTAGATGAGGGGATGACCCGACAAAAACCGCTTGGCCACCAAGCAGTATATCAAGGATAAGCCCACAGAGTGGGGCATCAAGTCTTTCCTTCTCTGTGAAGGTGAGATTGGCTACATTTTGAATGCAGAAATCTACACTTCTGCTGCACCAATGCCTATAAAAGACTTGGGCGCAGTAGGAACTACAGTTGTCCATCTCCTGACCTCATGTGCAATGGAAAATAAATCTCATGTGCTTGTCATGGACCGGTTCTACAACTCTGTAACCCTTGCTAAATATGCACTGTCAGAATTACACACAGGAATTGTGTTTGAATTGACTTTGTGTGGTTTGACGTGAAAATATTCTGAAAATTCACAATGAAACGAGCGGCTGATGAACCAAGCACTTCAACAGGAAAGCGAAGTAGGTCTAGGCTTATCACAGTCCAACAGGTGATCGATACTTTGGTTGATTCAGACTCTGAGGTGGAATATTGGCGCTAGATGAAAGGTAGACCTATTTTCTACAATGTCTCCAAGTTCCATCTTATTCTAACCACTTGTTTGCATGTAACTAACATTTTTCTATATTGTGTTGATTTTTTTCTCTTTAATGCTCAGGAGCCCAGGTATAGGGGACAGTTAAGTTCAGGGCCTGAGGTCTGGTAGGGTTAAACTGTTTCAGGCATTTTGAAGGATACAGTGGGAAAGTCCTACATGATTTGTACATTTAAAAGTCTATAATTTTAATAGGAAAAGGTAAATATTTTGTGTAAGTTAATAAGCACAAAATAAAAAGACAATACATAATAAAAGGCTAAGTATTGTAGAAAAGTAAGTGAGGTCAAGTGACAAGAAAGCTAGAAGATAATATTGCTGAGGGAGTAGCAGACATTGGGACATGCAAATCAACCTCCATGATGTCCATTGTCATTCAGCCTTTCCTTGGGTTCACCACACAGATTCAGAGAGACCTTCATGCAGTGGTGAGATCTGTTAAGTCATGGAGCACCGGAAGGAAGTATGCAGAGGGCAATGCAGCATCCTGAGTGGGCTTGGCCTGAGGAGGAACAAAAGAAACCCTTCCTTTATGGTGTCAAAGCTTATGCCGTACCTGCCTTCATACAGACAGGCTGTGGGCAAGGGACATCCAAGTTCTACCTGCACTGCGATGCCCCATTAATAACTTACCGTGATCTCAAACCCTTCCCCTTGCAATGGTAGGAAAATTGAATAGGACTGTCCCCAGGGTAAAGGTAAAAACCAGGGATGAGTTGGGGCTCTGCCAATGAGTTGTAGTGGCCATTGCCTTTACTATTAATAATGTTTTGTCATGATTATTGAGTCTGCAAACCAGCTGAAAATCATGAACACCTGGTTTAAGGTCTTCATCACTTTAAAAACAAAAGCAACTTGAAAAAAAAATACTTCCAGCTTTCTTCGTTGCCCCATCTTCATGTATCTTTTGAAAATGTTTGACTTGCAAGAAACAAAAATGCATGAGGTGGGTTCTCATTTATAGCCCAGAGCTCAGAATAAGTGAGTGAGATTTAACCTGGGATTAAAAACAAACAAAAAAGCAAAAGAAAAGAAAAAAATAAAGAAAAAAGTAAATAAAAAGGTTTCTATATTTTTCTGTCATTAAATCAAAACAACATGTCTGATTTGTTATAAACCTAGTAGTTATCTGTCTAAAGCTTTCAAAATGTAGATAGATTTTTTCAATTCCTGCAAGTTTTAAATTCAAAGAATCAGTAGTTCGCTAGCTTCACTGTCATTATTATTTCAGAAATATATTGATTGCATCATTTTTTGTATCAGAACCTTTGGAAATAACCATCCTGAATAAATTTGAAAGGTGGAAAGAAAAACAAAATTGGAAGTTCATACAAAGAGAGAAAACTGCCATCAAGGTCTAAGATTACATTTTCCAACATCAGATTTAGGGGCTAGAACTCTACTTCATTATGAAGTTATGGATATTAGTGAATATCTAGTACATAGTACCAAGTAGATATTAATCTACTAGAATTCTAATGAGGTGTGGCCAGATTCAGACAACTTGAACCAAATTCATCAATCTCTTTTTCTAGATTCCTCTTGTTAATATTGTTTTTAAGAAACTTCTCTCCATGGTGTCGAGCAAGACTGTTGTTGGTAGTAGTTATATGCTTTGATTGCCCTTATAACTTTTTTTTCCTTAAAAATAAGGGTTTGTCAAAGTCTCAGGAAATACTGATTGGCACATCTGGTTTCATGTGTCCATTAATAAAGCAATTATTATGAACCAGGGTTAGAGTAATAATTAAACAGCAATAGGCAACTGATTGCATTGTGGTCTGTAATGGTAGTGAGGAAAAGATTCTCAAGTGAAACATGTGTTAAACATGTTTGCATACATTCTCTTAATGAAGGTGAGAGATTATGGTAAATCTCATTTTACATGTAGAATGGTACAGAATATAACTTTTTAAAAACGGATATTAATTGTATGCATATTATTTACATATACATATTTTAGACTGGGTCTTTTAGATAACAAAATATCCTGTTCATAGAGTTCAGTAATGAACTTATCTGTAATTACTGTTTTACCTCTGTTTTTCCCCCTACATCTCCCTAAGAGTGGACTGATTATGTTTATCCACCTTGCTGTCTCCCAAACCACTTAGCTACTTATTTTGCACATAGCAGATCTCATAACATATGAATGAGTGTAGGAAATGATAAATACTTACTGAGTAACACAACTAGATAGTTTTGAATACTGGCATTTTCAAAGTTAAGAATCTCGATAACTGAGAATGAACTAGAGCTTAAAATTTTGTCAGGGAAATTGAAAAAGGACCATCTAATTTTTGGCATCTCTGTTTTGATGACCCTAAGTGTTTTTGCCTGGATTTTTCCTTCTTCTTTGTTCATCCGATTCAGCTTGCTGGAAGCTTGGCTCACACCAAAGCAGAGATAGAAGAGGGCTAATGGTAAAGTGACTCAAAATAGCTAAGTCAGAGATTTTGAGCGTCACCACTCATAGGAGACATTAGAAAATGAGGCAACTTCTGGCACTGCCTAATAAGTGTTATAAATCCTTGACCTGGAGAGGAAATGTGATGTTGAGACCACTTTTCTGCAACTAAAAGGTTTATAGTCCTCCTTGTCTTGTGCTAGCTTCATCTGATACTAGAGCCAGACAGAACAGAATGACTATGACCAATCAGGAAAATGAGGTGGTACACAGCAAAGGAAACTGAGTAGTTAAAGTGACTGAGAAACTATCAGGAAGACTGAAAGAGAGAAAAGGGACCTGAATAGAAATTTTCCTGCCAACCATTACACATTTGGCCTTTTGGGGATGCCACAGAAATGACATAATGCTTAAGAAAGCTGGATCTGGAACCAAACTTACTGGGTTCAAGTTCCAATTTTGCCAATTTGTCATCTCTGACATATTGGAAAATTTAGCTTCTTTTTGCTTCAATTTATTTATCTGCTAATGGGGACTCTAATTCATTTGACTGCCATGTGATAAAATATAAAATACTTTAAGAATAGTTTATCACATATTCTATTAATCAGAGAAGGTTAACTTGTATAACAAATCCAAAATTCCAGTGGCCATTATCAACTTAATAATAAAAGTTTATTTCTCAGTCCCACTTGAGTTCAGTGCAGTGGGAGATAAGTGATTTCCAGAAGGTGGCTCTGTACCTAACAGGACCCATTGACTCAGAGTTCTTCCATTGTATTGCTCTGTCCATATCTATGTCATAAATACCTACAAGCAGATGAAGAAAAAGACTAAGCATCACATGGGATATTTTATAGAGCTTATCTGAAACTGACCACTTCAATTGCAGTGAGATTTCATTTTCCGGGGAGAATGGCTACCATTATCTTTAAGAGAGGAAAAAAATATCACACCTTTCTGTGAGTCCTAAAGGAAAAATAAGAACACAACATTTGTGCTCATTTGCCATCTCAGCCCCACACATTATCAGTCCTTATAAATGTAAACTATTAGTTCAATTAGAACCAAGGTCCTATGCCCATCCTATATAATAAAAGCCTAATATGCTATGTGTCCAGTCACCCTGTCGTTGGTTCAACCAATCAAAGCGTAATATGTTAATGATACGCTAAGGCTGCTCAACCACTCGCTATGATGTGCACTGATAACCAGGGGGCAGATAGTCGACTGGTCGACCAGTCGCAATGATGTGCACTCACCACCAAGGGGCAGATGTTCTGACTGGTAGGTTATCTTGCTGCTGGGGTCTGGCCAACTGGGACTGAGCGTGATGGGCTGGACACGACCTCCCATGTCCCTTCCTGGCCCTGATAGTGCACTGGTAGGCTCCCTCTGCCTGGCCTGCACCCTCTTGCAACCTGGGACCCCTCAGGGAATGTCGTAGAGCCAGTTTTGGCCCAATCCCGCTCAGCGCAGGAGCTGCCCCCCTGGTGGTGAGTGTGCTCCCACAGGGGGAGCGCCGCTCAGCCAGAAGCTGGGCTCATGGCTGGCAAGCACAGTGGTGGTGGCGGGAGCCTCTCCCGCCTCCGCAGCAGTGCTAAGGATGTCCCACTGACAGCTGGGAGCAGGCCTAGGCTGTCAGTTGGACATCCCCTAAGGGCTCACGGACTGTGAGAGGGTGCAGGCTGGGCTGAGCCCCCCCCCCTCCCCAAATGCACGAATTTCGTACACCGGGCCTCTAGTTAATTTGAATATGATAGAGACCCATGCCCAATCTTTATAATCAGTAGACTATAAAAGGGATTAGATTTTTAAAACAAGTCTGAAATTAAGAACAATTTTGCATATTGTTCTGGATTGCTTGGTTGACTGGGTAATATTAAAGATCAATGTTTATGAATTTTACTACCTATATCTTCCACTATTAAGACTTGTGTAGAGGAAATATACTTAGGATTTATTTGTTACAGGTCATCCCTTCAGAGATAATAAGGGGAAAATAATTCATTCATACTTTAGAGAGGGTTAAGTTTCAGTATAAAAATTATGGAGGTCTTGAGTGACAGTTGCAATGTATGCAGACACAAGAAATCTCTACAGAATGAAGTGCAGAACAGAGAAGTAAAAGAACTCATGGGGCTTGGTAATGAGAATCTATGTGTTCACAATGGAGTTAAAATTCTGCTGCTAAGGATTTTAAAGAGCATGCATTGACTGGTCAAGTAAACAAGAGAAAATGCCTTTCACAATGAAAATTGCATTGAAATTTCAAAGCATGATTATAAGTGATGGTACATATATACAATGGAATACTATTGAGGCATAAGAAAAGATGAAATATTTGCATTTGTGACAACATGGATGGACCTTGAGAATATCATGCTAAGTGAAATAAGTCAGTCAGAAAAAGCTAAGAATCGTATGAATTCACTCATACATAGGATATAAAACTGAAACTCATAGACACAGACAAAAGTATAGTGGTTACCAAAGGGAAGAGGGGTTGAGGGGGCGAGAAACAGGTAAAGGGGAGCAAATATTGTGACAGAAGATGACTTGACTTTGGGTGGTGGGCACATAATGCAATATACAGATCATGTATCATAGAAATGTGCACTTGAAACCTATGTAATTTTATTAACCAATGTCCTCCCAATAAATTTAATTTTAAAATAAATAATTTTGAAGATAATTCATGACGTAGAAAGTATTTGTTTGGAGACACTATATTGGTTTCTAACTGGCAAGTCTATACTTTAGATTATTAATGATGAGGAACAGCCTCTATGGCATTGCTCCTCTCCACACTGTTTTACCAATCCATATTGTACTGCAAGGAGCTGTATCGACTGAACAAGTACAATTTCACATATTTAGACACATTTTCTAAGGTACACACCTTAACAAGGCAGCATTGGGCAGAAGTTTAGTTTACTTTTTGTTCTTCTCTTGGACTATTGTGATATGGATTTGTCACTTTATACAAGAGGGAAACTTTGTAAGATTCAGGCTTGTAATAGAAGTGGGTAATTTAGGCTTTTTGCCCTGAGTATGTTACCTAAAGTTAAATTATGTTGTCTTAAAAGTAATGAAAAAAAACTGAAGTGGCTTTTGTCATTTATGTTTACTCCTGGTCTCAGGCTAAAATAGCAACTGTCTCTTAAACACTGCCAATTTTGGAAAAAACAGGAAACTATGGCAAGTTATGTATTGACCTTTAACATTTCTGCATTGAAGTAATGCAGGTCATCCTTACTTACCTTTCCTAACTAAAGCAAGTTGCAAATCCTAGCCTGATATTAAAGGGTGGAGGTATACAATACGGAAGAAAAACAGTTTGAACAATAACATAGTCAGGACATCAGCAAGATGGTAAAATGGAAGGTCTCATGCTCATATATTCCCAAAACAATGATGATTTGGCAACTATCCACAGACAGCAATGCCTTTGTAGGGGCTTTGGAATTCAGATAGGATGTTATAAAACCCCAATGGATTATAAGACAAAGGACGGCTGTTTTGAGATGGCAGGCCCATGCCCAGGTCGCAAGCTCCACTAATCATGGTTCCAGCTATAGACCTGGCAACAGCTCTGTCCCCCTATGAACTTGGCTATAGTGGCATTTGACCTTGGTCCTAACACCAGCACCAGCCACCAAGGAACCTGGAAGAGTCAAGCCCACTCATACTTTGAGTAGCATGCCTACTGATCTCGGTCTCAGTTGTGAATACTGAAGCAACTTGTGACTCGGTATTGAAGAGCCATATCTTCAGTCTCTTTTTCCTTGAACCATTTATACATTTAAACAGATCTATTAGAGGCATAATCTTAATTGATTCAAACACCTTTTACATGAACTAAACTGGCCTTTTTTCAAAGATCTCAGTTTTATCTGCTACTGGATAGAAAGAAACATCAGTTCTATATTCTAACTTTCCAACTTTCTTTAATTTCTAGAATCCTTCTAATTTCCTTTTATGCTTAGTTTCTTTTTATTCTTCCTTCCAATGATTTTCTAAACTGAATTCCTTCTTATAATACATTATTAAATACTCCTTAGCCACTTAAAAACAATCCTTACATCTTATTTTCCCACCTCTTTGAATAAAGTTAAAAGGTTATTCAAGAATGCTGCTTGTCTTCTAAGTTATCACAAGTGATATTTTTCAACAAAATGCTTTAGCACTGAATAGAACAAATCACTGCCTTTTCAGCCTCCAATAACAGTTTCTTCACCATTCAGTATGAAGCCCTAAAACTAAAGCCATCTATATATATAAAATCCTAAGCAACTGAACGACTGAATGGCCAGTCGCTATGATTCACACTGACCACCAGGGGGCAGGCACTCAACGCAGGAACTGCCCCCTGGTGGTCAGTGCACTACCCCAGTGGGAGCGCCGTTCAGCTGACCGACTTGTCCCTGCAGCCACCAGCCGGGTGGCAGCCACTCACTCCCTCAGTAGTCCTGCAGGTCCAATCGCGGGAGAACGGACCAGGCACCTACAGACCTGCACCACTGGCATGATCCCAACAGCGCTACCAGCCTCCTAGAAGTCTGCCTTGGGCACTGCGGCTGGTTCCCCTCCCTAGATGCTCAGCAAGGAAGAAAGGATATAAAAGCGGCCACCAGGTGGCTCCCGACAATGGGGGCGAACATCAGTGGGACTGATCCTGATCCTGGCCGGCAGGCAAGGGCATCCCACCGTCCACCCGGAGGGCCAATCGCATCCTGGCCGCCCCCCCACCCTCCTCAGGATGGGTGCTAGGTGCAGGGCTCATGGCTGGCGAGTGCTGCTGCGGCAGCGAAAGCCTCTCCCAATTGCGACTGACTAGGCGAGAGCCCGGGGAAGGTGCAGCCGGGCCAGGATGAGAGGGAGCAGCAGGCAGGAGTGGCAGGCAGTGTTGGACTGCGGGTTTCCGCCCGATCCCCACAGGCCACCCCGAGGGACCTCACCCGTGCACGAATTTGTGCACTGGGCCTCTAGTATATATATATTTATTTTTAGCCATGTCTGACTTAATTAACCCACAACATAATCTACTCACGGATTTATTTATTTGATTTTATTTATTGTTGACAGTATTACAGATGTCCCCCGTTTCCGTTCCCCCTTTACCCCCCTCCACCAAGCCCCTGCCCCATCCCAGGCCTTTACTGCACTATTATCTGTGTCCATGGGCTATGCATATATGCATATATGTTTTTTGGTTAATCTACTCCAGTCCCCCCTAGTCCTCTCCCTTCTGAGATCTGTCAGTCTGTTCCATGTATCCATAGCTTCTTAAATATCTAGGTGCCCCCAGAATAGGTAAAGTTTTCTACATAATTCTACATACGGTTTGCCTTTTTTTCTTTCAGTCATATTTTCCCTCGGAGTACACTGAACATGGATAATCAATGACATGGCTAAATATCATTTTAATTCCAAACCAGCATTCCCAAGGAGATTCATATACCGGTGGGTTATATGTCAGTGACTCTTGGGAGAAAATTTAAGTATATAGATACAATAAGGAAAAGCAAATGCAGTTTAAATAAATATCATGCACCTTGATCCTGAACACTTAAAAGTAATATTGAAAATATTTTAGTTTCATTTTTAAATTAGTTTTTATTTGGCTGATTTTAAAACTTAAATGTGACAGGTTTACAGTTCTAAATTCTCTTTATTTGTTCCTTAGCTATTTATTAAAATAAGAGTATGATAACTGTCTGTTATGTAAAATAAGTTTGTATTACATAAATTAATTACTTCTTGTATTAGACTGTAAATATATAAGTATTTAGAAACAAAGAATGTTCCACATTTTTCTCTTTTGATACCAGTAGAGAATATAAACCTCATATATTTCCATCATGTCGACTGGTAGAAAAAGTACCAGTATTAATTAAAACTTAATTTTCACAGTAATCCTAGAGTTAGATATCATTATTACTATTTCAATTTGACAGATGAATAATTTGAAGCACTGGATGTTTTAATGTCCTGCACATAGCTAATAGTAAGAGAACTTCAGATTTTAACTGCACACTTTGGCTCCAGATTCGTACTCTCAAGCAATCAATTACATTGTACTACCTCTTAAATATATTAATGAGTACATATTATGCTGTTATAATCATGAAAAAAATTTAGGTGAACAATGTACAATTACTACTACACATAATCCATGGATATTAATCTCATAACAACTATATAGCCCAATATCTACTGTATAGTATAGTTCTTGTTTGTACCCAATAAATGTATAATGCATGAATGGGTCAACCAGTGATTACATTATAAGGTGGTAAATACATTAAATATTTTTATATTTTTTACTTACTAAATAATAAACCTCCAGAAATTTTGAGAAAATATATGTGTTGGTATTAAGATTGTTTGCATTAAAGTACTAGTATAGAAGACATTAAAAATGAGAAACAGAATTTGTTCTGGATTTAAAATGTGTATATATATATATATATATATATATATATATATATATATTGCTTAAATAAAATTGATTTATAAGTGTTTTGGAATTTCCATAGCTACTAGGACTCAAAATAGCAACTAATCACTTTTTTGGTCTTCTGAGAATGTAATACTTTAAGATAATTGTTTTGTTTTATAAGTCTCATCCAGTTATCTGATTAATAATGACTTTTCTTCAGATTGAGAACTGTCTGTGGGTGGCAACAGTTAATAATAGATTGATATGAAGAATAAGTGACTTAAAGAGACTTTAGTTTGGCTTGAATCATCCATCTGTGGTGCCACATTATTCAGAAATTAATGCAATTCCATAAATGAATAATGGTTTAAATGTACTCTTAATAATTGTTAAGGCACAAGCATTTTTCTCTGCTACATGATCAGAAAAATCGATGTGGCTTTGGCTAGACTCATGCTCTTTTTAAGTTATTCAACTTAGACACTGACAAAGAAACAACAACAAAAAAGCTATTTCTAACATATACAAATTAAATGTCAATACTCAAATCTTATGCTTTGAGATTGGTAAAAAATTTTAATCATCAATAATATTAGGGTATTTAAAGATGTTTGGGTCTAGAAAAAGCCACTGTTATATATACTAAAAGTGATTATATTAAATGAAATATATAATTCATACAATAAGAGATTTTAACAAGTACAAAATTAGTCCTTTTTATTGTTAAGCAAAATCAAAAAGGCAAATGAAATAAATGATCTTAAGTGCCATTTAAGAGAAAAATATGGTATAGATGCTATGATTTTTGAAATTATATTTTTATCAAACATTTGTGCAATGTATATTTTTTGCCAGTTCATACAAAGTATTGATGATACATAAGTAAAAAATACAAATATACTATCAAGGAGTCTGAGAAATTAAAAAATAACTTGTACAATGAGATATGCACTATGATAAACATACATGGAGTTATGATGACTCATAGAGAAGCTATCACTAGTCCAGGTTTTGGAGAAAAAGAAGTTACTGGGCTGTTGTAATGTGTGTGTATATGAGTGTGTGTGTGTGTGCGTGAGAGAGAGAGAGTCTGTCTAAACTCACGGTTTATTTGGATATATTTATCTCTACTCCATATTGTTCTTATGAGATTGTCAGGCACCATATTCCTTTATCACCTATGAGTGAGCCTATGACCCAAGACTGCCGAGAAGTATTCCTCAATTCCAAGGGCATTGTGTTTGGATCTGGGATTGTCGGGCCTATCCAAGTCTTCTCTGGTATTGGGATTAAAACACAGACATTAGGAAAGCTGAGATGATAAGAATGTGGGTTTGCCCACGGTCATATTGCCACACTCGGAGAATAAAATCACATATAGACCAGCAAAAACAAGAGGTCCAGAGGAACTGCTTTATGATGATATTTTAAGCCCCTAAATGAATTCATGAATGAAACCAAGCAGAAACAAGCTATAACAAAATAAAAATGTAGCCCTAGCTGGCTTGGCTCAGTGGATAGAGTGTTGGCCTGCAGACTGAAGGGTCCCGGGTTCGATTCTGGTCAAGGGCACATGCCTGGGTTGCAGGCTCGAACCCCAGTAGGGGGGATGCAGGAGGCAGCCAATCAATGATTCTCTCTCATCATGGATGTTTCTCTCTCTTCTTCTCTGAAATCAATAAACATATATTTAAAAAAATAAAATTAAAATGTGTTTTTTATTTTTTTTTATTTTTGAGCCTCTTTTTCCACCACTAATTTTTTTTTAAAGCTAGTTTATAGCTCTACTTGTAATTGAAAGTGGCTTTCTACTATTATGAATGGGAATAAAAAGATGGAACCTTCCCAGAGATGGAAACATTTAAACTAAAAATTGAAGAATGATTATGAATGAACTACTTGATGGTTCATTGAGCATGGGTATGTTCCATAACTGAATACAAATAAACAGCTTGTACAAATTGTTAAGTAAGAAAAAGTAAAGCATATTCAGGAAATTATGCATGCAGAGGTATTCTAGAAAATAGTGATAGGCAGGGTTTAGTTTTTAAAATAACATACTATGTTGAGGATTTAGAATTTATGTTGAAAATATTTTAAAGGATTTATAGAGGAGACTGAAATTCTAAAAAATGGTTCTTTAAAATGATATCACTGGAGCATGTTAGGAATAAAAAATATTGGAGGCAGGGGAACTACTCAGACTTCTGCTGCAATTCACATGAGAAATAATAGAGGCTTAAACTTGAACATTTGCCAAAATAAACCTACAGTATTTGGTGCCAATACCATGTGTGGAGTTAGAAGAGCTTAATTTAACACAACTATGGATTTCCTGACTTGGATAATACAGAGGCTGATGGTGTTATTCTTTGAGATAAAAGTACCAAGAAGAAAGAAAATATAAAAAATGAGTAATTGTATATACCAACTGATAAACCTATAATCTTAGCTGAAACTTGTATTTCAATTATTCTTTTAGCCACTTACCCTAGCAAGCTCTGTGAAGTCTCCATCTAAATATATTTAGCATTTCTCAAACATTTACCCATCAGTGAAGACATGTTTTCAACCACTTTCACCCTTCAAATCTCCCCCTTTGGCCTCTTCCATTGAATATTCCATAAATGTCAGGTGTTTTATTATTTTTATTTTGGGATGCAACAATATCTGACCAGATGCAGAAATTGCAGTTTCCTGGCATGTATAAGCTTTTCTTCCATCACCCCTTTTTGCTTCCTCTGGACTCTGCTGAATAGTTCAGCTATTGACAAAGTGCATTGAACACTGAGTCTGTTTTGGACTTCTTTAGTATTGATTGAAGCAGTATTTTTGTACAAAAGTCATGTTCTATTCGGTGCAGAAGTTAGAAGCCAGAGTTTTCTTCCTTGAGAACTTGATTCTTCTACGTGAGTACCAAGGGAGTATTGCTTAAGCACCAATGACTTACAGAGGTTTAGGGAAAAGCTCTTTTCCATTTGGCCAAATCTGGGTTTGGGCTGTGATACAATTTTGAATGATAGTCACCAAGTTACTAGTACACCCTTGTAATAGTAGGCAATGTTAAATAATCAGCTGGTCTGCTTGGATTTCTCAAGACTAATTCTCACATAGAACCTTCAATCAAATGGACTTGCCTTGCCAATTTGCCAGAGATACATCTCTCCAATTTTATTGTTAAAATCTTAGACTTCGGAAGGTATAAGGGAATTTACATGCTTACATGTCCCGTGGTTTCATACAAAGTACTTTTCTCCACTGGATCAGATTAAATTCCTAAGCAATGAATTAAAGAGAGTCTTAATATACATATTAAACAATTAAATTATTGTATCATTAAAGTTAGGACTGTGGCTTTGGTAGGTCTACATGTTCTATATCATCATAAATAGCTTTTCCCAGAGGGGTTCTGAAAAAATTCCTGATAAAGGAGGTTTGCTCTGTTTTGCTCTAGCAATTGTGTTGTCTTAAAATGCTTTCGAATGGGATTTATATAAACTTCTTCTTTAAAGGATTTCAGCTGTATTTTAAATTATCAAATTCAACTACACAAACCTAAGAGGATTCAACTACACAGTAAGAGGATTCTATTTTGAAAATTTCTGAGGATGATAGGAATCAACCAGTCCAACATAGGGTTGTTTATGCTGATTCAATATTAAGTAATACTTTGTTCAAGGTTCTCTTCAAAGCACGAGGGATGCAGCAAGTGAGCAAGAATAACAAAGCCTGTCTTCAGGAAGCTTATATCCTAGTGTTCATGTGGCACTCATTCTTACACACACACTAAACTTAGGGTTCAAACAAAATTAGTTTGGACATAAATGCTATAAAAAGTAATTTAAATTCCAATTTGTTAAATGACCAACTCTTCCGGCACTTTCAGCATACAAGTGTAGTGCTTATTTGGAGAGATAGGCTCAATAAAGTATTAGTACATATAAAATTGACTTTACTTGCATCTCTGGTATTTAGTTATGCACTTCCCAGGATAAACTTCACTGGAGGTCACATAGGTAAGTGTCACTTGTAGCTGGTAAAAATTATGTCTTCTGTAATATTTTTTTAGAAATTAAAACTTCTCATGTAATTCAAAGCTTTTCTCCTTCTATAGTGGAGGTCTGTTTCTTTTTCAGATTAAATTTGTTTATTATAATACTAGCAGCCCATTTGCACGAAGATTCGTGCAATAGACCTTCATTCACCTGGCTGCCTGCACCAGTTTTCTGCCGGCACCTGGGACCCAGGCCTTGGCTGTGGCCACCGCCTTCTGCCTTCTTTCAGGGTAGGGGCTTGGCCCCGGGCGGCGGCCTTGGGCTCTGCTGCACCCCAGCGTCCCTGCTACGGATCTTAGGAGCCGACCCCTGGTCGTTGCCTGCAATCAGTGCAGGCTCCCCGCTGGTGCCCAAGGCCGGGAAAGCCTCGGGCGGAGGCTTTCCCGGCCTTGGGCTCCACCGCACCCCAACGTCCCTGTAATGGTTTCCTGGTGGACCTGGCTGGTGGGCATGGCTTGTGGGTGTAGCGAAGGTACAGTCAATTTGCAAATTACTCTATTATTAGGTAGGATTGTTGAAACATCAGAATTACAAACAGAATAACATCATAAAAACTCATCATCAAGATTTAACAAATTAATAATTTGCTCATATTTGATCCAAACTTTTTACTGAAGTAAATATTACAGATTCATTTGAAACCTCTTTTGTTCCCATCCTAAATCTCATTCTTCTCCCTCTCATTCCATAGATAATATTTGTATAAAAACACACCATAAGAGAAGGGGAAATAATATTTATGAACTGGAAGAGGCATTTGATACACATATATCAATAAAGGATTCGTATTCACAATACAGAAGTGTTTTACATGCTCACTAGTAAGAAAGATAAAAAATGCATGAGCAAAAAGCATTTAAATAGGCAAGTCATAGAAGAGAAAGCTGGCATAGCCAATAAACAAAAAAAAAAAGATGTTCAAATAAGTTAAAACAAAATTTAACATTCTTCATCTTGGAGCATGTAAAAGTGTAAAAGTCTGACAATTTAATGTGTTGGGAAGAAAAGGGAAAATTAGTATTGCCATTGGATAAAAATTAACCCATCTCTAGGGAAGCTGAGATTGATACACATGTAACCCAGTTATTTGACTCTTAGATTTGATCCTAGAAAAACACCGGCATACATGTTCATGAAGATATTCACAAGATGTGGATTATCATATAGGAAAAATTAGAATTGACCTACCCATACAGCAATGAATAAGTAAATTGTGCCATTTTCTTATTACTAACTTCTGTACAACAGTAAATGTGAATGATTTCACATGGACAATTTTTTTTAAAATAGGACACAAGAAAGTTACATTACTTGAAGATATATTTCATATTACATAAAATAATACATATAGAAAAATTATTAGTCCTGAATCAAAATACACTAACAACTCTAGAGGCCTGTTTCTGTAACTTGTTCTTTCACTTCTTTCCCTCTGTTCACAGGCTGTGTACGATGACTCCAGAGTTGCAATAGGTATGAGGGAAGAGAGGAGCAAGAGAAAACTTATATATATAACTGGCACACCTGTCTTCTGCTTTTGGTACCCTGTAGATAAAGTGAATTCTAAAATTCTAAATGCTTATTCTTTACTTCCTGAGCATCTTTGGAGAGTTTTATTTTATATATCCTCTAGCCCGGGAATCTTTCAACTATAGTTTCCTTGAAGTGAGTCATTTCTTCTGTAACCAGCAAAGTATGAATTGGACATTGTCATATTTCTGCTTCTTACACTTGAGTGGATTCCTGTTACTCATAGAATAAAATGAAAATTCCTCACCACTGCCTCTGTCGCCAGTGTCATCTGCCCTGAGCGTCCTCCAGTTACAATGGCCACCGCCTTTCTCGCCCTGTTCATGGGCTATGGACATAATAATACTTGTTTCCAACCTGGATCAGTCTAATGCCGTGATTTCTTCTGCCTGCTTTAATCTCCTCTAACTCTCCATATATTTTTCCTCTTTCAAATTCCAGTTGAAACCTTAGCAAGTTAAAATTTTGTTTTGTTTTGTTTTGTTTTATTTTGGCTTGGTTTAATAGATATATTGATTTTAGAGAGATAGAGAGATAGAAACATTGATGAAAGAGAAACACTGATTGGCTGCTTCCTGCATACACCCTACTGGGAATGGAACCTACAACCTGGGCATGTGCTGAGACCAGGAATCCAACCAGTGATCTTTTGGCTCATAGGTTAATGCTCAACCACTGAGCAACACTGGCTGGGCTGTTTTGTGTGTGTGTAATTTTTAATGAAAACATAACCTAAGTAAACCTAACCTGTATTTTAATTTCAGCAAATTAATTTGAAAATTATCTATTTATCTATATATTTATTTTCTGTCTCATTTCACCACTCTATAATCTTCAACATATCATAGATTTGTGTCCATGTGTTGATTAACATTTAATTACTTGTTAATAGGAATGAATCCTTGATATTTAGAAGAAATATGTAGCTGCATGCAGTAGAAAATGTTATAGTATGTAAGTGAAAACATAGATGAAATATTTACCTCCAGTTAACATTTTGTATGTTGTCAAATAGTACAGAGAAATGGAGTTTTCAAAATATAGTTTTAATTTTAACATGCCACACTTAACTGTGTACAGCATATATCAAAATAAATGACTGTCATGTTATTTTTCTAGTTTCTCATGATGCTAAAGTTTATGCCCTACTGTTCAAATACATGCCTTTTAATTACAACACTTAGTTAATTTAGTTAAGTTTATTTGTTAACACTTAAGGTAAGAGTATCTTTGTGCTTGTTATAACTTTATAAATCAATGTCTTAAATTTAGAACTTACAAGCCATGTAAAGTAAGTTAGGTTATTTTTCTATTACCATATTATGTTTCTCTAAACATATATTTACTTTGAAAACATAAAAAGTCCTTTCTTCCAAAATACCTACTATTAATTTTTTCAAAAGGTTTTATATAATTAGAATAAAAGTTCATCAGTATAGAAAAGTTGACATCCAAATATCTATACTAATCTATAATAATAAAAGCATAATATGCTAATTAGACCAGACAGCCAAATGACCTTCCGGACCTTATTCCGGATGAAGCCGCAGCAACAGGGGCCAAAGGAGAGGTGGTTCGGGGTGATCAGGCAGGCAGGCGAGCAATTAGGGGCTATCAGGAAGGCAGGCAAGTGGTTAAGGGAAATCAGGCAGGCAGGCAGAGTGATGAGGGGTGATCAGGCAGGCAGGTGAGTGGTTAGGGGCGATGAGGCAGGCAAAAGTAGTGGTTAGGGGTGATCAGGCAGGCAGGCAGGCATGCAAGCAATTAGGATCCAGCGGTCATAGATTGTGAGAGGGATGTCTGACTGCCGGTTTAGGCCCAATCCTGCAGTGGGATCGGGCCTAAACTGACAGTAGGACATCCCCTGAGGGGTCCCGGATTGTGAGAGGGTGCAGGCTGGGCTGAGGGATCCCCCCCATGCACAAATTTTGTGCACCGGGCCTCTAGTCTATGTATATAAAAGCCTAAGCAACTGACTGACCGAATGACCAGTCGACTGGTCACTATGATGTGCACTGACCACCAGGGGGAAGACACTCAATGAAGGAGCTGCCCCCTGGTGATCAGTGTGCTCCTACAGCCAACCTCCCGCGGTGGGCCAACCTCCCATGGTCTCTACCCCCAGCTGGCCGGTCCTGATTGGCCCTGATCTTGGCCGGCCAGCAAACTCCTGTGGTCCCTTCCCACTCCCACCCCCCCCTGGCCAGCCAACCTCCCATGGCCAAAATCATCCCTGATCGCCAGTCAGGCCAAGGGACCCCACCAGTGGATGAATTTAGCACTAGGCCTCTAGTTTTAAATAAAACAAAATGAAATAGAAACAAATAGAAATTGTTCTGACCCTAGAATAGAATAGAGTAATTTTTGCTATCAATTCAATTGTATTAATGTTTAATTAATATATTAATATATTTTACTGATGTATAATAAATTTAATTATGGTTTATTGACATGATTTATTAAAATAATTAGAGGCCTGGTGCACGAAATTCATGCACAGGGGTGTGAGTCCCTCAGCCCTGCCTGCACCCTCTACAATATGGGATCCCTCGAAGGATGTCTGACTCCTATTTGGGCCTGATCCCGGTAGGATCAGGCCTAAATGGGCAGTCGGACAACCCTCACAATCCAGGACTGCTGGCTCTCAACTGCTTGCCTGCCTGCCTTCCTGATTGCTCCTAACTGCTTCTGCCTACCAGCCTGATCACCCCCTAACCACTCCCCTGCCAACCTGATTGATGCCTAACTACTCCCCTGCCAGCCTGATTGCCCCTAACTGCCCTCCCCTGCAGGCCTGGTCACCCCTAACTGCCCTCCCCTGCAGGCCTGGGTCCCCCTCAACTGCCTTTCTCTGCAGACCCGGTCGCTCCCAACTTCCCTCCTCTGCTGGCCTGGTCACCCCTAACTGTCCTCCCCTGCAGGCTTGATCACCCACAACTGCCCTCCCCTGCTGGCCTGATACCTCCCAACTGCCCTTCCCTGCTGGCCTGATCGCCCACAACTGCCCTCCCTTGCAGACTTGGTCCCTCCCAACTGCCCTCCCCTGCTGGCCATCTTGTGGTGGCTATCTTGTGTCCACATGGGGGCAGCCATCTTTAACCACATGGGGGCAGCCATCTTGTGTGTTGGAGTGATGGTCAATTTGCATATTACTCTTTTATTAGATAGAATACATTGATGACTATGTACTTTATTGTTATAGAGCCATGGTCGGCAAACTGCGGCTCACAAGCCACATGCGGCTCTTTGGCCCCTTGAGTGTGACTCTTCCACAAAATACCACGGCCTGGGCGAGTCTATTTTGAAGAAGTGGCGTTAGAAGAAGTTTAAGTTTAAAAAATTGGGCTCTCAAAAGAAATTTCAATCATTGTACTGTTGATATTTGGCTCTGTTGACTAATGAGTTTGCCGACCACTGGTATAGAGTTACTTGATTTCTTCTACTTCTATCAAGTATTGACCTATATAAAAAACCATCATTCTCTTTATAGAATAGGGATTTACCACCCTTTTAGAAAAGAGAGTGAATAATAAGAGAAAAGGCTATTTATTAATTTACTAGAGGCCCGGTGCACGAAATTCGTGCAGGGGGGAGGTGTCCTTCAGCCCAGCCTGCACCATCTCCAATCTGGGACCCCTCAGGGGATGTCTGCCTGCCGGTTTAGGCCCGATCCCACAGGGACATCCCTCTCACAATCCGAGACTGCTGGCTCTCAACCACTCGCCTGCCTTCCAGCCTGACCACCCCCTAACCATTCCCCTGCCAGCCCAATTGCCCCCAACTGCTCTACACTGCTGGCCTGGTCCCCCCCTAACTGCCCTCCCTTGCCAGCCTGGTCGCACCCAACTTCCCTCCCCTGCATTCCTGGTCCCCTCACAACTGCCATCCCTCCCCTGCTGGCCTGATTGCCCCCAACTGCCCTCCCCTCCTGGCTTGATTGCCCACAACTACCCTCCCCTGCCAGCTATCTTGTGGCGGCCATCTTTAACCACATGGGTACGGCCAAATTTGACACATGGGGGCAGCCATCTTTGACCACATGGGGGCAGCCATCTTTTGCGAGGGTCAATTTGCATATTACGTCTTTATTATATAGGATAAGAAAAGATTTGGTGAAATGGAATATATACACTGAGTGGACAGATTATTATGACCACCTGATGTTTGTAGGCAAATTAGCTGTACACTGTATCCTATGGGATATGGAAGACAAAGGCCTGTTAGAACACCTTTGCTGTCTCCAATTCACACAGGAACACAAGGATTGGAGAGTCAAGCATTGGAAAAAAGTCATGTGGTTCGATGAATCATGTTTCCAGTTGCATCATGCAGATGGCAGAGTGAGAATTTCGCAGAAACAGCATGAAAGCATGCACCCCTCATGCATGTGTATAACCCTTCAAGCTGGTGGGGGCAGTGTTATGGTTTGGGGCATGTTTTCCTGGCATGATTTGGGCACTTTAATTCATGTGGAACAGCATCTGAATAGCACAACATACCTAAGTATCGTTGCTGATCAAGTTCATCCTACCATGTTGATGACGTATCCCAATGGAGATGGCTTCTTCCAACAAGACAATGTGCCATGCCATGGTGCTCATATTGTGCAGGAGTGGTTTAAAGACATGAGGGAGACTTTACCTTGCTTAGGTGGTCCCCACAATCACCAGATCTCAATCCAATTGAGCATTTGTGGGATGAAGTTAAAAGAGCCATCAGGCAGCTGCTTCCACAACCATCAAATCTCACAGAACTGGATAGTGCTATTCATCAGGCACGGTGTCAGATTCCTCACATCACCTTTCAACATCTCGTGGAGTCAATGCCAAGAAGAATCACTGCAGTATTGAAGGCAAAAGGTGACCCAACGAAGTACTGATGGGGTGGTCACAATAATCTGGCCACTCTGTGTATATATCTTAGAAAAAATGCACAGTTAAGACAAATAAGGTGGGCAGAAGTTGATAGAAGCAAATACATTCATTGGTAAGATTTTTATGGAAAAAATTCAAAGATTATAAAAATATATCTTGATGTTTAAAAAGGGCAATTGGCAAGAAGGCTTAGAATGACTTGAGATAAGTAGCTTTTGACTAATCACATATTATCAGGATGAAGAAGATTTAAAAAGCAAACTGAGTCAAATGTTGCAGGCAGGGTGTTCCTGATGAATTCAGATTTTAAAAAGAAAACTCTGAAATGAGGCACATAGCCAATGACCAATCTAAATAGAAATGATAAATTTGTATAAGGATACTGTCAGAAAGAATAATGTTCAGAATTAACTGAGGATTGCAGAAATTTACAATGAGAAACATTACTTAGATTAAGCTTAGAATTCTGAATATCCAAGCTTAGAATTCTGAATATCCAAGCTTAGAATTCTGAAAATCCAAGTGAAGATATGCATGTCTGATAAAGATAAGCTCTTCCTAGATTCAATAAATAATTTTATTGCTACATAGCTGTGATGGTTAATTTTATGTGTCAATGTGACAGACTATGGGGTGACCAGATTAAACATTATTTCTGAGTGTATCTGTGATAGTGGACTCAGTAAAGTAGATTGCACTCCTCAATGAGGGTAGGTATCTCTCTCTCATCACAGATAGATTAGAGATAGAGACAGAGATAGAGATAGAGATATATAGATAATATAGGTATATATTTTTGTTTATTTGAAAAACTCACTAATAGCATACAAAACTAATAAAATATTATTTTAACCTACATGTTTCTTCTAATTTAATTATACTAACAGTGTTATAGTCTGCTCCAATCCAATGTTTTTGAGTTTCAAGACACAAAGATAGCATATCCTAAACTTCCTTGATTTTCCATTTTGTATTGAACTGAATACTGAAAATGGATCCCTTGTGACTATATTGTCAGACAATTATCAACTACATAGAATTTTCATATTATGCTAAGCGAAATAAGCCAAACTGAGAAAGATAAACATCACATGATCTCACTTATTTGTGGAATCTAATGAACAAAAGGACTTGATCAACAACGTAAGATTCTAGGCAGGGAGGCATGGAATAGACTGACATACCTTTATGTGGGGTTGGGGGGATAAGAAGAGATAAACCAAAGAACTTACATACTTATATGCATAGCCCATGGACACAGGCAATGGGGTGGTGCAGACCTGAGGGGTGGATAGAGGCTGGGAGGAGAGGGGGAATAGGAGAGAAAATGGGAGAAATCTGTAATACTATCAAAAATAAAAAAAAGGAATTTTAAAAAATAAGAAAAAAATTACCAATACCACCATTCTATTCGTATATTTAACCCCAAGAATTATTGCTCATTTACAAATTTTTGGGAAAGATCAGAAACACAATTTTCCCTCTTAATGTCATTGCATTCTTTTCTTAGCCCTATTTTGAAACTAATTTGGCATCTGTGCTCTTGGAGTCTTGAAGAGCATCGATCACTTTTATGGTTCTAGGCAGAGTATTCTAAGGTAATGATGTTTAAAGCACATTCCTTCTCTATAATTCAAACTTTCCATTGGGAAATATTTTTTAAATAAACTGGTATGTTGTTAAAGTGAGGTCAGTTGGAATGGGAGCAAAGTTCAGAGCCTCTCGTTTAACCATTAGGAGTCTCTATTAGAAATTGTTCCTGGGATAAAGAAAAATACCGTTTCCTACTATACTTTCATATTTATTAAACCCAGCTACCAAGCAACAATTATTTTCTTAGTCTAATTTTAGTTATTATTTTTCCTCTAAATAATATTGAAAATTTAGATTATGATGTTACTTATTAGGACATAAAGGAGGAAATAAATGATAAAGATTGTCAATTAACCTTGGAATCCACAGTGAACATGTGTGGAATGGCATAAGGTATTGGGAGAATACAAGAAGATACAAACATTTCCCATTTACTGATGAATTTTACAGTGGTGATCTTTTCAACTTAATATGTACTTCCATATTCCTGTTATAATGTGTGTTACATATCTTTTTTTTAATTATTTGTCTTTATTTTTAGCACTATTGAGGTATAATCTTATCTAATAAAGAGGGAATATGCTAATCGACCCTCATGCCATTGCAAAGATGGCAGTGCCCACAGCAAATAAGGAGGGAATATGCTAATTGACTGCCCTGCCCTCAAAGATGGCAGTGCCCACAGCCACAAGATGGTGGTGCCCAGTCCCCTCAGCCCCACTGGGGTGGCAGGCGTGTGGCAAGGCAAGGCCACTCTGCGCATCTGCTTCTGGAGTCCCCCAGTTCCCTCAGCCCCCCAGCTGCCCAGGGCAAGCCGGAGGCTCAGGCAAGCCTCGGATGGTGGCTGCCCAGCTGTCCAGGTCCAGCCCGAGGCTCAGGTAACCAGGGCCAACTGAGGCTTGCACTGCTGGGTCGCCTTCCCCTGATCGCCGGGTCACCTCCCACCCCTGAGGGCTCCCAGACTGTGAGAGGGGACAGGCTGGGCTGAAGGACCCCCCCTCCAGTGCATGAGTTTTCATGCACTGGGCCTACAGTTAATGAATAAAAGTGTAAGATATTTAGAGTGCAAAGCAATGGTTCAATATACATATACATTGTGACAGGATTCCCCCCTCAAATTAATTGACACATCTATCTGCACATGTATTCTTTTTACTCTTTTTTTTGTGAGAACATTCAAATTCTCCTCTTTTAGCAAAATATATAATATTATGTTATCAACTACAGTTATCATATTATACATTGCAAGCCTTACTCATCTTTGTTTAAATCTTTATTGTTGAAAGTATCACATAGGTCCTTCTTTTCCCACCATTAACGTCTCCCAGCTTGATCCCATCCTCCCCCGACCAGGCCCTCACTTGTAACTGAAAGTTTGTACCCTTTTTCCAATCTTTCTCTATTTCCTCTCTTACCCAAGCCCTTATCAACCATTTTTCTACTCTCTGTTTCTGTGAGTTCTATTTTGTGTGTATGTTTTAGATTCCACATATAAGTGATATGCAATTTTTGTTTTTCTCTGTCTGGCTTATTTAAATGAGCATAATATATTAGATTCATCCATGTTGATGCAGATGACAGGATGTTCTTTTTAATGCTAAACAATATTTCATTGTATATGTATTTACATATATATTGCCTTTTCTTTGTTCAATCAATCATTGACACACACTTAAGTTGTTTTCATACAATGACTATTGGAAATAATGATGCAATAAACATGGGAATGCAGATACCTTTTTAACATAGTGATTTTATTTCCTGCAGAGATATACCCAAAAGTGAAATTGCTGGATCATATGGTAGTTTCATTTCTTTATTTATTTTTTGGGGGGGAACCTCCATACTGTTTTCCATAGTAGCTGAACCAATTTACATTCCCACTAACAATGTACAAGAGTTTTCTTTTCTTCAAAAATTCACCTTTGTCTTTTATTTATTGCTTGTCTTTTTAAAAATAGTCTTGCTAACAGGTGTGAGGTGATATTGTATTGAGGTTTTGCTTTGCATTTCCCTGATGATTACAGAGGTGGGCCTCTTTTCCTATATATATTGGCCATTTGTATGTCTTCTTTAAAAAAAGAAAGTCTACTATTGTCTCTTGCACGTTTTTAATCGAGTTATTTTTTTTTTGCTATTGAATTGTATCAGTTTCTTATATATTTTCTTTGTTTATGATTTTTTTTAATGCCTAAAGTTTTACATATGTCTCCTTTTTTCAGATTGAACCCCGCCCCCCCAAGCCACCCAGGGCAAGCCCCCACTGCCCCAGTGTCTGTGTCCATTGGTTATGCTAATATGCATGCATATAAGTCCTTTGGTTGCTCTCTAACACCCCCACCTCCCCTGCCATTTGTCTCTGGATCTATTTTTGTCCATCAAGTTATGTTAATCATTATATCCTACATATGAGTGAAACCATGTGATATTTATCTTTCTCTGACTGGTTTATTTTGCTTAGCATAATGCTCTCCAGTTCCATCCATGATGTTGCAAATGGTAAAAGTTCCTTTTTTTATATATAGTGGCATAGTATTCGATTGTGTAGCTGTACCACAGTTTTTTAGTCCACTCATCTGCTGATGGGGACTTAGGTCACTTCCTTATTAACCCTTATTCATATAATTTACAAATATTTTTGCCTGTGCTGTTGGTTACCTTTCATTTTGCTAATTGTTTTCTTTGCTGTGCAAAAGCTTTTAACTTGAAAGTAGTCTTATTTATTTTTGCTGTTGTTAATTTTGGTTTTATATTTTAAAAAATATATCACCAAGACCAATGTCAAGGATAATATCCCCTAAAGTTTCTTCTAGTAGTTTTATGGTTTAGGCTCTTATTAACAACTCTTTAATTCATTTTGAGTTGAGTTTTGTCTGTGTTATAAGACAGAAGTTTATTTTTATTTTTTATCATGTTTCTATCCAGTTTTCCCAGCACTATTTATTGAAGAGACTATTCTTTCCCCATTGTATATTGACTCCTCTGCCTAAAATTAATTGAACATATATGGATTTATTTCTAGATTCTCTATTCTGTTCCATTGATCTGCCCATTATTATGCCAATACCATACCGTTTTGATTACTATAGCTTTGTAGTATAGAAGAAATAAGGAAATGTGATACCTCCAGCTTTGTTTTTCTTGTTCAGAATTAGATTGGTATTCTTTATTCTTTAAATCTTGATAGAATTTACCAGTGAAGCCATATGGAACTGGACTTTTTTTTAGTTGTGAGGTTTTGGATTAATAATTTAATCTCTTTATTACTAATTAATATATTAAGATTACCTAGTTCATTATTAGTCTTGATAGGTTGCATGTTTCTAGGAATTTATCCATTTCTTATAGGCTGTACAATTTGCTGGAATGTAATTGGTAGTCTCTTATGATTCTTCCTATTTAGTGGTATCAGTTGTAATGTCTCCTTTTTCATTTATAATCTTATTTGTTTGAATCATCCTTTTTCTTGCAAACACCAGCTCTTACTTTTATTGACCTGTTTGTGTTTTTGTCTTCGGTTATCTCTATTCCATATTTCATTATTTCCTTTTTTCTACTTTTCAGGGGGGCTTAGTTTGCCTTTTGTTTTCTAGTTCCTTGAGAAGTTTATAGTTAGGGTATTTATTTGTGGTTTTTCTTTTTTTAATGTGGCTACTTACTACTGAAACTTCACTTTTGGAGCTGCTTTTGCAGCACCCCATAAGTTTTGTTATGTTGTATAACATATTTTTATTTGTCTCAAGATATTTTTTAATATATATATTTTTTATTTTCTTGAACTATTCATTGTTCAGTATATTATTATCACTTGAATTATTGACAGGTGGGGTTACTTTTTTTGTCAAGTAAGCATGTATACTCATGCAAATACTGCTGCACATAAAAGCAGATATGATTTAACACAGTACATAGAGTTTCCCCGAGTTCTCTCTAAATGTAGTTGTCTTTGTTTATGGTGGTTAATAAAACTGCTTTCTTTCTTTATCAAAATGGTCTCCTATCTATGATATGTCTAATTGTATTCACTTCTATGTGTACACTATTCCCTCACCAAAAGCTCTGTTGGAATTTACATTCCTATCTGCTGGTTATGGTTGACAACAAAATGATCTTTTTGGTGACATCATCTCCCTTGCTTTTCTCCTGTCTGCTATAAAATAGATAGTGGTTTGTCCATTTACTTGGTAATTTTTCCTGCTTTAAATTCTAATAATCTGATGAATACAATTTTACACCTCATTAAATATATCTTTGTGGGGGAAATTTGAAATAGGGTTTGGCATATGATTGCCAATGTCCTGTCTCACAGAATGATTCATAATGTTAAGAGTATCTTCCAAATTACTCTAAATATCCCTATATTCATCTTAAGGTTTTCCTTGTTCTCAAAGTGCCATCTTTGGAACAGCAGCATCAGCATCAATGCAAATACAGAACCCCAACTTTGACAAACTGGAGCAGAATGTTGGAGGTTGGACCCAGGGTTCTGAGCGCTTACAAGCCCTCCAGGTGACTCCAGTGTAGGCCAAATTTGAGAACTTCTGTGTTAGAATATCAAAGATAATTCTAATACAAAAAGCACACAATGAATAAGAAAAATCAAGGGTTAAATTTAAATCATTATAATGAATGAAAAATGGTAGCAATTACTAGAGCCCAAGGGGGGGGGGGGGGCAAAAAACATGAATAATGCATTCATTTAAAAACATTTATTAAGCATTTGTGATGTGTAAGTTCCTAGGGCTATGTATATATGAAAAAGCAATACTCTTCAAGATTACAAATAATACAAATATAGAAGAGCAAAACGAAACACAAATACCACACAAGAAAACTATAATTATACATTTTACTAATCTAAATAATAAAGTGCTAATATGCAAATGGTCATGATCCCCTCACACTTAATGACGGATCAGCAGGAGGCTGCGTGCGCAGCAGGCGCGGGTGGGCGGGGACTTGCAGTGTTGGGGACTTGTGTGAGGCTCGCGTCCCTGTCCCCAGTACCGGGCCCAAGGACGTGAGGCTTGTGAAGGCT
The DNA here is from genome assembly GCF_951640355.1 of Cnephaeus nilssonii. Taxonomy (NCBI): domain Eukaryota; kingdom Metazoa; phylum Chordata; class Mammalia; order Chiroptera; family Vespertilionidae; genus Cnephaeus; species Cnephaeus nilssonii. The sequence continues at coordinate 26,648,584 of NC_137074.1, read as the reverse complement.
TACCTCTTTAGGGTGATGGATCACAGGGCTCCTGCACTGTGACAGGGCACAGGCCAGGCTGGGGGACTCCCCACTCCCAAGTGCCCAAATTTCGTGCACCGAGCCACTAGTTTTATATAAAAATGTAGCACAGGTTGCTATGAAAGAGTTTAAAGAAAAGTATAATTTAGATTCAGAAATCAGAGAAAAGCTTTCTGATTAATTGATAACTTTTAAAATGACCTTAAAAATAAAAGGAAACTTTCATGCAACATTGGTAGAGTAGTGGAGGAAGAAAACATTTCAGAAAAAGGAGCAGATAAATGAGCTAGGAGAGTGCCGAGAACCAATTCCAGCATGTAATAATTACAAGAGTCTGTCAAAAGGTTGATGGGACTTGGTGGGCTCAACAATGGCTGAGCCACACATATGTAGTTTACCTATTGGAAATGGCTAAACGGCATTTCCCCAAAACCTGAATAGGATTGTTAACTGCCAGACAGCTCAGGGCATTTTATTGCCTCCTGTTGGCCAAACACCTGAACAGCTGTAGGCTATTCCCCAAACTGATAATGCTTCTGTATTCTGCACTTTGATACCTTAACCTTTGAGGTGTATATTTCCATCTTGCTTTAGGATAAATCGTGTGAATAAAAGCAGGGTCCTGAGTGAAGGAGGGGAGTCTTCAGTTCCCTTTAGCTGAAGCTCCTCTGACCCCCAATGCCTTTCAAAAATATCTTTTGTCTCCGGACTCTTTAATCATCTACGCGCAGCCCCTTTCTCCAGAATGCTGAACCCTTTTTAAGGCTGGGACAAGAACCCCAACAGGAGAGATGTTCATCTGTTCAGAGAAACCAGACAGAGTGGATGATATGAAGTGCTGTCTAGATTTCCTCTTCAGATGGAAGCACAATCCTTGGCCTCTTGCTTCAACTTGGGGCTACCCTGAAGGGTCATTAAATCTCCAGAGCTCCCTATGAGACCAACTGAGGCTTTGGTTTTAACTGCATCCATGTTTAACTTCTTTTGCCTGAATTTTTTCTTCCTTCACTTTCTTTCAGCCTTAATAGAACTACGCAATATACTTCCTGAGCACTGTCTCTTTCTCAGAGTTTGTTTCCAGGGAACCTTACCCCAAACTGAAAAGAAAAAAAAAAAAAGGTCATTGTAGCTGAAGGGTGGTTAGAAAAGGGTAGTGCAGTGTGAGATGGGCATGGATAGTTAGTCAAAAAAGATGCAGGTTTGTGTAAATGATAATGCATTTTGTTCTGACTATAATAGAAGGTCATTTTAAAGTATAGAAATAGAATGTTGATGAAAAATACAAAAGAAAATTGGCATGCTTTCCTTCTTATGATGATATTCTAATCTTAACACTATTTTGTCTTTCATATTTAGAATTCTGAATCATTGCCTGTCATAGAAGAATAAATAAAATTATGTTATCAATAAGATTATAAATTCCATGGAAAAGGCCTAAATCTTCTAAATTTGTACTCTCAGAAACTATTGCCATGATTCTCAGAATATAATGAATGCACAATATTGAAGTTGAAATAAAAGTTGTCTTTGGCACATGGGTTGCAAGAAAGGTGTTGGTCCTCTCCATGATACTTCATATGTCCTCATTATTTTTATGTTCAAGGCAGCTGCCAGCAGTCAGTTCTTTAGCCTTGGTAAGCACAAAGATTGGATGTATCAACACTCTAAGAATAGCTTTGTCTCATGGGAGCAGGCTCACATTAACCAAATCCCCATAGACAGGTGTTTAATTCCTGAACTCAAGGTGGATCAGCACATTTTCTCTACTTCTGCAAGCTGCACCAAAGACCCAAATATGACTAAGATGCTATCTGTACATATACTAGACTAACAATCAAATTACAATCAGAAATGTGTTTAGTAAGCACAGAATCAAATAAAGGAAAATCACTGAAATCTGAATGTATAAAAGTGTTGATGTATTTATATCTAAAATATGTTGTGTGTTTTTTTTTTGTTTTTTTTTTGCTTTTAAGACCAGACAACCAAGTATCTTGGTGCTTGAATGTCCATGTACAAAATACATTTTTCTGATATTTCCAGAGCCAAGCAAAGTCCTCATTAAAGAAATACAAATTTTTCTCAATCATTTAAATATTTTAATGAAGTTTTAGTCAATTCTTGCTAGAGTAGTTTTATGCTTTCAGAATGATTTTCTCCTATCTCTAGCATGACTCTGTTTATGATCTTACCTAATAATAGAAAAACATGTAAATTGACCGTACCTCTGCTACGCCCACAGCCAATCAGAGTGAGTATGCAAATTAGAAGGCCTAAGATGGTGGCCGCCCAGCTGCTCCAGGCATGGAGTGTCCAGGTGGGGCAGGACGCCTGCTATGAGAGGGAGGGCGGGGGGCGAAGGGATCTACAGGAGTGGAGTGCCGCAACAGAGACAAGAGTGCAGACTCTTGAGTCTGCAGCGAAGACGAAGAAGGCAGACTCTGGCCTGAGTGAAGGCCTGGGTCCCGGGTGCTGGAGGAAAACTGGTGCTGGAAGCCAAGGGAAAAGGCCTATTGCACCAATCTTTTCGTGCAATGGGCCTCTAGTAATTTAACCCTTTGCACTCGCTTGCTTTTTTCTTAATTCCTGCTACCGATGCTAACCATGTCGAGTCACAGTCGACATCGGAGTGCAAAAGGTTAATAATTTAGCTCAAGATATTTGTTACTTCTGTTACATGAAGGAAGGAAAACTTACTACTTTAGTAGAAGCATTTTTTTGCTATTTTTTACCACTTGTGTAGTAATTAAAGTCACACTTTAGAGTGACAATTTCAATTGCATACCAGACAATACCTTTTAATACCTTTGTATTAGCTAATATTGGGTGATAATATTGAGTACACAAATAGATGAAGAGTGAAAAAATGTCAATATAGAGTAGCACACTATTTATTGAATATTCATTATCAGAATGCTACTAGTTAAGGAAGTGCAGAACTAGCTATGCCAAGGTTTGGAAATCATTGTAGATTAAAAATATGACTTCCAGAAAAACTTTTGATAATTGCCCAGTTGATCTTTGCTTCTGAGTTTCCTTTTACATAGAGTGAGAAAAACCAGTCACACTATATTTCAGCATGTGTTTATGCAGGGCATAAATTAAATTATTTAAAACAATTCTGTTCCCAAGATGAAATTAAGAGAATTTCATCAATTTAAGCTTAAAATGTTTTATTCGTAATTAGCTCAATAATGAATTTGGACAAACTTAGTATTTCAGTGATAAATTTTGACCAGAGATTAATGGAGAGAAAGAAAGTCCCTAGTGAGAGCAAAGGGGCAGGAAGAATAGTAGTAGGTTGAAGAAATAAAAATGAGGAATTAAAAAGCGCTAGTTCTATAATAATTGGATGACATGAAAATATCTAGTATCTCTATCTAGTCGAGTTTTCATCTATAAAATAATGTTAATAACACATGCCCCATTGCTTATTGAGGCTAATTAAAATAATGTATGTAAAAATAAACATTACACAAATGTTAATTATAGAGACAAACTTATTACTGATATAATAATATTCAAAAATTTTACTACTACTAATAAAATCAGAACATCTACATTATCAACCCTGAGCCTTTATAGTGCAATGAAAATAAGATGAAACTGAAAAAGAAATTAATTCTTTATTACCTTTCTTTTAAAATAATTAAAACAAATATTTGAATGTTAAACTCCTTGCTTCTTGATACTTTCAAACTTAGGCTCTATGTTATCAAGCATATTTATAATGAAAAGGCAGAATCTTTATGATTTATTATTTTTGTCATTTTGTCTTGGTTTTATTTTTGTTCATTTTATTTTATGACTAAAACTCAAGAGCAAACACTTTTTCTTACTTGGCCCTCCATTTTCAACAGGAACAGACACACCGATGTCAACTTTAATATAAATGTAGAATAGATTTATTTTATATAGCTTTGCTGCCAAATGTAGTGAATGCAAAGCCTTTCCTTCTTGGTTCACTGTTGATGTATAATGCAAATGCTGTGATAGCTCAGCAAGATATCATAAGGCATAAATGTCAGATTGATTCAATTGATAGTATTTGTAATGTTGGATTTTTTTTGCATTTGAAAGCATAAATGATGAGATGTTCAAAATATGGCTGAGTCAAGCAGCAATCTCCAACAGAAATGGTTCCATCAACAGTGCCATGTAATTATTTCTTAGTGTCACCTGGAATATCCACTGCCAAAATAAGCTTTTTAAACACTTTTCATCCTGCCACTCTGATGCTCAAGAAGCTACCACTGATCTGTACTGCTTACCACTTCAAGTTACAAATACATCTTTCATTTGTTTATTGAGTCAACAAATATTTATTAAGTTCCTACCGTAGGGTGAGACCATAGTATGGGCGAAAAATACAGTGGTTATTAACACAGAAATGCTTAACAGCCTTGTATTCTGTTTATCTAATTCTCTGGAATCCACATCTAGTATATCTAACATGAGTCTATTATAGCTTTTCCATTTGATCCTTCATTTATCCCAACTGCTATCCACTTGTGAAATGTAGGTGTGTTTTTTTAGTTCTCTGACTTACAACTTGTTATTTTTTAGCATTATTGAGGTATAAACAAAATTCTAAGATATTTAAAGTGTACATCACGATGATGTGATATAGATATGCATTATGAAAGGATTCTCCCCATATTATTAGTTAACACATTCATCACTTCACCTTATTTTATTATTTATTTATTTATTCATTTTGGTGAGCTCATTTAAGTTCTCTTCTCTTAGCAAAATTGAATTATACACTACAGTACTATCAACTATAGTCACCATGTTATACATTATATCCTCAGACTTTATTCATCTTATAGCTAAAATTTTGTATACTTTTATCAATCCCCATTCCCCTGACACCTGGCAATTACTTTTCTATTCTATGTTTCTATGAGTTGTACTTTTTAAAAATTGTTCCACATGTAAAAGACACTATAAAGTAATGTCTCTCTCTGGCTTATTTCACTTAGCTTACTGCCTTCAAGGTCCATTCATTTTGTGTCAAATAGCAGAATGACTTTCTTTCATATGGCTGAATAGTATTCCATGATATATTTATACATATTTCATCCTTATATCCACTCATCCATTCATGGACACTAGACTTGTCTTCATATGTTTACTATGTGCATAGTGCTATAATGTTCATGGGTGTGCAGATATTTCTGTTTTCATTTCCTTTGGATATATACCTAGAAGTGAATTTTCTAAATAGTATTATAGGTATAGTTTTAAATTTTTGAGGAACTTCTATACTGTTTACAAAGTGGCTGAACCAATTTATATTCCTATCAACAGTACATAAGAATTCCCTTTTCTCTACATCCCTGCCAAAACTTATCTTTTTGATGATAGCCATCCAAACAGATAGGAGGAAATATCTCCTTATAGTCTTATGGTTTAATTTGTAATTTTCTCAGGCTTAGTGATATTGACCACTTTTTCATGTACTTGTTAGCCATTTGTATGTCTTGTTTAAAGATATATATCCTAATATATAAAAAGCCAGAGGCCGTGATGACCGAAACAACCGGACGGATGACTGAACAGCAGGCTGCATGGGACAACCAGGCCGGCAGGGGGTGGGGAGAGGTTGGGGGTGACCAGGCTGGTGGGGGGCAGTTGGGAACAACCAGACTGGTGGGGGGGGCAGTGGGGGCAACCAGACCAGCAGTGGGTGCAGTTGGGGGCAACCAAGATGGCAGGGGGGGCAGTTGGTGGTGACCAGGCCAGCAGGGGAGGCAGTTAGGGGCGATCAGGCGGGCAGGCAGGTGAGCAGTTAGAAGCCAACGACCCTGGATTGTGAGAGGGATATCCGACTGCCGGTTTAGGCCCGATCCCAGGGATCAGGCCTAAACCGGCAGTCGGATATCCCCCAAGGGGTCCCAGATTGGAGAGGGTACAGGCTGGGCTGAGGGAACCTTCCCCTGCCATGCACAAATTTCATGCAATGGACCTCTATATATATATATATATATATATATATATATATATATATATATATATATATATCAATATATATATATATATATTCAATTCCTCTGCCTATTTTTAAATTAGATTGTTTGATTGCTTTTTTTGCTATAGAGTTGTGTGTTATTCATATATTTTGAATATTATCTTCTTATCAAACATATGATTTGCAAATATTTTCTTTCAGAAACTCCACCAAAATATGTTAAACTAATTAACACATTTGGTATATGTGCAGGATACAAAATCAATATACAAAAATCTATAGCATTTCTATACACTAGCACAAACTATCAGAAAGAGAAATTAATAAAACACCTCCATTTACAGTTGCTTCAACAAGAATTCAAACTTATGAATACATTTAACCAAGAAGATAAACTTGCTCTTACTCATTATCTGAAATGCATTACTTTCTCTTCAGCCCATTAAAATTATTATAATTATTCAAACTCCATTTTCTCCACAAACTTATTTCTAGTTTCTCCACATCAAATACTTGTACTAAAATTACCAACACTCAGTTTATCACTTAATTATTTGTTAATATGTGCATATCTATTAATATTCCCTTTCTAACTAAATCACTGGCTGCCAGAGATATGGTCATATCATTCTGATGTACTCACCATGTCGCTGACCTAATTTCTAGGCATGTTAGAGTTTCTAATAAACATCTCACTGATTTTTCAAAACGAAAGTCACTTTAAATGAACAGTGTTAATACAGATTTAAAATTAAAACGTTTTACTAAATTTAAATAAATTTACTTATTAAAAATAAGTGATTATATTTTGGACTCTGGAGTTTTATACTTTGCCATTTTAATCATAAATTATAATATATTTAAGAAACAAATATGCCTTATTTGACTGGTTGATTCAGGAAAAAACCTAACAGTTTATGTCAGACATGTTCTTTGTGGTAAGAACTCATGAATTGTTACATGGAATGCTTATTTCTACCTAGAAATTTGAATTTTTTGCCAGTCTCAGTTTTTGTTTATTTTTAGTAAAGGTTGAAATGTCATATTCATGGATCCATATTCTAAGTTACCACACATAGAATAGTGAAGATGTATCTTTTTGTTAAAGCATATGTGCAGATGGTCATTATGCTCTACTAGTATTTATGAGCATTTCTTTTTCACAAAAATTGCCCAGCCTGCAGTTTTTCTATTTTAACCTATACACATGTGATTTTGTTTTTAAAATAGGATATGTAAATGTGTTAAATGTGTAAATATTCTCAATAAAAATGACTGAAGGAAATAATGTTCCCCAGAGTTTTGAATATTTCATTTGGCATTTGGAAGAAAACAACATGCAATTATTTTGAAAAATGATATTCTGACCTAGTTCTGATATTTAAGAAAATTAATAAAATATATTTCTGCACCAAAATGAGCATTTGATTCTAGGCAATGACAACTATATCCTTGAATTACCAATGATGAAGTGAATTTTAAATAGTTCTGATAAATTCTGAATATAGTGCTGCATTGAAGAGACTAAATTTTTCAGTGTGATTAATGACCATTTTATAATCTTCATTGCATTTCTTTTTTTATGAGTAACATCTATTTCAAAAGATGGCATAACTGGAACTTTTCTGTTGAATTGAGTCACTAGGTAGATATTAGCTACAGAAAAAAAAAAAGTAGAAAAGAGGAAAGAGAATCAAGAATGTTGCAGAGTTAATTTCCCATAGAATTCTCAATCGGTTGAAGATTGCCTGCCTAAAAGACATACTAACTTTCCTAATGCTATGGTTCAAGGGTTTCATTCCATTGTGCTTTTAAAAACTTTCCTTGGAGCATTTATAGTACATTCCATCTTTAAAATAGTTTAAAACTGTCAACTAGCTAGTCCAGACAACACCCCTTTGAGGCAGGTAATCATTATTATTCTTATTTTATGCTTGGGAAAAAGGGTGAAATGGTTTAAAAAAATAGTTAATGAACCAGCCAGAAACCTGAAGCTGAATTCTAGCTTACTATGCAGGCCTATCCTTAACCAAAGTTTTCTTTTAATAACCACCCTTGTAATCATGTAGGCTTAGTTAATTCAAATATTCAGTAAGTAGTAGTTAAGAAACAACTCAATACAACACTTAATCTCTGGATAAATTTTATCTTACAATTACAAATAAATTATAAACTAATATACATATATATTCATGCACATGTACAGATGTTTCTTAATGAGTGTATGTGTATGTGTATGTGTGTGTATGAAAGATAACAGCAATCTACACTAATAAAAGAGAAAGATGTAAATTGACCATACCTTCATGACGCCCACCAGCCAATCAGGAGTGAGTATGCAAATTAACCCAGCAAAGATGGCGAGTTAATTTGCATACACAGGTGCCTAGTGGCCGGGGGGCAGGATGCTTGCATCGCCGCAGGTGTTCTGCACCGCCCCAGTCACTCCGGGCCTCTGGGCAGCATGGGAAGGCGGGAAGGCAGTAAGGCGGCTCTGGGCCTTGGAGAAGGCAGAAAGGTGGCTCTGGCCTGGAGCAAAGGCGGTGCTGGCAGCCAGGGGAAGGAAGTCACATTCTTGCACGAATCTCCATGCATCGGGCCTCTAGTGTAAAATATAAGCAAATAATGATCATTCATAATAATATATTTTAAGGTACATTAGAAAGATGCTGTGATTAAAGAGAGAGCTAACTCCATCCAACCTAAAAAGGATCAATGAAAGTCTCTATGAGCAGGTGTCACTTGTACTACTTCTCAAATATATACTGTAAATATCTTCCCCTTTATCTCTAGTCCTGCAACTCTATATGCCTAAATCTCTCTTCTAATCTCTCTCTATTCCATCTTCTGCCAAAATCAACATCATATATATATGATGCTGCCAAATCCATTTTCTAACATCAAAACTTGATTATGAGGTTTTCTTGTTTAAAATTCTTCAAAGGCTTATTAACACAGAACCTCCGTGAAATATCTAGTCTTCTTAAATAGCTTGGTAATTTTTGTATTCAAATTAATAAAAATGGAACTTGCAGGATAAAATTTCAATTGTTTTCATTGAAGCAAGTTCTACTTGTCCTTTTGTTTTCTTTGGCCCACCTAACATCAATGGTGCTTTTGCACTATGCTTTCACATACAGTACCTTTATTTCACTGGCTATACTCTAATGGGATTGTTTGTTTACTAGTTCACTTCTATACTAAGCTGCCAGCCACAGAATATTATTATCTCTTCAAGTAATGACTTCATAAATACCTATGTAGTGTTAAAGAATGAATAATCCAGTTCAATGTACAATTTGTGTGCACTGCAAAGTGTAGCCAATATTATAAGTAATTGCCCTCAAAGATGATAAGTTCATGAAATAATTAGAAAACAGCACATAATTTTGTTTGACAGGAGCACTGGTTTTGAGTTAATGCCAAAAGGGACAGGCACACGACATTACATTTGATATCAGATCATATAGACACACTTGCATAGTGACATTTGTTCACAGTTTTCTATTTCTTATGACCCATTTTCTCTGTTAGTTAGATCTAAGCATTCTCTACCTTATTTTTTTCCATTCAATAAAGCACCTTTTATTCTTCCTAATTTAATCTGTCTATAGAGATCGGGTCATTCTGGGATTGTCATAAAATTACTTTTTAACCAGTCTCTTTTAACTGATTTCCATTCCCTCAAACATTAATTTATCTCATACACAGGGTATTAGATTAATCTCCCTACAGTATATCTTTAATCTTATCATTCTCTACTCTAAAAAAGAACCTTAATGATTCTTCATTATCTACACAGTACAAGCAGGCTTAATTGATTTCTGCTTTTTCTTTGCCTTTACCTACATCTGTCTGAATAAAATAAAATAAAAACCTGCTAAATATTGAACTGGGTGAAATATCATCTAGTAATATCTTAAAATTATTATTATTTGTTCTAATATAAATTTATTCCCCACATTGAACTAGTTGAAGACATATGGTGAAGAGAGAAGAATCTGTGAACAACTATATGCCAACAAGCTGGACAACGTGGACAAAATAGACAAATTCCTAGAAAATACAATCTTCTAAAACCTGAAAACCGGAGTAGGCAAATAAGAACTGATGAAATTGAAGCAATAATTAAGAAACTCTCAGTAAACAAAAGCCTTGGTCCGGAGGGTTTTATAGGAGGGTTTTACCAAACATTCAAAGAAGATATAACATGTATCTTCCTCAAACTATTCCAAAAAATCCAAGAGGAAGGAACACTTCCAAGCTCTTTTCACAAGGCCAGCATTACCCTAATCCCAAAACGGATGAAGATACCACAAAGAAAGAGAATTACAGACCAACATCCCTGATGAACATAGATGCTAAATTCCTCAACAAAATATTAGCAAATTGAATCTACCAGCATATTAAAAATATCATACATCATGACCAAATGGGATTTATTCCAGGGATGCAAAGCTGGTTACAATATTCACAACTCAAAAATGTGATACATCAGATAAACAAATTGAAAGACAAAAAAATCACATGGTCATATCAATAGATGCAGAAAAAGCATTTAACAAAATTCAACACCAATTTTTGATAAAAACTCTCAGCAAAATTGGAATAGAGAGATCAGACTTCAACATGGTAAAGGCCATATATGAAAAGCCTGCTGCCAATATCATACTCAATGGGCAAAACTAAAACCATTTCCCCTAAGAACAGGAACAAGACATGGGTGTCCACTTTCACCACTCTTACCATAGTACTGGAGTTCCTAGCCACAGCGATCAGACAAGAAAGGCTGATTTGCCACAAATCCTCTTACCTCTCCATTGGTAGCAGCATGGGGCAGAAAATACATAATTCAAGATGTCAACCTGCATGTCTTACTATATCTTTATTCCACTTTCATACTTTGCTAACAATGCTGATGGTTATAGATAAGATGGAAGATCATTTTGTTTCTGAATGTGAATGTATTGCCATGGTATCTCCTAGTTTCCAGTTTTGTTACAGGGAACCTAATGTCATCTTGACTACTGATCTTATGTATGTGACTTGATTTCTCCCTTTGGGGGCTTTTATGCTTTTTCTTTGTCAGCAATATTCTGAAATTTCACAATAGTTTTAAGTTCTTTTAGAAATCCTTATGTTGAATACTCAGTGAATCTTAATAATCCAGAAACATGTCCTTTAGTTTGGGGAAATTTTTATTATTTCTTTGATAATTTTCTCTCCTCCATTTCTCCTGTTTTCTTTTACCTGGAAGTTTTACTAGATGTATATTGGCTGTCTACATTAATTCTTTAAAAAACTGAAAATTAAGGAAGAGATGCATAAAAATTACTTTAAAATATGGAAATAAATACCAGAGGAAATAGCTAAGTGTTGAAAACAGTTTTGGAGAAGAGTAAACAGAAATGGGGAGAGTTGCTGTAAGGTATTGCTATTTTTTCTTGATAAGCCAATATTATTGATTTCTTTTATAAAACCAGAAGCATGTATTATTTATTATTTTAATAAAATAATAAAATAAAACAAAAGCCAGAATTGTTTGATAAGATATTTACATGTTAATGTTAACATACCAATTCTTTCCACAACATATTAATTAATAAAGTTTGCAGTAACAAGTGGTTGTGTGTTTTTTCCCCTCTTCCCTTTCCTCCATTATTTTATTTATTTATTTTCATCATTCTTTCCCTCCTGTCTTTATTTCATTTATTTATGAAGAATAATGAGCTAATAAGGTTCAGACCCATATAGATAGGTTAATACTATTGTTAGCAGAAAACAATTGTTAAATGACAAACGACGATGAACCAGAAATCAACATGGAAATCTAAAGTTAACCTCAATAATTTAACTCCTGGGAATTCATAAAGATTCGTGGAAGAGTTTGACTACTATTAAAGTTTAACAAGGATTTTTTGATGGAGTCTTTAGGGTTTTCTATGTACAATATCATGTCATATGCGAATAATGACAATTTTACTTATTCTTTTCCAATTTGGATGCTTTTATTTCTTCTCCTTGTCTGATCACTATGGCTAGCACTTCCAGTACTATGTTGAACAGGAGTGGTGAAAATGGACACCCAGTCTTGTTCCTGTTCTTCAGAGAAATGGTTTTAGTTTTTGTCCATTGAGTATGATGCTGGCTGTTGGTTTGTCATATAAGGCTTTTATTATGTTGAGGTTTGATGCCTCTATTCCCACTTGGCTGAGAGTTTTTATCAAGAAAGGGTGTTGGATTTTTTCAAATGCCTTTTCTGTAACCACTGATATGATTATGTGATTTTTGTCTCTCAATTTGTTTATGTGATGTATCAAGTAAACTAACACCCAGAAATCTATGGCTTTTTTATACACCAATAATGAACTCACAGAAAGATAAACTAAACTAAACAAAACAAAACAAAAACCCATTTACCATTGCAACAACAAAAAATTAAGATACCTAGGAATAAACTTAGCCAAGGATGTAAAGGACCTGTAGTCAGAAAATTACAGGACATTCAAAAAAGAGATAGAGGGAGATATAAACAAATGGAAGAATATACCATGTTCATGGATTGGTAGAATCAACTTGAATTAAAATGTCTATACTACCCAAAGCAATCTATAGATTCAATGCGATCCCCATTAAAATACCAAGGGCATATTTAAAAGACCTAGAACAAACTCTCCAAAAATTCATTTGCACAGTAAAGCTTTTTATTTTGATGTACTCCCATTTGTTTATTTTCTCCCTAGTTTTCATTGTCCTAGGAGCTGTATCAGTAAAAATATTGCTATGACATATGTCTGATATTTTGCTGCCTTTGGATCCTGAGAAAGAATAACAAAGTTGGAGGGATCACAATATCAGATATCAAACTATATTGCAAAGCCATTGTTCTCAAAACTTTCTGGTACTAGCACAAGAACAGACATATAGACCAATGGAATAGAACAGAGAACCCAGAAATCAACCCAAGCCATTAAGCTCAATTAATATTTGACAAAGGAGGCAAGAGCATACAATGGAGTCAAGACAGTCTCTTTAGTAAATAGTGTTGGAAAAATTGAATAGATACATGTAAAACATGAAACTACTCCACCAACTTACACCATACACAAAAATAAACTCAAAATGCAAAAAGGACTTAAACGTAAGACAAGAAACCATAAAAATCGTAGAAGAATTCACAGGCAGCAAAATATCAGACATATGTCATAGCAATATCTTTACCGATGCAGCTCCTAGGGCAATGGAAACTAAAGAGAAAATAAACAAATGGGACTACATCAAAATAAAAAGCTTCTGCACAGCAAAAGAAACCATCAATAAAACAACAAGAAAGACCACTGCATGGAAGAACATATTTACTAATGTTATCTCTGATAAGGATTTAATCTCCAAAATTTACAGGGAATTCATATAACTTAACAAAAGGAAGATAAACAATCTAATAAAAAAATGGGCAGAGGCCCTAAATAGACATTTTTTGAAAGAGGACATAGGAAGGCCAAGAGACATATGAAAATATGCTCTAAGTCACTACTCATCTGAGAGATGCAAATCAAAACAACAATGACTTAGCATCTCACACCTGTCAGATTGGCTATCATCAACAAATTGACAAACGCCAACTGCTGGTGAGGATGTGGAGAAAAAGGAACCCTCGTGCACTGCTGGTGGGAATGCAGACTGGTGCAGCCACTGTGGAGAACAGTATGGAGTTTCCTCAAAAAGTTAAAAATGGAACTCCCATTTGACCCAGCAATCTCACTTCTAGGAATATATTCCAAGAAAACAGAAACACCAATCAGAAAGGATATATGCACCTCTATGTTCATAGCAGCACAATTTACATACAATAGCTAGATTTGGAAACAGTTTAAGTGCCCATCAGCAGATGAGTGGATTATAAAACAGTGGTTCATCTACACAAAAGAATACTATTAAAAGAATAGTAAGTTTAATTAAGGTAAAACCAAGTAAGGATGGCAAAGTTGATAAATAGAGTCTGGACTTTTAAAAATTACATATTTTATTGATATCAGAGAAGAAAGGGGAGGGAGAGAGAGATAGAAACATCAATGATGAGAGAGAATCATTGATCGGCTGCCTCCTGTATGCCCCCTACTGGGGATTGAGCCTACAACCTGGGCATGTGCCCTGACTGGGAATTGAACCATGACCTCCTGGTTCATAGGTTGATGCTCAACCACTGAGCCACATCCACTGGGCTGTAGTCTGTACTTTTGACAATAATCACTGGTTCATTAATTGAGCCAGCTTTGGACTACAGCTATACTCCTGTATTTCTTAAGTGATGCAATTGATTATTACCTTTTCAAGCCAACTTGATTCATGGCTTTTGCTTACTTAAAAGTGAGATCACTATCTTTTTTTTCTTCTTTCTCACATAGTTTGGAGGTATGTGTAGTTGACCATATGCCAAAAGTAAAGACTGAGTAAATTAAATATCAATTTATGTTTGCAAACTTGCACACATTAGGAAAATACATTTCAATTGAGCTTCATGTTTTGATTTTTTCTTATTGACATACGTGGATGAATATGTCAGATTTAAAGAAATAAATCACTGGATTTTGTGACTGCAAGAAATATATGTTATTTAAAGTCATATACAAGTAATTCACTGGCAAAAGATCAAAAGCAATTGAACTCTTCTAAGGCTATAATTACCTCATATTAGTATTACAAATGTTTTCATAAAGGTAAGCATTAAGTGCCTATAAAGTATCTGAATAAATTACATGCAAAATTGTTTAAAGCTAATTTTATATCCCAGGCCATAAAAATTGGTTGCAGTAATTTTGAACAGAGACAGACAACTCATATGCCCACAGGATCAAGTAAGTATATGTGTTCACACCAACTCAATGGGCTGGGTGATGCAAAGAGATGTTAGAGAATACTTATATGGTCCATTTAAAGGGATCAGCTTCTGTGAAAGTTAAGCAGAGATTCCAGTGTTTGCAAAGACTTTTGTAGACTGTTACTTTGGTGGCCTCTAGTGGGGGAAGTCACCTTTCCACAATAATTCTGGAATGTGCCATGGACGTAGCTTGGCCCACGGCATATCTGTGTGATGCGAGAGGAGTACTGATAAGTGATAAGTGCTTGCACGAAGGAGCGCTTCTCTTACAACGTTTGCTTTGGGAACAGCACCACCACAATAGGAAGCAGCCCAGACCGCCAGTGGGGAGGCCCACACACAAGGAAAGCCAAGACCCCCACTAGCTAGCTCCAGCTGAGCTCCCAATCTCATTTCTAGACTACTCCTGCCTCTCATCCTACATCATGTACAAGAGTAACCACGTATTAAACTACAATATCATAAGACCCAATAAATGGGTGTCCTAATTCACTAAACTTTGGGATGGTTAAATGTATAGAAATAGATAACTGAGCAACTCCTAAGATTATATGTGACATCTTAATTTAAAAAAATACTTTATTCTCACAATATGAATGATAAGCAAGCTAAATACAGAATTTGTAAGCTCCTATCTAATTCAAGCTTCCTATTGCACTGAAGAAACTGATGTCCAGGAGGTCAAGGGGTAAATTCTCGAAATGAGTGGCAGGGCCAGGCTGCAGTGTTAGCCTCAGTGAATATGTGAATGCCGAGCACATACTAGATGCTGTGTTTAGACTACATGGATTCACAAGGCAGTCACAGATTGACTTTTCCAAAATAAAACAAAACAAAACAAAGCAAAACAAAAGAAACTCTGATGATATTGAAAAATATAAATAAGCAGTTATTGTAAACTATACTATACTAGAGGCTTGGTGCATGAAAATTCATGCACTGGAGGGGGGTCCCTCAGCCTGGCCAGCCCCCTCTCATAGTCTGGGAGCCCTCAGGGGTGGGAGGCGACCTGGCGATCAGGGGAAGGCAATGCCCCATTACACCTCTGCTGCTGCCACTGCCGGCAATGCAAGACTCGGATGGCCCTGGGTGGCTGGGCAGCTGCCATTCCAAGCTTGCCTGCGCCTCGGGCCGGCCCTGAGCAGCTGGGGGGCTGAGGGGACTGGGGGACTCTGGAGGCAGGCACCCCGGCAGGGCTGAGGGAAATGGGCACTGCCATCTTGTGGTTGTGGACACTGCCATCTTTGAGGGCGTGGCAATCAATTAGCATATTCCCTCCTTATTGGCTGTGGGCGCCGTCATCTTTGCTATGGCGTCAGGGTCAATTAGCATATTCCCTCTTTATTAGATAGGATACCATATTAAAGAGTTTTCAGTGTTCTTTACATTGTCCAATTATACCAACTTAAGAGAATGGTTTTCTCATCTGTTATCATTCCAGCTGATGGAATGCTGGAATTAGGCCTAGAGTAGAAGGATGATTTATGTAAATTGTTTGGTAGAAGGTTTAAAAAATAATCATGATTGGTTTATTTTAGAATCCATCCCTCCCGCTTCATGAGGTATAAAGTAGCCCTCACGTTTCCATGGAACTGCTTTCTAAAAATTCAGTAACCCAGTTTCAGTTACTTGCAGTCAACCATGGTCCAAAAATATTAAATGGAAAATTCCAAAAATAAACAACTTATAAGTTATAGATTGCATGCCATTCTGAGTAGCTTGATGAAATAGCATACTGTCTTGCTCTGAGTCATTCCTTTGTCCAGTGTATCTATGTGATATAGTAAGCCCCCCTCCTGTTAGTTACTTAGTAACTGTTTTCAGATCTACTGTCACTGACTTTTACCTTATGGCAGTGTTTGTGTTCAAGTAATCCTTTTCATTTAAACTTAAAATGGCCCCAAAGCCATTAATGGACTTTGTTACAGTATAATGTTATATATACTGTTATGTTCTATTTTATTTTAAGCTAATTCTGCTAATCTCTTACTATGACAAATTTATAAATTTAACTTTATCGTAGATATGTGTATACAGGGGAAAAGTGGTATATTTAGGGTTGGGTACTATCCAGAGGGTCAGGTATCCACAGGGGTCTTGAAAAGTGTTTCTCTCAGATAAGGTGGGGGGGGACTCCTGTACTGTATTTGTGTTCTTTAAATATTGAATCAACTTCTATGTGTACAATGATTTAAGAAAAAAATTTCCATCAGAATACCAATTCTAAAATGTACACTAGCATCTTATCATATGTACATTTTCTTCGCAACATCCTTCTTGTCAACCAAACGTAAATACTTTGAAGTTCTTCTCCTCACTACATCATAAGCAGTGCCTTAGAATAGTCTGACAGTCAGCAAAATCTGTTATAAAAGCCACTGTTATGAGACACAAGAGGAGATTAAAGCACGGCCCTGTCAGTCTGCAGGAAAAGAACATGTTGCTCATGGCTGGTTATTCTCTTTTCAGAGCACTGAACTTGGCAGTAAAATCAGTAGAAGTAAACGGTGGAGGCAGGGGACTGGCAGGGATATGGCAGCCCCTGTGGAGAGGCTGTCTGCAGATGACATAACAATAACCACATGATCTATGGGGCGACTGCATGCGTGCTGGTTTCACTGGAGAAACTAATCAAGTGGTAGGAATAAAGTTTAAGTTTTCAAAACATAGGTGCTTGGTTGTTCAGAAGTATAAAGGGGGTGATTAGAAGCAAGATTTTTAATAACGTGTTTAAAGTTGTGTAATTAAGGTCAAGAAACATGACAGAGTAAAAAAAAAACACTTTTACCCACAAAAATCTATTCTATTTATTATTGAAATTAATTACTGAGTTTTTTTCTCTCTCTAAATCACTAGGAGAGGAGTGTGGTTATCATAACTCTTTTATTCTTTGCTTTTTTTTTTTTTTTCTCTTCTTCTTCAATTTTTTATTAAGGTATTATATGTGTACATATCTTACCATTGCCCCCCCCACACCCCACTCCCATATATGCCCCCACCCCCCAGAGTTTTGCATCCATTGGTTATGCTTATATGCATGCATACAAGTCCTTCGGTTGATCTCTTATCTCCCCCACCTCTCCCTAACCTTCCCCTTGTAATTTGACAGTCTGTTTGATGCTTTACTGTCTCTGTATCTATCTTTTTATTCAAGTTTATAATGTTCTTTATTATCCATAAATGAGTGAGATCATGTGGTATTTTTCTTTCATTGACTGACTTATTTCACTTAACATAATGTTCTCCAATTCCTCCCAGGTTGCTGCAAATGATGAGAATTCCTTCTTTTTTATGGCAGCATAGTATTCCATTGTGTAGATGTACCACAGTTTTCTGATCCAGTCATCTGCTGACGGGCACCTAGGCTGTTTCCAAATCTTAGCTATGGTGAATTGTGCTGCTATGAACATAGGGGTGCATATATCCTTTCTAATTGGTGTTTCTAGTTTCTTCGGATATATTCCCAGGAGTGGGATTACTGGGTCAAATGGGAGTTCCATTTTCAGTATTCTTTGCTTTAATAATTGCCTTAGGCATTTTCAGTAAGTTATTTCTGACTGTTTTTTTTTATTTCTTTCATATTTTGTTACATTATTTCAATTAGCCCTATTCTGAAATAGACTATAAATATTTGGATATGAAATAATTGAAATAATCATTTTACCAGGGCTTCTGGCCACCCAATACCACTTCACACCAGAACTTCCCTGTATAATAATGTGGAATCTACCATACCTCAGTCACAGTAACGTGCCATGCTGGAGAATGTGCATTTGCACCATGTAGAACAGGATACATGACTGACTTCTCTAGGTTCTACTTATTGTTCTGTATTTTATTTCAGGAAGAATTAATACTTTGCTTTCAGATACCTTGTTAATAATAAGTAATACAGTATTTTAAAGATTTACTAATTGTCTAAGTTATATATAATTATTATTATTTGTTTATCCTTACCCAGTAATAGTTTACCATTGATTTTTATACCATTGATTTTTTAGAGAGAGTGTAAGGGAGAGGAGAGACAGAGAGAAAGACACACATTTTTTGGTTGCCTCGGAAAGTGCCCTGACTGGGGTCTGGGATTGAGCCTGCAATTGAGGTATGTGCCCTTGACTGGAATCAAACCTGGGACCCTTCAGTCCACGGGCTGACACTCTATCTACTGAGCCAAACTGGCTGGGGCTATAATTAATTTTGAACTTGTCATTTGTCACAAGCTATCAGATTTTAATGTACCATTATTTACCTTTCAGTGTCTGACCTACTATATTGTGGTAACTCCCTTCTCAATTATACAAATATTCAAAAATAATGCAGCATGACGAAGTGCAGTTTACCCCAGGAATGCACTGTTAATGTAGCAATTGAAAACCCATTAATGAAATTTGCCGTGTTATTAGACCAAACAAGAAAAACCATATGAGGATTTCACTAGATTTAGAGAAAGCATTTGAGAAAATTAAAATTTATGTATAATAAACTCTCTCAGCAAAGTCAGAATAGAAGAAAGCTTACTCAATCTGATAAAAGAAATCTATAAAATATCATATGTCATGGTGAAAGATTGAATACTTTTGCCCTAAGTTCCTGAACAAAGCAATCATTTCCATTCTACCACTTTTTTTTTTTTTGATCCTCACCAGAGGATATTTTTTTCCACTGATTTCAGAGAGATGAAGAGACAGAGAGAAACACTGATGTGATAGAGACACATCCATTGGTTGCCTCCTGCATGGCCCCGACCATGCCGGGACCTGCAACCAAGGTACATGCCCTTGACCAGAATTGAACCCAGACCCTTCAGTCTGCAGGTCAACACTCTATCCACTGAGCCAAACTGGGTAGGACCATTCTACCACTTTGATTTAACAATATATTCAGAGCAATAAGGCAAGAAACATAAATACAAAGCATCTGTGTTGGAAGGAATGGAATAAAACTTATTCATAGATGTTTTGATCATTAATCTAGAAAATCTATGGGAATCTACAATTCTAAAACTAATAAGTAAATGTAGCAATGTTGCAGGATATAAGATCAATTACAACACTTAATTACATTTTATATATTAGCAATAACAATGGGAAATTGAAATTTCAAAACAATTTATAAATATATCATGTATAATAGCATCACAATAAAAATATTAAGGGTAAATCTGGCAAAAGATATAAAATTACCTGTAGACTGAAAAAAGTAATTTGATAAAAGTATATAAATATATGTACATATATATTTATCCATATACAGATATGTAAATAAGTATATATACATATAGATGTCTCTATAAAAATATTATATATCTATAAATATGAGAGAGAGAAAGAGATAATGATAGAGAGTACAGTCAAAGAGTTCTGTTAAAATAAGAGACAGCAGAACTTTTATTATATATAAAGTGATGTTTGGGACATACTTTTGTTCTGTTTCTGGTTTTTGTTCCTTTCTCTATTTTTAAAATTTATGCTCAGAAAAATGACCTAGATTTGACTGTGATATACTAGGAAATTTTAAGTGACTAGCTATTTCTGAGCTGATCCTTTGTGGAATCAATGCAGGCAAAAGAAATCCATAAGTGTTTTTTTATTTTATTTAAATGATTGTCTAAGTCCAGAGGTCAGAGCAGAAGATACTGCTGGAACTAGAATATATTTTCTTCATTTGTGTTGTATCATAAGATGAGGAAAATATTAGAGATGAGTGAGAAGAGACATGAGAATAACTGACAACATTGACTAAAAAAATGCAATGATTATTTTTGTACTACATCATTTGAAAATAACAAAATGACATGTTTCAAGGATAACGACTCAATGATTTAGTGATAAACATTCTAAATATAAAACATAATCTAACCATTTTCCAAGTTTAATTTTAAAATAAATAAAAATCTATATTTGTTTTCTGACATAATTTTTCCTAAGTACTCAGTTCTCAAATTCTACAATTTGCTTATCTACCATAAATAATAAGCCTAAAATTACTTGAAGTGGGGATCTCTTTCACTTTATTTCTGGGTCATTCAATTTATACTTTATTTAAACACTTAAACTGAATCTGATGTATCGGGAGATGTAGAGAGCTGAATACCTAATAACATATACTCGGGGAATCTCAACTCACAATAAGACAGAACTGGGAAGAATCTTACTCAGCTTTTAACAATATGTGCATGTTGTGACTGATCTCATTAATTGCTATAGGTAGGCATCATTTATTCATCTCTTACCCTCTTTTTTAAAAAAAATATTTTTATTCATTTTTAGAGAGAGAGGAAAAGAGAAGGAAAGAGAAACATCCATGTGAGAGCAAGACATTGATTGGCTGCCTCCTGCATGCGCTCTACCAAGGATGGACCCCCCAACCCAGGCATGGGCTTTGAACAGGAATCAAACTGATGACCACTTGGTGCCAGGGACAATGCCCAATCAACTGAGCCACAATGGCTGGGCTCCTCTCCTCTCTTTAATTGCCCGATTGGGCTCAGATCCTGCATTATTTTCTTTCTTTCTTTTACATTTTTTCTTGATTGATTAAGGTATTACATATGTGTCCTTATCTCCCTATTGCCCACCCCCCTTATTGCCATTATCTTTCTGATTTTCAAATTTCAGGAGTTATAATAGGCTTTTTCTGCCCAACCAATCATTTTTGTTTCAGGTTATTCTTCTATCTTATCCCAAATTGAATGTTTTTCTTCCTTCAGTTTTTATATTCTCATCTAGTATGTGTGATTAAATGGAATATTTTTTTCAATTTTAATATTAACTACTAGCAGGTGTGATAAATTAACTCATCGTAATTGATGCTACAGAGTTAATGTTGTGTCTCTCTTGCTCTCACTCTCACTTTCTCTCTTAGTTATTCTTCCATCCAATCATTTTCTTGTATATTTACTGGACCATACATTAGTGAAAACAGGGTATGCCTGCTTTATGCTAGACACAGGATAGACTCTGGGGATTCAACTGCCTGAAAGAGAAACTCAGATCTAGCAAGATGCAACAGATACATGAAAACAAATAATTGGAATGAGCTAATGATTACTGTGTATCATTTTAATGAAAAATGCATTTGGAGGAAAGGAAGGTAATAAATGAATGTTCTCAGTAATCTAAGTAGGGATGAGAGATGATGGGAGGGAATACCACTGGGGATTGAGGAGTTATCGGATTCAAAACATTTGGATTCAAAAACTGGGACAGCTAACATCTTCCAGTTAGCAAGCAGCAATCAGCCCTCAGCAGTTCACTTTTCTACTCTTATTGGATTTACTAGGGTCTTTTAAAAGCAACTCCTGTTCACTATCTCTCTAAAATTTCTGTCAAGTGGATTTTTAAAAATTATCTTTGCTTTGAAGAGGAAACCATTATTCTAATCTATGGAGATTTTACTTATTCTATGCCCACCACACTGACAAAATAAGAGACCCTGTTATTCTACTTCCTCCCAGGGAAAGTGGGTTTGAAACATCTTGTTGGCCCCCAGCTCTCTCTGAGCTCCCTTCCATACTCCAGTAGTTGAGCAATTTCATTTAGTTGTCTTACTATCCCAGAGGAGTGTGGTCAGGGAGAGCAAGCCAGGAGTTTGCAATGGGACTGCTCTCTGCTCAGCCTTATCCCAAGATTTAACTTTAGTATTTGTCAAATAGATTCAACTAATATTTTTGACCATCGATTGTGTTACACAAGTTTTTCTAGTTCTTCTGTGTGATAGCATTTAATTGTTTTATTTATTCCCAAAATAAAATATTTGGTCCCTAGTGTATATATCCCAAAACTTAAGCTCAAATAAAGAGGGGTCTTACCAAGGATGCTATATTTAGTAAGAAGTTCAGGGATTCAAATGTATGTCTATTTATATATCCTTCTAAGATAGGACTACTTACTTAAGCATGATTTGGAAATTAACCATTTAACAAATAAGTCCTACAGAAAAAATAATAGCATACCTAATAGCATATCCAATAGCGTACCTTTCCCTGTGGTCTTTTCATTTTAACAAGGCATAAAGTCTTGACTTAACGGAATGAGTGGCCAAAATTAGAAAATTCAGCCAGGAAGTTGAAAGGAAGTTTGCCAGTGGGAATACCATCCAAACATTATCCCAACTTCATCTTGTTATGTAGAGATTAAATCTGGTGCTAGTGCAATGGATTTGAATTCATTTTTCTTTGGTATCTCTTTCCCTGTGAGCATCTTTCTAGTTAGCCTTCATGCATGAGCAGAGGAAATGACTAGTCAGCCCAGGCATGAGGATGCTGGATAGTCTGCCTCTCAAGCCTTCACTTTGGGTGAAGACTGGTCTTAGGATTTTGGTCTAGCTCTGAGGTACTTAGTTTGTGCCCTAATTATCATGGTTGTTTCCCTGAAATAAATAACAATAATGAAACATTAACAGTTTCAAATTAACATGAATAATCTTATTCTAAATATATTAATATTATTAATTAACTATCATTTTAATTTTTTAAAAATTATGTATAGTGGGGATAGTGAGTATAGTAACTTCAGTAAAAATCATTAACAGAGTACCTCCTACTTTTAGTTTGAATCACAGTTGAAGAAAAACTTCCACTTTGGTACAAAGAGGTGTATCACTAAGAATTACTAGACTGGTTCTTTAAGTTTTTGGAGGACATTATTTTGAAAAATTTCTATTGTCAAAAAAACCAACTTGTTGAAATTTTGAACTTTTCACTTTAAAGAAAAAAACAACAACACTATTTTTATGAAAAAAGAGGGAAGTGACAAAGTCTACATTAAAACAAGTCTAGTGACATGGAGCATTACAAGAACAAGAGTGAGAAAGAAATATACCATCTACAGTTTGTTTAAAAAATTGAATAACCATTTTCTTAATTTAACATGATGCAGAACAATACTTCTCTAACGCTGAGTATTTTGAATGTTAACCTGAACTCTTTATTTCTAAATCTGCTTAGGGAATCTTCTAGGAAGAGAATATTCTAAAAAGTCTTAGTTCAGCACAGTTAACTAAAATCGAGTGGCCTATGCCGATCAGAATACATATGTTCTTTGAAGGACATTAGTTGCCAGCAGGTAATTTTCTCATAAAATATTTAGCAGTGTGAAATCCTTAGAAAGTTGTGTGATATATCATTAACTATTAGGAACCATTATTTTTTTAATGGGATATTTGAAGCCAAACTTTATTCATAAATCACTTCTATCAGAGCAGTTACTTAAATATTAGACCAGGATGTTCTGGACTTGTATTTTGGATCCATAATACATTAATTTTTAAAGATGAAAATTTAAAAAATGTGTTTGGAGCTTAGCTCCTAAATCTCAAAGATTTTATGCTGGCAAAACTGAGGGAATGATTACTGTTCTATAATTTTGAGCTGCAATTGACATAGAAATGCCCTATTCTGTCTTCTCCTTTGTAGTATTTTTCAAAGTAATTACTCAAAATTTAATAATGTTAGCATTCAAACCCAATCAAGGCATCCTTTCAAATATTGCTCATCTCAGGGAATATTCACAGATGGATGAGCTACAATCCTAAATGTCCTCCTTGATTCCTGTCTTTAATTAGTCTTGTTTCTATTATTTATTATACATCCTGCAGAAGTCAGATTGGTCTTTGAAAAACTCCAAGAAAATTTTTCAAGTGAAAATTTTCAAGTGACAGTTGTTGCATTTAAGTATTGGCCAAACTCTGTACCTTGACTTTCATGACCCTCCAAGATTTTTCTCTCTTTCCAACCTCATTTTCTTATGAGGAGGAGTGGTAGTGGTGTTAAGGACTTCAATAGTTTATCTTATTTCTATAAATTTTATTTTATTGTGGTAGGACTACTCAAAATGGTATCTATGATCATAAAAAGTTTTAAGTACAATACATTATTTTGACTATGCATACAATGTACCAATATCTAGAGCTTACTCACCTTGCTTAACTGCAACTTTATGCTCATTGATTAGCAACTTCCATTCTTATAACACTAACCCCACTCCTTTCCTATAGTCAAGGTACATTTCTTTTTTTTTTTTTCCTGGAGAGCCCAAAACTGGTTTTAAATTTAAGGCCTTTGAGCTTACTGAGCCTCATGCCTACCATGCCCTCGCTTTAGATATTAGCATGGTCATCTTCCAGGTCATTAGTTCCAGTTTAAATGTCACATTCTCAGATAGACCTTCCCTGTTCATTTAGCATTAACTTCCTTATCATGTTATTCTATTTACTAGTCGCCCAGAGCACAAAATTTGTGCACATTAAAAGGAAATTAATTAGAGGAAATATTTCAATATTGCTATTTGCTCTTTCTATATAATAGAAGTGTCAGAGATGAGAGAAAATTAGTAAAATGTATATGAAATTCTCCCTCATGTCAGAGCCTGGGGAATGCCGTGGGACCCAGAGTCAAGTCCCTGCCCCCCTGCCCCCCGTGCATGCCTCGAAATCGTGTGAGACCCAGACCTGGCTGGCCCCACCCCCATCAAGCCCTGCAAGGTGGGGGGGTGCAGCCTCAGGTCCCCCATCAAGCCCCGCTGGGCAGGGAGTACAGCCTCAGGTCCCCCAGCCCGGCCTCAGGTCCCCTGGCCCTGGTGTGATGACCGTTTGCATATTAGCTCTTTATTATATAGAATTTTCTTCCCACCTGTTTTTTTTTTCCATTTATTTATTCACACACGCATTCATTTTGTTTCTCAGTTTCTCCATTAGGAGGTTAGGTGTCAAAAAAGCAGGAAACTGTTTTTCAAGGTTGCAACTACATCTCTAATACTTTCTAGTCCATAGTAGGTACTTAATGAAATATTTGTTGTTTGAATGAGTAAATAAATGAATACATGGATA
This sequence comes from Cnephaeus nilssonii, assembly GCF_951640355.1. Taxonomy (NCBI): domain Eukaryota; kingdom Metazoa; phylum Chordata; class Mammalia; order Chiroptera; family Vespertilionidae; genus Cnephaeus; species Cnephaeus nilssonii. The sequence continues at coordinate 26,622,884 of NC_137074.1, read as the reverse complement.
ACAATCATTGTCTTACTTATTTAGAAACAAACTTTTTAAACTTCAGTCTATAAGACAAATATGTTGAAGTAATTTCTATAAGAAATATTATACAATATTATACCTTAAAAACCAAACATGAGCATTTTGTTTGGCAAATTAAAAAATCAATGTGCCCTGACAAACTGATACATTTTTTTTAAAAATATATATTTTATTGATTTTTTACAGAGAGGAAGAGAGAGGGATAGAGAGTTAGAAACATCAATGAGAGAGAAACATTGATTAGTTACCTCCTGCACATCCCCAGTGCAACCAAGGTACACATGCCCTTGACTGGAATCGAACCTGGGACCTTTCAGTCCGCAGGCTGACGCTCTATCCACTGAGCCAAACCGGTTAGGGCTGATGATACATTTTGTAAGCCAAAAGAGAAACACAACCAATATCCATAATATATATTTTCCTCTATATTTTAAAAAGTGATTAAAATGAAAGATAAAATATACATTAAAAGTATATGATAAGTTTTAATTCAAGGAATAAGTTTTTTTGCCTGCTATTTTATTCATAAGACAATATCATATTCTATCTCCCTCTCTCTTTCTTAAAATCTAGGTAAAGAAGCATGTCCAAATAGTGTTTCTTCCTCCTTTCACTTAGCTTTTCTTTCTTACATAATCCAATGTTGTTAGGATAAACATTAATTGGAGTTATAATAATGCTAGTCTTTCGAGCAATTACCATATACTTTATTTAAATAACCGAGATTTTCAACACAATACTCTATGGTTGCCAATGTAAGTCATACATTTGCAAATAGTCATTACATATATCAATACGTTTTAGGAATTCTGAGAGTCCTGACAATTCCATTGTTTGGATAACAAGTTAAAACCTACAATTTGTTAATTTGACCCTAAGCTTTGTAGATCCTTTTTAACCTGTGAGCACAAGATGAATTGACCTTTTAGTAGTCAACCTCATTATACATTTGTAACCATTTCTTGGGCATAGTTCCTCACTGAGAGTGACTTAGGTGCTTAGAAAGTCTATTAACTCTACACCAATAGGGTACCACTTAATGAACTGCAGCAATAACACTCCAACTGGTTCCCTAGTGAACTGAAGAGATTTGCTGCCCTAAAAGCCTAATACTGCCAGGGAGGAATTTAGACACTTGGAAAAATATAGGCCATGTAAACTGTATCTACATAAGCAATTTAAAATCAAGACTTAAGGCCCTGTTCCAGATCATTCAGAGTAAAAGAAAAGTGTTTAATAATTAGGAAAACAGAATTTCTCATTAAGAATTCCTTGAGGGTCTGATCTGGGTTTATATCCCTCATGAATTGCATTATGAATGACATGGTCAGCTCTCAATAAACATTTGTTGAGTAAGTGAATAATGTGAATAATTGCATATAGTGCTCATTTTTTACTTTTATATATCAAGCCTTATTTAATCTTTGATTTTTCTTTTTTTTATAAATAAGAAACTAATGAGGATGTACTAACTTTTGGCCATTATGTATTTAATTTTCTAACTCAGTAAATCATGGCAATTTATGTCTTATAAATAAGGTTGTTTGCTCTCATCTCACTTCACTTTTTCTATAAATGTTTTGTGGAAGATTTGTACAGTAAAAAATAAAATAAATCAAGTCTGTTCTGAAAAATCTATAGTTTCACCAGAGAAAATTTGCATCCCAAGTTTTATAAGATAGTGAGTGTTTCAAATTATTCTCCTGGGCATAAGAAACATATTCATTCCTCCAAAAATTGCTTTTGCACATACCAAAACTCAGTTTTCTTTTTCTTTTGTTAAGTCTTTTTCATTTAAGGGATTATTTTAGGTCTTGAGGTCACAGATTTTATAAACAAAACCCAAGTTCATGCTATTACTTTACTTACTATGCTATTTTTTTATGTAATTATATCTTAAATTTATCTATATTATCTGAGACTAAATGTTGTAATATATAATGGTCCTTCTCATGTAACTGTTATTTGATTATTTAATATTTTTCTCTTGCTAATTTTAAATGATATAAATGCATCATGGAATCATTTATACATTAAATAATTAGAATCCTGTGAAAAAAATCTACTGCAGATAACTCTTTAGCATATGCCAATTATTAATTATGTTGCTTTAGTTACAGAATTATAGGAGATGGGTGTCTTTAAATAGCTAATAATTACTCTTAAATCTTGTCTAGTAGTATAATTTAAAAGATTATTTCATCCTACAAATGTAACTTGGATTATTATTTTCCTAATGCCTTACCTGTAGGAAGTAATCTGAGAATCATGTCTATTTAGAGGACTGTCAGAGATTTTTAAAATGTTTATCTTAATAGAGTTTCTCTTGCATACTCAAGGGAAGTATAAATCTCAAAACCTAAAGAACTACAAAAAAGTTTGTGTACATATAAACTGATGTGTTTAAGGGTATGTCATTCAGCATAATAGTTTTTATGTGCTACTGTTATCAACCAAAATATAGTACTTAATCCAGTGGTATTAACATTACAAAACCACATATTGTAGTAGAACCTTATTGATCACTTTCTAAAAGTATTAAAATTTTAAATAAATAAATTTTACATAATGTAGGTTCTTTGCTTATGTTCTTATGAACACACTAAAACAGCGATTTTCCATTGGTGTGCTGCAAGAATTTTTAAAACATGCAATACCTATCTAGTCAGGGTCATTGACTGCTTTTCCCTTAGATTGTCAAATTAAAAAAAACTGACAACAGCCAACACAATAGATGTCCAATGTGAATGAATCAAAATTATACCTATTTGTTTTGTCAGATAGGCAAAAATATTTTTTTTTGCTGTACTGCAGAATTTTAGTAATTACTTTATATGTGCCATGAGCTGTGAAAGGTTGGAAAATCACTGCTTTAAAAGAAAGTTAACAAATCATTCCTCTATATTTTTACAATTTTAGAAAAGGTGCTATCCCTAAACTGTTATGTAATTTTACACATTAGTTGTGTTCAAAGGAATTAATCTGCACATTAGGTTTTTGTATTAATGTAGTTCTCTGAATATTTCAATATAAATTTCTCTAACACAAAACAAATAGAAGTTTAAAACAACATTAACAGAGGTGTGCTGAGAGGTTATAAATATGCATTTATACTTCTAGAGATACTTTGAGTATTATATAAGGCAGACAGTTTTTTGAAGTAGAAACTCTTATACATTATCAGTTTATACATATGGGACGAGAACCATAATCCTTTTTCAAAAATTGAAGAATTTGATGGGGTTAGCATTTCTGTTATGCTTTCAAAGGAATCTGGTGAGTATAACTCTAAGGACTAAAATTCTACTTTGAAACTATATTTGTGTCTCCTTAAAATACAAACAGGTGTGTGATCAAATGTTGCACAATTATATGGTGTCTAGTGTTCTTTAAATAACATAAACTATTCTAAAAATATTTGTAACTAACGTCAGTTATTTGAACATCTAAAACACTATGCAAATATAAGGCAATATTGAATATATTTGTAAATGTGATGATATTTTAAGATATATTTATATTCATTTCCAAAGCACTCAAAATGATAATGTACTTTACATGTATTGCTGTAATGAGGCAAGTTATTTTACTCTCAAGTAAATGTACTTTTACTAATATTTGTAATCTATGGTTTAATATGTTTAAGTATTTATGTAAATACATATAACTCTTCAAAGAGCAAGAATCCCAGAATTACTGCTCTCTGACATTTACTCTTCAGACTTTATAAGCTCTGAGATATATTTTCCTTAGATTCATGTTGCCATAGTGATGCTTTATATAACTTTCGACACATTGGATTTAAGACTTTCATTTCAGTGGAATTGTAGATTTACTTAAAATATGATTGGAGTGTAGAAACTAGTTGATGGACCTCAGCCAATAGTCTTCATCTTTTATAACAACATCTTTTGAAACAAGATGCTTCAATTTACTTTTAAATGAAGATATTCATATATGAGCTAGTTTTAGATTTTTACAATATTGATTTGAATCAGAAACTTCTTGGTCCAATGGTGACACCATTATGCAATAAGGCAACTTACAAAATGTGTCCTGAATTTATACGGGGCGTGGGGGGGGGGGGGGACTTTTAATACAGCTTAGCCTTCGGCTAACCTTTGTTTTGCATACAATTGCAGACTTTAACCATTTTGCATCATGTGTGCAATTCTCCATGGATAAGTCAAAGCACAAAAATCTTTAACCTAAATTCGAATGAAGATGTTTTCAAGTTTAATTTTGAAATATGAGAATTGGGGACAGTGTTCTGCCTTATCGCTTTTCCAAATTTTGTGTATAGCTACTTGAAATAAAAATAAAAAATCTTATTCTGTGCCATCTGAGTTAAGCAAAAAACATCCAAAATCGGAAGGACTCTTCTCTTTTGTGACAATGGGGGTTTCAGAAGTGCAGTTATCATTTTTTTAAAGATCAGAAGATAATCAAATATTTTGTCGTGTTTTGCTTGTTTGTTTTTAGATATGACAAATTTGGATGATAAGTAGATATTTTGTGACTCATTAGAAGATACTAAATAAATAACACTTTCCCTATAATATAACATTTAGTAGTTTAATTGAAAATAATTTCTCTAGTGAAATAATTTATTTTCTATTTTTTAATTTAATTATTTTGTTTTATTTAATAAAGCAGATTTATTTTTGTTAGGTATATACATTTATAAATTGTGTAAAATATAAGCAGCTAACACTAAAGTAACTGATATAACACTCATCACATCCAGATTCTATGTCTATACCTAAATTTTACTTTTCTCTTTCCTCCCTGCCAAAATTAAATTTCTATGGCAAATGTTTAATGTGTGCTCTCTTATTTCTAGATGAAAGGTCATTCCTAAGAAAACTCTTCAAATAATACATGATATAATGCTATTTTCCAAGATTATTTTCTTTTGAATTGCATATGCTTACCTTGAGAAATTTTCCATTTTTTCATTATGGAAACCTCTCTAGAGAGGCAAAATAGCAGAGTTTACTTGCAAGTCTGAATTAATTATAAAGAAGGAAGATGAACATGATAGAAGTATAAAGAAACCTGTGAAAGTTAATTTTCTCCAAATTCCAAGCATTACAAAGCAATTGTATCGAAGAATATTTTCTGTATACTTCTATTAAAAAGTCAAAAAGGAGAGAGAAAAGTGTAACTGCAGTGATAAGAAATAAGGCATAGGCCTCTGTTTTCAGTAGTGATAGAATTTTTTTTGCTACAAAACTTTTAAATTATTTCTACCATAGAAAGCTTTCAAGGTCTTGAATTTTGAGTAAATAAGAAAATGCCATTTAGTTCAGAGCATGTATTTGCCCAAATGGTCATTGCTTAAATCATTGTAAGCAGCACTTCACAGGTGCCTGCTACATCTCTCCAAAATGTAACCCCCCAAAAATCTATTCAAAAAGTTTCTTTGAACTTCATAAGTGAACGATTTCTTGTATAACTGCAATAAAACCTCTGGGAAAGAACCTATTATGAGTACTGTGTCAGCAATTTTAGCTTATTGCACAGGACTTGTTCCCTTTTCCACATAACTATTTAATGATATTAAACTCCAGATTGTATAATGTTGTAGCTGATAGGAGCCTTGAGCCTTTTTTCAGCATTTTAAAATTTAAGGTTACTGACCACGTTAGGATGAAAATGTAATGAAGAAAATAACTCTTAAATGATGCTGAGTGGTGTTTGCCTCTTGTCATTTCCTTGGTAATAGCAGCAGATATCTGTCCAAAATGTGTTTATGGATTCAGAAGTTTACTTCAAAATTTTTTTTAGCTTCAAGCACGCTTGTAAATTGTTGGTCATGTAGAATCAGAATTATTGGTCAACATTTGCCAAAGAGGACAAAAGGAACCACTGGGATGGCCGGCACAACACGGCATTTTGAGTTTGTTGTCATCATTGCTGTTAAGTATTCAACACAGTAGGACCCTAAGGAAACTGAAAAAAATTGGCAGTTTCAGTTGAGCATGAAAATACACAGAAAAATGCCATACTAGAGTAGTTATAGATTTTTACACAGAAAAAGAAGCCCTTAAGTTATGTGGATGCAATGCAATAGAATAAATAAGAGAAGCCCAGCCACAGTGGCTCAGTGGTTGAGCGTCAACCTGTGAACCAGGAGGACACAGTTCGATTCCAGGTCAGGGCACCTGCCCAGGTTGCAGGCTCGATCCCCACTGTGGGGCATATGGGAGGCAGCCAATCGATAATTCTCTCTCATCATTGATGTTTCTATCTTTCTCTCCCTCTCTAAAATCAATAAAAAAATATTTTTAAAAAGAGATAAGTGAAATCAAGGGTTCCAAAGTGCTTGATTCTGCTATTCACTGTTTACCTTTGACAAGACATTTGCTTTGCCTGAAGCTACATTGACTTGGTAAGATGGGAAAACAGCAAACTGATTTCCTCACAAAATAGTCCTGAGTTAAAAAAAGCACACATACAGACAGGAGAGTAATATTATGAGTGTTTTACTTTGTGCAAATTGCTATCAATACAAGCTTATTTCAAATGGGAATTATTGTGTGTGTTTTTTCTTTGCACATTTAATTCTGTCACATTTGTAAGTAATTAGCACTTCTTTGTAAAGATTGTGTTTATAGAATGCTTTAGTCTACTGTGGCTCTCAGTTGAAGTATGTTATAACCTGTAGGGAAGCACAGGAAGGAGACTTGGATGGAAAGTCTGTAAGGAGGAAATTCCGAAAAGGGAAGTTGGCTGAAGGAGGCCCACCTCTGTTTATTGGAATTCCGACTTAGGGGAGTTGGTAGAAAGTGTCAGCCCCTAATTATTCCTTGGCCTTTCCAAGCAAGTCTGTGTGCATGCAGACCCTCGGGTGTTTACTGGAATCCTTATGCTTAATCTTTAGGTGTCCTTGCTAAAGGACATTGCAGATACATGTGTCCTCCCAAGATTACTTATCCTACTGATTGCATCTAAAAGATAAACTTTATCTTAAACTGCTGTTACAATAAAAGCCTAAAGAGGCAGGTGATTGAGGCTGTCTGTTTCCTTTAGCCAGGCAGTCCCTTAGCCCTCTCTTTCACAGCAAATGCTGTGTCGAGTAATCATTCATCCATCACTCAGGGTATGCTGGTCAGCCTCGGCAATAACCAACTAAGTGTTCTCCTCATCTACTCCTACCCATTCCTCACATGCAGCCATGGTGATCTTTGAAAATCCTGTGATGGCACTCACCCTACTTAAACTTATATTGCTTCACGTGACCTTTAAAGCTCTGAGTAAGCTGGCCCTTGCCTCTCTCTTGAGTTTCATCATGTGTCACATCTGGTTTAATAAACTCATGCAAAATGGTGTTTCGGTTCCACAGACTTGCCAGGTGCTCTTCCACCACTGAGTGTGTGCCCTTTCCTTTGCCAGGAGATGCTCCTCACACCCCAGCACTGTTTACATTTTAGCACTCAGCTACTATGCAGCCTGACACTTTTGCTTAGGTGTAACTTTCTCAGAAATCGTTATCTGACCCTCTAGTCTAGCTCAGGTCTTTTTTGTGATGCACTCATAGAGTCCAGTGATTTTTCCTTCAGAACATGTATCTTGGTTTGCGATTATATGCCCATTTTAGTGATTGTTGCATTTATATCTGTCTTCTTTATCAGACTGTAAACTCCTTGGGAACAAGATTCCAATTTCTGGTTACTGTTAATCAGCAAAACATCTGAAAAAACTGTAGGCACTCAATAACTTTGTATTTCATTGAAAGTCTCCTAAATATTTATGATAACATTTTATTGACTGATATTGACAATTTGCTTAGTTGTGGATGATGAACTTTTAAAATGGACCTATCCATTGGTCAGACAAGAGAGTAGGTGATAGGAGAAACACAAGCATGTGGTAGTTTAGTGTTCCTTCTGAGTATAGTGACATTCAATAATGGTCACCCAAGCCACCACAAAATCCCAAAAGGAGGGAACAACTTGAAGTCAGTCTATCTGTGTTTGAAAGGTTTAGAAAAAAGTAGCAAAGACTAAGCTATGGATTTAGGTAGAACTCAAATGGAGACCCAGTAGCTGAGATGGCACTTGGGAAAGGAAGGTAATTACTGTTTTTATAAATAGGCCAGCATGAGAACTCACCTGAGCTCTTCAATGATGGTTTACTAAAGATAAACCTATTTAAGGACAAGAAGAATACCTGAAGCCTGAAAAGTGATGATCTTGAAGAAGACAAAGGTAACTACACAGAATAGCACATGCTAAATTAAAAGGTAAGATGCTGTGAAGATTTTTAAATCAATAAAAATGTACCTTTAATGTGAAAATATTTTGGTCAGTGTTAAGTGCGCATGAATGTTCTGTCTGTAGTAGCAGGGTGAACGACAGAGGGGAGTGGGTATTAGAAAATATATGGGAAGGAGGTAAGAAAGTGCTAAAGAAAAAAATAGTATTTGGTGGAAAACTTAAAAACATAATGCAGGGAGGGAAAAGGAAGAAGTAAAAACAATTTTTTTTCTTAAGCAATTTGAAATTTTTCTTTAAATCCAGTAAACAACCAGGCTTTAGGCCATCAGTCAGCCCAGAGTGGAGTTATGGTTGTTAAATATCTCTGAGTAGAATTAATTCCTTTTAAAGACAGATTCCAAAATAGGAGACAACATTTTATAGGATGAAGATACCAGAGGCATGAAGGGAGGAAAAAGAAAACTTTTAACTACTTCTTACTGCAGTCACTAGCCTAATATGCATTTTTGAGGCTGTTTTCTCCACTAAATATATTAAAATAATTATATGCTGGTGGCGCTGTAAAGATGTGAGAATGTGATATGGTCCCCATCTCAATATATCCCTGGATAGTACAATATACAAACTAACAATTTATTATAGCAAGTACCCCTGGTCATGAAAAGAAGAAATGGAGATTATAGAAATAAGAGATTTGCACACACACAAACACAATGGAATATTTAGTCCTAAAAATTATGAACTCTTGCCATTTGTGACAACATGGATGGACCTCAAGGGCATTATACTAAGTGAAATAAGTCAGGCATAGAATAACATAGAATATCTAATACTGTATAGTTTCACTTATATATGGAACCTAAACTAAAAGCAAAACAATACAAACAAACAAACCAAAATTATAGATACAGAGAACAGAGAAATAGATGGGTGGTTTCCAGAGGCAAGAGGTGGGAGTTGAATTGGGTGTAGGGGGTCAAAAGGTACAAACTTCCAGTTATAAATCATGGGAATGTAATGTACTTCTTTGTAACTATAGTTAATGATACTTATTATACTTATTTCATGTTTGAAGGTGGCTCAGAGAATAGATATTAAATATTTTCAGCACACACACACACACATACACACCACCCCCACACACAGATTTTATAACCTATGTATGGTGATAAATGTTAACTAGAATTATGCAGTAATCATTTTGCAATATATACAAATATCAACATTAATACAATGCTATATATACCTTAATAAAAAAGAAAAAAAGTAATATAAGGAGAAAAGTGACCTTTATTAAGAAAAAAAAAAGTTATCTAAAAATTCTGAGCACATTATATTGAATATTTGACAAATATTCTTTTTGGAATTCTTTACTATGCTCTATGAACAATTAATACAAAATATTCTCTTCTAAAGTAATTTTTCTTACATACATCAAGCCTTTATATTTTGATTTATTATTGCGCATATATGTGGCAAACAGAATAATGATCTCCTAAGATGTCCACACCCTAATCTTCAGAATGTGTGAATGTGTTATTTCATGTGACCCGGGGCTTTGCAGATATGATTAAAGACCTTGAGATGGGAAAAATGTTATTGATTAGCCAGGTGGGTCCAATCTAACCCCATGGGTTCTTAAAAACTGAAACCTATCCTGATGACAAAGAACCAGAGAGATGGCATCATGAGAAGGACTCAACCCACTGCTGATGTCTTTGAAGATGGAGTAAGAGTTACAAGCCAAGGAATGTGTGTGGTTTCCAGAAATTGGAAAAGGCAGGGAACTGATCCAGAGGGAATGCAGCCCTGCCTACACCTCGATTTTAGCTTAGTGTGGCCCCAGTCAGATTTCTAACCTACAGAATTATAAGATAATAAATTGTGGTTTCAATCTGCAGAGTTTGTAGTGATTTGTTACAGCAGTCATAGAGAAATAATCCATACATATGCAATGAAATATTGATTTATATAGAAATTTAAAAATTACAAATACATGAGAAATGAAATGAAAGAGAAAATGAAGGTGAATAGAATCAACTGAGTAAGAATTGAGAATTCTTATAATAAATATGTGCTTTTGTATTTTCCTTTATCACTGAGATAGAATTAATTTAGGTTTTTCATTGCATTTAAATTTTCTCCCCCAAATATAATTCCAAGAAGTTGTAAGTTACTCCTTATTTAAAATGGAGTTAACTTCCCAAAGATTCCATGAATAAAATATATTGTTGTTTACTATAAAAGTGCATTATCGATTAGAATAATAAATACAAAGAGCTTTGCGGTAGCCCAATTTTAAAAATTAATTATACTTTATGATTTTGAAAGTTTTTCAGAAACTAAGATTAGCAAACTTCCAGAAAATATATTGGGTTCCAAACCTCTATAAATGAAATCATTAAATGTGTTCCAATAGATTGTCAAATTGTGGACAATTATTAATAGGTACAAACTCAGAACACATTTCTTTCTGATGAGTTGATTCTAATGAGTTGAATCCAGTGGCCAGGCTGCCAAGCACTATACTGACTGGAAGCCACTATGCCTCTTCAATGGAGATTGCCTCTGAGCCAGATCCACTTTGTGGCTCTTATTCCCATTATATTTTTAGGAACTGCATGTCTCTCTAATACTCTAAGAAGATTATTTGGTGTTTGGTTTGGGGTTTTTTGTTTGTTTACATAACAGGGTTAACTTCAAATGGAATTTTCTCAAATCAAATTTTTGTACCCATCTGAATCATTTAGCTCTTCAATCCAAATTTACCCAAAAAATCCCAAATTCTTCACTTTGAGACATTTGGATATTTTACTTAATACTAGGTTTATAAAAAATGATGGGAGTATGATTTGATTTTATTATGTAAAAAAATGACTGTGGAGAAAATTATTTTGTTGTCTCATTTCCCCTATTATAATGACACTTTTAAAATATGCTAATATTTGAAGTAGCATACTCACTCTTAATACTGCCTTAAACTGCTGCTGTAGAACTTAAGCATTAGAGTGATTTGTGTCAGTTTCCTTTCTATTTGTCTCTCTAGAAGTGAGGTCTATACGCTTGTCAATGCCATTACTTTTTTTGGTTCATATGACCAAACTAAATCTCAAAAGTATGTTTATTTCTGCTAGGATATTTTATTCCATTAGGATGTCAATATGTAGAGATTTGAAAACAAAATGATTTATTTTTATTATTTTGAGGACTTGCCAAACTTCAAGAGATATTTAAAAATAGCTTCTTAAAAATGGAAGAAGCACATCAGTCAGTGTTTTCTTTTCTAACAGCCAATTATTTCCATAGGAAGCTCATTGTTGCCAGTGCACAAGCTCTACGCAAAGCAATGGTCACACCCTTTGTCCCTTTGGATTACAACCTTCTGCCCGTTAGATCAATATCACACACAAGTTTGGTTTGCAAAGACCACCCAACTAGTTACTGAAGAGAAACTCAGTTTTAAGCATTTGCTTGTTCATGGTGAGATATAACATGGGCCCAAAGGATACCTAGATGGAACTGTATGGATAGTATAGTACAACTCCTTACTTGTGACTGAAATCTACTACCAAGTGTGTATGAGTAAAATGTGATTAGATTTGCGCCCCGTAAAGACAGTGATAAACAAGGTACAAAGAGGACGTTTGTTGTCATAATAGGTATAGTAGGATCCATAACATAATTTGATTAAGTTATTAGAACTACATGGGGTTGTTGGGAGCTGCATGATTGTAATAATATCTCCCCTGAAATATATCTTATCACTTGTTATTAAATAATTTAAAATAAAAAATTCTAGTTAAAGACAAGCCATCCCCTCAAGGTTGGCAACTTTGTAAAAATAATAATGTATATTATGCACTCTTAAAGATCTCATCAAAATGTCAAAATGTTTTTTATTTAGCAAAAAACAGTTTAAAAATAAAAGCAGTAAAAACTATTGTATAAACAGAACAAACGATAGTACTTTTATGACAGTGACTCTGTTCATTTACTACTTCATAAGAAAATTTAATTGCTTACTTAAGAAACACTTATGTCAATACATTTTCTAAATATATTTCTCCAATAGCTCTGTATTCTATCAAATATAAAACTCGAACAGCACCCTATTTTCATAAATATATACTTTGAATAAAATAAAAGATGTAGGTAGTTGTGTTCCCACAAACATTCAACTTGGAGGTAAAATCAGAATCCCCAAAATACAAACACATGTATTTCTGAGTCTATGGCTCTGGGAAATCCCTCTTTGATCACATTCTTCGAATTTTACCTGACCTGCGCTCCATGCCGTTTGTTTTATTTCTCCTCTCTTGCGTTAGCTACTCATTGTTTTGCCCTTTATCTGCCAATGATTTATACAATTATTTTTTTTTAAATATACACTGCTTTGTACCTAGCACTATACTAAGCACTGAGTCAATGATAATAAACAAAATAAAAAGAAATCGGTACCTTTTTATGGGGTTTACTATCTGATGGAGGACACATAATTAATATAAATAAATAAACCATTAAACACTGATGTAAGTGCATTGGAGAAAGAGAGCACAGTGTTAAAAGGTAGGGATTTTATTTAGATTGGTAAGATCTTAGAAAAATTATATCCCGGTAAGCTTTAAGTTCTTTATAAACATAACTCTCTGGTCATTAAGACTTTTCCTGAATGCCTAAAATACAAGCATAATTTTTTTTATGATCAAAAAGTTAAGTAACAATGCAAATCCTAAAGGATAATACAGATGTCTATGCAGAAAATAATTTAAAGCAACGGCGTCTGGATGATAAATCAGTGGTGTCAGTTATTAGTGTTATGATGTTATCAGAGGAAGATGCTTTTTTTTTTGTATTGGAGTGGTTAGAATAAATTTAAGGAAAGGTGTTTGCATTTAGCTGGACCCATCCATTATACAGAAGCAGCAAAAAAAAATAAAAAAATCCTGGAACTTATAAAATGCATTGCTTTTTTGAAGAAATAAACAAATATAAAAATACAAATAAATGATGTAATAAAAGAAATTGACATTTTTGGAAGTTTGGGGATCTTTTTCTGTTTTCTGAAGCTAAATTTTCAAGCAATTATGTCTGCTCTGCTTGCTTGTCCGTTTCCTCGTTTTGCAGCATCTTATTAGGTGTATGTATGTGGCGATGGAAGTATCTGAAACCAAGAACAACAGGCAAAGCGACTTATTCATTACATTCAAACTATCAAAACAAACAAAAGATATGATATGTCCTATGCAAAATGAGGCTCTTTCAGCTTCAAAACACACATAATAGGATAAGTAATGACACATGGGATAAAACATTTCTGGATCTCAACAGTCTCATCTCAATATGCACTTCTGTTTCTTCTATGTGTGGGGGCGTTCTGCCAGAACAAATGAGCCTTCCTGTCATGGTGATAATGATTGAGCCTTGAGAGCATACAACCGTGATTGTCAGTTACTTGTGCCCAATTCTCTTCCCGACCCCAAGTATGTTGGTCGGGGTTTTAGAGAGCCCTGTCCCCCAAATATTGCATTCTGGTGTAGACAAAATTGCCTGACATAAACATCTATTTGGTCAAATTGCTTTTGACCAATTAATTCATTTTTTTAATAGCACATACTGCTTACCAGGATTTGAAAATTTGGTACATTTATGCACTGTTGTTGACAACAGTAAAATCAAGAGAGAACATAATTATTCCACAATGATGATTCACTTAATAAATTACAGTAAATTTGTGAAACTGCAACAGTGATGTGGAGAAGTGTGTAATGACATAGAAACATGTTTACAATATAGTGTTGATGATAAAGAAAGACACTATATAGTACTTAGATTTGAGAATATCCCGCTGAGTGTGATTTAAATGAAAAAAATATAAAGAGGGGAAGCCAATACATGGTCCAGAAATCTAACAGTTAATTTGAATGTATCACAGAACTGCATGGCTGCTAGTAATTGAACCTACCCCTCACCTCAGCCTTTGGTTTATGTAACATTTTTCTCTTGTAAGAGGCTCACTTAGACAATCCAGTGCCGGTAAGGAAGCACCACATAATTAGGGTTTAATCAATGTCTGCCTTTATTTTTGCCATCATGGCTTTTATCTTCACTGTAGTCTAACTTACCAGATGCTTGCTGAGGCTCCAGCCACCCTGTCCACATTTAAGCTAGGAGCAGAAGGAGTAGGGCAAAGGATGGAAATGCAGCTGAGGGTGCCGCCTTTAGAGAATTTTCCTAAGAAACTCACTACAGACTGATTCATTTGCCTCTTAGCATAACCATTACGGCTGGTCTCATTTTCGGTTCTTATATGTGTATTTCTAGTATCACATGACCTCACTCATCTAGGGGAAATAATGAACAACATAAACTGATGAACAAAAACAGACCCGGAGACAGGGAAGCATCAATCAGACTGTCAAACCTCAGAGGGAAGGTAGGGGAGGGTGGGGGTAAGAGGGAGAGATTAACCAAAGGACTTGTATGCACGCATATGAGCCTAACCAGTGGTCACGGACAATAGGGGGATGGGGGCATGCGTGGGGAGGATTTGGGATGGGAATGGGGGGATGAGGACAAATATGTGATACCTTAATCAATAAAGAAATTAAAAAAATAAAGAATTTTCCTAAACCTCTGTATGAGGGCAAATGTGTGTCAAGTGGATGGATGGAAAAAACAATTTAAATATTAATCTTTTTGTAGCAAAAAAGGTTATACTGGTGAGGGGCAAATACACTCTTAGATTACCTAATCAAAATATTAATAACGCATTTGTTTGAATGGCACCAAAATGTTTTGCCAATGACTCATATGTGGGGGGGGGGGGGGTAATTGAAGGTAAGAAAGAGACTTTTTGTATCTTTGGGGTTAAATTGTAACAAAAAATGATAATTTCACAAGAAGACATTTCAATAACATAATAAGCTATTAAATAGAAGAGTAGCTATCTTTTTGTTGACAATTATTGGTTTGGAGGACATTTTTAAGCACTTTATATTTCTTGGTTGGATAGATATATAGATATAAGTTTCCACTAAAAGAGAATAACAGTAGTGTATTTATAATTACATGAGCAGAAAATGAGGTATGACACCCCAAAAAGGAACCTCCATATTCCGTTAATCCAGGCTGGAAAAATCAAGAATGCAAGACCAGGGCTTTGCTTCATTTTCTCCATGTTGCATATCGCACATTGCTGCCATAGGAGGTCAGTTTTGCTTTGCAGGATACAAGAAACCCTCTTCAAGCAACCTCTTCCTTCTATCAACAGGTTCAGATGCTTACAAATTCCTGTATCTGATTTTCTTCTGTTTTAATCTTGGTCAACAGAAAATCCTGTTGAATGACTGTACATTATCTCAGAAACTCCACATCTCCGTTATCTCTTTTATTTATTCCTCACTCTCCATCCTTCCTGCTACTATTTATATTCTAGCTTCATTCATTCCCCAGTGCGTCATCTTATTTCTTTGCCAATCTGAGTCAACGTCTATGATGCCATCGAAGTTATCTGTTTGAAACACTTATGGGCATGTCAATATATTTTTTTAATTTAAGTTCTTTATTGTTTAATGTATTACATAAGTCTCCTTTTTCCCCCATTGACCTCTTCCTGGCCACCTCAAAGCCCAGCACATGCCCTCACCGCCCCCCATCCTTGTCCATTTGGTTATGCTAAAATGCATGCATACAAGTCCTTTGGCATGTCAATCTTAAACTGTTTAGGACATGAAATATCTCTTAAATGCCTACTGGGTAAACTCAAACCTGCCTTCAGTACACACCCTTATGGACTACATTTGAGCTACATGAAATTGTTACTTTTTTTTTTTTTACTTGCTCTGTAATTTGTAAATTATCTCATGTTTCAGAGTCATCTGGGGATCATGTTAATGCTCCTAGAGTGTCTGAATCTTTAGTCTGGACTGGCCCAAGAATTTCCATTTCTAATAAGTTTCTATGTGATGCTAAATTTCTGGACAAAGGAGCACAATTTGAGAGCCAATTCTCTAAACATTCATGTCTCCATGTCTTTGTCTTTGCTATTTTCTTTGTTTTGCATTGTTTTCCTTTCCCTTTACTTCTTCATCTTATAAAATGCTAAAGAGCACTCTAAGAATAAGTGCTACGTTTTCTGGAAAAAAAATTTCTCCTTTATTTGTTTTCATAACAAACTGATAATTTTTATAATTACAGACAAGTCCCTTTGACATAATAGTTACCGTCTCACATTATAATTATTTGTTTATATAACTGTCACATCCTATTATATTTGAATTTCTCTTTTTTAGGTAACTGAATCATCCAACTGGAAAGAAAAAACTTCCCTGAAATGGAAATTACCATGAGTGGATAAATGTGACAAACAAAGTCAGAGGGTGCATCCTGGCTTCACTTTGAAATGAGTGGGTTTTCTCTGAGCAGGATGCAAGGGTGATTAATGTTTCTCTCTCATTGATGTTTCTAACTCTCTCTCTCTCCCTTCCTCTCTGTAAAAAATCAATATATATATATATATATATATATATATATATATATATATATATATATATTTTTTAAATACTATCTTTCTTTGCTCATACATAGACCTTTCTTCAGATCAAACTAGAAGTGACCTTTCAAAAATACAAATGTTGCCAGGCCATTTAAAAACCTTAAATGGCACCCCTTTCATAAAGTGTAAAGTGTGCAGCAGTTGGTATAGTCTGCCAGTGCCTTCCTAAGTAGATCTTCCCTGTCTGTTTAGACTTGGGTCTAGCCATTCCCCCAACCATACTATCCTGCAGCAAATACGTGAACACTCTCTGAGGGTGCCATGTCTTTCAGACCTCCCTGAGCTTTCACAAACTCTCCTCTGGTCCCATAGTTCTCCCTTCACACTTTTGCCTGTCAGTGCGTTCCTATTGATCTCCCAGTTCTCAGCTCCCATGACCTCCTCTGCAAAGGTGGCCACGTAAGGGCAAGTGTGGCCTCCTCTTTTTCCGCTAATGTTTTCTGCCAGAGTTCATCTCAGCTGTAGAACTTATGGAATTTTGTTGTAATTCTTATTCATTGGAGCTTTACATTCAAGGAGAAATGACCTACAGTGTGCCCTACAACAATACAATTGGTTCAGCTATTTCTGTTACACAGTCTCTAACTGCCATTGTGAAAATAACTATTCTGTTTTGTTACCAACATAAAATAAGCATTCTTACAATCAAATGACAAGATTTTGCCCCAAAATATTGGTACCAAATTATTGCTTTATTGTTCATTGGGTAAAACATTGCTTTTGCATTTCACATTTTATATTTTTTATTTTAAGACCATTATAAGAATAAGAAATCCATTTCCTATTATAATATCTTCCCTAAATAGAAACCCAAAATCTGAGGTTGTAGGTTATTTGACTCATTAATATCTTATGTTAACTCATAAATATTACTTTAACCTAAACTAAATTATAGAAGCTTTGCCTAAACCCAAATTATAAAAATAATTATGTCATTTCAGATAGGACAGAATGATTATTTCTTTTTATGGGAAATTAAGTTGTAGGTAGAGTCACAACCTGATTCTCCCTTACTCCTTCTTTAGATGTAAATCTTCTGTAGAGATGGCAATAATTGTTCTGTTGGCATAGTTCTGTTCATTATGTCTTCCTCTGCATAAAAGAAAATATCTCTCTACACAAGAAAGTTAGATCTCCATATCCAGTATCCTTAGATGTCATTCCTTAGCCAAACATTCACTCATTTATTCATTTACATGTCTACTACCTACCATGTACTTATCACTCTACTAGATACTTTATGTTATTAAAAAAGCCCAGGTGGAGTTTGAACTCTATTGGAGGAAAATGACAATAAAGAAACAAACTTAAAACATAAGGTCAGGTGGTGTCATAGATTATTAAATATTTGGAGTGCTAGAACTATTTTTGTTCTATCCAACTATTAGTTAAAAGAGTTATTTTAGACTTTTTTAAGGATGCAGCTTTTGAGCCGAGACATAAATGAAGTGAGGGAATGAGTTGAGAAATTTCCAGTTGTATAATTTAGAGGCAGCTCAAAACTGAACATTTAATCTCGCCTTTTCGACATGTTTCCCAGCCACTGAGCTTCTCCATCTTGGTGAATGCTACTGTCATTGACCAATTTTAAGTTTAGGATAATAAAATTACCTTTATGCCTACTCGTTTAGCCCCCAGATACATTTTATTTGAATCTTCTGACCTTTCTGCAAGTTCACTGTTGCAACTCCGGCACAGTCCATTATCGTCTTGCAAAAGGGATGTGCAATAGCCTCTTAATGGTCTACCGGTACCCATGCTTGACCTCTCTTATCTCTTCTCTGTATCATACACTGAACTTCCTTAAATTTCAATTAGGGCATGTGAATCTCTCCTGCTCAAAGACCACCCATTGCTCTTACGATGAGGATGCAACTTTTTGGCAGGACCTATGAGGCCATGATGGTCTGGCCTCAACCTTTGACTTTACCCTTTGCGCATAAGCTCCCCTCACACTATTTTTTCTTACCACATTGGCCTCCTTTCACTTCCTCAGGCTGCCTGCATTTCCTTCCTCCACCACATCACTTCACATCTACATTATTCTCCTTAAAAATGGTTCTATTCTCACTTGATTAAACTCAGGCTTACTCATTTTTAAGATCTCCACACATTTTTTACTCTATCAAAATCTCTCTGACTAGGTCAAATGTTCCTATTGCAGCCCCCATGCATCCATTCCTTTTTATCACATTTTGTCAAAACACTGTATTTTTATTGAATGAAACAACTAATTAATATGTAATTAGTGACCCCTTTTCCCAGCATTTGCCTCTTACCTACTACAGTGTATATACACTGTCATTCTTTGTGAAAGAGTCAAGGCTTTTTCACTGCAGAGCTTTTGCACATGCTAGTGTCTCTGTCTGGAACTATCTTAGCATTCTGGGTTCTCTTCACTATTTATAGCCTAGCTTAATTAACACCTTCTGAAAGAAGCTTTCTCAGCTCTACCTGTTCAAAGTGTTATAGGCTTCTTTTCCTGTTGTTCTGCTTGTCTCTTTAAAAAATTGTATTAATTTTACATTTACATAGTTTTTATTTCTTTTTAACCTATGTTGTCCACTAGACTATGAATTCCATAGAGGTAGAGATCCTGCCTGATTTGTTCACTATTAAATCCCTAGTAACTAGCATAGTCTTTCATGCATATCAGACACAATAATATTTTTAGTTGGCAAACAAGTAAAAATTAATAACTTATAGGTTATCTGAGAAATGATATTTTGAGTTAGCAAACAATTAAAAATAACTTATAGATTATCTGAGAAATAACCAATAGATTATCTGATAAATTTTATATTACTCCCACAGCAAAAACACAATGAATTAAGAAAGGGTTTAGTTGTGAGAAAGCATCATAAATATATAACATGCCTGTTATTTTATAGATACTAGTTTCTCCTTAGGTCCTGCAGCTGGTCATATAAAAGTTCCTTATAGTTGTTTTGGGATAATTCCATTACCTTATCCACGATAATTGATTTGCGGATCCATATAAGGTCTGGGTATGTCTCTCTCCTTCCCTCTTTCTTTTGCTCTTATCAACAGAAAACAAATCACACACCTCATCTACCCTCCATTCCATAGAGGGTAGGAAAATCTCTCAACACCCAGTCACTCTGTTGAAATTGGTCTTATGTTTTCTTTTAATGGAAGTTTTTCTGTGTATTTTTCATATTTAAAAAAGGTTTATCTTAATGTGTATCAGTGAAATTCTCATCCCTTTCCACCTCCCTAAAGTCATTCTAGTAAAAATAAAGACCACATTGTTTTATCACAATGTTATATTATCTGACAGAAGATAAAATTTATGTATATATAAAAGGTGTGTATTTCTGAGAATATAATTTTATCTCTCATCCTACTTCAAAAATTAGAGATAGAAAATCACATTACCTAAAAGAACATTATCTTCACTTACTATTCAAAGCATACTCATCCATTAAACAAATTTCTCACAGTTTAACTAAAAAATATTACTTTTCAATATATGCTAAGCAATATTGAATTTGTCACATTAATATTATGCCACTCCAATTGCATTTCTGTTTATGTTACAATCAGGTATAATCTGTTGAACAAAAAATGTTCATATTCTTACTGATAGCCCTGAATGATTGATTTAAAATGGTAAGTAGATATTATTGAAATTATTTTGAAAACATTGTTGAACACCTGCATGTTCTTCTGTAAATTACATGCAATGCTTTCATAGTCTAAATTTGCATATCCCATATTGAATAATAATAGAGAAAATTCTGAAGTAATTTCACAGTATGCATTAAAGTTCCACACACTGAAGCAAACCATAATGAACATTCTGTAGATTATATTACTTTCTCTTACACACTGAAAGAAAGCACATCCTGCTATTTACTCAGCAAATTTATATATGCTGAAAAATGGCGAGACAGATGAATGAACAAAATCTTTCCCTGTAAGGGCATCACACATTCTATAAACAAATGCATATAAACTAGGTAACTTAGTAAAATAGTCATGTTTATAGTCAGAGTTCACTAATAAAATGCTATTTAGCTATAAACAGAGGTATCAGGGAAAATACAAGGGGATATGCTAATTTAATGTCCTAGGATGTGTTCGAGTTGTTTTCATTTTCAAACTCTTTATGTTGAAATGATTTCAGATTTTTAAAAATGCTGCAAAGAGCCCAACCAGCATGGCTCAGTGGTTGAGCGCTGACCTATGAACCAGGAGGTCATGGTTCAATTCCCAGTCAGGGCACATGCCTGGGTTGCTGTCTTGGTTCCCAGTGTGGGGTGTGCAGGAAGCAGCCAATTAGTGATTCTCTCTCATCATTGATGTTTCTATCTCTCTCTCCCTCTCCTTTCCTCTCTGAAATCAATAATATATATATATATATATATATATATATATATATATATATATATATATATACATATTTAAAATTGATAAAATATATATATATATATATATATATATATATATATATATATATATATATTTTAAAGCTACAAAAAGATTGCAGGTAGTGTCTATATACCTTTCATCCAGGTTTCCTTGAAGTTAGCATTTTACACAACCATATGAAGTTTACCAAAACTAAGTAATTAACAATGGTACAATACTATTAACAAAACTACATATTTGTTCATATTTCACCAGTTTTCTCACTAATGTCCATTTCAAGACCTATGAACCAATCTAAGACACCATATTACACCGAATCATCATGTCCCTTAATCTATTTTAATCTATGAGAATTTATCATTTTTGCTTTCATAATTGAAGGGCACTAGTCAGATATGGTGTAGAATGTCCTTCAGTTTGGATTCACTCGATGTCTTCACATTATTATTGGGTTTCTAGATTGTGGAAAATAATGTCAGATAGTTGTGGTACCCCTCTCATGATATTTTATCAGGTGGTACATGATATCATCTGGGCTACTGGTAAGGTTAAACTTGATCACTTGGTTAAGGTAATGCTTGCCAGATTTCTCCGCTGTAAAAGTTACTATGGTTTTTCTTACCATA
This sequence comes from Cnephaeus nilssonii, assembly GCF_951640355.1. Taxonomy (NCBI): domain Eukaryota; kingdom Metazoa; phylum Chordata; class Mammalia; order Chiroptera; family Vespertilionidae; genus Cnephaeus; species Cnephaeus nilssonii. The sequence goes on along the minus strand of NC_137074.1, from coordinate 26,601,063 downwards.
CTCTTTAATAAGAAGTGAGTCACTAAACATAGTCCACACTGGAAGAGAATGAGAATGAAGCTTTATCTCCTGAGGGATAAGTTTCCAAGTTTTTGGACATGTGTTAAATCCATCACAATAATGAATACAGTAAGTTGGGAGAGATAGTTTGAGGATATACAAATCTCCTGATACTCCTTAAAGTTTAGTCCACTAATTTTAACTGTTAAAAGTGGATCTTGCTATTACTATCTATATATGTAAAAGCCTAAGTGACCGAACAACCTGTCAACCAGTCTGTATGGTGCACACTGACCACCAAGGGGCAGAAGCTCAATGCAGGAGCTGCCCCCTGGTGGTCAGTGTGCTCCCACAGCCAATCTCCCACTGCTGGCCAACCTCCTGTGGTCCCTGCCCCCAGCCAGTCAGTCCCGATTGGCCGCGATTGCCTGCCAGGCTGAGGGACACCACCCGTGCATGAATTAGTGCACCAGGCCTCTAATGGTGTTATAATGGTGGATGTCTATATTCTTCACTCTTCTACAATTATTATTTGAAATTATTCTGTTGGGAAGATTTATCATTTTTCTCACATTTATATATTTACTCAATTATTTGTTCATACCACTATGGACATATGGACTTTAATTTTTTACTTTTAGGGCTTTTAATACAAAACTATTGTGATTTTATTACTTAAATTGTTCCCAGTTAGCCTCCCAGGCACACTCAAGCTAGTACTTGTCTTCATCACTGATTTATATTTTCTTTTAGCATTTCTTTATTTTCTAGCATTACCATTTGCTGTAGGTTCATCTTGTATTTTTTGTACAATAGCCTTAAAATTAGCCATTTCCACAAGGACCCTCTGTCGTTTTATTGCAGAATGATATGAATAAACTAAGACCTGGTGTTATGTGGACTTTTTGCTATGGGGATCTTGTTGGTCTGAATCCTTGCCAACATGTGGTATAGTTAGTATACCTTATTTTAGTCATTCTAATAATAATTTGTTAAATCTTCTTATGTTTTTAATTTGTTGAATTTAGTTGAAAACCATCTGACAAGAACATTTAAGGATATTTTGGCTGCATGTTGCTTTTTCCCAAATTATTTTAGATTGTCACTATATGAATCACATTATCATTATCAGATTAATGAATAAAATGGTACTTCAAGATTTATGAATCAGTCTAAGAGCATTATCTCTCTGTGCTATGTATGGTAGCATTGCTTTTGGCCAAAACTCTCTAATTTTTATTAATTCTTCATAATCTTTAAGTTTCTTTATATGCTGCTATTCACTCAAAATGAACATCTTTCCAAACCATGAAGCGTTATTTTATTTTAAGTTATAGTTTAAACTTAAATAGCAAATATTTTTATGTGGATTATATTGTTAAGACTACTTTTAAGAGCAGTTTTAGATTCATTAATGTGGATTTTGACAGGTTGTTAAAGCTTAATCAAAATACTTGTTATTTCATATAATAATCAATTAATTTCAAAATTGGATTTAAGATTTTTTTTGAAAAGTCACTTTGTTCACATCTACATTTAAAAATTGAAACAGAAAAATCATAATGAAAAGACCAAAATGCAAGGTAAACCTAATTCCAGAGTTTAGCATTTTAAAAAAGCTTTATACATATAAATTTTAATTTATACAATTTTTCTCTTAACTATTAAAAGTCAAGAGCAGTTCAGTAATTATTGGTTAGATCCATCTGATCTAGTGTGTCTAAAATAGTTTTCTTTGCCTTGGGTTAATTTGATCTTTCTGCATTAAAGTTTTCCTAGGAACTTACTAATTCATCTTCACAAACTACCTGGACACTAAATAACACAATTAATAACCTTATTAATTCAACTTCAAAAAAACTTGTGAATGTTTATATTAAATAATGATCTCAGTATAAAGAAATTTAGGTTCATAATATTTTTTTCACAATTTTTGTACTATATCCCTTTATTTTCAGGACTTAAATACAAGGATTCTAATATAATTCCTATTCATTTAATTCATAGGAAGCTTTTTGAATATTTTTAACTTTTGGTTGTCTATTTCACTATGAAGTGTTAAAACTGTATTAAATGAGAATTTAAATAGGACATTTGATAGTGAATATATTATTTTATTTTCCTCTAAATTCTCAAATTTTATTTATCTCATTTTCATAATCAGTTGGATTTTGACACTACATTATGAGACTCTAAACTTTTCAGTTCCTGAATTCTAATTTTGAAATAATTTATGTTGTCTGTGTTTTTATTCTAGGCCATATAATACATAATAAAAATTTAAGAGAATATAAATTATCCAAAGTATCTTCTTAGATCAAAATGTAATCCAAAGAGAAATAAATTACAGAAACATAGCTGGAAAGTCACAAACTATCTGGATACTAAATAACACAATTCTATATAACCCATGGTTTTAAGAAATATGAAGAGAAATATAAAAATATTTAGAACTATATGAATGGACAACTTATCAAAATGTGTTCAATGTGGTAAAAGCAGTGCATAGGCTGAAATTTATAGTATTAAATAGACATATCAGAGGTTAAAAAAATGTATAAAATCAATAATCTAATGACCTGCTTCACAGCATCAAAGAACTAAGAGCAATTTACCTAAAGCAAGTAGACATATGGAAATAAAATTACAGCAAAAATCGATGAAATTGAAAACAGGAAAAAAACATACAGAAAGTAAAAGGATCCAAAAGCTAATTCTTTGAAAATGTCAATAAATCTCATAAAATTCTAGCCAGGTTAATGTATTAAGGAAGAGAGATGCCACACATTGCCAATATGAGAAATCTTAAATACATATTGCTAAGTGAATGAAGACAGTATGAAAAGACTACTAAGTGTATGGTTCCATTTATATCACATTCTGGAAAAGGCAAATGCAGGGAAAGTAAACAGATTAGTTTGCCAGGAAATCCGGGAAGGGAGGATAGGAGAATAGAATAGTTGGAGCACAGTGAATTTTTAGAGTGGAAAAAATTTTGTGTATCGCACTATAATGTTGGATACATGACACGAGGCATATGTCAAATCTCATGGTGATTTACAGTTACAGTAAAAGGAGTGTATGCAAAATTTTAAAAATCATTTAGGAGGTCAATGGATTTTATAAAACAATAAAAGTGCCTAGATATATTAAAATTTATAAAACAACCTCAAGAAAAATAGTGGGGGAAAAGATGCTGAACAAAGTAATTTTCTAAATGAGTGGAGTCTGAAAGACTAAAGGTAAAAGTAACTGTTTATGAACACTACACTCTAACTGACAAACTTGTATACTACAAGGATACAGGTTAAGAATTCTACTACTACTATGCATGTATACTGGAATTAAACAATTAAGTAAAGGATGATTTGTGGTGAAGGCTAGGTTTCTCACTGTTGCAATGAGAGTTTAAGATGGCTAGGATAATACATGTGGTAATAAATTAGAATTGGAGATATCAATATGAAATCATCCTGTATAATAAAGAGGTAATATGTTAATTAACCCTCACACCCTGACAAGATGGCTGCCTACAACCATGGTTGACATGGGGGTTAGTGAGGGACTACCAAATGACTGAACAAGAAGGCTGCGTGGGGCGACCAGGCTGGCAAGAGGGTTAGTGAAGGACAACCAAATGACTGAATAAGCAGGCTGCATGGGGCGACCAGGCTGGCAGGGGGTTAGTGAGGGACGACCAAACAACTGAATAAGCAGGCTGCATGGGGTGACCAGGCTGGCAGGGGGGTTAGTAGGGACAACCAAATGACTGAACAAGCAGATGTGTGGGGTGACCAGGCCAGCAGGGGGGTCGTGAAGGGCAACCAGGCTGGCAGGGGGGGCAATTGGGGGTGACAATGCCGGGGGGGGGCAATTGAGGACAACCAAGCAGGCAGGGGGAACAGTTAGGGGTTACCAGGCTGGCAGAGTGGGGCAATTGGGGGCTACCAGGCTGGCGGGGGGCAGTAAGAGGTAACCAGGCCGGCAGGGGGGCAGATAGGGGTGACCAGGCCAGCAGAGGGGGGCAGCTGGGGGCAACCAGGCTGGCGGGGGGGCAGTTAGGAGCGACCAGGTTGGCAGGGAGGGGGAAGTTGGGAGCAATTAGGCTGGCAGGGGGGGCAGTGAGGGGCGACTAAGCTGGCAGGGGGGCAGTTCGGGGTGACCAGGCCAGCAGTGGGGGGAAGTTAGGAGCAACCAGGCTGGCAGGGAGGGAGCATTTGAGGGCCACCTGGCTGGCAGCTGGGGGCAATTAGGGGTGACCAGGCAGGCAGGCAGGTAAGCGATTAGGAGCTAGTGGTCCAGGATTGTGAGAGGGATATACGACTGCCGGTTTCGGGCCTAAACCAGCACAGACATCCCCCAAGGGATCCTGAATTGGAGAGGGTGAAGACTGGGCTGAGGGGACCCCCCCTCCCCCGTGCACAAATTTCATGCACCAGGCCTCTAGTGTAGATAGATAGATAGATAGATAGATAGATAGATAGATATATAGAGAGGGTTTTAATGTTACATTAGAGGGCCTAAAAACAATGACACACTTAATATCAATAAGCACACCTACCACCCATACCTTGATTGTTAACACCATTCTCCAATAAAAGGAATTAGGTCTCTTTGGAAACAATACTAATTGTAGGATTGGGACACAATATATATAAGATGAGTCTAGAGGATATTTTAGTGCCCAAAGTAAGAAACTATGAAAAAATAAAAGCACATACTTAGCATACATAGTTATGCAGCACATCAAAAAGACACAGAAACCAATTAAGAGTTCCGAGACACAAAAGAGGAACAATGTGGGCAACAAAATATATAAATTCTTAGATTGTAACCCAAACTATGAAATAAATACCCATGAATCTATATTGACATAAATTAATATTTGAGTACATAAATAAATGGGGGGGGGGAATAGAACACTCACCTATGCATAAGAATTAAAAATCATTTATGTTGGCACATTGCCTTCAAGGAGACAAATTTCCTCACTCCTTAGTGTTAATCAAGGTCTTTCGTGTTTTCCTGGTAAGATAATTAAACCAAAGTAGCTATGTTTATCATTCATGATCTTGGCTTCCTGAGAACAACTTCATACTAAACATACAGTAAATAGTGTCTTTATAGTTTAATGATTTATGTCCATGGCTGCTCTGCCAACCAAAGAATTACCAATTATCTCTCTTGATGATTTTTCCCTCGGTGGTTTGACTAGTGGAGGTCAAGTACAGTGACTGACTTGCCTTCACGCCTGGCACTATAGATTTGTTACATCAGCACTGACTCACAATTAGAGGTTAACTATCAGAATACATTCAGAAGGAATACCCATCCCCTCCTTATCCCCATCACTAGTAGCACATTTTTCATGATATTACAGTTCTGCATGATTACCTTGGATCTTCCATGCATATATATTTTATATAACTTTATTTATATTTTTTTGGAAGAGACCAAGTGATAGGCCTCAAATCACTTGTCTTTTGAAACTTAAATGTTTTATTGGTTTAATAGGGACACTTTCAGGTAATTCTCATTGTTAATGAGGATGTTCATAATACATACATTTTCCAGTGGCTGATTTGATATTTTGGGACAAATTCGAAGTATTTTGTGTTCATATTTCCCGCATTCCTTTCCTACATTTTTATTTCATAGTCATTAACACTAGTTACATATTTGGCAATTATTTAACGAAGAGTATATGTATGTGTATATGCATGTGTCTATATATCTGTGTGTGTATATATATTTTAAGTGTCAGGGACTTGAAGAATGATCTTTACATAATTAATTTAATACATATGAAGTATAACCATTAATGGAAGCTAACTCTTTGAAAACTAGGTCTGCTTTTATTTTTAAATCCTCATTACCAAATTTCTGCTTTGTTTATTAAATTGTAGTTTAGGAATAAGTACTCCTCAATACATCAAATCTTTTTATTCACTCCCAGCCCAGATTCTGTAAGTTATAAACTTTCATCAGTTTTAAGGTCTCCTGGGCCTCAATTTGCATCTCTAAGTGGAATCTATTCATTTGAAACCATAAATATATTTAAGCAATTTTCATGCTCAAGTAGTCATGAAATTGAGGGGGCTTTCAGCTTCAGTAAATCATATACATTTTCCATTTGCCTTAACTCTTTTCCCTTTGTGCAGATGTGATATGTGTCCCTAAATTATTTATGGCAGAACCCTTTTGGTAATATGGCACCGTTAGGAAGAATTCTATATTAATTTATTTTCAGTTGAGCCTAAAGGAAGTGAAGAAAATTCAAAAAGCCACAAATTAAAACACATATTGGAAAGTCACAATTGAAATCATACAGGATACAATTTTTATAGCTTCATTTTGAGGTCAGAGATCATGATTAAGATGATGCTTAGCAAATAATATTATATACGATAGACACAATTATTATATTGTTTTCTATTTTTAATAACCTGTCACACTTTCATTAACATTAATATATATTATTAAGTATCCATAACATAATGTTTTTCATGTGTTACTTAGTTTTATTATCACAACAGATTTACCAAGGCAAAATTATTACCATGTATATACATACACAACCGATCAGGGAACAGGCAGGAGGAAGTCATACAAGTCAGGCTAACTCTGGAATGAATGTGCTTAATTCTCACACCTATATACCCCCCTCTCTATATGTATTTCCTTCTTGTTATGTCACTCATGACATAATAGCTGTTATTTAATGTTTACTTATCCTTTCCTTCTGAAGTAATTAATATACCAACACGTATATTTTTCATTGTAAATTTTTAAATTTAAGATTACTAAGGTATAGCATGTGCATTAAATCTTATTTTATTTTTTACATGTTGTGGATACAAATAATATACACTCCAAACATTACAAAGATTTAATGCTACAGATCCGATGTTAACCACAGGGAGAATTGATATTCTAACAAAAATTTAGTGAACCATAATGCTGGTTAGAAAAGCTATACCTCTATCTCTTTTTCTGTGGCTCAGCCAAGAATTTGAGACAGTAAGACACTACCAGGGTCTTAGGATGGGAAAGGATGAGATTAGGAGAAACTTAAAAATGTTAATGTAATTTTATGACATCATCTGTTTTATTTTACAAAAAATTGTTATGAAACTTTCTGAGTGTAATGTTTGGATGAGGCTGATAACACTTTCATGGTGTCATCAGGAAGCTTTTTACATTTTCTATTTTTTAAATATATTTTTATTGATTTCAGAGAGGGAGGGAGAGGGAGAGGGAGATAGAAACATCATTGATGAAAGCAAATCATTGATTGTCTGCCTCCTGCATGTCCCCCACTGGGCATGGAGCCTACAACCCAGGCATGTGCTTTAACCAGGAATCAAAACCCATGACCTCCTAGTTCATAGGTCAATGCTCAACCACTGAGCCATGCTGGCTGGACCAGGCATCTTTTTTTAAAATATTCCAGTTTATACAAATCATTGAAATATATGTTGATACATTATGTTGGGATCCAAAAGGACCATAACTTTTTGGAATGTGTTCTGGGATCAGTAAAACGGTTTTTAAATGGTGACCCAGGAAAACCTTATAGAATACGTGAATATTCTGTTAACATTGATGTTAAAATATATTATCCAAGTAGACAATAATTTAAATTAAAATATTAGTTGTATAAATTAATTCATGGACCAGAGTCTCTGTATAAATGTACAATATAATTAACCAGTGATGACATTTGAAAGGTATATCAGTCGTAGCGTAAAATTTATCCTTATATTATAACGAAATGCTATGAAAGTACTAATACCTGTTTAAATAGAACCCTTTCCATTTAAATAGCAGAAAGGCTTCCTGGTTTTCCAGGTGTATGTTCTCATAAGGTATACCTATGGGATGAGGTATGCTGGTCACTGAAAAACAATTTAATATCTTAACATTTATGAGCCACACTAATGTACTTCAATTTTAATAAAAAATATGCATTCTTGAGCAATGATTATGATAAGTAATTTTGAAAGGCAGACTTTGTATGAAAAAATACTAAATAACACTTTCTATTAGATGATAGATCATGTTCCATTTTTTGAGTTGCTTGTAATCTGTGAAATCTCCTTGTCCTCTTTTATCCCCATTATATTTAAGGAAGTTTTCAGTGTAAAGCATTGGGAGAATATCAACACAATTTTAGAACAAATACATCAAAAGATGAGAAGAATTGACTTCAACACAGAATATTTCAGTATTGATAAGAATATAATTATTTTTAGGACAAATCTTAGTGTTCCAAGTATTTAGATTCATTAGTATACTTTGGGATTATCTTTTGTATTGAGATCAACTGTTGTTTCTGTTTTTTGTTTTGGCATAAAACAAAGAGCTTTATTTTTTAATGTGTTTCTTTTGTGAAGATAAGGGAATCAGTTCATTGTAGGTGTCCTCATTAGCAATGAAGACATGCAATTGTCCCTAACCCTGGGTAAATCAGGATTTACTCATGACTAACAGGCAGCATTCCCATACTGCCTTTTTTAAAAACTTACCTCTTTATATAAATTTTTCATACGTCTCAAATTATTCTTCAAGATAAAAATTTTTCTTATAGTATTGCTATCAAGGAATTCACAGATTAACAGGAAAGTCGTAGATCTTTTATAATGGACTCACATCTAACATTTTCAGGACCCAGGAGGACTTCATACCATATGTTTAACTACTTAAAAATATAAATCATGCCACAAATTGTTAAATAAAACATGTGTTCTACCTTGACAAATATAACTTCATTATGCCAACATTTAAAAAGATAAGAATATGGTTGTGATCATCTATTTCATCAAGGACAATTTATATTTGATTACTGTGATTTGTTTATGGGCTGTTGATAATTGTGTAAAGCAAAAATTGCACTGGGCAAAGTTAAACAGGCAAGAAAGACTATTTAAGAGAATTGTAATACATTTTCTCATGTCTTTATGAAAGGAGGTAGTGTTATAATTTGGGTTCCTATCCTCTCACAGAGGCTGGGAGATATGAACTCTGTCTCAGATTGTTGCATTTCAAAGAGATGGCTCTCAGGTCCTTCAGATAGTCCTGGGTTATAATAAGGACAAGAGGCTTCTTTTAAAAATGTACATCTCTAAGGGACAGAGAATTCACAATTACAAGTTTACTGAAGTAAGTGTTTCACTAAAAGGGAGGGGGGAGAGTTCTCTGTGCTTAGTCCATTTGGATTTTGTGCTGGAGGATGAGGGGGAGGTCAGGACTTTAGAGGCAGGAAGAAGCCTGACTAAACCACCATTAACAATAATGATCTAGTAGAGTTCAAAATAAAATAGGCTGTGTGGTTAAAATGTGTAGATTGAATGCAAAGTGAATTTGAAAACACAAAATTATGCTTGTGTGTTCTTAAGCATTTTCATTAAGATGATCTGCCAATATTAAAAGGCAAAACGCTAGTTCAAATTGAGCATCCATTTTTAAATAAAATTATTAAAAGTGAATAGTTTTAATTTTAAAAAATGTAATTGTGAATCTTTTGATAAGAGTATATTGATAAGAATGAAACTACTCAGAAGTTTCATGCTTAATGTCCACTAGGTGACTATGTTAATGAAACTGGAAATTTGGACTGGAACACAGGTGTTCTCCTGGGCAGGATGGTTCCCGGGCTCTTGTCCGGTGGAATTGAATAATGAAACCGTGGGTGAAAGGTGGTGTAGCAAAGGTGGGAATTTATTGAGAAACAAGCACAGACTCCCTCGTGGGGAGGGGTAAAGAGTCCCACTGAGTCTCTTTTCTCTATGGTTTATAAAGGCTGCAGATCTTTGTGCCTTGATATCCCCTCTGATAGGTTACTATTCCTTCTGATTTGGTCACTATAGCAACTATAGAGCTCAAATCTCAAGTGAAGTACCTGAGGCTCCCTCCTTCTTCTCTCTTATTGTTTCCCTATACTCTCTGGACTTTCTTCTTCTCTCTTTGAATGAGGGGCTTCCTTACCTTTATTCTATAAATGTATACCTTCTGCAGCTCCCAGTCCCTAATTCTATGGAAATGTGCCTTCTGCTGTTTCCAGCTCCCTTATTCTGTGGAAATGCTCCCATTGCAGCTCTGTAGCCCTGTGCTTTTTCCATGGACCCTTTAATTTAAAAAAATTTCCTAAACTTGCCTATTTCACCCCCCAAAACTCCTATTTTACCCCTAAAAATGCCTTTCATTAAGAATCAGTGTCATATTCTTTGAATGCTTTACCTAGGTCTGTGGCAGGCAGTTAGACAAACATAAGTAGAACAAGGACAAAAGGCCACGTATAGAAGGTCACCAGGGGAAAGCCTTGGGTGCCTAGCAGCAGGCAAAACCAACTCCAGGGTAACCATTCCTCCCCACACATATTGCTGGTCATTGGTTTTAAATCCCATGACCTTTCTACTGCTGGCCCCATGGCTAGGACCCTCCCTTGACCTTTCCTCCCTAGCATGTTGCTAGTCACGTGGTAGACCCCCTTGGAAGAGGAACAAAAGGGCTGAAGAGCAGCCTCATGCGACTCCATGGGGGTTCTTCCTTACAGGACCACTCCCTTAAGAACTAAACCCTAAAGATGACATCTAGGCCTCAGTTGTGATTCAGCTCCATGCCCCAAAAAGTAGCACAACCAGACAAGTGGTGCCATAGTTGCATCAAGACCAGCTGCATTGATTAGTGAACCCCCTCTCTGGCACTGACCAATCAATAGAAACCATGACCCTGAAAGAACACACCTGGAAAGTTGATGAATATTCATTGTGATTCTCCCCTGGCACCTCCCCTAAATGTCTGCCCTTAAAAGCCTTTGAGACAGAGGACCCAGTGCCCTCTCCCTCTCAGAAGCATGCTCAGGCCTTTTCCTTCCCCCTTCTCTTTCCCTCCAGGCACTTTATCTTTACCCTTCTCTCTGGTAAGCTCCAAGGGCCCCTTCTTTTACCTCTGTAACTTGTTTTCTGAGTCCATTTTTTTTTTCTCTACCACTCACTTCTTCTACCTCTGTAACTTTCCAAATAAACTTTTTGTTGTTGTTATTTTTAAGTTTGAGTATTGGCTCTGAATTCTTTCTTAGCCAGACTTAAATACTGATGTTGCTGAACTGAGATCGCTCTGACTCCCCCAGTCTAACATCTCATGCCACTTTTTGTCACTGCTAACAGATCTATCTATCTGTCCAATTTTTAGGATTGCCCAATTTTTAAAAAATGGGCAAAATGTTTCTCACCTAAGTTTCTACAAATGATTTTTTTTGTTCCTCCAGTCCAAAAAACTGGAACGCAAATGGAAGCAGGTACATGTTAAGCTCAACTGAGAAGTGATGCTTCTTTTGTTTTGTTTTGGAAGATCTATTTTATTCCTGCTAACTGAAGAACAATTTGATGATAAATTTATCTTATCTAAGTATTTTTATGATTCAAACTCTCTACACTCACAAGCAATGTGACTTCCAGACTCAGTGAAACAAAGCACACACCTTCATGTATCAGGACCATTGCCTTCTACTCTGAGAATGTGGATCTGCATTTCCCCAGGGTGTAATGGTGTTGGTAAGGAAAGGAGGTGTGTATGGTTGTAGTACATGATTGCCTAGAACTGAGCATTGAATTCAAGTGCCACTATATTTTCTTTAACATTATTTATTTTTTCAAAGGTGCTTTGTGACAAACAGATGCCTCTAAAGCATGAAGTTCCCAACAGAGGTTCCTCTTATCTGAATCTTTGTAGTGAATTAATCCAAGACTGAAATCTATGGGCTATTGAATCATTATTGCTGTACACTTTAACTTTTTAGTTATATTGAAATCATTTACCTGAATCTTGTTCAAATGTTACTCCTGTTTTGATAGTAGGGATAGTTCATTCAGTATCTTCAACTATCTGAATGTTGCTAATTAAAGGTATTAATTAATTCAACTATATTGGCTTATACTTATCCTGAATCAATACAGTACTTTTTGAATTATACAATTAAGATAAATTGCATGTTCTAACGAAGAAGTCATTTTAATAATTCATATCTATCAGCCAATTATGACTTGGTGAGATTTAGTGCCCTTGATATGAATGCTAATATTTGCTAAAACAGTGCTGTCATTTGTCACTCATTAAAAATATTAGTGATGCAGTCAAACAAGAGAAGAGATTCACCTCAAAAAGAAAAATTCAACTTTTTACGTTTAATTATAAAATAAAGCATCATAGTTATTAAGTCATATAATAATATTTTAACAAAACAACTTGACTGAGGATTGTAAACACATTCCATCAAGCTAAACTGATGTGTTTGGCTCCAAAGGAATATCATAATTTGAATTTTTAAAGTGTATGATATACATTGTGAATACTTTAGTTACACATTAATGTATTTTAAGCACAGTCCTAACATGTAAAAGAACAGTAAAAAAATTAGGAAGTTAGCAGTAACTAGCCTGAAAAAAATCTGAGAAGATTGCATCAAATTTGAGAACACTCAAATTTTACAAGACACTAAGGCAATTATTGAGTAAAAATTATATCATCCTACAAACAAAACTATAACTTGAAGCTTAATTCAAAGCTCCAAAAGGATACTTCATTGTTAGCAGTTATTGCTGCAGTAATAATTTTACAGAAGATGATTTGTTTTAAAACCTTCCATTTTAAACCAAGGTAAAAAATTAAACATTATTCTAATATTTTTAACTATTAGATTTTGTTTATATTTTTGTTACTAGACATTTATTTGTTGACTACATAACATTTCTAATTCACTTTATAAGGTGGACTGACTGATCTATCACAATGGATAAGACATAATTATGCCTCGAAAGAATATGGAACTTTGATTACATGAGCATAAATCAACTATAACGTTTGTTAGCATTGCTTTCTATTAATGACTTTTAAAATATATTTTTTCTTTTAAGCTTATATTAAATTTGGATGTAATTCAATTAGGTGGGAGTGGCATGAGTAAATCCTGAGGCCAGCTGAGTAGGATAATTCTCATGAGTAAATTGGTCCTTGGCTTTTTGAGTTAAATTTTTAGCTAAGAATGGTTACGGTTTGAATCTAAGTAATTGTTGTTACACTTTAAATCCCGATATTACCTTAATTTCTTGATACCTATCAGTGCTTTTCATCTTTTGATAGTTGACATTGATTGTTTTACAAGATATATTTAGTAGTCTTTAATAAAAAATGGATGTATTAAGATTAACATGATATAGTACCAGTAAATTATTATTCATTTTACTTATATTTTCTTCTAAATCCTTATTATCAGCTTATAAATTAAGCCTAATTTTAAGGTTAATCTTTTAAACAAGCACTAACTATATGTTTTCTTTGTGAGGCTTAACACTCTGACTTTTCAAGATGAACAATATTTCTTTCTGCCTTAGCAAGGTGCATAGACTACAGGAAGAAAATAAACAGTTATTTTATAAAGAAATACCAGCCATCATTTATTCCCCTCTGCATTAATAAAAACATGAAATATCATACAAATTGTTTTTGTTCTTTTATTAAAATAAGGTATGTCTATAAAATGAGTCAGAAATGTTGTGTTTGGGCATGCAGAAGGCAGCTGATTTATTGATGATTATCTTGTATCACTGTTGTTTCTACCTCTATCTTTCCCTTTCTGAAATCCATAAAAACAACAATAAATATTTTTTAAAAAATTTAAGTGTAGATAGTCTAATACCAAAAATAAGGGAACATATTCTTGGTTGATTACAGCAAATTTTAATACTTTACTTATTCATTTAGTATGACTATATAGATTATTAGTATATTAAAATTCATTACAAATATAATATACAATAATACACATTAATTATATCTCATTTATATAAATATATAATATATATGATCATCTGTATGAATATTATTATAACATATAATATTATATCATATTATGAATCTTACCAATGAAAATGAATATAGGAGGATACTTATTGGGGAGCACATGAGACTTGGTTGGAAAGTTTGTAAGGAGGACATTCCAAGAAAAGGGAAGTGTGCTGAAGGTGGCCTGCCCTGTATATCGGAATTCCGACTTAGGGGAGTGCCAAAGGCGGTGCCCCTAATTATTCCTTGACCTTTCCAAACAAGTCTGTGCATGTGCAGACCCCCAGGTGTTTACTGGAATCCCTATGCTTACTCTTTGGGTGTCCTTGCTTAAAGGATACTGCAAACACATGTGTCCTCTCAAAATTATTTACCCTACTGATTGTATTTAAAAGATAAACTTTCTCTCAAACTGCTGTTACAATAAAAGACTTATGAGGCAGACAATTGAGGCTGTCTGGTTCCTTTAGCCAGGCAGTCCCTTAGCCCTCTCTTTCACAGCAACCGTGTCAGAGTAATCCATTCATCCGTCACTCAGGGTCTGCTGGTCAGCCCAGCAGGTAATACCAGTATGTTTAACTTTCTTTTTCAAAAAAAAAAAAAAAGGTTTTTATTCCTCTGCAGGTCTTTTTTAGGGGTCCTGGAGTGACCTTCAGTTCTCAGACACTTGAGCTTTCATCAAGTCATTTCTAGTTACAAAGGAGAGGCTAGAGAAATTCAGTAATCTTATGTGTCAGGAGGAAGGGATGGCCTCTAATTATGGATTTTTATGTGCAATTTTAGAGGACCATGTTAATCTTCTAAGAATGGGTCTAAATTGAATTATTTGGATTTCAAAGTCTTTTCTATCACCATTCCATTCTTAAAATTTCTGCCTTCATAAGATATAGTTATTACCTTGTTTTTCATTCATAACCACATCTACTTATTCTGTATTTTATAAAATCAAGATTCTTATCTCTATCATAGTAAAATAGCTAAATCATATTCATTTATATGACTAGCAGACTGTGGAGCCTGGACCATGACTTTTACCACAATCATATAGAGCGACCCATCTCCCACTGCTGATTACACTGCCAATTACTTGTTTTCTTAAGCACACCAGCAGTCACGACATTGGCAAAAGACCTAGGCTTCATCAATCATTGCACCTAGCGCGGACGGACATACAAAAAGCTGTGACTATGAGGAAGCTATTCTCATGAAGACTGCAACAGGGAAGGCAACTATATTCACATCCACATGGCAGCCCTAGCAGTGGTTTTATTAACACAGCAGCATCCAGAATTGCTGATGTCAGAGGAGCATTTTGCAGTGTCATCTCTCAAGGACACTGCTAAAAGAGGGTTTATGTAACTGTTAGTTAATATAGCTTTTGATGTTACTACTGGCTACATAGCCTTCAAACTTAATTCTAGACATGTACCATAGTTTGTATGAGTTACTGAGTTTTCTTTTATCAAATTTCCTTTATGTTTAAATTAACCAAAGACAATATCTGATGCTTGCATTTAAGAAGACTGACTGATATAGAAAGCAAATCAATTAAAATACTCAAAATACCTTGCATCCTACGGTAAAAAAATTTTCTCTAGAGTTCAAAAGACTTGCTTATGTTCTTTATTAATTAGATAAATAAATCTGTTGTACACTTATTATATGTGATTCTCTGTGGTACAACTTACAAATTTTGCATTATCTTGAATCTCCTGCTCATTGAAGTCATGTTTAATTTTATTTAGATTCTAATTGCTTATTCACAGCTGGAAAGCATTCACCCATATGATTCCCTAAATTAACCAATTTTTTTTCAAGTTAGAATTTTTATGAGAAAATGTTTGTAAAATTCTTCTTATATCTGTTTCATTATCATAATCATATATGTTTGTCATTATCCTACCTTATAATAGACAAATATGCAAATTGGCCGCACCTTCGCTACGCCCACCAACCAAGCCACGTCCACCAACCAATCAGGACGAGTATGCAAATTACCCCAACAAAGATGGCGGCTAATTTGCATATCAAGACAGCATAGAAAGAAGCCAAGAGATGCTGAAGGAAGCAAAGCTATGGAGAAGCAAGCAAGCCAGGGGGAGGAGAAGGGAGGAGCGGAGGCGGGGTCGGGGGAGAAGGAAGGAGAGCAGGGCGGGCTGGCAGAGAAGGTGGGCCGGGAGACAAGGGAGGAGCGGAGGCGGGGTGGGCTGGCGGAGAAGGCGGGCCGGGGGACAAGGGAGGAGTGGAGGCGGGGCGGGCTGGCGGAGAAGGTGGGCCGGGGGACAAGGGAGGAGCGGAGGCGGGGCGGGGTAGAGTGCAGCAGGAAACCCTATTGCAGGATTTTTCCTGCAACAGGAACGCTAGTTATCACATAAATATGTATACGTGCTTTCCATGGAAATCAGGCTCTTCCACAGGATCACAAGGAAAGCATTTCATGGAGCCATGCCTGGGAGATTGTGGTGGGCAAGGTTTATTCAGGAAGGCTGTCCTTCGTTTCCAATGCCCCATCTCCCTCCATCCTGCCATGAAAAAAGTCCAATCATTTCTTCAGCAAGGCCAAAACAAAGGCCAGTGTCCAAAGTTTCGAATTGAAATTAAAAGCATAGTCCTTTGGAACCCTGTGGTCTGTGGGCCACAGGTTGCTGCTAGCCCTGCATGGTCACGTGCTCGGTGGGGAAGGTAGGAAGACAGCTTGTGAACAAACTGAGAATGAATGACCAGTTGGGGGGAGGGGGCGAGAGAGAGAGAGGGGGGGGGCTTATTTGTTCACCAGACACTATAACCAAGAGTTTTTTCAAAATAACTAATCAACTTCCCATGCTTTGGTGGGCTTCTGATGGATCCACGCCTTATCCAATGATCCATTTCCCAGGCTAGACAGACAGTTTTTATCGGCAAGTATCTTCCCCTATGCCTGTGGTCGGCAAACTGCGGCTCGTGAGCCACATGCAGCTCTTTGGCCCCTTGAGTGTGGCTCTTCCACAAAATACCATGCCCTGGGCGAGTCTATTTTGAAGAAGTGGCGTTAGAAGAAGTTTAAGTTTAAAAAATTTGGGTCTCAAAAGAAATTTCAATTGTCGTACTGCTGATATTTGGCTCTGTTGACTAATGAGTTTGCCGACCACTGCCCTATGCCATTGGACAGGGGGAAGGAAGGGTGTTGATCCCCTTGGAGGGACAATGCTGTAGCTTCCTGGTGAAACAAACAGGTTGTGTCCAATCCCCATTGTTTCCTTTCCTTCATTAATATCTAGCTAACTATGGCAATATATATTACACATGTATATGCATATAACATATATGGAAGTCATATATATGTTTATATAATTTTTATAAACTTAAGAAAGGGAAGACATTATCTAAATATTTTTCAAATTAAATTTTTTGAAGGACAAATTGTCTGGACAATGAATGTCTCACTCTGTATCATTCCTTTCTCTCTACCCCTGAGGCCAAAACTGCCCTATTAAAAAGCCCCTGAAGCTACTGTTTTAATCTGAAAGTTTGGCCCCACAAACTCCCCGTCTTAATTCTTTTTCTTGATAATTAGATTTTCAATCTCTGTCCCTCCATCCCACCCTCCCTTCTACAATGGTTGTAAGATTTTCTTGCTCAGAAGACCTTGCAGTTTCTCCCACAAGCAGCTGCTCCGACTTGGTCCCCACATCTCCAGGAAATGCAACCTGTGAGTAGTCCCCAGCTCCATCTGACCTTGGCGCAGGCTCCCGCTTGCTGCACGCAGCCTGAACCTCGCTCCACAGGCTCCAGCCAGTCTGGGACAGGAGGTAATCTGACAGGAATAACTTAATAGCCAGAGGCAGCCTGCACACCAAGTGCGCAGTTGCCAGAACAGCAGAAATGCTAAGTTTACCGTAAGGGATGAGCAGCTTTTTCAAAGTGTCTAGCTGCAGGGAATTAAAGCTTCCAGATGGCAGAATAGCTGCTGATCTGCATCCAGACACTTCACCCTGCGATTCTCCAAGAGAGAGTCTCATTCTTAGCAATTCTAGGCTTAAACTCAAGAGGCGATCTCCCCTTGCCCAACTTCTTCCCACTCTTAGATGTGTAGGACATTCCTTTTTTTTTTTTTTTTTTTTCTTTTCCTGCTCCAATGATAGGCACAGATTAAAACTGGTGTAAATATCATATATCTAGTTTGGAAAATAAAGAAATAGATTCAGAAGACAGAACTATTTATTTCACCCACGCTTGCGCCAAATAGTGCAAATAATTATACCTGTCTAAGCTTTAGGATTTTCTTCTGAAAAATTCATTGCCTACAATGTTCTGTGAGAGAAATAGTCATAGTGCTTTGATTTTAAACACAGTTACAGTGAAAGGCCCTAAAATCCAAATTCAAGAGAGTAATGTCCCACTATCTCTCCATTTGAGGTCAGACTCCTGGCGATGCTCCCGGGAGAAAATACAGACTGCACATGTCCCAACACCATGCATTTTACTTCTTTCATGGGGACACAGTGCAATTATAATCAGACTTAGAAAATGGTTTACAAAGGACAAAGGAAGAAACTTTCTAAGCAAAAATCAGATACATTTTAAAGGAAGGTTAGCAGTATATTTTCTTTGTTTAAATTTCTAATAGCCAATTGTTTCACAACCATTTATTGGTATACCCTCAAATTTATAAATGTTAAAAGAAAATCAACATCTTTATTTTTTCATACATCATATGGCCTCAAATATTAAATATATTTTGATAGATTTATTTATATTTTATGTTTTTATCTTATTTTAGTAATAAAATTTCACTTACCAGTGTATAAAATATTATCATTTTTATGTCAATCTTGCATTCAGTTCACTTGCTCATTTTCTACTATCTAATTTTGAAAAGCTTTAGATTTTATGTGTATTTTTCATGTAAACAGTCACCTCATAAAAATTGGAATGTTTCTCCTTTTCAATCTATAGATCCTTAACTTTTACTTTTTTATTGCCTATTGCGATGCTCAAGGCAATCCTATCTAATAAAAAGAGAATATGTTAATTGACCATCACACCCTCACAAAGATGACGGCACCCACAGCCAATAAGAAGGGAATATGCTAATTGACTGCCATGCCCTCAAAGATGGCGGCACCCACAGCCACAAGATGGCAGTGCCTAGTCCCCTCAGCCCTGCTGGGGCGGTAGGCGCATGGCACAGCCGGGCCCGGCCCCAAGCAGGTCCGGACGCTCTGCGCACCTGCTTCCAGAGTCACTCAGTCCCCTCAGCATCCCAGCCACCCAGGGCCAGCCCAAGGTGCAGGAAAGCCTCGTATGTTGGCTGCCCAGCCCCCCAGGGCCAGCCCAAGGGATGACCAAATGACTAAATAGGCAGGCTGTGTGGGGCAACCAGGCCGGCAGAGGAGTTAGTGACAGACGACCAAACAACTGAACAGTAGGCTGCAGGGGTGACCAGGCTGGTGAGGTGGGCCATGTGGGGCAACCAGGCTGGCAGGGGGAGTAGTTGGGGGCAACCAGACCAGCAAGGGGGGCAGTTGGGGATGATTAGGCTAGCAGGGGGGCAGTGAGGGGTGACTAGGCTGGTGGGGGGTGCAGTAGGGGGCAACCAGGCTGGCAGGGGGGCAATTAGGAGTAACCAGGCCAGCAGGGAGGGGGTAGTTGAGGGCAACCTGGTTGGTGTGGGGGGCAGTTAGGAGTGACCAGGCCAGCAGGGAGGGGGTAGTTCGTGGTTACCTGGCTGGCACACAGAGGCAGTGAGTGGCGATCAGGCTGGTGGGGGGGGCAGTTAGGGGGTGACCAGGTAGGCAGGCAGCTGAGCGATTAGGAGCAAGTGGCCCAGGATTGTGAGAGGGATGTCCAACTGCTGGTCTACACTGGCAGTCGGACATTTACCGAGGGGTCCTGGATTGGAGAGGGTGCAGGTTGGGCTGAGGGGACCTCACACCCACCCCTCGTGCACAAATTTCATGCACCGGGCCTCTAGTATGTAATAAGAACAATGAAATAGGGCATCTATTTCTCACTTCTAAGTTTATGGAAATTATTTTAGAGGATATCCTATCTAATAATAGAGTAACATGTAAATTACCATCACTCCGCTACGCCCACGATTGGGCGGCGGGAGGCTGGGGGGCGGGACTCGGGGTGGCCTATCCGGCCATTAAGAGGCATGGATCCACTGCCACTGAGGGGGGCTACCCTGCTGTTGAGAGGCGCAGGGGGCGGGAGTCCTGCCCCCTGCACCTCTCAACAGCAGGGTAGCCCCCCTCAGCGGCCGCGGACCATCAAAAGTGGGGGAGCTGGGTGCCTGTCTGCTCTGGCACCAGGCCTTTCAGAAGCCTCCGCCGAGCCGAGCCAGAGGCTTCTGAAAGGCCTGGTGCACAAGCGGACAGGCACCCAGCTCCACCGCGAAAAGCGAAAGCGTGTAGGGGACCCTACACGTGCATGATTCAATCATGCCCTGGGCCTCTAGTCTATTATTAATGATGTTTGATGAATAGATTAGTTAGATGGCCTTAATTATGTTAATGGAGTTGCTTTATTTTCACAGTTTGCTTAGAATCTGTTTAATATCATAAATGAACAATTGAATTATGTTAAGTGCTTCCCTGCATTTATTGAGATAATCTTTTCTTCTAAATCAATTAATTTTGTGGACCACATTGTCAAATTTTTAAGTTGAGCTGTTGTTCTATGCCATAATGCAAAATTTGTGTTTACTCTTCTGATTCCATTTACCAAATAATCATTTTAAATGCTTGTATCTGATTAGTGGATAACATTGAGATTCATTCATATTCTCTCTTTCTTTATGTCTCCCTTTTTGTGTCTATCTCTCTCCCAATAATCCTAAAACAATTGGGGATAAACCTGTGGTCTGAGAAAGTTAGGTTTATTGACTCATAACAATAAGAGAAGCTACACTTGAAAGCCATAATGGAACATCTCACCAAAAACTGGGGGGTCGGGAGGGAATGAAGTAATTATGAGATTAGGGGAAAGAGTGGAGTTTAGGTAAAATTGAAATAAAGCATTTTGATAGTCTTAAATCAAAGTAGGCTGTATGTAAAGGGCTCAATACCAGCTTTGAACTGTAAAGGGAACCCAGGCATTTTTTGTTTTTGTTTTTTTTTTTGTTTTCTTTGAAAACTACAAAGTTATGATAAATGTGGAAAGGTGTGTTTAGGAACCTGTTATCTGACATTCTCCATCTGGATTGGGAATCTAGGCTGCTTCTTGGTGTCAAATCCAGTTAGATCCTCCAGGGAGAAGGATGTTACATTTATACTGATGTAGTTTCAAACAACAGAGTTGCTGATAGTCTTTCATTTTGGAGATGGAGAACAAAGTTTTGCAGTGAATAAGAAAGTAGTCACTCAAAGAAGAAATTGTTACAGTACTTTAAAGTTACAGAGTGACCTTGGGAAAAAAATGTTTCTTTTTAACTTGGCGGCTGACTTTATCTGTATCTGTTATCCAAGCCAGATAAATCAAAGAGCAGATTTTTTTTTTTGCTTTTGTTTTTTTTTTAGTCAGAGTTTGTTCTTTCATATATATATAGTAATACTGCATTTATATTATTAACAATTGAGATTTTATAAATGCACACACATATAAATACTTTTAAACTTTTACTGTTCCAGGTTATTTAGTTCCAAAGTATAAAACAATGTTACATAGATGCTTCACTTTGGAAAGGTACAGTCATACAAATTATTAACAATGTGCTTTATTTCTGTTAATTATTTTGTTATTCAATGTTAAATTTTAATTTCAAGAAAACAGTAATATATAGAAAATAATATAATAAAGTAAAAAATCTGTGTTACTACTACAACACCTTAGAAATATTGACATTTTGCTAAATATGCTTCAGATTTGTTTTTATTTAGGGAACATATTAGTACAGACATAATTGATATTTCCTAATCCTAGTCTCCCCAATGTTAGCAACTAAATTTTTGTTATATACAAACTAGAGGCCTGGTGCATGAAACTTGTGCACTAGGAGTGGTATCTCAGCCCAGCCTGTGCCTTCTCACAGTCCAGGAACCCTCCCTCCTTACCACCTGCCTGCTTGCTGCTCCTTACTGCTTCTGCTCACTGCTCCTTAGGGCTGCCACAGAGGTGGGAGAGACTCCCACCACCACAGCTGCACTCGCCACCCATGAGCCTGGCTTCTGGCTGAGTGGTGCTCCCCCCTGTGGGAGCACACTGACCACCAGGGAGCAGCTCCTGCATTGAGTGTCTCCCCCTAGTGGTCAGTGCACATCAGAGCAACTGGTTGTTCCACCGTTCATTCTGCTGTTCAGTCGATTTGCATATTAGGCTTTTAGTATATACTGTATTTTCTGGCATATAAGACGACTGGGCGTATAAGATTTTCTTGGGTTAAAAAGTCATCTTATACGCCGGAAAATACGGTAGTCCAATATATCTAATCCATTATATCTAATCCCATCAATATAATCCAATATACCATATTTTCCAGCGTATGAAACAACTTTTTAACCCAGGAAAATCTTATACACCCAGTCGTCTTATATGCCGCAAAGTACGGTAGGTTACGGACAACACACACAAATATGGGTATATAAACACATATGTATGTATATGTAATTAGAATAAAGAATAGTCCCTAGCCGAAACCGGTTTGGCTCAGTGGATGGAGCGTCGGTCTGTGGACTGAAAGGTCCCGGGTTCGATTCAGGTCAAGGGCATGTACATTGGTTGCGGGCACATCCCCGGTGGGGGGCGTGCAGGAGGCAGCTGGTCGATGTTTCTCTCTCATCGATGTTTCTAGCTCTCTGTCCCTCTCTCTTCCTCTCTGTGAAAAATCAATAAAATATATATATAAAAAAAAGAAGTTTAAAAAAAAATAGTCCCTAAATAACAAAAAAGACTATATAAAGAAGCAGATATATTTTTTGTTTTTATTGACTTTTTCTTCTTCATGATATATAATTGGTCATTTTTTTCTGTCTATTGTTACTTCTTTTACTAGTATTTCTACATATTATTGTTTTATAACATCTTGAGTCTCTTTTTGTTTAATTTGTTTTGTTTTGTTTTAAATATTATGTTTTTCTTTTCCTATTTTATGAACCTCATGGCACTTACTTCTAGTGTCCTTTCTATTGATATGTAATTAATTTTGTCAAGATTATGTTTCTATGTTTGATTTTGGTAATAGATTTATTCAAGTGTTTCTTCATGAATTTTAATTTTCAGATTCATAATGAATGGAACATATATTTTCCTGTCTTTTTTGCCATATCTTTCTACATACACTTTTATTTGTCTAATCATTTTTCGTGTGTGAGGTAGATTTAAAGCCTTTGGTTGTTTACCCTTTTTTATGGAAATGAAGATACTGAAAAGAAATCAGAACCAATGAACAATTCTAGTAGTCATGTCACTCCTGAATTTAATGCTACATTTGTGTATTTGCTCTGCCCTCCCATGTATGTGGCTTCAAATAAGTCATTGCTCAAAGAGTCATTAGTATGAAATTTTCTTTAGATGTATACATGAATGCAGGAATCCCCATCTCCCTTTCTAGATTCAGGTCTTCTGTCTCAAGCTGCCACCCTCCCCACCCACAAATTGCTGTCCTAAATAAAATCTAACCATAATTACTCTGGACTTCTTGCCATATCTTCTTGCTTTCAAAAGTCAGAGATCAGCACACTATACCTTGTGCCTTGTTCAATACTTTCCATTTTACATCACAGAGATATACTTACTAGTATTTTTAAATATAGCTCTGTATTTGTAATTTGCTGTTTTAATTCATTATTGCTATGGATTTGCAGTAGTGGGTAAGGGAGAAATTTAGCAAACTAATCTAATAACAACACTTTTGAGGGAAGCATATTTATCTTATTTTCATGTTTATGGTGGAAGTCCCTGTAATTTCTTCACCATTTTGTGTATATTGCTGCATTTTTGCCCTATTATCAACAGTGATATTTGTTGAATGGCAGAATGAAAATTAATAAATAAATATTTCTTGATTTGGTAGAGCAATTTTAATATAAAAAAGACATCATTAGCAACATTATACTGACATATAACTCAGGTGTCTTGTTAACTGAAATTATGTGGATTTCAGATAACTTTTATCTGACTTGACTGATTTTCTCAATTCTCCATTAAGTTAGGTAAATAGGTTCAGGAAAATAAGATAATATTTTTCTAAGAATATGATAATTTGGAAATTGAACTTGACCTAAAGACACATATGATATGGAATTTTTGGACTGGAACCCAGATTCTTTGTCCGCCAGAATCAAAGAATGAATCCATGGACAGAAAGTGGTATAGCAAAGGTGGAAATTTATTGAAGAACAAGTACAGACTCCCACATGGAGAGCGGGAAAGAGTCCCACAGAGTTCCTTTTCCCTATGGCTTTTAAAGGCTGCAGATCTTGGTGCCTTGATATCCTCTCTGATTGGGCACTATTCCCTTAGACTGGTTACTGTAGTAACTCCTGGGCTCAAAGGGGGACATATGAGGTTCTCCCCCCCTCCTTCCTTATTGTTTTCCTATACCCTTTGGTCTTTCTTCTTCTCCTTCTGGACTAAGGGCTTCCTTCTCTTTATTTTGTAAATATAGACCTTTTGCTGTTCCCAGCTCCCTCATTCTATGGAAATGTACCAGTTGCTGCTCTGCAGCCCTGTGCTTCCTCCATGGTCCCCCTAATTTCCAAAATGTCTAATACTTCTAAAACCTGTCTTATTTTATCCCTAAAAATTCCTGTTTCACATAGAGAATTATTTTTCTACTGAAAAAGCTAGGTAGATTTTATGCTAATTCTTAAAGCAAATAATTATTATAGAGCACGCTTATGAAGGAAATTCATTAGATACACTATTTTAATATTTGAAAAAGCATTATAAGATAAGTATATTTCCCTTAAATACTGTAATTTAAAGTTTATATTTTCTGAAGCAAAACCTTAATTTGAAACAAGGCTCTCATGGGAATATTACTTAACATATAAAAATGTAATCATTCAAGAATGAAATCATTGGATGTAAATGAAATTATTGTTATTTTACATTTAATTGTGCCAGATTGTCCAATTTACTCAGATAATAGCAGGCTAGGAATTTAGTATCTTTGAAACATTCTATGGATATTCATATTCTCTGTGAGAATAAACAAGTCATCTTTTCTGTCAAAGAACAGTTTAGATGGCCGCCACTTTTGGACTGCATGACTTGGCAGCCACCATGTTGGCCGCATGGCTTGCAGCTCCCCTGGGGGCTGCCATCTTGAAACAGCAAAGGCCATCCCCTCCCTTTGAATTAGCCAATCGTGAAAGACTGTGTGCCTGAGCTCCAATCAAGAGCAAAGGACAGGTCACATGCCTAAGGGATTATAAACCCAAGCAGCCCGCCTGCTTGGTGTGCATGTGCTTCCAGACCATGTGTGCGCACCCTTCTACGTAGAAGTAAAGATGTTTGCTTTGCTGCCTGGCTCCCGAATGTTTTGTATTCTACCAGAACCCTTGACTTGGGGGGCTCGCCTTATTTCTAACATTCTCTGACACTTTAATGTCACAAATATATGCCCATGCCCACTTAAAGGCAGGAACATCTTCCCTTCCCCACCATTTTCCTGTACTTTTCCTTGTTGTTTAGTCGCAGCATGAGCTGCCTCATGATTGATGAAACCCAGCAGGCTGTTACAACCATTCAGAGAATAAGCTATGTCTTCATTTATACCTTATTAACTTAAATGCCAGAGTTCATTGGAATGTTACAATTGCTAAAACACAATCCGATCAACCAGTTGAGGGAAAAAGGCTAAACATTTATGCAGAAATCTCTGTGTATATAAATATCCATGACATTAGTTATGAAAGTTATCTGGTCCAGAATACAGGCTTTACCATCTTATAAGTTCAATGGTAAATTTCACAGTCACTAGGGTTAACTATATTGTATTTAAGAACAGACACGATCTGACATTGGTGTGGAGAAGTTAGAAATAATGGTTGGCCCCACTGAAAGTTATTTTATTTCCAAAAATAAACTGTATGAATGAAATTACACATAATTGCTGTTGTCTCAAACCTATCCTTGCACTCTTATTCTACAAAGCTGTAGCTCTTACTCTCCATTGCTATGTTCCATAATGTGATAATATGGATCATATATAATTTTACCAGTCACATACTTCCCTTCCTTGTCCTTGTTCAGGCTATTTTTAAGTTCCAAATGTTTTTCTTTTAAATGTACAGCAACTAAATTCCTGCCTGGCCCTGAAGGAAAAATTTAAGTGGTAAGTCCTACCTGCAGACCAATTCAGTTTCAGAGAGAGATCGTTCTTATCCTTCTATACAGATGATTTATATCTACCTCAAAGCTAATAATTCATTCAGCCATATAAATATATAATATCCCTTCAAAGATTTTACAGATTTTTACTTATTTATTTACTTTTTAGCTTTATCACTTCTCATCATTAAATGGTTGCTCTAACAAGTAAAACATGCACACATTTTAATAGACTACTTAGTTAATATTACAGTGCTTAATAAATAGAGACTTTAGGAAATCTTTCCCGCTCCCCACGTGGGAGTCTGTGCTGTGAGATTCTTTCCCACAAATCTCTTCTCTCAATCCAACTGCTATCCCCCTCCCCACGTGGGAGTCTGTACTTATTCTTCAATAAATTTCCACCTTTGCTATACCAGAAAAATAAAAACTTTGCAGCCATATGAGTCTATTTACCACCCACCCAACATGTATGCTGTAAGTGTCAAAAAATTTTCACCAGCACACATTAAAGTTTCGTAAGATATTCATATTTACCAAATAAAATGCTGGATGCTTAGTTAAGTTTCATTTCCACTTAAACAAATACTTTTCAGTGTAAATATGTTCCATCTAATATTGGAACATATGAATACTTAAAAATTGTTACCTCAAATTTAAATAGAAGTGTGAATTCCATATTTAATTGGAAATATTATAAATTCCCCCAAAATACTATAATTTAGTCTTATTAGTTTTAGAGAAATTGATAGAGAGAGAGAAAAATAGTCTTTTACTCATCAAGGTTACTCCCACTGTTTTTCATTCCTACCTAAATATCCAAATATCCATGAGTAGCATTTCTCTTCAGGCTGAGGACCCTTTAAAAAATACGGTCTGTAGATTCCAAGTTTAACTGCTGTTTTCAGTCAATATCTTCAGTTTTTCCTTCCTGGGAAAATGATTTAGTTATATGAAAAACAAACAGACAAAACACAACCATTTAAATAACTTTCCTTAAGCCCTGTGCTATCCATTATTTGTGTTCCCCCCAAATGTATACGTCAAATTTCTAACCGTCAATACGATGGTATAAGGAGGTGAGAAAAATTTACAAGCCATTGGGTCATGAGGTCAGAGACCTCACAAATTGAACTGGTGTCCTCTTAAAAGAGATCCCTGAGAGCTCTTTACCCTTTCCGCCATCAGAGGCCGCAGAAAGAACACGGCTACCTGTGAAGCAGGAAGTGAGCTCTCACCAAACACCAAACCCTTCAGCACCCTGACATGGACTTTTCAGCCTCCTGAACCGTGAGGCACAGATTGCTTTTGTTTATAACACCCAGTTGTGTTTTGTTAGAACAATCTGAACAGACTAAGCTACCCTGTGAATTTACTTTTCTATTGTTTATTCATATTTATTTGTGCTTTACAAATCTCCTCTCTCAATCCAACTGCTATCCATTTGTAGATTTTACTTCATTACTTTCTGGTTGTTTAACATTCTTTCCTTTGCTTTTGGTGTTGTGTTGCACATTGCTATGTGTCCATCAGTGTTTTTTTGTTTTGTTTTTTTAAAGTTATGTATCTATCTGTAAACTTGGAAGGATTCTTTCAAACTTGGACCAATGCTTTTCTTCCATTTTAGGAAATTTCAACAGTTTTCTCATTAAATATTGCATTTTCTTCATTATCTCTTTACATTTCTTTTGAACAATATTTGGAACTTCTCACTCCTCCTTATGTTTGTCCTATTCCTGTCTCTTTATCTCCTTTTATTCCACTGTGAGTAACTTATTCAGATCTACACTCTTCTATATTGCATCTCTCTTCATTTAATACATTCTTTAGCCCATTCACTAAGTTATTTATTGAAGAATATTTTAGTTATTTCTAGAACTTCTATTTATTTTATCTGGAGTTGTTGGCTCGATGGTTCATGGTTTGCTGCTTTTCATTGCATTCTCTCTTTTATCTTAATTTCTCCTTCATGCAAACATTGTCAGGAGGGAAAACGACATGCCAGAATTTCCTGTTTTTAAATTGGATTCATTTTTCACAAATTCAAGCTTGTTCTTCACTTTCTGCCTGGAGAACATCTGAATAGTACTTCTTATATCCCTATTTCTATCTACACTAATAAAAGACTAAGATGCAAATTGACTGTACCTTCGTGATGCCCAACAGCCAATCAGGAGTGAGTATGCAAATTAACCCAACAAAGATAGTGGGTTAATTTGCATACGCAGGTGCCCAGCGGCTGGGGGCGTGGCGGGATGCTTGCATTGTCGCCATGGTGACGACACAGGTGTTTTGCACTGCTCCAGCTGCTCCAGACCTCTGGGTAGCATGGGAAGGCAGAAAGGCAGCTCTGGGCCAGAGCAAAATGGTGGCTCCAGCCGGAGTGAAGGTGGTGCCGGCAGCCAGGGGAAGGAAGGCCCATTCTTGTACAAATCTTTGGGCATAGGGCTTCTAGTTTACAATAAAAATATCCAACTTCTGGATTAGTTATGACAGCCATACCCTCACATACAGATCTTTATACTTTCTGCTCCCAACTCCCATCCTTATTGGTCTTGTAAAACTTCACTGTGTCCATGTATTTTATGGTCAGCCATAAAAAAAAATAGGAAAAAACCCTAAATCTATGCTGAATATTCTCTTAACTGCATCCTTTATTTAAAGTATCAATCGCACTTTTGGTCATTGTTTCATCCATAACTCTCTCAAATAATGACTTCTTTCTATTCCCAACTACTGCCATTCTTCATTGTCAGAATCAAGTATTGTACTTTTGCAATCACCTACATACACTCTTTCCAAATAATTTCCCCTGCATCCCTGGTCCCAACAATTCTCCGACCCTGCTGGGACCAACCTCTCACTGGGCCTCCCTTTGCACTACAACTACCAACTTTACATCCGTAGTTCCTTCTTTACATGACTTGGAATTCATGGTCTATTGTTACAATTTTTCAGCCCTACTCACTAAATTGGCTCTTGGATGTTTGCACCTGTACATCTCAAGTTAGTAATTTTCCTATATTTCAGATACTCACCTGGCACCATATAGAGTTGCACAATATTATTAGCTCTATTCCCTATGCTGCATTTTACATCTCTATGATGATTTTGTACTACCAATTCTTACTTCTTAATCCCTTCTCAATTTTCATCGAGCATCCTTGCCCCCAATTCCTCTGGCAACCCTCCATCTGTTCTCTGCAATTATGAGTTGGTTCTATTTTGTTTGTTGATATTGGCATAAAAACAGACATATGAATCAATGGAACAGAATAGAGAGCCCAGATAAGCCCACACTTATATGCTGCAACAGTGACTTACCACATTAACTTCCTATCAAACTTACTTCTCCCTGGATGCTCTTAAGCCAGCCCTTTCACATATGTGCTAAAAAACAGCCCCTCTCACCTTTTCATCTACATTATTTTATACCAGTGTTCTCTCTGTCCTGTATTAATATTTTGACACTTTATTGAATTATTCTATCAGCATACAAAAGAAGTTTCTATTTCTTGCAAATAATTGAACTAACTAACTGACACACAAAAACCAAAAACCTATCTTCAACATATATCTCCCCTTCTGCTACAACCCTATTTTTCTCCCCTTTTTAGGAAGAGAATCTTAAGAAATTATGCTCAATATCTCCTGTTGTTAAGCTTTTATAAAAAAACTAGAGGCCCGGTGCACGAATTGTACACAGGTGGGGTCCCTCAGCCTGGCTAATGATCAGGGCACATTGGGACTGCAGGAGTTTGGCTGGCAGGAGGAGGGGCCAAGGGAGATTCTGATCAGGGCTATCGAAGTCGGCTAGCTGGGGAAGGGGCCACGGGAGGTTGGCTGGCCACCCCATCGGAGTGGATGGGCTGGATGGTAGAGGGGAAGGACCATAGGAGGTTGGCTGTGGGAGCACACTGACCACCATTGGGCAGTTTCTGCATTGAGTGTCTGCCCCTGGTGGTCAGTGCATGTCATAGAGAGTGGTCGACTGGTTGTTCGATCATTCGGCCACTTAGGCTTTTATCCTAATACTAAAGGCCCTGTGCATGAAAATTCATGCACTGGAGGGGGGTGGTCCCTCAGCTCAGCCTGGCCCCTCTCATAGTTCGGGAGCCCTTAGGGGCAGGAGGTGACCCAGCGATCTGGGGAAGGCGACACCCCCATCACACCTCTGCTGTTGCCACTGCCGGCAGTCCAAGCCTCGGCCAGCCCTGGTTACCTGAGCCTAGGGTGGCCCTGGGTGGCTGGGAAGCTGCCACCCAAGGCTTGCCTGTGCCTCAGGCCCACCCTGGGTGGCTGGGAAGCCAATATCTGAGGCTTCCCTTCCCCTCAGACTGGCCCTAGGCATCTGGGCAGACATCATGCAAGGCTTGCCTGTGCCTTGGGCCAGCCTTGGGCGGCTGGGGGGCTGAGGGCGGGTCCAGCCACACTGCATGACTGCCACCCCCCCAGGCTGATCTGAAAGGACTGGGGACTCCAGCGGGGCTGAGGGGATTGGGCACTGCCATCTTGTGGATATGGGCACCTTAATCTTTGTGACGGTATGATGGTCAATTTGCATATTCCCTCTTTATTAGATAGGACTAGAGGCCTGATGCACGAAGATTCATGCAAGAGTAGGGCTTCCTTCCCCTGGCTGCTGGCACCGCCTTTGCTCTGGCCAGAACCACCTTTCTGCCTTCACTGCAGCCCAGAGCTGCCTTTCCAGCTTCGCTCCAGACCAGAGCCACCTTTCTGCCTTCGCTCTAGCCCGGAAACGCCTTTCTGCCTTTGTTCCGGCCTGGAGCCGCCTTTCCATTCTTGCCTTGTTGTGTCAATTTGCATATTTCCTCCTTATTGGCTGTGGACACCACCATCTTTGTTGTGGAGTTATGGTCAATTTGCATATTTGTCTTTATTATATAAGATATAAAAACCCTGGGTCCTACACATCCACAATTAGCAGGAGGCTCTACCAACTGTAAGTCAGTCCTGCAGTCAGCGCTGGGCTGCCGGGGTGACCCAGCATTGACTGCTGAGGGTGCTGTAAATCAGGCCCAGAGAGTGGCCTGGAGACAGGAGCAGGGACTGATCCGTAGCCTCTGTGGCAGCTGTTGATCAGTATTTGCCTCTCTCTTTCCCGGCCTGGTCAGCAGCCATGCCTCCATTTCTCTCTAGGCCTCCACCAGGGCTGCTGATCAGCCCCGCCTTTCCGATCAGGCCCCATTAATAGGCCCAGAGATGCTGACTGGCATAGAAACCAACCAATCAGAACCAAATCTGGGTCAACTGCAAGGAGCCAATGGCTGCCTAAGAGGCAAAGCTTTTGATGCTGACTGGCAAAGAAACCGACCAATCAGAACCAAACTGGCCGGCAGAGAAGGGCAGTTGGGGGTGATATTGGGCTTGCAGGGGAGGTCAGTTGGGAGTGAGATCAGGCCAGCAGGGGACAGCCTTTGGGGGCGAGATCAGGCCGGCAGGGGAGGCAGTTGGGGGCTACCAGGCTGGCAGGGGAGGGCAGTTGGGGGCGATTGGGCCGGCAGGCGAGTGGTTAGGGGATGATCAGGCTGGCAGGCAGAAGCAGTTAGGGGTAATCAGGCAGGCAGGCAGGCAGGCGAGCGGTTAGGAGCCAGCAGTCCCAGATTGTGAGAGGGATGCCCGACTGCTGGCAGTAGAACATCCCCCACAGGGTCCCAGATTGGAGAGGGTGCAGGCTTGGCTGAGGGATACCCTTCTCCCCAGTGCATGGATTTCATGCACCAGGTCTCTAGTATATATAGATGAGAGAAGATCAATAATATGAGGAAGGAAAAGGTATATCTAGGGAAAATGAGGATGTAAGTGCTACATGGCATATCAGAAGCTATGTTTCCCTTTCCCATAACAAATATATGGTGCATAAAACAACCTCATAATTAGTTAAATTTCTCAACATGTATATTTTTTCCCAAAGATTCTATGAAAATCAAAGATTATGTGGGAAAAAAAAGTATAGGTTCTAAGCTAGATATAACATTAAGATAGACTAATATGGTTTCAACTAGTTGCCTGGTGCATGAAATTCATGCACATTAAAAGGGAATTAATTAGAGGAAATATTTTAATATTGCTATTTGCACTTTCTCTATAATAGAAGTGTCAGATATGAAAGAAAATTAGTAAAATGTATATGAAAATCTTCCTCCTGTCAGAGTCTGGGGTGTGCCATAGGACCCAGAGTCAAGTCTTCTCTTACCCACACACACCTTGAAATTGCACGAGATCCTGACCCATCCGGCCCTACCTCTCTGAAGCCCCACCGGGTGGGGGGCTCAGCCTCAGGGCCCCTGGCTCACCCTCAGGTCCCCCAGCTTGGCGCTGGGGCAGGGGGCACAGCCTCAGGTCCCCCGGCCCAGTGCTGGGGAATTGGGTGCACCCTCAGGTCCCCTGGCACCATGACGGGGGGTCACACCTTGAGATCCCCCGTCAAGCCCTGCAGGTGAGGGGTGTAGCCTGAGATCAACCATCAAGCCCCACTGTGCAGGGGCACAGCCTGAGGTCAACTGTCAAGCCCCACTCGGCAGCGGGTGCAGCCTGAGGTCCCCCATCCAGCCCCGCTGGTCAGGGGTCATGGACTCAGGTATCCCGTCAAGCACCACCAGGCAGGGGACATGGCCTGAGGTCCCCCGTCAAGCCCCGCTGGGAAAGGGGTTGCAGCCTCAGGTCCCTGCTGGTCGTTCATTATGGGAACCCCGCCTCCGCTGTGAGCCATCCTATGTTACAGGAACCTCGTCTCCGCTGTGGGTGCAGCCATCTTGTGATGGCATGATGGCTAATTTGCATATTACATCTTTATTATATATGATAGCTAAGATGAACTTACAGTCTTAAGTTATTTTCAGGAGTATTGTTGTAATATATAAAGAAATATAAATATTGCTATATCTGTGCAAGCACAACTCCTTTCCATACATGTGGTTAAAATAAGCACAATGGAAAAATCTCTTAGAAATGTTTCATTATGCAAATTCAGAAAAGAATTATATAATTATTTATTTCATTTATATGTTTTTCAAATTCTATTTTCATTTATAGTCATTTTTATGAATGTCAATAACTCCTCTAGTATACATATTTTCACATCTACATTATAAGAATTTTACTTAATTCACAAAAATATATACATTATAGTTTATTTAAAATACCTACTTTGCTAAATACTATTACAAGTTGAATATATATATATATATATATATATATATATATATACACACATATACTGTATATATGTATTTCCAAATATGAAAAAAATTGATTTGCCCTGCTATTTAAAATGTTCTGACTTCAATTTATGTAACAAATGCTATTTATGGCTCATAAAAAAGATTCTCATAGGAAACTAAAGGTGTAAGGCCACACACTAAAGATGTTACAATGCATGCAAAGAATGCCTGTTTAATTTTCAACAGCATAGGTGTGAAATATTCTTCCTTTCCCCTGAGTTTATCGTTTAGCTATGAAATATTTATGACAGAGGAAAGAATAAAAATGAGAAGACTGCAAAGTGCGGGAAATTAAAGGTGTTGAAATAAACTTGATTGATTCTAAAACAGAAGAAGAACCAAATACTAAAGACTATCACAAACTCTTGTCTTAGAGATAGAAATGCACTGAAATCCAAATGCAATAGATATTTCCTGGCTATAACATTAGTTTGCTTAAAGAATAGTAACAGAAAAATATGAATCAGTTAACACCTTAGTAGAATCTTTAAAGTTATTTTGGAGTGATAATCAGAGAACTTCAGAAGAGACATAGTTAATTCACACACACAAAATAGCAACAACTTACACACACACACACACACACACACATGCACACACACACACACATACACATTCACACACACAACTAACCTCAAATATTTGATTGCTACTGGGTAGCTCTAGTGATCATCAAGGTATATCCTTAAGTTTCTCTGACTTAATAGCTAAAACAACCAGATAAATATGCTTTAGGTGACTGTAAAGCATATTTAAAGCTGACTGTAAAGAAATTGTTCTCCAAGCCTGGCTCTTTGGGGAATTAGTGAGTTTTCTTACATGGGAAATATTCTAGCATAGCCCAAACAGCCACTTGATTGGAAAACGTAGAAGGAATTATGAGTGTTACTGGTATAAATTGCACATTTTCAAATTTTAGATGTGGAAAAATGAACCTTTATATTTCTATAACAACCTAGTTTATCTTACTAATTTTCCACTTACATTTCGGAGTGTGATGTTCTGAACTAATGATAAACATAGTGCAGGGCTTTCCTTCCGTCTTCTTCTATACTTAGGGTCAATGGGAACTTGATGTGCAGAGTTTCATGTGCGATCATGGTATCCAGGGAAATGTGGCATCTGGTTTATTACTGTCCTCTCTCCCCTACTAGACTTTGCAAATGTACATAATCCACTGTGCTATTTCGTTCTTAGGGAACTTTTTTTTTTTTTGCTGCCTTTGTATCTACAATGCTTTTATTGACTCCTTTGTGTTTCTGTTTCCATGTTTATTCAGTATTCTCTTCATCATTCTCTTTCCAAACATGATGCCTCTCCAGATTAGCTCACCAGTAGCTAATTTTTTGTTTTTCTCAGGAACATTAGAACTATGCAGATGTAGTATCATGCATCATTCTGGGAGCCCAGAACTCGGTGTGTCAACCTCATACAATCTAGGTGCCTTATCATTTCACTGACTTGCTATTTAACTTGGCACCTCACACATCTGCTTTTCAGTTTCTCTGGCATCAAGCTAGATATTTAAACTTCCCTAAGAGGGTTTTAGTCTCCCAGACTCAAAAGCATAGTCCTTCGACATTCAGAGATCTCTAAGCTTATCCAGGTTTTCCATTTCCACCTTCCTCCAACAATTTAGGATTTGGGCTAGTATGAGGATGGAGCATTGCCTTCTCTGGACTGCTGCCCCATATCTAACTGTATTACTTTCTTTTCCCTCTTTCAGTTCTTAGACTATTCCAAACCTTGGCCTAGCCATTGACTTTATTTCTTCACTGTGTAATAGGAACATTAGTTCTTACATTTTTCAATGCATAGTTTTTTCTAATTTATTTCAATGACATACTTTCTGTGCCCTTAAAGTGGGTTGAATAGTGGCCCCGAAGAATTGTCCACATCCTAATTCCTGGAGCATGAAAATGTTACCTTATTTGGAAAAAGGGTCTTATTCTTTCAATTTTTAATCAGTTGATTTAGTAATTTTTAAATTTCTATTTCAATTTTCTTCTATTATGCTCACTGTAGTTGTTTTGTTTTCGTTTTTCATTTTTTTCACCCAAGATGATTCACTAGGCTTCCCATTAAACTGGCTACACACACACATCCTAAGGCCATTTTTACATCAAGTATAAAGTAAAAATTACATTTCATTTTTCTCCTAAACACCATCTATGGCATCTTATGATAAGCATCTAAAACTACTTAAGCCTTTGTAATATGAAATTTTTCCAAATTAGAATGGAACCACTTTTGATTTAGTATATCATGGCCCACAAAGTAAATATACATGCTACTGGATTAAATACCCTTGCCTGCATACTCTACTTTGTCTGTATTGGGTTACTCAAAACATACCAAAGCAGGCAGGTACTGGAAAGAAGTCCATCTCTACGTTGCCTGCAGCCAAAAGATAGCACATGACTGAGGGTTTTTTGTGTTGTTTTTAATATATTTTTATTGATTTCAGAGAGGAAGGGAGAGAGAAATAGAAACATCAATGATGAGAGAGAATCATTGATCGGCTGCCTCCTGAACATCCCCTCCTGGGGATCGAGCCTGCAACCCAGGCATGTGCCCTGACTGGGAATAGAACTATGACTGCCTGGTTCATAAGTCCAAGCTCAAACACTGAGCCACACTGGCTGGTCGCACATGACTGAGTTTTGCAGTGAGAACACATTAATTGTTTGGGAAGCCTATTCTAGTCTGCTTTTAATGCTTATGAAAAGCTGACAGCTCTTAAGCCATACCAAATACACAAAAGCGACACATGAAGAGTTGTTTTAAAAGGAAGAGAAATAAACAAAACAGAGAGTATCTGATTTCTTACCTGTCAAGTTTCTATCCCTCTTTAACTTCTTTCCCCCTTTCTATGGTGACTACAAGAAACATCAATTAAAAGTTACTACCAATAAAGCACCACTGTGTTAAGGGTAGCTGCTATCTCTCCCTTGCACAATGGCAGTTCATCCAGAGGCAGACTTCTCCGTAATTACTGACAGGAGGATTTTCTCCAGGCTGTGTAGATTCAGCTGCATGAGGCAGTGAGATTGGCAGCTGTGGTTGAAAAAGTAAAATGGTAAAGACTAAATACTGGCAATAAATACAAAAGGCAACTGTAACAGTATTAATGTGGTATTTTTCTTATAGCTTGCACGTGTATGAAATGTAGCACAAGGTCACACATAATGGCTACACATTTAATGCATATAGCAGCCGGTTATCACTCATACCATTTTATTGAATGCACAAAATGACTACATAGGCTTCGACACAGCAAAAGCCTGTGGAGACATCAGCTAAGCCAAAGCATCCCAGTCATGGAGACACTATCAAGGCCCTGCTGAAACAAATCTGAATTTAATTTAAACTCCGCAGGAAAGGGTGCTCTCTATTCTCACTGCTGGTTTTGCCTCAGCACTAGGGAGTGGGGCTCTTTATCAGCCACCTGCTCTTCCACAGAGCTGTTTTAACTAAAATGGATTTTTTTGTTTTTTTTTTTTAATTTTATGGTTTTCAACAATCAAGGTCCATGATCCAGAACTGCAGGCAGAGGTATTGCTGAGGAACAAAAAGAGTAACGCTTTCTTAATTTTTTGAATCAGCTGAAGCAAAATAGGAAGATTTATGAGTAAAAAGCATTACTTAAGACTCTATGTATTGATCGTGAGCAGAAGGGAAGCCAATGCCATTGCTGTTTCAGTCTTCAAGTATTTTAATGGGTGGATACAATTTCCAGTGGAATGTCATCTCTTTTAATTATTTATTCTGCATCACACAAACAATTTTCTGAGGCAGATTGCAAACATGGTATCTCTCTAAACAAAATTTTTGGTTTCAAACAATTCTATACCATTTATGTCATTAGGATAGACTAAAGAAGATTAAATGCAATGGTTGCATGGACTTAATGAAGGCAGTATTTAAAACATTACTTCAGTAATTCTTTGATTGTGCTGTTTTTATATGTTCTGCTCACTAAAGTTATTTCAGATATCAAAAGAGTGAGGAATTAAGGCCAGCTGTGTTGCATTGAAAAATATTCTGGTCCTATTAAGATTTTCTCTTTCTACTTACACAAAACCCCCTCTATTTAGCTTTAACATTGGAATGGCATAATGGGCATTTTAAGCATGATTATTACATCCTGAAATGTTATGAATGGTATTTTCCCAAGATAAAAATTCAAATTGCCTTAGTAATTTTATATTTCCCATGTACTTGAGACTCCATATACATTTTTTTTTTTTACTAGTAGATAGTCAATATATTTTAAATGAATTGAGTCTTATTTTTCTCTAGGGTCTTTGGGGGAATATAAAGTTGAATAATAATCAATCCCAGTTCTCAATAGCATTTTAATGTAAAAGTGGAATTGATTAAAAGAAGTGCCATTTTGCCGAAACCGGTTTGGCTCAGTGGATAGAGTGTCGGCCTGCGGACTCAAGGGTCCCAGGTTCGATTCCGGTCAAGGGCATATGTACCTTGGTTGCGGGCACATCCCCAGTAGGGGGTATGCAGGAGGCAGCTGATCGATGTTTCTCTCTCATCGATGTTTCTAACTCTCTATCCCTCTCTCTTCCTCTCTGTAAAAAATCAATAAAATATATTTTAAAAAAATAAATAAAAGAAGTACCATTTAAGAACACAGTCATGTTCAGCCTTCTTTTCAGTTGGATTAAGCAAAATGTATAGGTTGTTGAAAGACAGAAATAGATTCTTGGGGTTACAGCTTATTGACCATGATGGTTGTAGATGGGAAGACCCTTGAATGTTAATAATGACCAATTTATATTTAGGTGAATTAGGGAAAACTGCAGACATTTGAATAAGTGAGTGCCATAGTTAATTTTCAAAATGTCTAGAGTACCCAACAGAGCAGCCAGTAGCCAGTGATTAAGCTACTGTATTGCCAGAAAAGAGGCAAACAATTATCTCTGTGAAGATCATGACTGTAAGGATGTGAAGAGGTTAAAAATCATACATACAAAAAAAGAGAGTTTAAAAAATGTTGAAGGTGATATAAAAATTTAGGTAAAAAATTCTTAAAAGGTGGGTAGACACATGAATAAATTGTTATTTGAACTTGCTCTTTATAAGAAGACTAGAGGCCCGGTGCACGAAAATCGTGCACGGGGGCGGGGGGGGCGTGTCCCTCAGCCCAGCCTGCACCCTCTCCAATCTGGGACCCCTCTAGGGATGTCCGACTGCCCATTTAGGCCCGATCCCACCGGACATCCCTCTGACAATCCAGGACTGCTGACTCCCAACTGCTCGCCTGCCTGCCTTCCTGATTTCCCCTAACTGCTTCTGCCTGCCAGCCTGATCACCCCCTAACCACTCCCATGCCAGCCTGATTGATGTCTAACTGCTCCCCTGCCAGCCTGTTTGCCCCCAACTTCCCACCTCTGCCGGTCTGGTCACCCCTAACAGCCCTCCTCTGCAGGGTTGATCACCTCCAACTGCCCTCCCTTACAGGCCTGGTCCCTCTCAACTGCCTTCCCTTGCAGGCCTAGTCCCTCCCAACCACCCTCCCCTGCTGGCCATCTTGTGATGGCCACCTTGTGTCCACATGGGGGCAGGATCTTTGACCACATAGGGGCAGCTATCTTGATCTTGTGTGTTGGAGTGATGGTCAATCTGCATATTACTCTTTTATTAGATAGGATAGAGGCCTGGTGCATGGGTGGGGACCAGCTGGTTTGCCCTGAAGGGTGTCCTGGATCAGGGTGGGGGTTCCCTTGTTGTGTGGGGCAGCCTGAGCGAGGGGCCTGTGGTGATTTGCAGGCCAGCCACACCCCTGGTGACCCAAGCAGAGGCCCTGGTATCTGGAATTTATTTACTTTCTACAATTGAAACTTTTTAGCCTGGAGCGGAGCCAAGCCTCCTGCTCGATCCATGGCTGCTGCCATTTCTGTTTGGATTTGTTTACCTTCTATAATTGAAACTTTGTATTCTTGAGTGGAGGCCTAGGTCCACCAGAGACTGTGGAAAGCTTGGCTTCCTCTGTTGCTGGGGAAACCCAAGCCTCCCTTCTGGTAGCCATCTTGGATGGAGTTAATTTGCATACTCGCCCTGATTGGCTGGTGGGCATGGCATGGCTGGTGGGCATGGCTTATGTAGCAGAGTGATGATTAATTTGCATGATACTCTTTTATTAGAGAGGATTGTAGGCATGATAAGTAAATAACAAATAAATAACAATAAATAGAAATATATACAATTTCATAGAAACTTCAATTTGAAAGGTTGAGAACAGAAGGAAAGGGGTGATTAAAAGATAAATCTAATATATGACTTTGAGAAACAAGTGGTACTATTGTTAGAAATGGAGAAATCTGGATCTGTGAAGCTATTTTGAAGGAAAGATAATTAACTCAGCAATGAGAATGTCAATTGGAAGTGCCAGGGATTTCCAGAGGGGATTTTCATAAAGTTGTTTGAAATTTTCAATGAGAATACAAGTACACCAGTAAATGTCTTACTTAATAAAAGGTAAAAATGGAATTTGGGGCATAAATGAAATTAGAAAGAAAAGATTTCAATGAGTGAAGCAGAAAAGGCCAAGTAAGGGAGCCTTAGTGAATGTGAACATGTGAAAAATTACCTCTGAATATTTGGGAGAAGATTACAGAACTGAGAAAATAGATATTATCATTAGTGAGAAAAAAAATGCTTCATTTTGTTTCTGTTGTTTGTATTTGTTTGTTTTTATTTATTGCCAATTTATCATCATGCTAACAGCTTATATATAGATATTTTTTTATTTCTCTGCCTACAATTCAACAAGAGAAAGGAAAATGTAGAGCAATCAAAAGAAAAAGAAGTCATATATTTTTAGATTAGTTCAGGGTTACTCACTAAATATATTTAATATTGATGGTCAAACTCCAGCCCCATCCCTAGATCTCAATTTAGTTTATTTGGCCTGGAGCATGGGTATTCTCACTTTTTAAGTATGTCCCAGTGCTTCTAGTATAATCTTGAGTTAAGGACACTGTAGTCCATGGTATACTTATTGTAGTTTCTTTAGCTATTAAAAAGTGAAGGCTATTCTAAAAAAATATGAATATAAAAATAGTAATTTTATCCCTAAGGTAGATTTATAGTCAACTCTTATAACCAAACACCTTAGTGTAATGAAGACTAAAATGTCCTCTAGATTTACAATTTTTGTAAGTGAAAACTAAGACTCATAGACTAACCATATTTTAACTAACAATTATGGAGGGCTCACTGTGAGCCAGGGGGCTGTTCTACATCCTTTGTATACATTAATCAATGTGATATTCACAATCAACTTTCATTATGCAAATGAAGAAACAAGGAGAAATATATAGGGATTATGTCACTTGCTCAAGGTAACACATACATTTAGTGGAAGATGTAGCATTGCTTCCTAGCCTCTCCAGTTCCAGAGCCCACTGTCTGAGTCACAGCTTTATCACAGCCCTGCGAGTCTCCTCACCCCTTTGCCAATTTTCTTTCCACTGCATGACGCTTTATCTTCCTTGAGGTTAAAATTCTGCAGGTAATATGTAAATATATGTACAAAAGAAGACTCCAGAAAAAAGTGCTCTGATAAATGCATGTTGCTATTTGATTTGTTTCTTATAGAAAGGGACTCATAGGCAAACATTTTTAATATATTTTCACCTTGATAAGCATTATGGGAGATTCTCAATGAACACGTTTACCTTGCAGTTAGAAATAATGAATGCACTAAAATTAAAAAGTGCAGGTTTTATTTATTATATGACACAATAAAGCTATATGCCAATAAATTTCTAGCTTTTTGGGTCTTAATCATGAAATTTAAGAGTACACTTGACAACAAGCTCAGCATTCCTGCAAAAATTATTTTGACTGGAACAGCAGCCACTGATAATATGTGTGCAATTATGTGAAGATATATTGATTCAGTTGTTTGTGATAATCAAAGAAATTGTGCACCAAACCTGCCTTATAAAATATTATTATAACCTAGGTATGTCAAGGACAACATGGTTATAGTGAAATTTTCTTCTCCTAATTCATGACTCAGAAGGGTCTATAAATAATTGAAGATAACTTTAAAAAATAACCAGAACTTGACCAATTTGGGAGAAGTTTTGTGGAAATATTTTCACTTAAGTGGAAAAGGATTCGTTATATGATATTTATTTTGTAATAGCTTTTAAATTAACTAAATTGCTAGGATTTTTAGCTTTTGTTGTTGCTTTTAAATCAATAAATCCATTAGAAAATGATAAACATATTCATGAAAGTTTGATTTTGATTCCCTAAAAGAATCACGTTCAATTAATCTGCATAAATCATAATTGCTTAGTGAATTAATGTTAAATGACTAAATTATTTGCTTTATTCATTGTACCAATTAGTAAGTTGGTTTTATATTAGACACTACTTGTTTATTCATTGACTA
The DNA here is from genome assembly GCF_951640355.1 of Cnephaeus nilssonii. NCBI lineage: Eukaryota > Metazoa > Chordata > Mammalia > Chiroptera > Vespertilionidae > Cnephaeus > Cnephaeus nilssonii. The sequence goes on along the minus strand of NC_137074.1, from coordinate 26,559,294 downwards.
TTAAGCAGCAAATACTTCTTCAGCTGGGAAAATTCCCCACAATAAAAAAATGTCATGTCTTGCCTTAATTCTACAGAAAATAAAGTACCCAAATATGCCTTTTTATTCCTCATGGAATAAGGGCTTAACATCAAAGTCTTCTTTATTGGGCTAAAACTATATATGATAGGATGAATAAAATTGCCTTCCCTTTAGGGGAAAAAAGAAAACAATTAATAGATTGTGACTAAGTATGCTTATTATGTTGAAGAAATCACATCAAGATCACAGTGTGCCTATCCAAAAGACAATTTACAAATAATGTAATAAATTGAGTTTGTAAATTAATTATAAATATATTTTTCTCTAGAGGTAATTTTTGCCTCTTGCAAGTAAGAACCATGATTACCATACTTATATTTTTAAAGTACAAAAATATATTTTTTTCATTTTACCGTAATACAAATAAGTTTATGCAATATTGAAAACTTATTTTTTTTAACCCAAAATAGCATAAGACAAATGTGTGGTTGCCATAAGAGATCACAGAAAAACCAATCTCATGTTAAATTATAATTTTTAAAAACTTGCTAACAAAATGAATTACTAAAGTAAAAGATGTCATATATAATTCTCTGAAAGCTTATGTATCATCAAAAATTAACATAAAAAACAGTTTTTATTTTAATAAAATTAAAAATACATTTAGCTTAATGTTTAACTATTTGGATTTCTGAGATATTACTTCTTAACCCGTATTTTCCAGGATCATAAAAATATCAGTTATGCAATGTTTGTATTTGCTTCTCTGAAGTGCCTACACATTGTTCTAGAAAGTTATAATACATTTCTAAAGGAGTACTTCAGTTTGAATCATAGTTATGTTAATATTTTCTTTTATATGACAAATAGAACCTTGGAAAAATTTAAAAAGGAAAAGAATATGCAAGTAGAGAATTCCCTTTGGAATGAAATTCTTAATTAAATATTTTGATTTTAATTATTTTTGTGATTTCCCAATTTGAAGTATAGCTTGCTGAAATATGTTTAAAAGATTACTTATACCAAACAAATTTTGAAGTCACACACACACACACACACACACACACACACACACACACACACACACGTTTGTAAATATTGTTTGTTTCAAGAATGAAGGGATATTTTATTATTGTCCAAAACTGTTTATGATTTGTGATAGGCAGATTTCTAAGTTACTCCTGTATTAGTTTGCTAGGATTGCCATACCAAAGTCACCGACTGAGTGGCTTAAACAACAGCAAGTTATTTTTTCACAATTCTTTAGGCCAGAGTCTGAGGCCAAGGTGTCACCAGGTATGGTTTCTTCTGAAGCCTCTCTCCTTCGCTTAGAGATGGCCACCGTCTTCCTGAGCCTTCACATCATCATCCTCTGTAGGTGTTGAGGTACAATTTCTTCTTACAAGGACACCATCCTAATATTGGGTTTGCACATATCCTAATAATCTAATTTTAACTTAATTACCTCTTTAAGAACCTCATCTCTAAATACAGGTACTGGTGACAAGGATTTCAACATAAGAATTTTGAGGAGATGCAATTCAGCCCATAATAGCTCCCAACACCACCTCCCCTTGGTAACCCTATATACTCTCATATAATTACTTCTTGAATTTGTGTAGGGTCAGATTAAAGGATAAACTATTCATTTGATTATGTCCTCTATCCATTGACTTTAAGTTAATATTAGAGAAATTACTTTGGGCCAATTTGACCTAATTAGGTGACTCCTCTAAAAGAAGACCCTCTCATGCCAAACGAGAGAGAGAGAGAGAGAGAGAGAGAGAGAGAGAGAGAGAGAGAAAGAGAGAGAGAAAAGAAAAGAAAAGAAAAGAAAAGAAAAGAAAAGAAAAGAAAAGAAAAGAAAAGAAAAGAGAAAAGAAAAGAAAAGGAAGAAAAGAAAAGTGACATGTAGTTAGAGGGCCTAATGGAAAGGATCATAGGGAAAGCTCTGGGAGTGGAGAGTAGTTCCAGCCAACAAATAGCAAGGAAACAGGACCTCATTCACAGAGCTCCTAGGAAGAGAGATCTGCTAACAACCAACCATGTGAGCTTGGAAGATACCCTTGTGGTTCAGATAAGTTCACGGCTCCCCTGACATTTTATTTTCAGCCTGGTGAGATCCAGCTAATCTTTGCTCAAATCATGTCCCGAAAAATGTGTGAGATAATATGTGTGTTGTTTTAAGAAGCTAAATTTATGATAATTTGATGTGCAGAAATAGACAACAAATTCTTGCTCTTAAGTCAAACACAATTACTGTGCACATTGAATTATTTTTTCCATAATTATTGTTCCTCATAATTAATTCATCATCTATCAATAATAGACATTTAATGTAATATATGTTGATGTCAAATTATAATGTTGTACACCTGAAATTTATATAATGTATATACCTAATTTACTTCAATAAAAATAATAGATGTTAAATATGATTAGATAGAATTGTCAACAGATGTGCCACCTAACATACCTGAGTCTTAACCAATATTTTCAGCAATTAAAATACTAAATATTTCTGCCTCAAATTTCAATGGAAGAAGAAAAATATACTGTATACTTGGGTTAACCTCAAATTATTAAAAAAACAAAAAACTTGTCTGATCAAGAGTGTTACATTTGAGACTTTGGGCTTTACTAAACTTATTTTTTTATCATATGTTATAAAATCAATCAAAAAGGAAGCATATATGGAGACAATATATAAATATACAGAAGACAAAATATTTAAATAGAGATGTCAATTGAAGTTATATAGTAGTGGTTTTGCAAATGTATTAAGACAACTAAGTTTAGAACTTACAATTCATCAGTCCAGAAGAGGTAAGAGAGAAGGATATGATTTGCCTATACAAATAATGAGAAGTAAATATAAAGTTGACATTTTAGGAAAATAGTTTTCACTTCTCTGTCTACTAAGTCTCTGAAAGTGAATATTAAATGGGTTCTTCTCTGCCAGACAAGTAATTGAATTAATAGGAACACATCAAGTCTAAGAGGGAAACAACATCTTTTTCTTTCTTTCTTTCTAAATTCTTTTTGTTGAAAGTATTACAGATGTCCCCTTTTATCCCCATTGACACTCTCTAGGCTGCCCCCACCCCAGGCCTTCACCACACTATTGTCTGTGTCCAATGGTTATGCATATCCTATCTAATAAAAGAGTAATATTCAAATTGACTGTACCTCTGCTATACCCATAAGCCATGCCCATCAGCCAATCAGGAGCAAGTATGCAAATTAACCCAACCAAGATGGCTGTGGCCACAGAGAAAACAGGAGGATTGGGTTTCCCTGGCAATGAAGGAAGCCAAGCTTCTCACACACCCTGGCCGGTCCTGGACTCCACTCAAGGCTACAAAGTTTCAACTATGGAAGATAAATAAATCCCAACAAAAATGGCTGCGGCCATGGAGGCTTGGGTTTCCCTGGCAATGGAGGAAGCCAAGCTTCCTGCATACCCTGGCCGGCCCAGGCCTCCGCTCAAGGCTCCAAAGTTTCAATTATAGAAGATAAATAAATCCCAGATACCAGGGCCTCCACTTGGGTTGCCAGGGGGTGTGGCTGGCCTGCAAACACCACAGGCCCCTTGCACAGGCCACCCCATGTGCCAAGTGAACCCCCATCCTGATCCAGAACACCCTTCAGGGCAAACCAGCTGGCCCCAACCCATGCAGCAGGCCTTTATCCGATCTAATAAAACAGTAATAGGCAAATTGACCATCACTACAACACACAAGATGGCTGCCCCCATGTGGACACAAGATGGCTACCACAAGATGGCCAGCAGGGGAGGGCAGTTGGGAGGGATCAGGCCAGCAGGGGAGGGCAATTGGGAGGGACCAGGTCTGCAAGGGAGGGCAGTTGGGGGAGATAAAGGCTGCAGGGGAGGGCAGCTAGGGGTGACCAGGCCTGCAGGGGAGGGCAGTTAGGGGCAATCAGGCTGGCAGGGGAGCAATTAGGCATCAAACAGGCTGGCAGGGGAGTGGTTAGGGGGTGATCAGGCTGGCAGGCAGAAATGGTTAGGGGCAATCAGGAAGGCAGGCAGGTGAGCATTTGGGAGCCAGCAGTCCTGGATTGTGAGAGGGATTTCTGACTGTCCATTTAGGTCCGATCCCAGTAAGATCGGGCCTAAATGGGCAGTCGGACATCCCTTGAGGGGTCCCAGATTAGAGAGGGTGCAGGCTGGGTTGAGGGACATGCCCCCGTGCACAAATTTTGTGCACCGGGCCTCTAGTCTAAGGAATAAAAAAGTAACATGCTAATTGACCGTACCTTTGCGATGCCCATCAGCCAATCAGGAGTGAGTATGAAAAGTAACCCAACAAATATGGTGGTTTAATTTGCATATGCAGGCACCCAGAGGCCCGGGGCAGGGCTGGACGCAGGCGTTCAGCACCACCCAGCTGCTCAGGGCCTCTAGGCAGCAGTGGGAGGCAGAAAGGTGGCTCCGGCCAGAGTGAAGGCGGTGCTGGCAGCCAAGGAATGCCCATTATTGCATGAATCTTCATGCATCAGGCCTCTAGTTTATATAAAAAAGCCTAAGCAACCATTGAGGCAGAATGACCAGAACGACCAGAATGACCGTAGCTATGATGTGCACTGACCAGCAGGGGGCATATGCTCACTGCAGGAGCTGCCCCCTGGTGGTCAGTGTGCTCTCCCACAGGGGGAGTGCCACTCAGCCAGAAGCCTGGCTCACAGCTGGCAAGCACAGCAGCAGTGGCGGGAGCCTCTTCTGCTTTCACAGCAGTGCTAAGGAGCAGCGAGCTGAGTGGTAAGGAGCAGCGAGCAAATGCGTGGTAAAGAGCAAGGGGTCTCAGATTGCAGTCAGACATCCCCCGAGGGGTCCTGGACTGTGAAAGGGTGCAGGTCGGGCATAGGGACCCCCACCCCCAGTGCACGAATTTCATCCACAAGGCCTTTAGTATGCATATAAATTGTTTGGTTGATCTCTTTCCACTCACCCCACCGTCCCTCTGAGATTCTTCAGTCTGTTCCATGTTTCTATGTCTCTGCATCTATTTTGTTCATCAGTTTATTTTGCTCATTATATTTCACATATGATTAAGATCATGTAATACTTGTCTTTCTCTGATTGGCTTATTTTGCTTAGCATGATTTGTTTAATGAAGAATTTTATAAAGTATGAAATTGTCTTATACCTCAAGTTCTTAGAGAACAACTTGAATTTATGTGCTTTTTTGGAAAATTTTATGTATAAAGTAGAGTCTACTCTCATTGGAGAAAAATGGGGGTCACTTTTGATATTGTCTAAAGAGAGGCAGAAATGGATGTAGGGATTTTTTTTTTATAATGACAAGTAATAATTTAAATGTTGATTCTAGGGATGGAGGTAGGAAGTAAGGCATAGACATATTTAAAATAAATATAGTGCAGGTGCTAATAGAGGAAGAAATAAAATACACATTCTCACTCGACATTTTCTAAACAACTTTTATTTCCTAGGTTTTCTTGCTGGTGCTCTAAACTATATGGTTTAAGTATTTCCACAAAAAAAGATATAATATTGTAAACTACTTTTGGCTTGCTTGCATGACAACTATTCTTCGGTTAGGACAATTTTGGGCAATCACCCCTGGTCTTAAGGTGACAGACATCCTGGCCGAGGCTTCAGAGGCTGATGGGAGTAATAGATGTAGATGAACCAAATAGCTCTTCAAGTTAAAAAAGAAAAAGAAACCAAAGATTGATGTGAATTTACATATAATTATCTCAAACTATTTCCTCTGTTATGCATTAAATTTAGTACAACAGCTCCACACCACCTTTTTACCTGAATGTTGCCATTTTTTGGTTTATTTCTGTCTTAAGGGATTTTCTTTCTTAGCTGTTTTAGGCTTATTTCAATGGATTGGGCGGGGAGGGTGGGGTAGGGGGAGAACCTTAGTTTAGAGATCAACTGTGAGTTATTTGTTCATTAGTTATAGTTTGTTTCACGAGGTGATCCTATCCTTAAGTATAACTTCAAAAGTCCTTGACTATAACAGAAACATCAGAGGAATAAATAAATCCAAAACCTCTTAAACATCTAAGTTTACATCACAATTAGTAAACCTTATAGTATTGTGCTGTAACTTAAGTATGAGGAAAATAATTATCATTTTCAATGAGATTAATTCCAATTTAGAGAAGAATGACTTTGATGAATACGACTTTATTCATTTTCTTGGAGTAATTCAAAGGTTTTAGTAGTTTGCTAGACTGCCTTTACACAATATCACAGCCTGGGTGGCTTAAAAAATTAAAAAAAAATATATTTTCTCTCAGTTGTGGAGCCTGGAAATCTAAGATCAAGATGCTAGCAGGCTTAATCTCTGGTGAGATATCTTCTCTTCGCTTACAGATGGCGGTCTTTCTGCGCTGTTCCCACATTGCCTTTTCTCTGTGTGATGCAGAAAGGGAGACTTCTGATGGCTCTTTCTCATCTTAAAAGAACACTTGTCCTATTATCTTAGGGTCCACTTTTATGACCTTATTTAATCTTAAATACCACTTTAAAGGCTCTATCTCCAAATACACTCGTATTGGGGGTTAGGATTTCCACATATGAATTTTGAGGAAGCAGAATTAAGTTCACAAAGAGTTAATAATAAAAATACTTTACAACTGATAGATCAAGAAAACAATCACTCAGAGTGAGGGCAAAAGTGACCACAACAGAACTATAAAGACCTCAATAAAGTCTCCATACCTGATAAAAACTCATTTGCATCCTAAATAAAATTAGCTTATTTGCTGTTTTGATCTCATTAAGCCATAGGTTAAATCTGTCTAGTATCATTAAAATAGTACCCATATTAACTCTTCAAAGGCAGCATTTACTTCCACAAATTTAAAAGTTATCACATCTAATACACAAAAACCTCTGTGCAGCACAATAGTAATAATTGTTATACTTCTCAGCTGGATGCTGCTATGATCTAAAAGTAATAGCCATAGTCATCACAAAATATTATTCTTGGCAAAAAATAATTGTATAAATATGCTTTAAATGAAAGGCATAGCATAAGAAAGCTCAAATTTCTTTTCATTAGTTCAATATCCAGATTTCCAATTATAAAGTAACCTTTTCTATTAGTGTTATAGTTTAAACCATTACCATCTCTTAGAATAGGCTTTGTATAATTTTCCTTTCCTTGGGTTTAACATGGTATCTTCATCAAACTTAATGAATTTTCTGTTTAAGTTTTCAACAAAATGTGCTAACAATTATTTGCAAGGTTAAGGGAAGTCTCATATTTGAAAAAAATAAAAAAATCAAGTGTTTAAATATCTTCTTCCTTTTTAAAATGCAGTAATGTTTTAGCTGGGTGTCTAACATTCTGTCTCAACCAATTACATTACATTTCCCATGAATCCTACTTTGTAATGCTTTTCTAGCAGGAGATTTTAATAATAGCACAAATCCCATTTTCATGGAGATGATACTGAACGTCTAAGTACTTCTTCAAAACGTAAGTTTATAAAAGTTTCTTTTCCAAAAATAATTCACCATTGAAATGGCTTTTTAACATCTGCCTAACTCAAATCAGACTGACAAAGGAGAGAATAGAGCCATGATATGTACCAAAGAGAGTAATTATCCACCGTTAGGCCCCTAAACTCAGACAAGCATTGTTTCTAGAGGTAGTTCACCTGTATTTATATGATTCCAACTACTGGTCATTCTAAGAAAAGGCAAAACTATGGAAACAGTAAAAAGACCAATGGTTTTCAGGATTTAAAATGGGGAAATGATAAGTAGCCAGTGCCTATAGAATTTTTAGGGCAATGGAACTATTTTTTGTGATACTATAATGGAAGATACAGTTTACTATACATTTGTCCAGACCCATAAACTGTGCAACAGCTATGGTGAAGTGTAATGCAAATGAACTTTAGGTGATAATGATGTGTCAGGGTAGGTTTATCGATTTTCGATTTTAACTAGTGTACCACTCTGGGGTAGAATGTTGATAATGGGAGAGGTTATGCATGGGAAGGCAGGGTTTTTGGGAAATCTTTAGGTCTTACTTTCAATTTTGCTATGAACCTAATACTGCTCTAAAAGATAAAGTTCTTTTAAATAAACATGCCTATTGTATAGATAGGGAATTGAGAAGCATTTCTGAAGAAGCCAGGAAAGCCAATATTTGCTGTGAATGAGGCTAAATTTTTTAGGACCATTTTCTCTAGAAGGCAAAGTGCCTGCCCTCCAGCAGCCACAGAGGCTTTTCTCTTCTTGACTGACAGGTTTAACTCCCCTGAATTTTCTACTCTTCTGATCTTTCCACATTTTGATTGGCTGGATTCGGATTTTGTAACTTCTCAATTGGCTAACATTGGTAGAAAGGACTGGACAAAGAACCCTTTAGAAGGACCTGCTTGGAGGCAATGTGGGTGGAGAGGTTTTACTACAAAATAAGAATGAGTTACCAAACAATAAAATAAATAGGTGAAGATCTGAATGCATATCTGAAAGATGTGCAAATTCCTAGCAGAATCAATAATTGTCCTTTCTAGATAGATGGACTGATTTAATCAACTTGTCAACAAAAGACTGATTGTTCTGGTATGTGTCAGCCGAGGCCTGCAGCTCCTTTGGCATGACTTTAGCATGTTTTGTCTCTCCCAGTCAGACCATGCTGACTTGCAATCCTACTATTGATCTAGCTGACAGGATGAGAGATGAAGAAAGTCCTGAGGAAGTCAGAATTGATTTGTGAGTCACTTTCCTCAATTAGTCTTTGGCAGAGTCTTCAAGCTAGAGGTGGGTATTTTCTAAAAAGAGCACATGGGCCAACTCTGTACACTCAAAGTTTTTAAAAGACTCTTCCTCATTTCATGCAGGTATACATTCTAATAATTACATTCCTATAGCATGGTAGATATTGCTAATATCTCTTCTAGTGACTAAGTATTGGAGTGCAGAGTAATGGCATTGCACTGCCAGCTACTTGGGGAATAATAAAGCTCCAGAATTCTATCCTTAATATGTATTGTTTGGTCCTCTCCTGGTATTAACTCTTAGGTGAGGGTCTCTAAAAGCAGATTTTAGATGATAATTTTTTTAAAATATATTTTATTGATTTTTTTACAGAGAAGAAGGGAGAGGGAGAGAGAGTTAGAAACATTGATGAAAGAGAAACATCAATCAGCTGCCTCCTGCACACCCTCTACTGAGGATGTGCCACAACCAAGGTACGTGCCCTTGACTGGAATCGAACCTGGGACCCTTGAGTCTGCAGGCCTACACTCTATTCACTGAGCCAAACCGGTTAGGGCTAGATGATAATTCTTGTGCCGGTGATTAAGTGAGAGCATGCTCTCAGAAGAGATCTGTATGAGAATGAAGGAAGTATGGTATATTAAATGTGAATTCAAACAAATTTAATAAATAATATTTATGAAATTACAGAGAGTTGTTCCAAAAAATAATAAAGTTACCTAGTAGGACCCTACCCCCCACTCCTCTTAGTATTTATCAAACCATGTGTTAGCTCCCTCTTTTATACTCACAAACTTTTTATGTACCATTTTAATTAATTATGGATTGCCTTAATAATCCATCTGGTAAGTAGTCTAGACCACTAATTCAAGCCATTTTACTATTAATTTGTCTGAGTTTTCTTTGCCTAAACAAATTGTAAATTCTTTAAGGTCTGTGTGTTTGGCAGCTATATCTCTGTATATACTGCAGTGACTAATCCAATGTGTTTTTAGACGCATGTCTAATGTTTCTAATCTAATTTTAAAGATTTCTTGGTTTTGAACTTCAACTACATTTACTCCTATTTCTTTCTTTTTAAAGTTTTATGATTTCAAAATATTTCCATTAAAATAAATCTATACTCATAAAATATTTATAATTAAATAAAATGATATCTAGGATTTAACATATAACAAATCAGGAGAGAAATAAGTAGGTGTATAGATAAAACAACATTGTCTTTGACGGGTAAGTGAGGATTCATTACACCACACTCTAAAATTTTGAATATGTTTCAAATTTTCCAAACTACAGGGTAAAAAATCATAATAATGAAGAGCTAATATGCTAATGGTCGGGATGCCATAACATGTAATGACCGATTGCAGGAGGCTGCCTGCGCATACTCCGGAGACGGGGCAGAAGTGGGGAGGTGCCTGGAGGAGGCGGGACCATCCTGTGCCGGGAAGCGTGGGGGTGAGATCATGTAGCACCCCCCTCACCAGTCCTTCGCCATCCACCGCTCGCACTCAGAACACCCTGCTGCCCACCTGCCAGGGGAAGGAGCACAGCGCAGCAAGCAGGAGGCTTCCAGGCTCTCCTCCGGCGTTGCTCTGGAGACCAGGCGGAAGCGGGGAGGCGTTCAGAGAAGGCGGGACTATCCTGAGGTGACTGAGGGTGGGGCTTAAAGTGGCCAGAGAAGGCCAGAGGGGTCAGAGGCTAGACCAGGTGTGCTGGAGCTCTGCATGGAGGTTCGGGTGTCAAGGCAGGGAGTCGGGTGGGTGGGTGGGCGGGGTTGCGTGATTTTGTGCGCTGGGCTCCTAGTTTATAATCCTACCTAATAATAGAGTAATATGCAAATTGACGGTACCTTTGCTACACCCACAAGCCACGCCCACCAGCCATGCCCACCAGGAAACCATGGATCGCAGGCAACTGGGGGTCGGCTCCTGCGATCCGTGGCAGGGAAGCTGGGATGCGGCAGAGCCCAAGGCCGAGAAAGCCTCCGCTGGAGGCTTTTCCGGTCTTGGGCACCAGCGGGGAGCCTGCGACGGATCGCAGGCAACTGGGGGTCTGCTCCTGCGAGGGGTTCTGCTTCTGTGGTGGATTGCAGGGAGCTGCGGTCCCCTGCCCAATGGGCGGTGTCTGCGATCACAGGGAGCTGGAGGTCCCCTTCCCAGGCCTAAAGCTTCAGCCAGAGGCTTTAGGCCTGGGCAGGGCCCAGCCCTCCATTGGTGTGAAGTATAGAGGAAACACCTTTTCTGACTGAACATTGGCTAAGCTCCCTGTATGCCACTGGTAATATTCTTAGTAACTTGGGTAATAAGAATCCAAAAAGGTGATCTAGGGTTTTTCCACCACACTTCTGGAGAAAAAAATGAAGGTCCACTGCTGGAGGGCTAAGAAATGTCATATCCTGCCCTAGCCAGTTTGGCTCAGTGGATAATGCCTCAGCCTGCCCACAGCAGGGTCTGGGTTGATTCTGATCAAGGGCATGTACCTAGGTTGCAGGCTCCTCCCTGGCCGGTGCCCAGATCAGGACTCATGCAGGAGGCAACCAATCAAAGTGTTCCTCTCACTTTGATGTTTCTCTGTCTTTCCCTTTCTCTTCCACATTCTCTAAAAGTCAATGGAAACATATCCTTAAGTGAGGATAAAAAGAAAGAAAGAAAGAAAGAAAGAAAGAAAGAAAGAAAGAAAGAAAGAAAGAAAGAAAGAAAGAAAGAAATGCATATCCTATGAAAGACACATCTTAAAAATGCCTAAAGAAAGTTGTCATTTTTTCTTGGTGAAGGGACTGGAGTCGTGTTGATGAAAACACCTTGGTGGCTGTGGTGACTGGCCATGGCTGCAGCAGCAGGGTGATGGGGCTGGTGCCTTCCCCTGACCAGCTCGGTTGCCTCCCACAAAGGGAGGCCAGACTGCGGCTTAGGCCCGCTCCCCGATGGGAACGGGCCTAAGCCATCAGTAATACATCCCCTGAGGGCTCCCAGTATGTGAGAGGGGGCAGGTTGGCCTGAGGAACTACCCACCCCCAGTGCACGAATTTCGTGCACCAGGCCCCTAGTAATGCTAGAAAAAAACTACCTGTGAGGAAATATTTCTGACTCTTTCTAAAGTAACATATTTTTATCTTTTTATTACACTGAAAGAAATTGTTTTAAATTTTATACTTAATGAATATTAGAAGTCACTTTTTGAATTTCTGGAATAGTTTCATATTTTAATGCATATTGATTTGCATCAATGTTCTTTATGAATATATTTATCTAATTTTTAGCTAAGTTCAAATTTTGGTATAAGGATGTGGCATTAGATATTAAAAAAATAATGTATCTGTCTGGCACTAAGGAAGCCTATTAAGTATCCTTGGATAACTGAATTAAGGCCATAAGCAAATATTTACATATTAAAACAATAAAAGTAGGCAAATCTAAATTATTGTTTTATATTTTCATTATTTTATTTACAACCCCCTCATTTAATCAAAAATTGTTTAAATGTATGCCTTTAAAGAATTTATATATATATATATATATATATATATATATATATATATACACTTTCCCTTTGTTTTGACTAAATGCTTAATTAAAATATGATTTAATGTTTAAGATAAGATAAACATGGAGTTCTTTTCCAAGCCAATAAGTTTTATCAACATTCCCTAATTTATGTGATACAGATTTTTATAAGTTTTTATGTTATCTATTCCAAAGTTCATTTTGCTTCAGAGAATGACTCATTAAGTTACTGTAACTTTGAAAGTACAATTCACCCACACGTTGACATTAATTTTTAATTACAATAACAAATCTTTACAAATGAAACAGATGTCTTCTCAACTTTTGTTTCTATTCCCTGAATCAATTTATCTTCCAATTGACATTGACAAATTACATTTATATGTTTATGTCTATTCTAAATCTAAGCCAAATTCTAGAACCAAAATGAGGGTTTCTAAACTCTTTTTGTTAATATAGAGAAAAATCCATCTAAGAATAAAATTAAAGAAAGAAATCATAAAGGAAAAGATAACTTTGAGTACATAGATATTAAGTATGTCTTAATTTTTAAAGAGCACAAAATGTAAGGTTACATAAAACGGGAAAATAGTGGATATTAGCTTATATTCACTTTTCCATGCCTTCCACATCTTTGCAATGCTCTTTAGGAGATATTGCTTTGGGGGATTTGGGCAGGTATTGAATCAGTTTATATCTGGACTGCCTTTGCAAGGACATTTGTACAGAAAATGGCCTTGGAAGGTAGATAATGTCACCTTCTAGGGCAGAGGGCAAGTTTGTTTCAGGCAAGGATGATAAAGATAATGTCTTCCTCCAGGCAAAGGTTGCTCGTGTTCACAGTGCACTGTTTAAAACTTGGAAGATGGTTAATCTCAGGGTCTCTAAACTGTGAGGCAAACCTACCCAGGGTACAGTATCCCCATTGGACTTGTGGGTCAAGGGGAACAAATGCAAACACAGAGCTCATGTTTCGTACTGTGCTATAAAAAATAAAGTTTGTGTGTGTTGTTGCTTTTTTTTTGGCCTCAAACCTACAAGTTTCATGTCTTTTCACAGCATTATGAAACTGCCAGGCTAACTTGTTAGCTTTCAGGAGGAGCAAACTATCAGTCCCTGCACGCTCTTGACACACCAAGGCCAGGTGCCTTGTATATGATACATACTGTAGGTGAAAAATTAAAGTGTGGAAGACAAAGGGTAACAATTGAGACCTAGGAATGTCCCATTTTGCTTAGTTTACACCTTAGTGCCTGAAAACATCAGTAATTAAGAATAATAAACAAAGTATCCTATGGCTCAATAAATGTTTGTAAGATTTCAGAAAATAGAATTTAGTGATTTTAATAAATTCAATACTCAGGACAAATCTATCACCATTTCTTTGAACACATTGATTCAAGCTGCCTTATGGTGTGTCCTTGGTTCATTTTGTATGCAAAGAACAGCATAACTGGAACATTCTTTTTTACTTAGGAGACAGTACAAAATAGTTGTCTAAAACTTTATTTGCATATAAAATAAACTAATTGCTAATCCTCTCATGTTTTAAATATAATCATGTCAAAACTAAATAAACCGCTTTTTACTTTAAACTCATGTAGTACACAAAAGTATTTGTCTTTTCACATAGTAGCAAAATGAATAAACTTCTAAAGATGTGCCTTTTATCACTTTGTCTTTTTGTTCTTTTGCAATGAAATGAAATTGAATGGGAATTATGTTCTTGTCATAAGTAATTCAAAGTGGAAGTGAATTCTCCAAATAAATATGTCTGAGAAATATGTAGGCATATAGATACATGAAGAAAACAGAGTGTGAAATGGAACTAGATATAATACTTAAATAATGTGATTTCATAAAAACTAGTGAAAGAGCAAAGCAGTAAGATCCTTATATTAAATCATGAACACTTGCAAGAAAGGATGAAAATACTGATGAAAATTAGAAAGGAGGTTAGTGAAGAGAGAAATGAGGCCTGTTCAGAAAGAAATGTGTGTTTTTTTCTGGCAAATGAATTCTGTTATAAAAAAAAGGTTGTCATCTCATATATTAGAATACTGATGAATGAGTTGGTTTTCTTGCTACCATCAAAGGGCCCCAGATAGCAAACATTATGAGAAAAAGAGAAAAAGAAAGAAGAGGAGAAAAAGAAGAAGGAATAGAAAAAGAGCCACCTATCAGAATTCTTCCAAACCTCTTGGGAATGTAAAATAGCCCTGTGAAATTTATGGCAAATCAGAAAGTGCCACTTGTTTTTCCAAAGAAGAACCTGGAATTGTTTTGAAGATTCAATTACAAATTAAGTAAATGAGTGAGTATTAAAGAATAATATAGCCCTAGCTGGTTTGGCTCAGTAGATAGAGTGTCAGCCTGTGGACTGAAGGATTCCGAGTTGAATTCTGGCCAAGGGCATGTACTTGGGGTTGCAAGCTCCTCCCTGCCCAGGGCCCTGGTCAGGGTGTGTGCAGGGGACACCAATTAAAATGTTTCTCTCACATGGCACGTTGATAGTTCTCTCTGTCTTTCCCTTTCTCTCTTAAAAAAAAAAAAATTCAATGGAAAAATATCCTTTAGTGAGGATTTTAAAAAAGGAAGAAGAAGAATATAATAAATGTTTTTAAAATATCATCAACCAATGAGGTCTACAAGGATTAAAGTCACCCGGCCTGGGTTAGGAAAGAGGCCTGGCAAAACCTGTAGGTCTATGGTGCTATTGTATCTTTCTGCACAGAGTGTGCAGAAGGCCCAGCAAAAGGCAAGGATATGATAATTACAATCAATGCCATTGTGTCTTTTTAAATGTGTAAATCTTTTAGTAAATCATATATCCTATCTAATAAAGAGGGAATATGCTAATTGACCCTCACGCCATTGCAAAGATGGCAGCGCCCACAGCCAATAAGGAAGGAATATGCTAATTGACTGCCCCGCCCTCAAAGATGGCAGTTCCCACACCTAATAAGGAGTGAATATGCTAATTGACTGCCACACCCTCCAAGATGGCAGCGCCCAGTCTCCTCAGCCCCACTGGGGCGGCAGGCGCGTGGCAAGGCCATTCCGCGCGCCTGCCTCGCGAGTCCCCCAGTCCCCTCAGCCCCCCAGCTGCCCAGGGCTGGCCCAAGGTGCAGGCAAGCTTTGATGGCAGCAGCCCAGCCGCCCAGAGCCACCTGAGGCTCAGGTAACCAGGGCTGGCCGAGGCTTGCGCTGCTGGCAGTGGCAGCAGCAGAGGGGTGATGGGTGTTGCCTTCCCCTGATCGTCGGGTCACCTCCTGCCCCTGAGGGTTCCCAGATTATGAGAGGGGGCAGAATGGGCTGAGGGACCCCCCTCCAGTGCATGAATTTTCATGCAATGGGCCTCTAGTAGATTAATAATATCATAAAAAATGTCTCCAATAATTCTGTTATACAGAGATAACTGTATTTAAAAGTTTCATTTCTCTCTCTCCAACAACTTCATTCTAATTACATTCCAGGCATTAGGTGGATCATTGAAGGTAAAATTATCAACACAACACAATAGTTTAATGCATTTAATGCTCATATATTCTATTAGAGAGGAATAAGAATGAGGTACAGGAAAAAAAAATTTTAAAGCTATATGCCCCGACCCGCGGGGCAACAACACGGACACCAGAGACGAACCTAAGAGAAAGAGACAAACAAGGGACACGGAGAATGGAGGCAAGACAAATGGGTTTCTGATCAAGCCTCAAATTTTTATTCTTACAGCGGTGCCTTATATCCAAGTCAGGGAGTGGGAGGTGGGGCGCGGGGAGTGAACTGTGGACCTATCAGTGCTTGCCAGCAGGGGCTGCAGGCAGGGGAGGGGGTATGAGGAAGTTCTAGAAGGGGAGATGTCTAGGAGGGATAGGGGCTGAGCGGATCATGTGGACTTAGATAATTTGGCTAAGGTCGTAAAGGGTGTTGACTAAAGATAAAGGATGGGGCGGTTGAAGGGCAGCTATGCGAAGAATGCTTTGTCCTCAGGCATGAGGAAGTAAGCCAATGGTGAGGACTAAGTTTCCATGAGGTTCTGTTTCATTAGCTTACTAAAATAATGTTAGAATTAATTTGTCATTGACTCTTGGCTCCTGACAGCTATACATTGTAGTAAGTCTCATAAAAGATACAAATTTCATGTTGATTAGAGATTATTGGTGATGCTGAGTAGAAAGGTACTTTGGGATGGTATAGGAAGATTTCTCTGAAGTCGTTAACTCTAAATTGAGTCAGGAGGGATTGAAAAACATCCAGCCATGTGAGGAATGACCAGGAAAAGTGAGCACATGGGTGACTATAGAAAAAATAAATAAAAAATAAAAAAGAGAGAGGCACCAGATAAGGTTGGAGAAGTACGAAAGGCACAAAATATGCCAGTCTCTGGTAAACCACTCATGATTGATTGATTGGTCCAATTTTTCAACAAATATCTATTGAGTACCTATTATGCTTCAGAAACCATTCTAGGGGCTAGGGAATATTTCCTATGGAGTTTAAATTTCATGTTATGGAAAGCAGAAAATAAATTTAAAAAGTGTTTAGTATATTGATAGGTGATTAATGCTTTGGAGAGAAATAAAATAGTGGAGAATAGAGAATAGCCCCATAGGGAACAGCTTAAACATTTTATTGTAAAGCGGTACACAAAGATAATAATGAAGATTTGAGCTGGTTTTGGGGAATGCCCAGGTGCTACATTCAGACATGTTAAATGGAAATGATTCTTGGATTCCAAGTGAAAATTTGGGTGTATGTAGAGCATGAAATAGCAAATACTGAAGGATGTGGTATAGTTTTTAACTGGGGGTAGAGGGGAATAAGAGTGCTTATCCAAGCTATGACCAAAATATGAGATGTGGAAAAATAGCAAAGTCATGAGTTTTTCTTTAGCATTTATAGAGTGACACATACAAAAGTGAGTTGATCAATAAACAAGTTACTGTCAACAATAATGTTTAAGCGGATGTTCTGTGCCAGACACTGTTACAGTCACCAAGGACACAGGGGAACAAGATAGAGAAGTTACTTAATATCTCTGTATCATTTCTCTCTTCTACAAAACTAAGATAAAAATGGTATCTACTTCATGGAGTTGCTGTGAGGATTACATAAATAAATATGCACGTTTTCTCATGGTGATTCTGTTTGTGAAAAACTGACCATTACAGGATAAAAATGAGATTGCAAACTAATGTTGAAAGAAAACATATGCTTCAAATTTAAATTTGATAATTTAGTAACTATATGCAAACATTTAAAGACAATTCGTCCTGCAAAAATAAAATGTTCCAGGGGTAGGAGTTTGGGTGGAAAGAAATTGGATTCCTATAAAACATTGTTTTAAAAAGTTAAAGTCTAAATCTATGATTTTTTTATTTGGCAAATGTTGCTTGATTGGATTGGCTCAAACACCTATTTCCTACCTTAAATTTAATTTCTCCAAATAAGTGTATTAAGTCTTCCATACTGAGATATTAAAAAAATAAAGATAATCTACACTCACAAGGCAAATCCAATTAATTTAACCTCCAAAATTCACTAATGTTATTTCAGCTCTGTCAGATTCTATTCTGAAATCTGTCAAATTTTCATGCATCAGTGATGAAAAGATACCTCCACTTCCATTTCTCTGTTATATGCAGGTAAATTAACTGTTTTCTTTAAAGTGCTTTTTCCCTCTCTTTCAGATTTCGTGTTTTCACAGTGAACAATTTACCATTTTAGAGTGTTTTCTGCCATCAACATTGAAAGCAAAACTTATGACTTCAACTATTTTTACTTTTCATATTAGGTTTATATATTTTCTTCTTCTTTTTTTTCTTTTTAGGGAATCCCCCAGTTATTGCCTTCCATTGAAAAGCAGAGCACTGTTACAGACTTACCAACTGTTTAAATCTACAAGGATCTTTCTTCTTGGCAACACTATTTATTGGTTGAATTGATAGGTTTGGTGAATGCGCTGGGGATTTCCTTTGCAACTCCCAAGGGGATATTTTGAAAAAAACTGGTTTCCTATGTATTTTTGCTTGATCCATTGCACAATATTTTCCCCCTGGCTTCCTCTTCATCATCTGTGTTTTAGCTCTAATAGTATCTTCTTCAGAGAGACTTTTGCCGATCACTCTATCAAATTAACTCTCTTCCTACTGTACTCTATCCATATACCTTCTTTATTCTTGCAACAATTTCTAATTATCACAATTTCTAAGTATCTTTTCATTTACTTTTTATTTTCTCAGCTACTTAACTTGATTATATAAATCCACGGGATCAGAGACCATATCCATTTTATTCACTTACTTGAAAATACTATACTTATTACTTATCACGTAGACAATCTTTCGGTGAGCTCTCTGATGCCGGTTGATGCAGTGCTAAGGTGGCCATGGTCACACAGGCTTTTTCACTCAAGTGCCTCACCTGGGGCCCGTGTCCATCGCTGCCCTCCTTATTTGGGTTTCCTCTAAAGCCCCCGTGAGAGATGACCCTGGCTAAACCTCTCACTCCTCATGCATACGTAACCCCAAATTGTATATAAGTTAATGCCTGTGAGAGGCTCGATCAATGGGAAATGAGAGCTGAAGGGTGAATGCTTCTCTCTTTAATTTTCTGTGTGGACAGTTTTGAAGTGAATTTTATAAAGCTCCTCAGAAGCCCTGAAAAACTGAGCATCCGATGCTAGAATCAGTGGCCAATTCTATAATACGTCCTTTCATTAACTTTCCCCTTTGTCTCATTTCCTGTCTCCCACTCCTGCTCCCTGGGATTGAATTCCCAAACTAGTTATTTTTATGCCAGCCATTGGTTCAGGCTACCCAACTGCAGGCTATTTCAATTTAGATTAATTAAAATGAAAAAATATTTTTAAAACTAGTTTATCTGTCTTGCTAGCCATATTTCTAATACTCAGTGGCCCCATGTGCCCAGTGATTACCATATTAGAAAGTGTAGATATAAAACATTTTCATTAAAGCAGAGAAGCCTGTTGGATAACACTAGCCATGGACTAGGGCACTACAGAGCCTCCAAAGACAAGTGATGGGCATTTCTGACTAGAGAATCAATAATCTCGATTGCATTTATGTATGTGACAGAGGTCTATTCACTGATTTATTTCTCTTAGCTCATATGCTTTAATTTACAGGATTTACCAATATCCACAATTTATGAAATGACCACGCCAGTGGGGGAATTTCTTGGAAGAAGATGTGAATAATTTACAAAAGCAACAATGTAGCACATGAAAAAGGGATTACAGCTTTTTTTCTTAATAAAAAATAACAGAAGTACTCCCTAAAAATATAAGAGAAATATAATATTTTATATAAATAGATATAGAAAATTTTTGTTAAATGAATATTTTGATATCTGTGCCTCAGATGGAATTATAGGGCTTAACAGTGAACCATATAGGGTAATCCTATCTAATAAAGAGGGAATATGCTAATTGACCATCACTCCGTCACAAAGATGGCTGCATCCACAGCTGAGGCCAAGTTCCCATAAGGAGCCTTAAAGAGCAATCAGCAGAGACCTGAGGCTACACTCTCCCCTGACCCCATGGGGATTGACAGGGGACCTCAGGCTGTGTCCCCCACTCAGCAGGGCTTGACAGGGGACCTCAGACTGTGCCCCCCACCCAGCAGGGCTTGACAGGGGACCTCAAGGTGCGCTTCCTGTCCTGGTGCTGGGCTAGGGGACCTCAGACTGTTCCCCCTGCCTCAGCGCAAGGCCAGTGGACCTCAGGCCGCACCCCCCACCAGGTCAATGTGAAAGCGTAAGTGAAATGTACCAGGTAGGGCTTGACAGGGGACTTCAGGCTGCACCCCCCACCCTGGCACCCCCTGCCTGGCAGGGTTTGACGGGGGACCTCAGGCTGCGCCCCCCTTCCTGGTGCCAGGCCAGGGGACCTGAGGCTACGCCCCCTGCCCGGTGGGGCTTGACAAGGGTGGGACTGGTTGGGTCTGGATCTAGCCCAATGGGGGGCGAGGAGGGCGGGCCGGGTATGGGTCTCATGTGATTTTGAGGCACATGTGGGTAGGCGGGGACTTGGCTCTGGGTCCCGTGGTGCGCCCCAGTCTCTGATAGGAGGAAGGTTTTCATATACATTTTACTACTTTTCTTTCATCTCTGACACTTCTATTATAGAGAAAGGACAAATAGCAATATTAAATTATTTCCTCTAATTAATCCCCTTTTAATGTGCACGAATTTCGTGCACCGGGCCACTAGTTTAAAATAAAATGAAAAGTACCATTCAAGTTGAGACAAGTTAATTGGGCTTATTAATTACACTAATTCTCAAGACTATATATTGCAATCAAACATTTTTTTAAATCTCCTATGTCTACGTGTTACCAAATAAGAAAGGTCCTCTTGTCCCCCAGTTGCTAGTAGGGGTGGATTTATTGTGCTACCCCAAGAAAAATAATTTTCTGAGACTCGCACAGGAGGATGAGATATAGTAGAAAGCTTTATTTCCCTAAAATTAAATCCCCGAGTTTCGAAAGTCCTATTTCCCTTAGTCCAGTCATGGAAGATCTATAGTTGGGCCTTTAGTAGAGCTAAAATCAGAGCCAATGTCTAGAATTTCCTTTCAATGTCTGTGAAGTCCAATATAGCATCAGGCTAGCTTAATTTGTGTTTCCCTACTGCAGTCCATGAGTCCATTGCATGTGGTGTCCGCAGGTCCACACGGCTGTGGAAGAAACGGGCAAATGCAAGGAAGCCAAGAATGAGCCATGAGCCCAAAAGAGAGAACTCCTTGGTTTAGAAGACTATGTATTCCCAAATCGTGGTATGCTTGCAATGGCCATGCCCATTCTGGCCAATGATCTCTGTTCCCAGATGTGACTTTTAGGGAGGACCTTCCCCCTATCATCACAACTTTACTGGGCACTTGTCTGTCTTCCCTTTGTTGGATCCCTTCCCCCAATGTTTATAGGGAAGAGGCCCCTGGTCCTCTGAGTACTGAAAAGTTGCAGCATGTGTCTTTTAAAAACTGAAAATATACAGGGATTTTCATAATACCGGCATTTATTCTCATCTAAAGACTTTCAACAGTACTGTTATGTTAGCTAGATTATAAAGAATAATATAAAATTCTTAGCCCATATTAATAATATTCTTATTAATAAATAGGATTTTTAAATATTTTAATTAATTAATATTTATATTAGAAAATATTGATATTTATATAAATAAATATTTATTAATATGATAATTGGAATTATATCTAAACACAGAACAGTATATTTAATTACAAATCATATAGACATATCAAAAACTTAAATCAAGTTAGAAGTCTCCATCCAACAAAAATGATAGTCAAGTGTTCAAAAATTTTAATATTTCCTTGATACAAACATACATGTTAACCAAAAGTATCATCCTTCATAATAAAAAGGCAATATGCAAATAACCATCACTCCGCTACGCCCACGATTGGGCAGTGGGAGGCTGGGGGGGCGGGACTCAGGGTGGCATATCCGGCCATTGAGAGGCGCGGGACTCCCGCCCCCCCCTCCCCCTGCCTCTCAACAGCTGGATTGGCGGCCGCTGAGGGGGGCTGCCTCGGACACCCTGGACACCCAGCTCCGCTGCCATCGGAGGCGGGGAGCCGGTTGTCCGCACCCGGATCCCCTGCCGTGCTCCCCTTCGTCAGCGCCTCAAGCCCCAGCAGCAGCGGCAGCGGCTGGGGATGAGTTGGTGATCCCAACAGCCTGGCAGCTCAGTGGCGGCGGCGGAGGCAGCATTGGGCCTGGGGACTGGCGAACAGGCAGAAGATGGCCCTGATCACAGGAGGCTAGGCCTAGGGACCCACCCGCACGATTGAATCGTGCACTGGGCCTCTAGTTTTCTAATAAAATTGAAACTCCATCTCCACTTTCTTCTGATTTTTTTACTCTTTTCATATTTTCCATTCTTCTCATCCTAAGAGTATCTATATTAACTAACTTAAATTCTCATGAACTGTAAAAATGCATGTTTTCTTTTTTTCCCCAAAGAGCTAACTTTACCTTATCTATCATGGCAATGAGGTCAACTTATTCCCCACACAGTATACAATAAGCACATTCTCACCATCTAATCCTTAAAATTTGTCTATTTTATTCTGAAAATTAGAATAATTCAGTGTGAATTTTTCAGCCTACGATTATTTCTGGTGGTAACATAGGTAGAATTTACTTTGATGTTAGAGAGTTGTTAGAAAATTGATCATACAGTAAAAATATGATCCAGCACAGGCCAACCTATCCTTAGACAGTCCCACTAAGACTAACAATTTACCAGACAAAGACAGATCGAGATCATTTGAGACAAGTGCAACAGTAGGTGTATAATAAATCTCTTCTATAGAGACCATGATGTGGATCCAATGGGCCAGGTGTCAAGAACAGAACAGCCAGCATCAACCAAGAAGACAGGTCTGGAGCTGATGCTGTTTGAACAGGTGCAGGATACCTCCAAGTACAAAAAGTGTCTTCTATTGAATGGAACATGTCCAGTTGGAATCTACTAGTATATTGATTTGTAACAGATTAAGAAAATCTACCCAACACCTGTTAGGTTTTCAGAAGAAAAAATATGTTTGAATCTTAACTAACTAGGTTGTCAGATGTTACCGAAAGATATTATGAGACAACAAAAATTTTAATTTGTTGCAATTTGTCACACACTGAACTAATTCCCCCGGATGTATGGGTGATACTAGCTGGCCATCAGTAAAGCAACATCTCCAGAGCAAATGCTTGAGGACAGAATTAAACATAAAGTGGAACTTTAAACTTATAGGAAAGAAAAACATAAATTATGTTTAAAATGAAGTACAACCAACTCTTCCCAGAAAAAAATCATAGTTAAAATAAGAAAATAAATATTTTGTATTAAAGATATAAACACATTAGTTTATGATTATAAAAATGTAAATGGATTTAAGCTGCTCAAATGTGGTAGATAACTTAGACACACAATATTAACTATCACTTTTTTAAAATAAAAATTTAGTTTATTATTTTTTTAAAAAATTACATAGGAGTTTGGCCTCTGAAATATATCTCTAAAATTATTTTCAAGCCTTATGATGAGATATTTAATTAAAGGTACCACATCTGTTTTAAATTTTTGTGAAATTAATTCTGGATTATGCAAAATCAATATTATCTACCTTTCCCTGATTTGACATGCAATGAATTTAAACAAATAGAGAAAAACTATTGGTCACTGAAGTTCATCCTGAATATTTGCAAACTCAGAATATCACTGGAATATTTAACAAGTAATCAAAATAATTTATACTATATTAAGTAAAGTTTATTTTAAAATTTAATTCATTTCTTCAGAAAGTTTTAAATTAAATATTTGTAGACATTTTTTAGTAGAAAATGTATGCATTCATGACATCTATGAAGGTTTACAACTCTGAAACTTGGGGTATTATAAGATAACTAGAGGCCCAATGCACAAAATTGTGCATGGGTAGGGTTTCTAGCGGCTGCTGGCTGCCAGCCAGAGCCTCCCTTCATTCTGTACCACCCCCTGGTGGTCAGCATGTGTCATAGCAAGCAATTGAACTCCAAGTTGGTCAAACTCCGAGGGGACACTTTGCATATTAGGCTTTTATATATATAGATTTCCGTGTAGAACTAATGAAAATGTGTTTTAAAAACTTAACACTTTTGTTACATTGTTTCCTTTTATGTTGCCCTTGTATTGTGTTAAACCTCCACTAGAGATGCTAAGTTTTACTTTTACTATCTGCCATGAAACTAATCCCATTGCCAGGTTTGGTGGCTACTGTTTTGGCCAAATTCTACTTCTCTGGAATGCTTCCATTTAGGATAAAGGTTATTTGAGTCCATTTAAAAATACGTTTTTCTCTTTACTTTTATGTATTTTTTGCAAAAAGCTATAACCGTAATCTAACCAAATGTTTAATAAGAAGACATTGGAAGAACCCACTTGATGGGTATTCTATGAAATATATGACCAGTACTCTTCAAAAGTGCCAAGGTCATGAGTAACTAAGAAAGACCAAGAAACTGTCACAGATTGGAGAAGACTAAAACATAAGAAATAATGATTAAATGTAATGTGATATCCTGGATTAGACTGTAGAACAGAAAAAGAACATCAGCAGAAAATCTGGTGGAACCACTGGTTTAGTTAATAGTACTGCATTAGAGTTAATTTTTTAGTTTTTATGAATGTATCATGATTAGCGTTAGAGAAAGCTGAGTAAAGTGTGTCAGACAGGAGCTCTTTATTATGTTTGCAACTCTTCTGTAAATCTAAATTAATTTTTAAAAAATAGTATAAGAAGTAAGTGAAAATATAAATAAAAATAAGTAAAAATTGTCAAGGTCTTGTAACTTTTTCTAGGAATTTAAGCAATCTCTAACAGTGGTTATACCAGTAGTAAAAGAGGTGAGGGACAGGGTAGACATTTTGATGCATGCCTTTGATAGTGTCAGAAATGACCTGAATTTTTTTATGACACAAATTATTTTATTTAACTAGTAAAAAATGAATTATAGGTTTTCAAATAGTTTAATAACTATATTTTAGCCATTTTTTATTTGTTGTTTGGTCAGGCATTATGTTTATTATGAATCAATACAGAGGAACTATTTATAATCAAGTTCCTTATTCTTCTAAACATACATTCTAATGAAGGAAAGAGAAAAAAATTCAAGTGGATCACTTAACAAGAAATTATAGAATGCTATACATTCCAGAAAGAAAATAGAGATTCTTTAAAAGCAACGTGAGAAAAACTAATGGGCCCTGCATCTAGACATGATAGTCCTATAGCACAAATAAGGTTCCCCTGACAACATATTGTTAATATGACAGTGAATATATATGTTTGGATTTTAATAGGTCTATGGAATTTGGGTAGTGTATAAAAGCAGGATAAATTGTGAGTCAGAAGAGAGTTTTGATAGAATATAGAGAAATTGAAGAGAAACAGTGGAGGATATTTTGTGTCATCTGAAAACTTGAAAGAAATGTTATACCATAATTGGTCAACTTAGCTAAACTAAGAAATTGTGACTTTATGAATGTGTCACATACGGAAAAAGGCAAATTTAAGTAATAGTTTTAAAAAATTAAGCTGATAGTGTGATTTCAGAAAAGAATGGAGGCATAAAGTTTAATTAGGACATAACAATAATAATAATAGTGCCTAATGCTTATGAGCTCACTATACATATGGCAGTATTTATGATACTTCATGTTTAGTAATGTGTCTCTGATGCAGGTACAGATTATCATTATATACATTATGTAATATATTATTTATTATCATATTTTGTGTGATAAGAACATTTACCATGAGATTTATCTTCTTAGCAAATGTTTAAGTATACAAATGCAATGTTATCGTAGGCATTGTGCTGTATAGTAGATCTCTAGGACTTGCTCATCTTGCATAACTGAAATTTTGTACCCTTTGACTGAGGGGGAAATGGGAGGTATTAGTCAGAGTTCGCATTCTTAACTGGTATGCACTGTTGTGACAGAATGTTTGATCCAGCATGGTAACAGTGGGAATGGAGCAAAGTGGACTAAAATACTGTTACAAATAGAACCAACAACATGTGGCAATTTCATTAAGATTAACGTTAAGAAGAGCAAGAGAAATTAATGACACCAGTGTTTCAAACCTGAGGGGGAAAGAGGATTTACTAACATCAGAACAAAGAGATGGTTCTGTCTGTGAAGATAAAATATAATGAGGTCATCCTAGCAGAGCCTGAATCAGTAGGGCAAGTTTTATCAGGACGAATGAACCCCAGATCCTCTGTAAATCAGGAAATGAGCACAGTAATTATGCGCAGATACCAGTTTGTTTTTACAACCTCATTTCCATTTGTAAGATTCACATGTTATAATGTATTTCAAGTCTATGCTTTTTTAACATAACCAGAAATGCTTCAGTTTTAGTTTCATTCAAAATATAAAATCTTTATGAGAGGTGAGGAAGAAACACTATAAGTCCTTGTGATATCTTTATTTCCTACAGAATTTATTTAGTATGTTAAATATTCTGATTCCATAATGCCAACAGTAATTTAATAGGGCATATGGGATAAAGACAGCTCCTCATACTTTATTCACACCCTTCCATCTCTATCATTAATAATGCTTCTCATCCCCAATGTCTCTTGTATTAGTTCAAAATCATGCTAATAGCTATCCAAGGAAATCTATTTGACATATAGACAAGAAAGAGGTACTAGGCTACTGAGTTAACTGGAAACATTTTCAATTTTCAGGAGAGATATCTTCATTGTGTTAATAAATATTCCAGAGTTTAAAATATATATTTTGAAAACCTTCATACAACAAAAATAAATAAATATAAAAATACATGGGAATTGCCATATACATCTATTCTTTAAAACCAATTTCTCAATTTGTCATCTCACATTCAATATTAGGCATAGTGTCTACAAGGATACCAAAGAACATATTTAAATTATTATAGTAATTTATACAAAATTCCACAGCAGTCTTTTTATATCCACTGTTATAGTGTGGTTTCAAATCTGTATGATTTAATTTCTTATATATTGAATTGTTTTAAAATCATTAATTATGAATATTTTATTGCTATTTATGTTATAATTTTTCACTTTATCTTTGCACCTCTGCATTTTTGTTTTACTATATTTTTAAAAATTCCAAAATTATCTTTTTTACTTAATTTTTCTTAACCTATCTTATAATCAGATATAGCTCCCTTTTTTTCTTTTAAATATATTTTACTGCTATTCAGTAATGCCATTCATAGGAGAGCAGGATAGAGATAGTCTAACATTATAGATATAGAAATGAATACCTGCTCTTGATCAGGGGTCTATAGGTTGAGCAGGCAAGCCATGTCCCTCCTTATATAAATATTTCTCTGCGGGGTATCACACATATTGTCTTTGCCTGCCACCAACTATTCTTAACTCAGGGTCATAAATACATTTATTTAATTCTTTTTTAAAAATCTTTATCATTGAAAGTTTTACATATGTCCCCTTTAGTCTCCCATTGACCCCTTATAGCCTGCCCCCACCCCATGGACCAGGCCTTCACCACTCTATTGTGCTGTTCATGGTTATGCATGTGTTCATGGTTATGCATATATGCATACAAGTTCTTTGGTTGATATCTTCCCACCCACCCACCCAACCCCACTTCCCCTCTGAGATTCTATAGTCTGTTCCATGCTTCTATGTCTCTGGGTCTATTTTGTTCAACAGTTTATTTTGTTCATTAGATTCCACATATAAGTGAGATAATGTGATACTTATCTTTCTCTGACTGGCATATTTCACTTAGCTTACAGAACTATAGACAGTATGTTTTTCATTCTCTCTTTATCAAATCAACAGCAGTGAATTGATCAGAACTCATGCCAGGAGTTTTGAACCATAATTCTTTTCATGTTCATGCCTATTCTCTTTGCTGTCCACTATAATGTGGTAGCTCTGCTTTTGCCTCTGATGTGAAATGACAGTAGGTTTTTGGGAAGGTCTTTTCCACATTATTTGGAATTACAATTTTTTAGTTCTGTGTCTGTGATGTGCTGTGGTTGTCTCCATTGTCAGGGACTGTGAAGTTGAATTAACATTGCTCATTTAGTGTTGTCATTGCCCAGTGTAACAGCACTAATACAAATGTGTAGTCCCATTGCTCCTGGAACTTGCAACTTTGGGTAGACGAGTCTCAATTATGCTATTATAACGCTGTTTTTGTTATTTCCATTTCATGAAAATACAGGAAGCTGTCAAAAAATATTTGTGTGTTTAGTGGAGTTCTCTTTAATCTAGATTTTACATTGTTAGGAATATCTAAATTTCAAGCACTTTCTCCAACTAATGAGGATATAGAAGAGGGATAGGTAGATAGGGATGGAATCACAGAAGGGAAGGAAAATAAGGAAATCCAAGAATAACAGGATACAGTTTGCTGACTAGTTGCTAAGGCAACCTGACTGAGCAAAAACCCAGTTAGAGGGAGTTGCTGGGGCAACCAACTGGGCAGGGAACAACCTTTAACCTTTGACAGAGAGTTTCCATGGACGAACCAATCAGAAGCCAGCTGGGCACATACATACATACATACATACTTACATACATATGTAATATATATATATATATATATATATATATTCCTAGACAGAGAGTTTCAGCGGAAACCCACTTGGGACCCTCCCTGCTAGAGGGACTCTGTCAATCTCTCAATAAACTTTGCTTTCACTTAACTCTTTGTCCATAACCTCATACTTTGATTTCCTGAGACAAGGAATTCAGACCCGATCACCGCATATTGGTATCACTAGGACTATCACTACAACTGAAAAAAAAAGAAAAAGAAAAAGAGAATGAACACTTAATTACCCATCCTGAAGTGACTCTCTTCCAACATGCTTTCCACTTTTGTCATGGGGAAATTTCCCACCCCCTATTTTTGTGACATTTATATCTACAGGAGCAATAATAATATATCTGCAACCACTTTGATATTTTTCCAAAATAAACAAACAAACAAATAAATAAGTAAATAAATAAATATCTCTCCTCTCAGGCTCATGGAATAGCCTCAAATAAAATCTTATTTAGTTAGATAATTTTTGGGACCACTCGACATTTTTATTATGGTAACCTTTTCTAGGACTCAGTAGTGCAATAATCAAAATGCCTCTAACTTGATCAAATTGCTTGATTAGAAGATAAAATTTGTCATGTTTAGAAAGATTAAATAGTTGATAGATAACCGATGGATGAATAAATATATGAGTAGATAGGTAAATAGATTATAGATAGATAGATAGATGATAGATAGATAGATAGATAGATAGATAGATAGATAGATAGATAGATGATAGACAAACAGACAGATAAATTTGACTTCTGGGAGAGTGAGTTGAATTTTCAAAAAATAAAAATCTTATTACAGAATTGGTAGAGGTTGTTGGGCATATCTCGTTTAAATGCAAAGCACAATGTGTAAAAAGAAGTTGAAACACATCAGAAACTTACTAAAAAGATTCAAGTAGAAAAATGAGAAAGCCTCATTAAAAGTCAGAACAGCCATCTGAATTATTTAGGTTTGTAGAACAATATGCACACCAATTCCTTTGTAATGTCAAAAAGGGAGAAATTAAAATCTCCCCTTGAGTCCATTAAAAGACTTTGAAAACCTTCTGAAAATAGAATATTGGTAGAATAGTTATAGCTCTGAATAATTTCTAAAATGCATGTCTGAAGTAGTCTTCAAATATATGTCTCATATTTTAGGCAATTATATGATACTAGAGGCCCGGTGCATGAAATTCGTGCACAGGGGGTGGGGGTGGGGGCCCTCAGCCCAGCCTGCACCCTCTCCAATCTGGGACCCCTCGAGGGATGTCCAACTGTCCGTTTAGACCCAATCCTGGTGGGCAGTCAGACATCCCTCTCACAATCCAGGACTGCTGGCTCCCAACTGTTCTCCTGCCTGCCTTCCTGATTGCCCCTAACTGCTTCTGCCTGCCAGCCTGATCACCCCCTAAACCAGTGATGGGCAACCTTTTGAGCTTGGTGTGTCAAACTTCACCAAAAAACTGAGCATAACTTGGGTAGTGTGTCACTTTGAGGAAAAAACGTTATTTCGCAAATGTTTCATCCTCAGAAGCACCAAATGTTTCATCCTCAGCATGCAGCCACCTCAGCGGCCACATGTCATCAGAAATGGCTACAGGTGTCAGTGCTGACACGCATGTCATAGGTTCACCATCACTGCCCTAAACACTCCCCAGCCAGCCTGATTGATGTCTAACTGCTCCCCTGCCAGCCTGTTTGCCCCCAACTTCCTTCCTCTGCTGGCCTGGTCACCCCTAACTGCCCTCCCCTGCAGGCTTGATTGCCCCCAACTACCCTCCCTTGCAGGTCTGGTCCCTCCCAACCACCCTCCCCTGCTGGCCATCTTGTGGTGGCCATCTTGTGTCCACATGGGGGCAGGATCTTTGACCACATGGGGGCAGCCATCTTGTGTGTTGGAGTGATGGTCAATCTGCATATTACTCTTTTTTTAGATAGGATATGGCATAGACACCTACATTTAGGCAAACCATTTTCATTATATGAACCAAACACACACACATATTAATAATCAGGATGCATATAAGATATTTGGTTAATCTCTTCCCCCTCTTCCCTCTTCCCTCTGAGATTCATCAGTCTGCTCCATGTTTCCATGCCTGTGGTTTCCACTCCCGTGTTGAGCATCTGCCCTCTGGTGGTCAGTGTGCATCATAGCTACCAGATGGTTGGCTGGCTGGCCAGTCGCTTAGGCTTTTATATATATAGACTAGAGGCCCAGTGCACTAAATTCATGCACTCGGGGGGAGGGGATCCTTCAGTCCGACCTACACCCTCTCGGGAGCCCCACAATTGATCACCCTGCACAGGGAGGCCCCGCCCACTGCTGCCGGCCAGATAGCCTGGGCCTTCCTCTTTGCAGCAATCGCAGAGACCCCTGGCCAGTGGCCTGGGCCTCCCTCTGCGGGGCAATTATGGGGGGATGGTGGGGCCCCCCAACAAATCGCATAGCACCTGCCTTGGCGGCGGCAGTCAGTGCTGGGTCGCCACAGCACCTGTGGCGGCTGGGAGCTAGGACTGACTTCTGCTGCACCCGCAGCAGTGGCAGTCAGTTCTGGATCGCTGCGGTGCCCGTGACCCAGGAGGGACTGAGAGGTCAGCAGTTCAGCCTGTTTGCCAGTCCCCACTCACCAGAGCCTACTGCACACGCAGCCTGGCGTTCAGTCCTCCGTTTGGTCGTTTTAGATGTTACAGTCCCTGGCTCTTTATATATTAGGACTAGAAGCTCGATGCATGAAATTCATGCACGGGGGTGGGGGGGTGGGGGGAGAGGGCAGTCTCTCAGCCCAGCCTGCACCTTCTTATATCAGGGACCCCTTGGGGGATGTCCGACCACTGGTTTAGGCCCAATCCCCCAAACCGGCTGTTGGACATCGCTCTTGAAATCTGGGACCGCTGGCTCCTAACTGCTCACCTGCCTGCCTGCCTGATCACCCTTAACTGCCCTCCCCTGCCAGCTTTATCTTGCTCCCAACTGCTCTCCCCTGCTGGCCTGATCTCACCCCTAATGGCCCTCCCCTGCTGACCAGTTTGCCCCCAACTGCCCTCTCCTGCTGGCCTGATCACCCCTAACTAACTGCCTCTGCCTTGGCCCCCACCACCATGGCTTTGTCTGGAAGGAAGTTGGACGTCCGGAAGATGGCCTGTCGACCCGGTCTAATTAGCATATTACCCTTTTAGTAGTATAAATAGATTATATAGGATAGGATTGCTTAAATGGGGTGGGAGAAGCCTTTTTCATCAGGAGGAGATGCTCTTGGCAGACAAAAATACATGATCCCTATATCTGGACTGATAGCCAGCCATATGCACTATACTGCCAAACTGGTCATTAAAAAATTGAACCACTTTCTTATACCTTACACCCGTGGTCGGCAAACTGCGGCTCGCGAGCCACATGCGGCTCTTTGGCCCCTTGAGTGTGGCTCTTCCACAAAATACCATGGCCTGGGCGAGTCTATTTTGAAGAAGTGGCGTTAGAAGAAGTTTAAGTTTAAAAAATTTGGCTCTCAAAAGAAATTTCAATCGTTGTACTGTTGATATTTGGCTCTGTTGACTAATGAGTTTGCAGACCACTGCCTTACACCAAACAGCTGTTGCCCTTAAAACCCCTCCTCAGACCCCACCTTAGGTTCTGCCTTCATAGTTCACCCAGATTAGGTTCTGATTGGTCGGTTTCTATGCCAGTCAGCGTCAAAAGCTCTGCCTCCTAGGCAGCCATTGGCTCCTCGCACTTCTGCCAGATTTTGTTCTGATTGGTTGGTTTCTATGCCAGTCAGTATCTCTGGGCCTATCAATGGGCCTGATCAGAGAGGCAGGGCTGATCAGCAGCCCCAGCGGAGGCCCAAGAGAAAGAGAGGCCCGGCTGCTGGCCAGGCCCGGAGTGAAAGAGAGAGGTAAGTGTTAATCAACAGCTGCCACAGAGGCTACGGATCAGACCCTGCTTCTGTCTCCAGGCCTGTTTTTTGGGCCTGATCCACAGCCCCCTCGGCAGTCAGTGCTGGGTCGGGGCACCCTCAGCGGGGGCAGTCAGTACAACCCAGCACTGACTTCCTGTCTGTCAAGCCTTCAGTTGTTTTGAATGTTACAAACCCTGGGTTTTTATATATTAGGATAAGTGAATCTATATTAATGCTGCAAGGATTATTGAAATACTATTTGAATTTGAATCTCACCTCTTATTTTTCTTGCCCAGCAATATTTATACTGATAGTATTGAAAAAGAAAAGAAAATCTAGAGAGTTTTGTTCCTACAAAACTATTTCCACATTAATTAGAGAATACATAAAAGGAAGAAAAAATTTAAAAGCCACATTTAATCACATCATACTAATATACAAATTATAATAATTGTGGTGAATTGTTCAGTTCTTTAATTATGTGTACACAGTCCTGACCCCACTTATAATGACATCTGATATATTATCAGTGCTGTCTTTACACTGGGTAAAATTACCACATGGTCTTTATCTTTTCCCACTTTCAGTACTCACCTTGTCCAAATTATAACAAGTAACAACTGCTAAGGATTAAACACAATAATACCTCTCAGGAAGATTATATTACAACACTCAGTCATATGCTCTCTGAACATAGAAACATTGGTTATTTTCTCATTATCTCAGGAAAATGAGCTCATGTTATATACAATCACCAGCATCTTGCCTTTCTCATATATTAATTAATACATTGTGGGAATGCTTATGCTCCAACTAGAATTTGTTCTAAGGAACAGCTACATATTTCATGACCTTAGAAATATCGGTGCATCTGGTCTCCTATTACTTCCCTATTGAAGTGCTTCCACTTGCTTTCTAGTTCTATTTTTGTTTTATTTTGCCTTGCTTTGGCTACCACAAATGACACTTCAGAAGACATTCTGAAGAACAAATTGCTGAGAGCAGACCTTTCCAACATGATATTATTTTAGTTGGTCTAGAGTCCCAAGGATTGAATTGCTGACAATGAGTACATGTTTAATGCAATGGTTTTTAAAAATATACTTTTATTTCTATTCTATAGAGTTCCAGAAATGAGATTGTTAAATCAATGGGTACATTTTTAATGCAATTGCTTCTGAAATCTGCTTTTATTGCTACAGCATAGAATTTCAAGAATGGCATTTCTGAGTAAATGTGTGTATTGTAATGCAGTAATTTCTAAGTGGTGGATTCTATGAAAACATATATTTTTATTTTTGTTATTATTTTTTTCTATATTTTAAGGGATCAGGAAATATTTACTGGGTGTTATATATAGTGGTTCACTTTTGTGTTTCAATCAGAGCAGGTCCCCTTTTTATACATTTAATATATCGCTATGGCAGCTATTGCCAACTATTCACAAGAATGGTATTTGTTTCCTCCTGGACACGTATCAACACTACATTTTCTAGGTTCTCTTCTGTTTAACGGGGCTGCATGGCAGAGTTCTAGACATTGAAAGAAGAACAGAACAAATGGATCAGCCACTTCCAAGGCTGCCCTGTGGAAATTCCCACGTGCTCCATGATCCATTCACCTCCTGGCTGACCTTAGTGCAAGCTATCATAGTGAACTTGAGAGCCATACGTTGAAGATTGAAGAAAATCTCTCAGTTTAAGTAATTATGGGGAGATATGTCCATCTGCTAATCAGGAAAACTCAGCATGGAATATTATTTGCAGATAAGATATCATATTATGTTTGAACCACTATACATTGTGGGATCGATTTGTTATGCAGCTAGTATTAACTTATATTCATAACCTATGTAAGACTTCGGTAGAGTCAAAGCTTTCTGATGTCAGGTATCCTGTATAATACCTTATTCAGTCTTTAATATAGCATCTACAAAAATGAATAACTTAATGTTCTGGTAATAATGACAAAGAAGATGATTGTAGAAAAAAAAGATATTTTTAAAAGTGCAAGATGGTCTCAAAAGATAGATAGTAGTTATTTCCAGTTGGAGAACTCAAGAAAATAATATAAATTATATATAAATTTCAATTTATTAGCCTCCATTTTAGGATCTTATAAAAGACATCAACATGGTCTGTCTTTTACAAATTCTGGTTTGGATGCTGATAATTGCATGATACTATTTAATAAAATATGATAAAATCAAGATTAAAATGTGACCACCGAGCCCAGCTAGCATGGCTCAGTGGTTGAGTGTCAAGCTATGGAACAGGAGGTCATGGTTAGATTCCTGGTCAGGGCACATGACCAAGCTGTGTGGTTGATTTCCAGTGTGGGGAGTGCAGGAGGCAGCCAATCAGTGATACTCTCTCATCATTGATGCTTCTATCTCTCTCTCCCTCTTCCTTCCTCTCTGAAAGCAATAAAATGTATTTTTAAAAAATGTGACCACTGATAATCCTTGTGACACCCTTTACCAAGAGTAGTCATAATCCTATATAATAAAAGGGTAATATGCAAATAGTCCGAATAGCAGAACAACCAAACAACCAATCAAAGTGTAATATGCTAATGATATGTTAAGGCTGTTCAACTGTTCGCTATGATGTGCACTGACCACCAAGGGGCAGATGCTCCAACTGGTAAGTTAGCTTGCTGCTCGGATCTGGCCGATTGGGACTGAGCGAGATGGGCTGGACATTCCCTGGAGCCCTCCCACGGTACATCCCTAGCCCACCTGTGCACTGGTCTGGTCCCTCAGCCTGGCCTGCACCCTCTCGCAATCCAGGACCTCTCGGGGGATGTCGGAGAGTGGGTTTCAGCCTGATGCCGCAGGCCACTCCCCTTGTGAGGGCGTCAGATGCAGGGCTCATGGCTGGTGAGTGCTGCTGCAGCAGCATGAGCCTCTCCTGATTGGGACTGATAGGGTATGAGCCCGCAACAGGCACAGTGGGGCTGGGATGAGCAAAAGCGGCAGGTGGGAGCTGCAGGAGGGTGGCATTGGATTGTGGGTTTCAGCCTGATCCCTGCAGGCCACCCAGTGGGACCCCACCCATGCACGAATTCATGCACCGGGCCTTTTGTATTACATAATAAAGATCAAGAGAAAAACCTTTTTCCTCTTTATGAAATAGGATTATATTACATCAGTCTCTCTTTTATTATTTTTTCTTCTTCATTGATCCTGTCTTAAAGTGAAATTAGACTTGTCACCCAAACTTTGTCCCCCAAAAGATTCAGCATGGTGAGGCTCAAGGCTTGTGTGAGGAAAGAAACCAAATAGCGTGGGAGCTGTGTTAGTTATTGGTTTATATGCACACCAGGTGTCCTAGCCATTCATTCTTACACATATGTCCAATAGAAACCCCTGTGTATATTAACTGAAAGACTTGTATTAAATATGAATAACAGCATAATTTATAATAACCCCAAACTGACCACCAATCATTAGGAGAATGGAAAAATATGGTATACTAATTAGGTGGAAAACTATGCAACAATAAACATAAATTACAACAATAAAAAACTATGCAACAATAAACACGACATTTTACTACATGAGATAATAGGAATAGGTTTCATAAACATAAAACTGAGTGAAGTAAGCCAAACACCCAAAAATAAATTGCATTATTTCATTTACATAAAGTATAAAACAGTCCAACCTAATTTATTGAATAGAAGTCAGAAAAGTGAATATCTTTATTTAGGGGAGGCTTAATGGATGGAAGGGGGCACAAGACCTTCTTCTAATTTAAAGCTGATGTTTGGTTTCTTAATTTTAGTTCCAGTTACACAGATGTTTTCATTTTGGGAAAATATATTGACCTTTATACTATGTATTTATTTTCTGTATATACATCCATTTCAATAAAAAATTAATTACATGGAAGTTACTGAATGAGAATTAATTTTTATCATATGCTTACTGAGGTTCTAATATAAAAACATAAAAATGCATGACTCAGAAATTTGAATTAAAAGTCTATAAGTATTTTGATAATTTATTTAACAGCACATTTAAATAAGTGTGTCTTGTAATAAAAACCACATAATCAGATTAAGACTTTCTATGTCTTTGGTTATGTTTGTTGAATGTTTGATTTTTGCAGTTGTCCAAAACTAAACTTATGAAAACAGATTTTTTCATAGTAATTCTCAGTATAACCATGTAGGCATTTCTGCCATGGAAAAATTTCATTCCTACAGTTTTGTAAAATTCACATGATACAACTTTTAAATGTAGCACAGTTAATTTTTAAGAATGGATGGTGTAAAATCTAATGGAAATTATCACTTTACTTTATGAACTGAAATCATTTCTTATTAAGTGATTTAGTGAACACCTTTATTTAGTGGAAAAATAATTGAATTGCATTCTAACATCTTAAAAATGGAAAAGAGGAAAGGAAACAAAATGAATGTGTATAAATTTATCTATAAAAGATTACAAATAAAATAAAAACTACTCTTTTTCTTATATGGGCCAAAGTGTTTTGTTTTGTTTTTATTCCAAAACTCTACTTTAATAATATTTAATTAAAGTCTAGTGATAGGTGTCAAAAAGATAATTATCTATGTATACATCTGTTTTTTATGTGAAAGTGTTGTCCTTTCATTAAGTATTAGAGTATTGTCCTACAAGCTCATAACTTGAAAAGTCAAATTTTATAGGCCTTTGTGTATATTATAGGAATACTAGAGGCCCAGTGCACGAAATTCATGCACTCACAGTCTGCAGTCTGGGAGCCCTCAGGGGATGTCCGACTAATGGCCCGCAGGGAGTGGGCCTAAGCCATCAGTTGGTCATGCTTAGAGCTGCCATGGAGGCAGGAGAGGCTCCTGCCACCACCAGCCCAGCTCAGGGCTTCTGGCTGAGCAGTGCTCCCCCTAT
The DNA here is from genome assembly GCF_951640355.1 of Cnephaeus nilssonii. Lineage (NCBI taxonomy): Eukaryota > Metazoa > Chordata > Mammalia > Chiroptera > Vespertilionidae > Cnephaeus > Cnephaeus nilssonii. Next base: position 26,522,092 of record NC_137074.1, on the reverse strand, counting down.
GGGAGTGTACTAACCACTAGGGAGCAGCTCCTGCATTGAGTGTCTGCCCCTTGATGGTCAGTGCACGTCATAGCAACTGGTTGTTCTGCAGTTTGGTCTATTTGCATATTAGTCTTTTATTATATAGGACTAGAGGACTGGTGCACGAAATTTGTGCACGGGGCAGGGGTGTCCCTCAGCCTAGCCTGCACCGTCTCCAATCTGGGATCCCTCTCACAATCCAGGACTGCTGGCTTCCAACTGCTCACCTGCCTACCTTCCTGATTGCCCCTAACCACTTCTGCCTGCCAGCCTGATCACCCCCTAACCACTTACCTGCCAGCCTGATTGATGTCTAACTGCTCCCCTGCCAGCCTGTTTGTCCCCAATTTCCCTCCTCTGCCGGCCTGGTCACTCCTAACTGCCCTCCCTTGCAGGCCTGGTCCTTTCCAACTGCCTTCCCCTGCTGGCCATCTTGTGGTGGCTATCTTGTGTCCACATGGGGGCAGGATCTTTGACCACATGGGGGCAGCTATCTTGATCTTGAGTGTTGGAGTGATGGTCAATCTGCATATTACTCTTTTATTAGATAGGATAGAGGGCTGGTGCATGGGTGGGGGCCAGCTGGTTTGCCCTGAAGGGTGTCCAGGATCAGGGTGGGGGTTCCCTTGGGGCGTGGGGCGGCCTGGGCAAGGGTCCACTGGTGGGTTGCAGGCCGGCCATGCCTCCCAGCGACCCAAGTGAAGGCCCTGGTATCTGGGATATATTTATCTTCTACAATTGAAACTTTGTAGCCTGGAGCAGAGCCAAGCCTTCTGCTTGCTCCGTGGCGGCAGCCATTTCTGTTGGGGTTTATTCACCTTCTATAATTGAAACTTTATAGCCTGGAGTGGAGGCCTAGGTTGGCAAGGGCAGGTGGAAAGCTTGGCTTCCTCTGTCACCGGGGACAACCCTAGCCTGCTCTCTCCAGCTCCGTGGCTGCCGCCATTTTTGTTGGGATTTATCTTCTGTAATTGAAACTTTGTAGCCTTAAGCGGAGGCCTGGGCCGGCCAGGGTGTGCAGAAAGCTTGGCTTCCTCCATCACCAGGGAAACCCAAGCCTCCCTCCTGCTCTCTTCATGGCCGCAGCCATCTTGGTTGGGTTAATTTGCATAATCACTCCTGATTGGCTGGTGGGCGTGGCTGGTGGGTGTAGCAGAGTGATGGTTAATTTTCATATTACTCTTTTATTAGATAGGATATCAGTTTAAGGAATGTCAATAGTGGTTCTAAAGTATTCACTAGTCACCTAAAATATTCACTAGTAATGTGGTTATGCTATATGGTTTGGCTCTTTTCCCATTAGAAAAAAATACATTTTTTATCTATATATATAAAAGGCTAATATGCTCAGTGTCTGACTGTTAGACTGTTTGACCATTCAACCGGTAGCTATGACACACACTGACCACCAGGGGGCAGACGCTCAACACACAGGCATGGAAACATGGAACAGATTGATGAATCTCAGAGGATTTGTGCACAGGTCGGGTCCCTTAGCCTGTCCTGCGGGGATAGGGCCGAATCCATGCACCGGGCCTCTAATATCCCCGAAGGGTTCCAAGATTGCAAGAGGGTGCAGGCCAGGCCGAGGGACCCCACCGGTGCACAAATCCATGCACCAGGCCTCTAGTTTGTATATAAAATGTAATGCAAAGATGACCTTCTAGTTCTATGTGGTAAGTAATATCAAGTCACATTTATGCTGAAATCCAAAATGTTTCAAGATTACTTTGTGATGTTTCACCTTGTTCACGTTCATGCTTTGTCATTATGCTCCTCTATGCTCCCTAGACATGCAATTTCCTTTTGTCTTACTCTGTTAGCCATATCACCCTCTAAATTAATAATGTAATTGGATAGAGCAATAAGCAAGAGCATTTTGTTTTCAGAAATGAAATTATATAAAATTGTATTTTTTTTTGGTTAGCTCTTCGTAAATTATGAGCTTAATGGTCAAATAACAAACCAGCATACATTTATAGCTTCTCGCAGTGCTTCTGAACCTTTTTGTGTCATGGTGCACTTAAAAAATGGTAATATCCATGCAACTCATTGGTATAAGCAATTGAGGCTGCCTCCACAAGTAGGTGATGAACAAGGCAGCTCCAGCTAAGAGAGGACCTACTCAACCACATGAGGACTGTCGTGGGCAGGGATCACCAAAAGTCAACCCTAAGAAAAAGGGTTGTAGGTAGTTTATTTAGGAAGTGACATCAGGGGGTAGAAATGAGGAACAAGGCAATCAAAAGAGAAGAAAGAATACATTTTACCATGTTTACCTGGCGTACAAAGAAGAACAGCATTTATTTATTTATCTATCTATTTAGTTATCTCTATTTATTTACAAATGTATGTACATCTTGGCTTCCATTCTCCATGGTCCAGGGTGGCCCCATGGGCATTAGCAACACACGCTTGTGCATTGCACATTCCTTGAATACTCAGTGGATTCCCATGCCGCTCAGGCAGATGTGAGAGCAGGCTATGATGAGAAGTGAGAGACACACGGTGAGGGTCTGAGAGGCACACAGACAGTGGCACACAGTAAGGTTGCGCCTGGGCAAAGCTGGATGAGTTTTACTTCTTTCATATTTGCAAACAGAGCTTTCCTTCTTCATTTTGATGCTGACTTGGCAACCATTCAGATCACTGCTCTCAGTGATTGATCTTCAGCTCCATGCAAGTTATGACATTTGCTGCTGCAACAACAACAAAAACAGGAGAGAGAGGAAAAAAAAGAGAGAGTAAAACCTTCCTGACTGGAGAGAGTTAAGACATCAAGACACTTGTGATATATTCCAGCTAAAGGCAGTATAAAATTCAGATATCCACAGATAGAGCCAAGTAGTTGGGTCAGTTACAGGCTGTTACAGCTTTGAAAGGCCACTTCCCCTATTTTAAACTTCAGCAATTTTTTGTGTGAAATCTTATTAGATACACTAGAGCAGTGGTTGGCAAACCGTGGCTTGCGAGCCACATGCGGCTCTTTGGCCCCTTGGCTCTTCCACAAAATGCCATGTGCGGGCACGCACGTATAGTGTGATTGAAACTTCGTGGCCCATGCGCAGAAGTCGGGTTTCGGCCTGGGCAAGTTTATTTTGAAGAAGTGGCATTAGAACACTCAAGGGGCCAAAGAGCTGCATGTGGCTCGCAAGCCGCAGTTTGCCGACCACTGCACTAGAGGCCTAGTGCACGAAATTCGTGCACTGGAGGGGAGGTCCCCTCAGCCCAGCCTGCACCCTCTCCAAACTGGGACCCCTTGGGAGATGTCCGACTGCTGGTTTAGATCAGGCCTAAACTGGCAGTCAGACATCCCTCTCACAATCCAGGACCACTGTCTCCTAATCACTCACCTGCCTGCCTGCCTGGTCGCCCCTAACTGCCCCCTGCTGCCAGCCAGGTTGCCCTCAACTGCCCTCCCTGCTGGTCTGGTTGCCCCCAACTGGCACCCCTGCCGGCCTGATCACCCCACGCAGCCTGCTGTTCAGTCATTTGGTCATCCCTCACTAACTCCCCACCCCCCTGCTGGCCTGGTTGCCCCACACAGCCTGCTTGTTCAGTCGTTTGGTCGTCCCTCACTAACACCCCTACTGGCCTGGTCATAGGCAGCCATCTTATGAGGGCATGATGGTCAATTTGCATATTACTTCTTTATTATATAGGATAGTTAAACTTGTGTAGTTTAAATATGCAGTAGACACCAGAGATTCTATCTGTGTTTGGTCTGGAAATTTCTCATCTAGATATTTAATGAACATAATTTGACATTGTGCTAATATGTTTTCTACCTTTCATGTTTTGGTTTTAAAGAATTGTGATCTCTTGTGCTTTAATTGTAATACCCATTGAGGAGTCAGAACTCTTTTTTACTGATGATTTTAATGGATACTAAAATTCCCTCCTGTTGTCATATGATCAGCAGATGTTTTTAATATCTGATTAGAGTTTATGAATCCAGTCATAACTGGTCTGCAAGTTTGCCTCTTGAACTAGTGAATGTCAAGGTCATTATTTTATTATTAGCTTTCCATTTTTAGAACTTCTGAGTAGTAATACATATTATTAATCACTGTCATTGCCTCATTTTAAACAGAATAAAATATACTTATGTCAGCAAGTAATATTTTAAAACAAAAATTCAGTGTCCACTAAAGTTTTACTTATTTAAATATTTAAAACATGGTCTTGAGGGTAGGTAATAAAATATATTAGATACATTTGAAAAATACTAATAAAAAAGGAAAGAGCACTGAATCAGGTGTCAGTAATAGATTCCTGCTTCTCTTACATAAATGGATGTTTTGTACATAGCACATGACTTCTGTACCTCAACTCCATTATAAAATCTCTGAATTTGAAGAGTAGCTTTCTAATGACTCAAATAATTAAAATTGGTTTTGATTCATATATAGTGCCTCTTCATTATCTGTAACCAACCAGAATTATCTATTTTTAGGATCCTTTGGCACATGAAAGGTATACTTAACCTTTTGCACTCAGATGTCGAGTGTGACTCGACACGGTTAGCATTAGAATAAAGGAATCGAGAAAAAAGCAAGCGAGTGCAAAGGGTTAACTGTTAGACATTAATATCATCATAAATAAAATTGCATATATATAAATTCAGAATATAATGTTTTATATAGATTCTTTTATATATACACTAGAGGCCCAGTGCACGAAATTCGTGCACGGGGGGTGGGGTTGTCCCTCAGCCCAGCCTGCACCCTCTCCAATCTGGGATCCCTCTCACAATCCAGGACTGCTGGCTCCCAATGGCTTGCCTGCCTGCCTGCCTGATTGCCCCTAACCACTTCTGCCTGCCAGCGTGTTCACCCCCTAACCACTCCCCTGCCAGACTGATCGATGCCTAACTGCTTTCCTCCCAGCCCAATTGCCCCTAACTTCCCTCCCCTGCAGGCCTGGTCCCCCCCCATCTGCCCTCTCCTAAAGGCCTGGTCACCCTCAACTGCCCTGTTCTACAGACCTTGTCACTCCCAACTGCCCTCCCCTGCAGGCCTGGTTCCCCCCAACTGCTGTCCCCTGCAGACCTGGTCGCTCCCAACTGCCCTCACCTGTAAGCCTGGTTGCCCCTAACTGCCCTCTCCTGCCAGTTTGGTTGCCCCTAAATGCTTTCCATACAGGCCTGGTCACCCCCAACTGCCTTCCCCTGCAGACCTGGTTACCCCTAACTTCCCTCCCATGCAGGCCTGATCACCCCCAACTGCCCTCCCTGCCAGGCCTGGTCTCCCCCAACTGTCCTCCCCTGCAGGCCTGGTTGCCCCCAACTGCCCTCCCTTGCAGGCCTGGTTCCTCCCAACTGCCCTCCTCTGCCGGCCAGCTGGTGGTGGCCATCTTGTGTGTTGGAGTGATGGTCAATTTGCATATTACTCTTTTATTAGATAGGATAATCATTGAGCTCTTACTAAACTGTAAAGCCTTAGAGTAAGAAATGATTGAGCAGGGTATGTAGTTCAAATTCAAAGTCAATGCAAGAAGTTATTATATTTCAAACCTTAATGAGAGTCATCTGGAATTCCTTTAATACCTTCAGTAATGCCCTAGCCTGTTTGGCTCAGTGGATAGAGCATCTGCCTGTGGACTGAAGGGTTTCAATTCCGGTCAAGGTTGTGTACCATGGTTGCAAACTCGATCCCCAACCCTGGTCGGGGCATGTGGGGGCAATCAATGGATGTGTCTCTCTCCGTTTGTCTCTTCCCCCTCCCTTCCACTATCTCTAAAAAAATCAATGGAAAAATATCCTTGGGTGAGGATTAACAAAAAATTAATTAATTAATTTAAAAAATACCCCCAGTAATAAGAACTTCTAGTAACAAGAAATATTACTAACATATAAGAAAGCTTGTTCAATTTTAAATACATTAGCTATTCAATTTAATCAAATATGTATTTATTGATCATTTATAGAAATCTTGCTACTGTTTCAAGCATTTATAATATTCTTCCTTACACTGAACTTAAACTGTGCTTCAGTGTATTTTTTTCAATTGGATTATGTGATTAGTGACTGAAACTTATATGCCTTAAGACTATGGTTATTTTTTTCAAATACATTGAAATGGTAACCTGTACATCTTTTTAGTTTTCATTGTTAATTTTTCTATTCAGAGACATAATCTGATTCTTTCTAACTCTCTAGTGGTATATTCAGCATAGAAGAAAAAAATGACAAGAGTATGGGCACGTTCTCTGTACAGTTGTCTTTTCCTGCAATTTCTCAGTGTAGCATTGACAGGTAATGTAAGTTTGCCCTATTCTATGGGTAGTTAGACGACACTTGCTTCATAAATTGTCAGCATGTTCCCTCTTCAAAGATGTAAGGATGACCTTAAACAAAGACAAATGTCTTGTTAGAATACTAAATTGCTTCTTAAAAGCCCTAGCCTTGGGATGAAATATCAAGATCTTTTTATAAGAGAACATTGAGAATTTTGAAACACAAATAAGAATAGAACAACGTTAGTGATTTCCTTATGTTACATATACGTATATACATAAGAGTATACTTAAACTTTTCCAAGGTTTTTCTAATAATAATTGAAATGAATTACATTGAATAAAAGTATTTATCACACCGCAAGAAATATTTATGTAGTGGAAATACTTCAATATCTCTCTTTACTATTTATCCCCCTCAACCTTAAATTATACTGAGGAACACCATGATTTGTGGCAAACCAGGACTTGTCACTGCAGCTTTTCTTTTTATATACAGAGTACAATTTACCGATACTCAACTCAGGATTTCTATTTTTAAAGGGTTTTGCATTACTTTTACATATAATGCATCATGGTAATTTGGATGCAAAATACTAATCTGAAACTCTTTCCACTCCTGGACAGTATCTGTGCATTTTGTTAGTTGGTTCTCGAGGCAATACGTATCATTCTTTTACATAGCACTCAAAAGAGCAGCATCCACTAAGTCAAGTTACTAGTATATGGAAAGGATGGATGGCATCATTGCTTTCCTTACTGCAATATATTTTATACAGGATGAAGAGAGTTAACAGTCTTCAAATGATATTGTGCAGTCACAAATTACAACATCAAACTAGATGCACATTTAATTAAAAAAAAATCCATAAAGTTGTTTACTTGTTACACCAACTAATACTGATTGCTACTATGTATAAAACACTTAGGATACTTTCAAGGAAATTTTTGTTTAATTTAGTATAAATACCAGTCAATACAGTCGTTAGCTATAAAGGAAACTACTATTGTCTACTTTTTAATATTCATAAAAGTTGCAGTATTTGTCTAAGACTAAATTGAATAGTAAGTATGAGATGGTAGATTGCTTCTATAAATTGTAGGGGGTGTGCAGGAGGCGACCTATGGATACTTTTCTGTCATTGATATTTCTATCTCTCCCTCTCCCTCCCTCTCTCTGAAGTCAATAAAAACATATATTTTTAAAAAGAATATTCAAACCATGACAATTAATATTTATTTCTTATGATTTCTGTTTGTCTGAGGAATTAATTTCAGAGTGTAAAGTAATTTTTTTCTTTTTTCCTTTGTAAGACACACCGATCATCATTCTGTACCTGTAGAGAAATTCAAAAGACCTTTAGATCTCAGAAGTTTGCAGTTACATAAATTTTTAACTGATGATAATGCAAAAATTCAAAGCTGTCTGCAGCAATTAGGCAAAAATAAATAAGTAACTACATTAAAAATAAGTAAAATAAGGGGATTAGAAGATGGCAAGTTAGAAGATCATTTTCATAGTAAATTAATTATTCAAAAGGTAATGATGTTTTGTTTGGAGAACTGGCTTATTGGAGCAAATTTCTGACAGAAGTAGGTATTTCATTGAACAACTACATGTCACATGGTTGTTTTTTTTTCTCCAGATTATAAAGTAACTATAGGTTATTTGTGGATTTCAATAAACTTTAAATTATGATTATTTTTATCCTTATTATAGCTGAATTTTTATTGTTGTTGCTATTTTCTTTTATTTATTTAAATGGAGAATTCTAAAAGTTCTAGTAAAAAGATTTGTTCCTTGAGGAAAAATAAATTTGTTTTCTACTAGTGTTTCCTCCAAAATAATAAGGTATCTTGAGAATATAGTCATTTCCCCACTTAAATAGAAATATGTGGTATACGATAAGATGTTATGACTTGCCATCTGTGTTTTTAAAGAAAGTTTTATTGGAATACAGCCAGGACCATCCATTTACTAGTACATACTACCTGTGACTGATTTTACACTGCAAAGGTAAAAATAGGTGTAATGGACCATATGGTATGGTCTGCAAAATTGTAAATATTTACTATCTGGGCCTTTTACAGAGATTACTTGACCCCTTCAATAGAGATTAAAAAGTATGTATTTCCAGAGAATGGGACTAGAAACCAATATGCAGAATATTCACTATGCAGAGAAAGAGGAAAAAGGCAAATAAAGAGAAGAAAAGCAGAGAGATCATAAAAGTAACAGAGAATATATATGTATAAGAAGCCATTGTCAAAGCAAACAGATATTGGTTGTGGAAGTTACAATTGTACATTCTTCTCTCAGGTATTAAAGATTAGAGATATTATGAAGACAATAAGTAATTGTTGAGAGGGAGGCAAGATTTGAGTCAGGTCTCTAAGCCATCCCATTATGATAAGATTACTGTACAAATGTCCTGGTTTTAGGGCAAGATGATAGAAACACACTCTGAGTTGTGCTGAATCCTCAAAAACCATACTAGTCCAGGCTATCCTATATAATAAAGAGGTAATATGAAAATTGACCCTCATGCCCTCACAAGATGGCTGCCTATGACCAGGCCAGCAGGGGGGTTAGTGAGGGATGACCAAACAACTGAACAGCAGGCTGCATGGAGTGACCAGGATGGCGGCAGGGGGGGGTGCAGTTGGGGGCAACCAGGTCAGCAGGGGGTGCAGTTGGTGGCAACCAGGCCAGCAGGGGGCCAGTAAGAGGCAACCAGACCAGTAGGGGGGCAGTTAGGGGCAACCAGGCCAGAGGGGGGGATGCAGTTGGGGGTGACCAGGCCAGCAGGGGGGGCGGTTGGGGGCAATTAGGCTGGCGGGGGGGGGGCAGTGAGGGACGACTAGGCAAGGGAGGAAACAGTTGGGGGCGACAAGGCCGGTGGGGGGGTGCAGTTAGGGGCAATCAGGCTGGCAGAGGGCACAATTGGGGGGGCAGTTAGGGGTGACCAGATAGGCAGGCAGGTGAGTGGTTAGGAGCCAGCAGTCCAGGATTGTGAGAGGGATGTCCAACTGTCGGTTACAGTGGGACATCCCCCAAGGGGTCCCGGATTGGAGAGGGTGCAGGCTGGGGGGACCCCCCCATGCACAAATTTCATGCACCAGACCTCTAGTTGTAAATAATGTTGCAGTGAGCATAGTGTTGCATGTATCATTTCAAATTAGTGTTTTGGATTTCTTCAGATAAATACCCAGAAATGGAATTACCTAAAATATCCAAGATATGGAAGTGACTTAAGTGCTGTTGGGGAGCACACGAGACTTGGATGGAAAGTTTTTAAGGAGGACATTCTGAGAAAAGGGAAGTGTGTGGAAGTCCGCCTGCCCTGTTTATTAGAATTCAGACTTGGGGGAGACTTAGGGGAGTGTCGAAGGCTGCACTGCTAATTATTCCTTGACCTTTCCAAATAAGTCTGTGCATGTGCAGACCCCGAGTGTTTACTGGAATCCTTAATCTTGATCTCTGGGTGCCCTTGCATGTGTCCTCCCAAGATTACTTCCCCTACTGATTATATCTTAAAGATAAACTTTATCTCAAATTGCTGTTACAATGAAAGGCTAATGAAGCAGGCAATCAAGGCTGTCCCTTAGCCTCTCTTTCACAGTGAAACTGTGTTGGAGTAATCTGTTCATCCATTGTTCAGGGGCTGCAGGTCAGCCCCGGCAAAGTGCCTATCAATAGAGGATAACATACTCTTGCCATTTGCAACAACATGGATGGACCTAGAGGGTATTATGCTAAGTGAAATGAGTCAGACAGAGAAAGGCAATTATCATATGGCTTCACTTATATGCAGCATCTAAAAAACCAAAATAAATAAATAAACAAAACAGAAACAAACTGAAAGATACAGAGAATAAATTGATGGTTGCCAAATGAGAGGGGCCTGGGGAGATAGGTGAAAAAGGTGAAGGGATTAAAAGTTAAAAATAGCAGTTATCAAAGTACTCAGAGGAAAATAAAGTATAGCATAGCCATGGGGAATAATAGTCAATAATGTTGTTATAATTATACACAGTGATAACTGGGTACTAGACTTATTGGGATGATCACTTCGTAAGTGATCAATGTCTAATCCCTATGTTGTATACCTGATACATAATATTGTATGTCACTGTAATTAAAAATATTTAAAAAAAAATAACATTCCATCCTCAAGAATGAAGTGGAATTGGGCAGTTCAGGAAGAAATACCAAGAATTGACAGCAATGTTTTAGCTCATGGTTTTTAGGCAGCAATTATCTGTAAAGCTTGTGCCCAGGCATCATCAACCCATTGTCTGCTGGACCCCTATGTAGAGGAATTCAATTCTGGGAAATGGCAATCACAACAGTAGACTCCTGTTAAGAACTGTAGCCTGAAAGAAAGAGGGCGGGTGCTATAACTTGAGAAGCAATTCAAGTGTCAACAGTGATCACTGATGCTTAATGCGTGAAATGATTGAGTAGAAAGCAGTATGTGCTTCCTGATGATGCCTGCAGAGATCTTTATTCTTCAGAGGAAAGCAGTGGAACAGTGTGACATCTGCTTTCTGATTTGCAGTCTCCTCACAGAATAGATTGGTGGACTTTGTGATGCAGGTCATGGAAGGGATGGGCAAGGAGATCATTGAGATGAAGCTGATGGTCATTGTCAGAAATGTGGATTGTGACCAAGGATTTCTTCAATACTATTTAGAACATCTTTTTGTTTCTTGTGACCTTCCTCCTCAATGTTCCCCATGCTTCTGTGACTGTCTTGTTACTCGGTTTGTTTGTGTTGTGTGTGTTTTTTTCCTGGTATAGAGCCTAATTTTCAGATAACAAAGCTAATGACTTTATCTCTATATTTTGAGAATGAAGAAACAAAAAGAGAAAGAGAAAGAGTAATGTCAGCATCAGAGAAATAAGTTAGAAATATTTTAAGAAACTGACAATGCTATTTTTTTATGCAGCAAATCAGGGAAGGACAATAGATCCTGAGGACAAGAAAGAAAGTCAATAAGCATTTGCCTTAATAACTGTGTCCAGCTCACTTAGAAAGTATAAGCTAAATGTTATATTATTTATGTTTAATTTGATCAAATGTAACTTAGTTTTTTATAGTTTTATGAATATTCAATTATGTTTGTTGTGGAATGTCTTAGTGTTAGGACTATTTAAAACAGTGGTTAAATGTAATATTTTTTAAAATTACTTCAGCTATTGACTTGCTGATTAAACTGGGGATAAGGCAAGTTATGTCTGCATCTTGTCTATGCCTCCACCTATTGCACAGAGAAAATTTAATTAATTTATTTAAACAAAGTATATTTGTTTATTATATATCTTCTCTAAATACCTATTTATTTAATATTTATAATATTGCATGTACTACTGGTAAATATATACTGGGGATACTGTTGTAGACAAACAGCACCAAGATTTCTCCTCTCATGGATACATAAATAAAATTATATAAACAAGATACATAAAACATATTTCACTAATCTATATATACAAAAGGCTAATCCATCGTCTGACTGTCCGACTGGCCGGTAGGTATGACACACACTGACCAGCAGGGGACAGATGCTCAGCACAGAAGCTGCCACGCTGCAGTGCCTTGGCAGCAGCGGTTCTCAGGTGAGACCCCCCAGAACAAGAGAGGAGGCAGCCTGATTCCTCGCAGGGCCGTGAGATTCCACCTTCAGCCATGGGTTATGTTGTTGCTGGGGCACTGCTGGCCCCGAATCTGGTTTACTGCTGAGCTGCGGAGACCGCAGACACCCTGTAAGCCATGGCACTGCCCCAGATGTGGCTGGTTGGGGAGGGACTGCGGGAGGTTGGCTCCAGGGAGTGTCTGGCCATTTATCCCAGTCCCGCCCCACCGGCCACTAATTAATTTTCTTTCAATGTGCATGAATCCGTGCATTGGGCCACTAGTATATAATAATATGTAGTGTTCCTCTATTCAGGAAACTGAATCAGTAATGGGGGTAACGTGAATGTATATGCATGTGTGCATATACAGGGATAAAAAAGGTGGCTGGGAATGGATTCTGTTAGATAGTGGTAATTGAATGAAGAGCTGTATGAATTTGGGAATGTGTCATGAATATTGAAGAAATAACATCCTTCGAAAAAAGTACAACAAATCTAAATACCCTGAGGTAAGAACTCACTTTGCATATTAACAAATTTTAGGAATCTATGAAAGATGAGGTAGAAGCAAAGGATGAAATACAGATAGAGACAAAACCAGGGTATTTGTAGGCCATGTAAACCATAAGTGATCCCTGAATTTTATTTAATTTTTCTCACAGTTGGTGGCTGGAAGGTCAAGATCAAGGTGCTGGTAGGGTTGATTTCTCCTGAGACCTTTCTCCTTGACTTGCAAATGGCCCCCATCTTGCTGTGTCCTCACAAGGTCTTTTTCTCCTTGTGTCTCTTCCAATTCTTATAAGGACATCAGTCATATTTCCATTTCTTATGTAAATATTGTGAATTAAATCAATTGGCTATCACATGTTAAACAAAACTTGGAGCCCTAAGATACAACCCATTTGACAATTATATGTTATCATTTTTGCTTAATTTATTCTGCAAATATTTTGTAAAGATTTTTGTATGTATATTTATAAGAGATATTTGCCTGTAATGCTATTTTCTTATAAAATTTTTCTAAGGTTTTTGTTATATCTTCTGTCTTTGTCAGTACATATGCAGGCAATGAATTTTATAACCTAATTCTCTTTGTGTCGAAGAAGCTTTTTCTCTCAAAATATATTTTTTAAAATATTGCTAATTAAAATAACTTTATTCTTTATTTCTTTCTCTTTTGTAATTAAATTAGATAATATGTCCAACACAATTTTAAAGAGAAATAAAGCTCTTTGGTGTTTTGTGTTTGCTACCATTTGGATTAAATATTTTTTATTTATTTAAATATTAAATTTTTATTTGTTTGTCTTATTTTAATGCTTTAAAAATATGGGTATTTTTATCCTATTCTTCTACATATATAGAAATTTAGTAATCCTCTATAATAAAAGGCTAATATGCAAATTGTCTCATCGACCTGGAGTTTAACCAGGGGGCGGGGCAGGCCAGCCAACAGCCTGTGGCTCCTCCCCCAGCCAGCCCTGCCCCCTATCTGCCCTCCCCACCCCAATTGGGGCGGGTTGGCCGGACCCTACCCGTGCATGAATTCATGCATCAGGCCTCTAGAACTTTCATATATCCCTATACATATGACAGATTTGTTAATGGATTTGTTAGCTCTATTAATATACTAGAGGCCTGGTGCACGAATTCATGCATGGGGTGAGGGACCATGGAAAGTTGGCTGGAGAGGAGGAGGGACAGTGGGTGATTTTGTTATGAGGATGGAGCCCTCATGAACAGGATCTGTGCCCTTATAAAAAAGTACCCAGAGAGCTCCCTTGCTCTTTTCCCATGTGAGTTTACAATAAGAAGTCTGCAACCTGCAAGAGAGCTGTTATCAGACACTTAAATCTGCCTGTGAGAAATAAATTTCATAGCCTCCAGCCTGTGAGAAATATATATATTTTTAGTTTCCAATATCATATTTCTGGTTGTGTATTTAATCTAGTTCTGCCTCTTACCAGCTATATACCAACTGTATAATATTAAGTTACTAAACTTTAATTTATCGCAGTTTGTTCACATTATTATTTGAATTTAGAGAATTAAATAAATTACATAAATAAAATTCTTAATAAAATTTATAGCTCAAATACTCATTAATTATTTGACATTGTTAAAACATGGTTATATACAGCTATTCATTTATGTTCATATGGTCAAAAATTGTAGATTTTTATTCTTAATACAATGTATTTTTTCATTTATATAGTTCAAATTCATTTTTTCTTGGCTTTACATTATTTCCTCTTATAAATGTATCATAATTCACTGAAATATTGATATATGGAGGGGTGTTCTTGTTGTTTTTTTAAATTTCTTTTTTGACAAATGCTGCCATATATAACTTTACATATATATTATTTGTATAGAATTAGTCTTATAAAATATTTTTTTAGAAATGGGAATGATGGTTCAGAGCCTATATGTATTTTTATATTTTTAACAAAAGTCACCAGTTTGCTTTAAAATTATTTACATTACTATAAGTTATATATACGATAAATATTCTCTGATTCTTTATCTGTAGTATTATCTCAGTTTTAAAATAGCCAGTATATGGATAGAAAATGTTTATTCATTGTTACCTTAATTTGCATTTTGACTACTAGTCAGAGTGTCTTTTCATATGGTTATTCAGCATTTGGGTTTGTTCCTTTGTGAATTGTCTCTTCATATTATTTCCTATTGAGTTTTTTGCTCCTGACTTACCAATTTATTTTTCTCCTGTGTTTTAAGATGTTTCTCTCCATTTGATATTTTAAGCCAAAAATTCTGGTCTCAACAGTGATTATATCTTCTTCAATTCACTTACTAAATTGTTCACTTGGGGAATCATATTTTTGTATATTTCCTAGTTCTAAAAAAGTGCTTGTCACATGAGTATGCTGCCTTTGAATCTATTAAATTTCTTTGTTATTAATTGAGTTGCTGCCTGTCAACAATAACGGCTCTGCTTTCCTTACCCAGTATTAATATTGTTTTAAGTGTTACTCTTATCTTGTTACCTAGAAGCCTTCAGTTTGCTATTATTATTGCACTTTTTATTATTGTGTGGGCTTCAGGCTTGATTGTTGCAGCACCACCTAAATGTGAGCAAATGGCATGAAAAGCATTCCTCCCCACCCCCCTAACCCCCGCCCCCTGCCCTATAAGATGCCTTTTACCTACTAAGGCACTTAAGTAAGTGTGTGCCTGAGTCTTCTCACTTTTAAGGCCTCAGGGTTGAGAAGGGCCCAGAAAACTCTTTCAAGTTTTCACTGTCCTCATTGTGTTGACATTTCATATGTAAGTCAAAGGATCTCAGAGAGCCAAGATTTTCCTAGGATATGCTGAATGTAATATTCACCCAGAACTGTAGCTCATCTCATAGTGTCAAGGGACATCAGAGTTTTAGTTAGGTAGAGAAATTGTTAAGGTCTCAATCTTTCCAGAATGCCATACCTGTATTTTGTTTCCATGATTAAATTTCCAATTATTTAGATTAGCTTATAGTCACTTGACTATAGGGAGTCCTCCCAAAATGTATACACATGCTTTGAATAATTATAAAGGCAGCGCATATTAAAATACATTTCAATTTCAAAATTGAGCTGTTAGCTGTTAAAGTGTGTATACATTTTTGTGGAAACATTGTATATTGAAATCGTTAAAGTATTTATTCAAAATTGTTTTCAGCGTATAAATACAACCTGAAAATAATCTACTTTAAAATAGATTATAGTACAGTTAAAATTGGTAACTGCTGTTTTGTCTCAGAGAACTGCAAATACTTTTTTTTTAATTTAGTGATTTGAGAAAGAGAAAGAGAGAAACATCTCTTGCTGTTCCAGGCATTTATGCATTTGTTGGTTGCCTCTTGTATGTGCCCTGACCCACACCTTGGCATATCTAGAAGTTGCTCTAACCAACTGAACTACCCACCCAAGGCTGCAAATACATTTTTTAAGCCTCTTCCTCTCTTTGTATTGTGATGTTATATTCTAACTTGTAAATCATAAAGATAAAATTCCAAAATAAAAGAAATTTAAAAAGTGAGATGAATATAAATCTTGACATCTTTTTTACATAACTTCTAGCAAGCAAAAGCCCAACAGCATTCAAGTTCTTAAAATACAAGTTGTCTTGAGAATTCACACAAGAAAAATTCTTTGAGTCATGTATTGCACAGTTTCACTCTGACGATAGACTGATGAATGGTATACGTGATCAGTAGTCTCCAAATCTCAATAAATAATTATCTTTATAATAAATGTGTATTTTTCTTTTTCCAAGTTTATATTCTACAAGTTTTTTTTTTTTCTCTTTAAATGCTTTTGGTTAGAGTTGATTATGTGTAATTACAGTTCACATTTCATGTATGCCTACTTTTAGCATAACAGTTCTCAAACTATTAATGCTATGCTTTAATGCTGCTTAATAATGGTATACTAGTAGGTTGATGGACAGTTTTCTTATTACAAGTAGTTCACTGTATCATAGGTTATTTTTATGTCTATAGATTGGTTGTCTTATGCTTTGTACAAATCAGATATTATGTGCTCCTTATCCCAAGCATGAAGAACTACCTATCTAAAACTTTAATGTAATTAGGTTAGCTTCATGATAATTTCTATTAATAACACATTAAGAAAAATAAGAAAATCAGATGCTACATTCTGTTATAATCTATACTAATAAAAGAGAAACATGCAAATTAACCATCACTCCGCCATGCCAAGCCACATCCACCAGCCAATCAAGAGTGGGTATGCAAATTAACCCAACCAAGATGGCGGCCGGCCACAGAGCTGGAGCAAGCAGGAGACTTGGGTTGCTCTGGCAATGGAGGAAGCCAAGCTTCCCGCCCACCCTGGCTGGCCCTGACCTCCGCTCAAGGCTACAAAGTTTCAATTATAGAAGATAAATTAATCCCAACAGAAATGGTGGCAGCCATGGAGCTGGAGCAAGCACGAGGCTTGGATTGCCCCCTGCGATGGAGGAAGCCAAGCTTCCCACATGCCCTGGCCTCCACTCAAGGCTACAAAGTTTCAATTATAGAAGATAAAAAAATCCTAGATACTTGCTTCCAGCCAGCCTTGGCCTCCGCTCAAGGAGGCGCTGAAAAAAAAAAAAAGAAAAAAAAAATAAGGAGGGCCTGGGACCTTGGGTCGCTGGGGGGTGACAGGCCAGGATGGGATGGCAGGGGCCATTGAGGGTAAGCAGACCAGCAAGGGGGCCAGTTGGCAGTGATCAGGACAGCAGGGGGGGGGGCAATTTGGAGTGAGCAGGCCAGCAGGGGAGCAGTTGGGGATGAGCAGGCCAGTGGGGAGGGGAGGTGGGGATGAGCAGGCCAACAGGGGGGGGGGCAGTTGGAGGTGAGCAGGCCAGAAGGGGGGCAGTTGGGGGTGATCCAGCTGGCAGAAGGGCATTTGGGGGCAAGCAGGCTTGTGGCAGGGGGCAGTTGGTGGTGAGCAGATGGGCAGGCAGAGTGGTTAGGGGCAATCAGGCAGTCAGGCAGGCAGGTGAGCAGCTGGAGCCAGCAGTCCCGGATTGTGAGAGGGATGTCTGACTGCCAGTTTAGGCCCGATCCCTGTAAACCGGCAGTAGGACATTCTTCAAGGGGTCCCAGATTGGAGAGGGTGCAGGCCGGGCTGAGGAACACCCCACTCCCCCTGTGCATGAATTTCATGCACCGGGCCACTAGTAAATTATAATACTATACATAATAGCATGATATAAATCTTAATGCATTGTTCTTTGTGACTAAAGAATTCATAAGAATATGCAAGTCAAAAAATTAAATAATAGAAACAACATTTAAAAATTCAGTAAGAAAGTAATATCAACTAACATTTCATCTATGCAATATTCCTGACAAATAGTGGATTTTTTATCCAAAGACTTGAGGTTATCCCTGCCTCTAGTTTTTTAAAAACCTGATTTAAAAACCTTTGAAGCCCCAGCCAGTCTGGTTCATTGGTTGAGTTAACCTATGAACCAAGAGGTCACTGTTTCAATTCCTGCTCAAGGCACAAGTCCGGGTTGCAGGCTTGATCCCCAGTAGGGGGCATGCAGGAAGCAGCTGATTGATATTTCTCTTATCATTGATGTTTCTATCTCTCCCTCTCCCTTCTTTTCTCTCTAAAAAATCAATAAAAACATATTTTTTTAAAAGCCTTTCAAAAATCACTTTACAGATTTTAGAATTATATTCTCTTCATGTGACACATAGGGAAAATAGGATTACCATAAAGTTAAAGTGATATATTGAAAGGGATTTTAAAATTGTAAAAATAGTAGCAATGTGAAGTACTGCTTTAACTAAAGATTCATGCATTTTAGCACATAAATAGCTGAACACATCATAAATGTAAATTTTTAATTTCACATATATTCTACATTATAGAGACCACTAGAGGCCCAGTGCATGAAATTCGTGCATGGGGGTGTGTGTCCCTCAGCTCAGCCTGCACCCTCTCCAATCTGGGACCCCTCGAGGGATGTCCGTCTGCCTGTTTAGGCCCGATCTAGGTAGGATCAGGCCTAAACGGGCAGTCGGACATCCCTCTCACAATCCGGGACTGCTGGCTCCCAACTGCTCACCTGCCTGCCTTCCTAATTGCCCCTGCTTCTTCCTGCCAGCTGATCACCCCCTAACCACTCCCCTGACAGCCTGATTGATGCCTAACTGCTCCCCTGCCAGGCTGTTTGCCCCTAACTACCTTCCCCTGCAGGCCTGGTCACCCCTAACTGCCCTCCCCTGCAGGCCTGGTTTCCTCCAACTGCCCTTCCCTGCAGGCCTGGTTACCCCCAACTTCCCTCCTCTGTCAGCCTGGTCACCCCTAACTGCCCTCACCTGCAGGCTTGATCGCCCCCAACTGCCCTCCCCTTCTGGCCTGATTGCCCACAACTGCCCTCCCTTGTAGACCTGGTCCCTTTCAACTGCCTTCCCCTGCTGGCCATCTTATGGCAGCCATCTTGTGTCCACATGAGGTCAGTCATCTTTGACCACATGGGGACAGCCATCTTATGTGTTGGAGTGATGGTCAATTTGCATATTATTCTTTTATTAGATAGGATAGAGGCCTGGTGGTTTGCCCTGAAGGGTGGCCTGGATCAGGGTGGGGGTTCCCTTGGGGCATGGGGTGGCCTGGGCGAGGGGCCTGTGGTGGTTTGCAGGCTGGCCACACACCCCAGCGACCCAAGTGGAGGCCCTGGTATCTGGGATTTATTTATCTTCTATAATTGAAACTTTGTAGCCTTGAGCAGAGCCAAGCCTCCTGCTCTCTCTGTGGCTGCAGCCATCTTGGTTGAGTTAATTTGAAAACTTCCCTCTTATTAGCTGGTGGACGCAGCTTGTGGGTATAGTGGAGGTACAGTCAATTTGCATATTACTCTTTCATTAGATAGGATTATTCAGGAAATTATAAAGTTGGTCCATATTTCTTTTAAAAAATTAGAGAAAGAAGAAGAACGTGGAGGAAGAGGAGAAGCAAGATGAGGAGGAAAAACAAATAGAAGAGGAGAAGGAGGGTGACCGGGATGAAGGCAGGAAAACATGAAAAACAAAACAAAACTATCAAATCAAAAAAAGACTTTCAGACTGCTACTTGTAGAACAGATCTGTATACTGTTTACAAAAATGAAAAATAAGAAAATGTTAAGTTATCACATTAATGACAAAATTTTTAAAAAAACACAAATATTTAGTTTAAAGTTTTAGCAATAAAGTGTTTTAAAAGCTTCACATTTAGCATTCAGGTTATATCACAAATGGAATCTGAATCATTTGTAGCTATTTGACATCATGATGCTATTTTTGAAGAGAGTAGAGGGTTCATTCTCTATCAAGGTGGTTTTTTTTTAACGATTGTATATGTTAAGTTTATCTAAGTTAATATTTGTAATCACTCTCTCGATTATATATGATTTCCATTTCACATAAGAGAAAACTGATAAGACATTCAACATTACACATTTGGAAGGAGTGAACCTGGATTTGAAGCCCATTATTGAGTTCAAAGATATTTTTATTTCACTGAAAGGGATTAGGCTAAAGTGGATAATATTAGATACATGTAATGTATTAAGACAAGATTAACATTTTTAGGTAATGTTTATAAAACTGGTAAATTTAGAGAAAACACAATCAGCAAGATCAGTAGTCTAATTTTCAACATAATCCTTCAAATAATTTTTCCAACATTTAATAAAATGAAGCGTGATTACTCTTAATTAGAATATGGGTGCCTTTTTGTAAAAAATTTCTTTACTGATTATTAAATTTACAAGAAAATTAAAATATAAAATTTCCCCCCTTTTGAAAATAGAAAATAATCTCATTGAAATCATGACCTAGTTTAAAAGAAGATAAAGATTGTCATTGTTTGATTGATAGAGAGAATGACAGTTGCACAGATCTCAATTTTTCAAACTACTTGGTTTATGGCAAATTATTACCATTTATGTATGTATTCTTATTTGAATTTATTTTAACTTATTTTTCTCTTAAGCTACATTTTCTAATCTATATTCTCCGTAATGCTCCATAAAGTCCATCATAGGCACATATTCTAATATGATTGATGTATGTTCGTAGATAATGATGTCCTGGTAAAATGTGTAATTTTTGTTTGTTTGTCTTAAATGTAAAATTATAACAGTACAAGTGTGCTTTGTATCTTGTTTGTTCTGTTTCCTACTTTTTATTAGCAAAATTATATTTTAATATTTCTCTGTTGTTTCAGATTCATCTTATTTGTGGCTTCTAAATACATGGCATCAAAGAGAATTCTATCCACGTATTTAATTTATCCATTACCCTAGAGATGAATGCATAGGTTTCCTCAGCTCTCAAATACCACAAATACATTCAATAAACAAATGTTACATGGTTCCTCATGGACCTATTATATAAACCTGAGAAATTTTCTGTATATATATAAATAAGACTAAGAATTGTTGCACTGAAAGGAGTACAAATATTAAATTCTGCTAAATACTGCCAGATTGCTTTTTAGAATGGTTAATATTTTACTTCATCTTCAATTAGTAGCTTTTTTGTATATATTTGTGAAGATAAGCAGTCTTAGTTACCTCGCATCTTGGAGGTTGCCTGGTCAGAAACTGGCTAGTGTCTGGGTTCTGTCTTCACCCCAGGGGCAAAGTGTGTACCCAACCAATTTCCCTGGAGACTAATGGCTCCATCTCTACAGCAAGATGTGCCTTTCCTTAAGCCCTGATGGTCTCCAGAGTTTGAGCGGCCACTGTTCCAGTGATTGCTTTCAATTGTTGTTACCTAATGTCAAGGAGTCATCCCATAAACATAGTTAACAATAAAGGTTCTTATCAAGTACATTCAGATCAGCTTCAGAACAAGCTATCTACAAGTTACCAGGAAAGCATAGAACTATCTATCTGCTACCTGTGTGCCCCTGAGATTTAGTAAGCACCAAGCAATGCTGGCGGAGATTACCCTGAGTCCAGAACACACAAGTAGCGTTTTTCAACACATATGGATTATGACTACATTCCCTGCTTGCAATCAGTGTCCTTGGAGAATGATCTGATTATAATTTGGTTCTTGTTCTTTTTAGATTATCAGCTTATTTTTCTTTAAGCTTTTGTGGTCTTTTCTTTATTTTGCTTTTCTAAAATTGTATGACAACATGGAGATATTTAGAATAGTCTTTTTCTTCAGGTTTTGTTAAATTTCTCTATAAGATGTCCAGGTGTGACATTTTCTTTTTCCATCCTATTTGGTACCTAATTTAATTTTTTATAAAAATTTCACAATTTCTCAGGTTCCATAAAATAACCTTGATATTTTGATTTGTATGTCATTCATGAAATAGTTATTCTAAACTCTCTATATGCTTTCTATAGCCTAGGCACTGTTCAAGGACTGGGATATCCCACAGAATAGAGCAGATACATGCCTTTATTTCTTGGATGCTTTATTCTTGGAAGGGAAGAGTCACAATAAGTTGAGTTAGGTAGATAAGTATATAGATAGATATGTTATTGGAGGGTGTCTTCCATGTCCCCACCTGTCACTTGTGGAAGGGCTGCTGTGGGAATAAGAATTTCCTGAGGCCCCCACAAGTTGGTCAGATATTGTGGAAAGCTTTATTGATGAGGTAATATGAAGGGAGCTCCCTTCAAAGGTCCCTTCTCACTCCATCCTGCCATGGGAAAGTCCCATTTTGTCTTCAGCAGGGCTAAGATTAAAGCCACTGCACAGGCCAGAGCAGCATCAGGCTTGCTTAGCTTGTGTTCCCAGCTGCAATCCATGGTGTGTAGGGTGGCCATGCGGCTTCTGGGGCACATGGTGGGCTAGCACAGGTCATGGAGCAAGTGAGCGTAAAGAAGCATGAGCGGAGCAAGAGGAATAAGAGAGAGAAAATTCTTTGTTTCAGACGTTTTACCAAGATTTCCTGTGCTTGCAGTGGCTTCACCACCTAGCCAATGGTCTTTGTTCTCCAGGCTAGGCTGACAGACAAGCTCCTTCCCTACATCACCCCGACTTCATGGCCATGTACCCATCTTCCCCTTTGTTGGTCCCTTCTCCCGATAATTTGTAGGGAATGGATTGATGGTTCCCTGGAGAGTGTAAAGTCCCAGCTTCCCGGTGAAGCTGCCCAGATAACCATGCTTATAATGTCCTCTCATTTGCTCCTTTTCTATTATTAATATTAGCTAACTAGTCAAAAGAGTAACAGATAGATAGACATAAATATATACCTATGCCAGTAGCGTTGATGATTCATGGGTTTCATTTAAATAGTGTCATAATATATTTCATTTTTCATAAGGTGAAATTTGAACATAGAACAGAATGAAGTTGGGAGTTAAGCTCTGTTGATAATAGGAGAAAAAAGGAGTCCAAGCAAAGGGCACAGCAAGTGTGAAAGGCCCTGATGAATGCATGTTTGATGTATTAAAGAAACACTAAGAAGGCTAATGTAAGTTAACAGAATTGAGTAAGTGCAAGAGGATGGCAGAGAAAACTACGTATAGATCAACAGATTGTAAAAGAACCACACTGGGTCTCTGAGAGGCATATGTTGATGAGGCAAAGGCAGACTAGATAAGAGGCTATTTCAGTAACACAGAGATCCATGGTGCAGATGGCAATGAGGCAGGATAGAAAGAAGTTAGGGGAAAAGCTGGAGAAACTGAATGAGGAAGCAGGAGCAGGGACATCCTCTTGCCAGAGCCATAACCACTAGTCATGATCAAAGGTAAACAGTTTGTAGCAGGAAACTCCTGCGGTGGGCATGGAAGTACAACAAGGCTCCCTTCCCAACCAACAGATGGAGTCAGAATTTTTTGCCACAAAGCTTGCAGACAGCCCTCCCCCACCCCCCTTACCCTTGGAAACACATAACATTCCAAGAACTAACTGACCATGAGCATAACTCACTCTCAAGTTGGCCCACTGGGTCCAAGTGCATGAACTTTTCACTTCTTTCATAGCAGTTCCCATGCCTCGGCCCCTTTCTTTTTCTCTACCTGAATAAAACCTGCTTTATTTTCACTCCAATTAGTCTTTGAAATCTTCCTGGGCCAGTCAATGACCTGGGAGCCACCAGACATGAGAAATGTGCCAGACCATACAGACCACGGTGCAGAAGTGGTGCGGTAACAGTAAGAAGTCTTCAGGATCTGCATATATTTGAAATACAAGAAGCAAGAGAAATCTGTGATGGCCACATGTATGATAACAATAAAAAGCATTTGTTAAAACCTACAGAATGTGCAACACCAAGAGCAAACCCTAATGTCTACTATGAACTTTGAGTGATAAAGATCTGCTAATGAAATTCATTGATTCTAATAAATTTACCATGGTGTAGGGTGTTGGTAGTAGGGACGGTGTGCATGTGTAGAGACCGGGAATATATGGAAATTCTACATTTTATGTTCAACTTTGCTGTGAACCTAAAACTGCTCTAAAAATATATATTTGTAAAAAAAATAAAATAAAAAGAAGGTTAACATTTGTCTAAAGCAGTTAGAAGATTGAATTTGCCATTTATAAAGATGAAAAGACTGGGAGAAAGATTTTGCTGCTACGTTGGTAGTCATGAATTTAATTTTGGGCAAACTAATGTGATATGCCCATTAGATTTACAAGTGAAAATATTAAATAGGTGCTTAGAAGTGTAATTCAAAAGTTCAGAAGTAAGATCGAGGCTGAAAAAAAATTAAAAATGTAAGCATATTGATTGTTTTTAAATTTATGGAGATGTGATCACTTAAGTGTGAGTAGAAATAGAAACTCCAGTATTTCAAGGTCAAGAAGATAAAGAGAAACCACCAACAGGAGATGGAAAAGGAGCTTCCAGTGAGGAAAGGAAGAAACCAAAATTGGCATAAAATTGACCATTGGATTTGGTCATTTGAAAGTCATTGGTGTCATTTAGAAAGTTTTTGTTGTGTTGTTGTTGTTGTTTGTTTGTTTGTAGTAGAAATTAAAGTCTAATTGTTTTGGGGTTCAAGGAAAAATGAGAGAAAGGCTCCTGGTGTCTATAGGACAAATAGACTAAATCAGTTTATTTCAGCATTGTCTCCAAATGCATGAATATGAACAAGGAAAACTAACAATACAACCTATAATTTATAAGTAATAGTATCCTGCAGCATAAATTAAAGACAGAGAACACACACAAAAAAATTAACTTAATGTGGAAAACGGGGAAGTAGCCCAGCTGGTGTGACTTCATTGATTCAGAGTCATTCCACGTACCAGGAGGTCTCCAGTGATTCTGATCAGGGCACATGCCTGGGTTGCGGGCATCCCCAGGTAGTGGGTGTGCAGGAGGCAGCTGATTAAAGTTTCTCTCTCACTCTCCCTCTCCCTTCCTCTCTCTGAAATCAATAAAACCATATTTGAAAAAATGGGGAAGTAAACTTCTGCAATCAGGAGAGGCAGCTGCAATACCAGAGCATAGAATTGAAAGGAAAGAAGACAGAAAAGAAAAGAGACCTTTCCAAAATAGAGCAGAAGTGCATTGGGATTGTGTTTTTCCTGTGGCTAATTAGAAATACCTTTTGAGTTCATGAATTCTGGATATGCACCACCTAGCCAAGATCATTACATAAAAGATCTTGGATGTGTAGAGATCTTGTATGAGACTTGCTGATAGAATATTAGTTATTTCATATGAATGATGTTAAAATATTAGCCATTGAAAACTCATTTCTGTTGATATTTGCCAACATTAAATGGATGATTGAGTTTTAATTGAATCTTCAGCTGTGTTAGTCTCAAATTTCTATGTAAAAACTGTCATTTCCAATTATGCAATTCATCATGAAAGTTTGACATAGTTTGACAATTATGTTAACCTGAAATACATAGAAAAGTTGCAGAAGTATATATGTAACTTTGGAATTGGTTTCTAAATAACATGTAAATAGTGTGACAATTATTCCAGAGGACATTAGCTATTGTTTCATTAGCCTACTTAGATACTGAGATTTTATTAATGCATAGCTTATATTCGGTCTTCCATGATGATATTCAATGTAAGGAAGGAGCAAGATTAATGGTATTTTCTAAAACTAAAACTATATATAAACACACTATAGGAATATTAAAATAGCTCCTTCATCATCTAGAAAAGGAAACCAGTGCTTTATATCTGTCATTTAATTTACCTAATTAAAATTGTACACTAAAATAAAATGTTCTCTGTGTGTATAGTCATTGGCAAAAAAAAAAAATAAAATGAAAAATCTCCATATTGCCAAAAAAATGAAATGTCAAAACTAACAATTAGGGACCATTTGAGTTAAAGGAGAGAGTCGGGAAACACTTGAATTTGGAATTATACTGCTCTAGTCCCTTTGGCAAATTATTTTATCTCCTTACTGAACTCTTAAGTACTGTAATAATTAGATAAAATAAAACTCCAAATATGTATATCAGATATGACTAATTTTTACATAATAATATACATAACTTTTATGTATCAAATACCTCACAGCTGAGCTATACAAGAAGAAAGAAGATAACATGACACAGCAATATAGACACTTGCATATTCAGGTTTTATTAAATAAGATATCTCTATATATAAAAGCCTAAGCAACAGCCTACCGACTGGCCAGTAGCTATGATGCACACTTACCACCAGGGGGCAGACACTCAACACAGAAGTGAAAACCACAGGCATGGAAGCATGGAACAGACAGAATCTCAGAGGGAAGTGGGAAGGGGGGAGGGAAGGAAGAAATTAACCAAAGATCTTATATGCATACTAGAGGCCCAGTGAATGGATTCGTGCACCAGTGGGGTCCCTCAGCATGGCCTGTGGGGTTCGTTCAGGTCAAAACTGGCTCTCTGACGCCCCCCAAGGGGTGCTGGATTGTGATAGGGTACAGGCTATCTGTGCACCCGGCCTCTAGTTAAATATAATTATATTAATTGAAAATTTATATTAAATTATATATTATAATGAATATTTATATATTGCTATTAATGGAATTAACAACTTACTGGATGACTTTTCTCAAAGGTATAAATAGCACTAAGCTCATATAAAACACAAGTAGACCTCAGCCAGAAGGGGATGGTTACTGGGTAGCAAAGAAACAATGCATTGTGGTGACTCCACATCAAATTAGTTCTATAAATAAAATTTGTGTATTTCAGTTTGTTTGTTTTTTACATATATTTTATTGATTTCAGAGAGGAAAGGAGAGGAAGAGAGAGATAGAAACATCAATGATGAGCGAGAATCATTGATTAGCTGCCTCCTGCACACCCCGCACTGGGGATCGAGCAACCCAGGCATGTGCCCTTTACTGGAATCCAGCCCAGGACCCTTCAGTCTGCAAGCCAACGCTCTATCCACTAAGCCAAACCAGCTAGGGCTTGTGTATTTCAGTTTTTCAGTGATATCCCCTCCCCAAGAATGGCTATGAGATATGTTCTAAAGATGAAATTTAGGGAGGTTGTGAATTATAGTACTGCAATATTGTTACATTGGGGTGGGAGAAGGTGAACGAATCCTCAGAACTCTGCCCATGATGTCTGCTTTGGGTAAGATGGTGCAGACTTTACCTGTGGAATAACAGTTATATTTAAAAGAAACAGATGCTCCAACACCTGTAGTTGCTCCTTGTTAGCACATCATTATTTATATGCTCTCGAATCCTTAGCTACACCTCCCTTCTATAGACATAATATAATC
Organism: Cnephaeus nilssonii; assembly: GCF_951640355.1. Classification (NCBI taxonomy): domain Eukaryota; kingdom Metazoa; phylum Chordata; class Mammalia; order Chiroptera; family Vespertilionidae; genus Cnephaeus; species Cnephaeus nilssonii. Next base: position 26,495,005 of record NC_137074.1, on the reverse strand, counting down.
TCCTTCAGATTCTCTCAAAAACAGTTACATTTCATGTGCCTGAGGATTAGTCTTGATTCGATTTTATAAGAACTCCCCAACCTGCCCTAACACATAACAAATTATTTGTCTATCAATGTGTTGGTGACGGTAGGCCCTTTTCTTTGAGACAAAACTTTTTATTTATTTTATTCTTAGAGATAAAAAGCATAAATGCATACGTTAGTTCACTGATGCTCATTTTTCTTAAAGAATAATAAAAAATGTCAAGGGTAGAAGACTGACAAAAGGATTTTTATTTTGCTTTGTTTTGTTTCTATTTTAATAGGGAAAATTCTCACAGAAGTTAAACATCAATCGTGTCTACACAAAGAGCTTGCTGCCTGAGGCAAAAACAAGCAATGAAAAGATTTCAGAAAAAGTAGTTCCCAAACAAGTGATTTTTACAGATTTCAATACTTTTTAAGAGTTAGATTTACTTTCACCTGACTGTAAACAAATAGGAGCTACATGAATCGGTAACAAACCTTAAAGCTCATGATATGTGAGGTTATTTTATTTCCCTTTAATAGAGTTGAATTCTTTATACAAGAATTTCATTCCTAGAAGATTCATTAGTCCAGGTAACAAGTTATATGAGATAGTAATTCAAAAACTCTACATAAAAGTAGGCCAGAAACCTTGTTGAAAAGTACTGAGTTTTGTGTCCCATTTCAGAGATTTGGTAAGTCAAGATGGAGAAGTAGTCCAGGTGGTTAGATATGCATAGTCCATAGACAGCCACATGTTGTAAAACACTGTTGGTGGAAATTGTTTAATGATGACCATATAGAAAGGATCATATAGAAAGCCTGTGCTTTAGCATGGGCACTGAGAACATTCACTTGGCAAATTTTTCTGCCCAACCCTCATTAATAGTAACTAACATTTTATCTGAAATTATCATCTTGTTGAATCCTCACATCTATCATGTGATAGTGACCTTATCACCGTTTTCAAGTTGAAGGAACTGAAACTCAGTGAAAGTAATATATTCTTATTCACATTCCTTCAATAAATAATAATTACGTGCCTCTTATGTGCCGGGCATTTTTCTTGATAGTAAACTGTAGTGAACAAAAACAAATTAAATTCTTGTTCTTATGGTGGAACCAAGTTTTAGTGAGAGAAAATAAAATGTGAATAAGTAAATATAAGAATAAAACAATTTTAATGGTTTTCAGAAAATACTATAAGACAATATAATATAAATTATCTGATCATAGAAGGCCTGAGAGAGTATTTTTTTGAATGATACCTTGAATACTAAAAAGGATTCTGGCCATGAAAGGTGGTTAATAGATAATTCCAGACAGAGGAAACAGCAGGTGTAAGAGACTCAAGGCATTTATCATAAAGGTTACAGTTGTAGCTGAGCTCTTTCCTTTTTTAAAATGGCTATTTTATTTTGTTCTTTCCTCAAACAGGTATGGACACCTGGAGAGGTATGTCTTGAGGTTATAATAGAACAGGACTCTCATACTAATTGTCAAGTAACAAAACAACAACAAAAAACCAATTTCTCTTGGCAAGCTGGACATAGTGAACTTTCATCAGATGTGAGAGAAGTTGTATAAGTACAAGTGTGTATGACTTTAGCAGTTACTCATTTGTTTGTGCAATGCAGAAAGTTTAGGAATAATGAACCAAAAAGGAAGAAAAATGAATGCTATGGACATGGAGAAACTGAGTAGATTCAACAATTAGGAAGTTCTGAGCAAACAGCTTAGGCTAACCAACACTATAGGGTACTAACTAGAGTTTCAAATTCCAGGCCTCTGACAAAATGCTCACCTAAGCTACTTGTAGTCAAAGAAAATGTTTATTTAACCTTATATGATTTCTGGAATCCCTGGAAGTCTTGATATATGAAGTGTATCTATTTGAAATAAAAGAGTTTAATATCATGTGATAAACTCGTGTTAAAAATAGTAAAGATGTCAATTGCTTCACTGTGTGAACAAAAGTGATTTGTTGAAAAGTCATTCAAATATAAAAACCAGTTGGTTAAAAACTAGCTACTAGTTGAATAAGTAAAGGGCTCCCCTCTAATATATATATTTTTTGGTCCCATCTTTTATGTACTATTTAATGCATAAAGCTAAATCCAATTTCAAGGGAGGAATTATCTCTTTTTACCTTGGGAAATTGAAAACAACACAAAACTAACTTAGGAGCATTATGGATTCTTAATGCTTCTACTTGAAAACTTGAGAAAATAGAAAATGCTCTTAGGTGGTAATAACATGATTTTTTTTTTTTTTACAAATGGAATAATTTTAATTAATCTAGAAATTTTACTATAGACATTACAATAGACATTACATTTAAATAACAATAACTTAATCTTACCATTAAAATAAAAATATGACAAGCATCATATTTTCAAAATGAAAAGTGAACTGGGTCCTGGGAACAGCTCATGTTCTATCTTGACATAGAAAAATAGAAGAGGCCATTAAAGTTAAAAGCTGCAAAACATTTCAGGGTTGCTTGGTCTACCTACTCTCACTCCAAGAATCCCATTATCAGAAACTAATGTCATTTAGCCTTCACTATAGGCTCAGGACTTAACTTGATTACTAGCAAGGGAGACCATAAATCAAAGCAATTTAAGATTTGGCCTCATATCCACCCTACTGTCTTCCAGGACTTGTACTTTTTTCCCCCCATTTTTTGCTGATTTTTCATTGACTTAGCTTTCTTCATCATTGTGAACCTTTGCTATATGATTATTAGTTTCCTTAATTTGCCCTTGTTTTTGTCTGGGGTTCTGCTCCTGGAAACCTGGTCCCCAAAGCAGCCTCCCCTGATTTTTGTCATATCTGTGGATCACCCCTGCTATCATCCAAGTTTCTATATCCAATTGCCATTATATTGGGGTCTTGCCCACTTTGAGATTACCTGAAACAGAGGTAAGTATTCACTTCCAGTTGGCTTGTCTGCTAACAAAATATGACTACATATAATAATCATAGGAGGGATTGAAGAAGCTATAACTTCTAAAGCAGATATCCCAAGCCTATTGAATGAGAAACATCTACATTGCACAAATCCATATTTTGGAGCCCACACACACACACATCTCCCCTGTGACTTTTATCTTGCAAAGATTAGCAAATCACCTAGAAACTTAACTAAATCTATTTCTGGACCCCACTCAGTTATATTTAATCAGAATCTTGGGAGTGGACCCAGGTTTAGGTAGCATTTCTTAGTTTGCTAAGTGATTTTAATGTGTAATCAAACTTGAAAATCATTGTATTCTAAACAACCTGTTTGGCACTGTTCCAATATGCCTTCAGTCACCTACTGCAGATTCTTCTAGATGCTGACTATATTTGCCTTTAGAGTGACTCATATTATCAGCTATTTATGTATTTTTTACATAACACTAGGTTCCACTCCTGCCTAATCTTGATGAATTGCTATAGACTCTGGGCTATGATTGCTCTGAGAAGGGGGAAATGGATCGGTAAAACTTACAGTGAGATATTTACAAAATAGTAAACTCCTGAGATCCTATAGCCAAGGGGTAGTTTTCTGTATGTGACAAAAATATCATGGTTTCACTAATTTAAGCAAAGCAAAGCAAAAAAAAAATTGCCAATAATATTAAGCATAAAATTGTGCATTTTATTAAAAAGAAAAAGAAAAAAGACATGGCCACAGTACATAGGAGAGAGAGACAAAAGGAGAGGTGAAAAGAGGAGAGTGAAGGGAGAGGAGAGGAGAGGAGAGGAGAGGAGAGGAGAGGAGAGGAGAGGAGAGGAGAGGAGAGGAGAGAAGAGGAGAGGAGAGGAGAGGAGAGGAGAGGAGAGGAGAGGAGAAAAGAAAGATATATTAACTTGACAAAATGAGAAATAAAAATAAGCTATTCCTTGGTACCCGGAATGTGCATTTTTCAGTGCATGATTGATCCTAGGGAAACGTCTTAGGTTCAATATTCTTGGGCCTTCTATCACAGTCGTTTTATTTTCCTCCAAGGGACGTTTAGCAATTTCTGTGAAAATTTTAGGTTATCACAATTAGGGTAGGTGCTACCAGGATTTAGTGGGTAGAACCCACTGATGCTGCTAAACATCCCACAATGTAAAGAACCGGCCTCCACAACAGAAAGTATCCAGCCAAGAATACCAGTAGTAGAGAGGATGAGAAAACTTGATCTATACTAGTAAATCAGGAAGAGTCAGAGATGAAGCTAAAAAAAAAAAACGATTTTTGAATAATGGGAATCAGAAAGACAGAAATCCGAGTTTAAATAAAAGCCTGGTTACAAGGAAGTTAACATTCTAGTCCAGACTAATTCAATATATGGAACAAAGGAAGAAAAGAGAACAAATATAAGTAGAAAAGAACCCAAATAAAACTGTGACAGACATAGCTAATGCACAGTCTGTGGTGTTGGAAAGGTCTTATCTCTGTACTATCCAATACAGTAGCCACTAGCCACCTGTGGTAATTGAATACTTGAAGTAAGCCTCTTGAGCTAGTATGAATGAAGAATTGAATTTTGAATTTTATATAATTTTAATTAATTAACATTTAAATAGTTTGAGCTCGGTGAGATTTACAGTCCATCAATCAGATGAATTTATATGAAACTTAAATTTAGAATTAAGTGGGGAGAGAGGCAAGTCCTGTGGATTTAGCCAAGGTGAATACTTTCTGAGGCCAACAGCTATAAGGACAGTTTACCAAATTAGGAGGAGCCATTGGTGGTTTGGATCATTGATGCAATGTGCCTTTGTGGAACATTCTTGGAAGCTCAGAGTAGAGCCCATGCATTCATCATTCCTAATGAACCTGTGAGCTGTCTAATACGCTGTGACAAACATTTCTTGTTTCATAGTGCCCTTAGTGTCTTGGTAATATTTTTACAGTTCTCACAGGAATTTAAACTCTGCAATTCAGGTAATGTTTATAGTGTATTCTTCAAACACATATATTATGTTCCATTTATTAAATAGATCAAAACAACTTAATGGTACTAGTTTCCACAGTGTCAAACTTGTCACTGCGCGTGGCTCAAACATTAAACTATCATTTGTCATCCCTGTGAATTGGTTACCTTCATAGTAACACCACGAAGTGTGTTTAGCTGGTTTGGAAACTGTGGCCTAAAGGTAAATTACACTGTTCAGACAAGCATAGAGTCTATTAGTTCAGCCTTTGCAATGTTTCTGAAAGCTCATTAGCATAAATTATTTCTGTTCAACCTCGTTAGAATAGATTCTATATTTGCAACAGAAACCAGCCTGACACAGAGTAATCCTACCATCACATCCTTTAAGCAGAGGAGAGAGGTGCATTTTGAGAAGACAATAATTGCCCCAATCAGCTCCTAGGTGGCAGAACTGGGATTCTCAGGCAGGTAATGCTCCTCTAGAACTAATAGCAGTAATCATGATTCTATTCTACATCCAACTGCTTGGGAGGAAAATGAGGCTCAGTGAAGTTCATTAGCGGAGTTGAAATCACTCACCTTCACAATAGCGGCAATGGATTTCGAAGCCTGGTGTATCTAATTATGAAATTATTCACTTTATAACATTCTACCCTTACTATTAATTATTTGGTAATAATATGGCAATTTTTTTCCAATTCATTAGTTATTAACATGAGAACATCCTCCCATGCCTACTGCTTCAAGGGTATTGTACTTAAATTCCATAAGTTAGTAATAGTTTTAAAGCCCTGTTTCAGCCTAATCCTGAGGAGAGAAGCTGTCGCTGATTTTTTTTTTCTAGAATTGACATCAAAGTGACCACTTTTGTTTCATATGAAAAAGACTTGTAGATTTCTGCTTTTACTTTACATATTTAATGCAGTGAACTAGAATAATCAGATTTTGGCTTTCTGCTAAGAATGTTCTTGGACATAAAACTGTTTTGAACCAATAAAGATACACAATTTAGAGCATGAAAATTTGTCCATGTGTTGGAAGCCTCAAAATTGTATTTCCAGAATCACAATTCTTTATTAACTTAACTCTAATTTACATTTTACTTGTTCAAAATTACTCTTCAATAGCTTCGTCCAATGTGTTATTCCTAATGAATTCATCTGCTTCTGTACCACTAAAACTATCTTACAGGTTTCCAGTTTTCTTACTTAAGAGTGCACTATGATTCTAGTATTTTTTTTCTAGAATTCATATTTGAAATATTTAAGAATTCCCTAGTTAAACATACAAATTACCAATAGATACTGAAGTATTGAATATACTTCAAATGTAGAAGTACCATTGATCCTTTTTATTCATGGATTCTGCATTTGTAAATTTGTCCATTTGTTAAACTGTATCTCAAACCCCCAAATCGATGCTTGCGTCACTTTCACAGACATGCACAAAGCAATGAAAAAAATGTGAGCCTCCTGGTACAGATGTTTCCAGCTGGGGTCAAACAAGAAAATGCTCTTCCTCTTGTTTCAGCTCCCACACTACAAACAAGTCTCATTTGGACAGTCAACTTAGTACCAATTTTTCCATTTTTTTGAGCTCTCTGTTAGTGATTTTGTTATTTAAAATAGCCATCGGATGTCGTGCCTGAGTGCTGTCCGGTGTTAAAACAGCAAGATGGCTGTGATATATCTGTACAGAGAAAGTTCAGGAGGGAGTTATAGTGCTATCGGTACTGAGTTCAGTTAATGAATCAATAATACACATCTAAGAAGGTGGGTAACTTTAAATATAAACATGCAGAAAACAAGATTATGTATTGATTCATAGTAAAAAATGTTGTGACTAGAGGCTCACAGGAAGAGAAATGTGTATTTCCTCTAGGACCAATGGCTCTGTATGCTAGTCCCCTTATCCACAGGGGATACATTCCAAGACCCCCAGTGGGTGCTTGAAACTGCAAATAGTAACAAGCCTATATATAATATGTTTTTATGCAAATATGCCTATGATAAATTTAAATTTGTAAATTTAGGCACAGTAATAGATTAGCAATGATTATACAAATATCTTATTGTATTGTACACATCTTTTCACTTAAAGGTAGCACTTAATAGATTCCTTTGGCATATCTGAATTGCCAGCACCTTATAATTTAAACTTACCAAGTGTTTATTTCTGCATTTTTTCACTTAAGATTTTTGGACTGCAGGTGACTATGGTTGACTACAGGTAACTGAAATCATGGAAAGGAAAACCATGGATTAGAGTGGACAACTGTATTTAATAATCCACTGTACAGAGAACTTTATGGAACATAACTACCACAAATAATAAAAATCCACTGTACTTGAAATTAATTTCTTCAATCTAAAACAGAAATCTTGCTGCTGAAACTTATTGCATCATTAGTACATTATTTCTGTATCCAACCAAATTGTTCCTGCTTAGCAACTGAAATTGTGAAAACTTTAAAGTATTCTTTTATTTTTTTAATAAAATGGATCATAGTAAAAATTGGCCAAAACACAATTATATTACTATTAATTTACTAAAATAAAACATTTACCTTGCAATTAATTGTGTGTCTGTGGCCTCCACTAGATATAACAATTCAAGCTGACACTCAAGAAAGATTATATAAATTTAAATCTATTCTGACATTCACTACAAACAGTAAATCACTTGGTCCTATAACAAATATATAGCTAATTTATTTTAGAGCCTTTACATTCCAAAACTTCTGTAAGGATTACATAATGTAATTTTAATATGTATTTTGTTACCATATGTATTTAACTTAGCTTTGTGTTCATTTTTCACATTTACAAACATCCTATCTAATAAAGAGGGGATATACTAATTGACTGCCATGCCCTCAAAGATGGTGGCACCCACAGCCACAAGATGGCGGTGCCCAGTCCCCTCAGCCCCGCTGGGGCAGCAGACACATGGCATGTCTGGGCTCATCCCCAGGGGGTCCGGCCACTCCTCGCGCCTGCCTCCAGAGTCTCCCATCCCCACAGGCTCCCAGCCACCCAGGGCTAGCCCGATGCAAAAGCAAGCCTCAGATGGTGGCTGCCCAGCTGCTCAGGGCCGCCCGAGGCTCAGGTAACCAGGGCTGGCCAAGACTGCGCTGCCGGCAGTGGCAGCAGCAGAGGTGTGATGGGTATGTTGCCTTCCCCTGATCACTGGGTCACCTCCCACCCCTGAAGGCTCCCGGACTGTGAGAGGGGGCAGGCCGGGCTGAGGGACACCCACTCCAGTGCATGAATTTTCATGCACCAGGCCTCTAGTACCATTTAACATTGCACGTGAAGCAAAAGCTTTATTATTGCAGTTGTTGGAGAGAAATATGTGACTATCCTAGGATTCTCCAGAGAAAAGGAACCAATGTTTTATCTTATCTAATAATAGACAAACATGTAAATTGACCATACCTCCACTACTCTCATAGCCAATCAGAGTGAGTATGCAAATTAACCCAACAAAGATGGTGGTTAATTTGCATACGTAGGTGCCCAGTGGCCTGGGTCCCAGGAACTTTCTCAGTACCCAGGTCACTCCGAGGTAGGCCCTGTGTGGGCCCTGAGTAACCTGGGAAGGGCCTGAGCCAGGGGGCTCCTGGGCAGGGCCAAGCCTGCAATCAGAGCCGAGGGGCAGAGTCGGCGATCAGAGGGTGCAGGGGCAAAGCCAGCAATTGGAGGGAGCTGGGGGGCCCCTGCCCAGGCCCCAAGACGTGGCCAGAGGCTTGGGGCCTGGGCAGGGGCAGAGTCGGAGATCAGAGGGAGCAGGGGCAGAGCTGGTGATTGGAGGGGATGGGGGCCCCTGCCCAGTCCCCGAGGCTTTTGGCCTGGGCAGGGGCAGAGCCAGCAATTGGAGGTTAGTGGCAATTGGTGTGAACTACAGAGGAAACACCTTTTCTGACTGTTCATTGGATAAGCTCCCTGTATGCCACTGGTAATATTCTTAGTAACTTGGGTATAAGAATCCAAAAAGGTGATCTACTGTTTTTCCACCACACTTCTGGAGAAAAAAATGAAGGTCCACTGCTGGAGGGCTAAGAAATGTCATATACTGCCCTAGCCAGTTTGGCTCAGTGGATAATGCCTAGGCCTGCCGACCACAGGGTCTGGGTTTGATTCTGATCAAGGGCATGTACCTAGGTTGCAGGATCCTCTCTGGCTGGGGTCCAGGTCAGGGTTCATGCAGGAGTCAACCAATCAAAGTGTTCCTCTCACTTTGATGTTTCTCTCTGTCTCTCCCTTTCTCTTCCACACTCTAAAAATCAATGGAAACATATCCTCAGGTGAGGATAAAAAAAAAAGAAAGAAAGAAATGTCATATCCTATGAAAGACACATCTTGAAAATGCCTAAAGAAAGTTGCCATTTTTTTATGATGAAGGGACTGGAGTCTGTGTTGATGAAAACACCTTGGTGGCTGTGGTGGCTGGCAGTGGCTGAGGCAGCGGGGTGATGGGGGTGGCGCCTTCCCCTGATCAGCCTGGTCACCTCCCACAAAGGGAGGTCAGACTCTGGCTTAGGACATCCCCTGAGGGCTCCCAGTAAGTGAGAGGGCAGGCTGGGCTGAGGACCCCCCCAGTGCACGAATTTCATGTACCAGGCCCCTTGTATATATATACTAGTAGCCCATTTGCAGGAAGAATCCTGCAAGTGGCCACTGTGGCCGCGTGCGCTGCTGCTGCCGCTGCCGCCGCCATTGTGGCCGCCGCGCTGTGTGCCGCTGCCGCCCGTCCCGCCCCGCCCCACTCTGCCCTGCCCCGCCCCGCCTGGGCTTTCCCTCTGGCAGCCACCTTGCTTTCCGCTTTTCCTCCCTCTTCCTTCTAAGTTGTCTTCAGTCTTCACTCCTCCCTCCCTCAGCGTATGCAAATTAACCGCCATCTTTGTTGGGTGATTTGCATACTCGCCCTGATTGGCTGGTGGGCGTGGCTTGGGCGTAGCGAAGGTGCGGTCAATTTGCATATTACTATTTTATTAGGTAGGATATATATATATATATATAGATATATATATATATATATATATCTATATATATATATATATATCTACACTAATAAAAGAGAAAATGCTAATTGACCATACCTTTGCTTAGCCCACAGCCAATCACAGTGAGTATGCAAATTAACCCAACAAAGATGGCAGTTAATTTGCATACACTGAGGATGGGAGGAGTGAAGACTGAAGACAACTTAGAAGGAAGAGGGAGGAAAAGAGGAAAGCAAGGTGGCTGCCAGAGGGAAAGAGCGGGCGGTGGTGGCGGTGGGCAGCGGAAAAGTGCAGGGAGGCAGCGGAAGGGAAAGCACGGGGCAGCAGTGGCGTCAGGGAAAGCACAGGGGAGTGGCAGCGGCTGAGGGAGGGAAAGCGTGGTGTGGGGTGCAGAGAAGGCAGGAGGGAAGGGAAAGCAACAGGCGGCGGCAGGAGGGAAAGTGCGGGGGGGCAGCGGCTGATGGAGGGAAAGCGTGGAGGGTGGGGGGGCGGCGGTGGCAGGAGGAAAAGTGTGGGGTGGGGGTTGGGGGGCAGAGGCAGCAGGGAAAGCGTGGGGGGTGGGAGAGGTGACGGTGGTGGGAGGGAAGCCTGCCAGAAGCCCTGTTCTTGCAGGAATCTTCCTGCAACGGGCCTCTAGTGTATATATATATATGAGATTCTGGAGGCTGAAAAGTCCCAAGATCTGCAGTTGTCAAGCTGAAGACTCGGGAGAGCTAATAGGGTAGTTCCAGTCTAGAGGTGGGCAGGCTCACGCCTCAGGAAAGTAAGTGCTTTAGTTTGGGCCCAAAGGTAAGACAAAAGCATGTGCCAGTGGGAAGACAGTCAGGCAAGAGGAGGTCCCTCTTGTCTGGATGCTCATCACCATTTTGTTCTACTCAGGCTTGCAACTGGTTGAATGAGGACCACACACAATATGATGAGAGATCTGTTTTACTCATTCTATTGATTTGCATGTTAAACTCAAAAAACACCTTCCCAGAAACACTCAGCATACTGTTTGAACAGGTATCTCTGCACTCTCTGGCCCAGTCAAGTTGACACATAAAATGAACCATCACAGTGACCAAGATACATTAAGGTACAATCTTAAAATATATTTTTTTTACTTAATAAACACATATTATAACATGCATTACTCTAAAACATTTACACATATTTTCTCAATTAAATTGCATAAACATTCCAAATAGTAGCTCTTTCATGGATGAAGAAATTGAGGCACCGTCAAATGAACTTGCCTAAGGTAACACAGCTGGCAAGCTCCAGAGCCAGATATAAACTCGTGCTATAACCCTAAAGCACTAAGTTATGTTGCCTTTTCATCTTTTTTTACAAAGATTCCCAAACACCTAAACTCACTTTAACCTACAATAACAACCTGAGTTAACCATTGTTTTATAGGTGGGAAAACCTCATTTCAGAATAATTACTCAGGTTTAGAAAATTAGACATGAAGATAAGCCATTACCAAATTCCACTTTTTTCCCCCCACCATCCCTGATTTATTCTCATGGTAAAATGGAAGCACTGGATAAAAACATTTTGTTGAACTGTTTAGTACAACCTACTTAAATGGCATATGCAATGTACTTAAAAACTAATCATGTAAAATCGGAATTTCTAAAATAATTTTCTTCTGCCTGTTACAGCGTTATTGAGTTAATATATCATCAGGACACAATTGTTCCAATTATGTAACAGTGCGATTCATCATCACAAGCACACTATCACATTGATAATGTATTACTCAGTAAGGTCACAACAGCAGGCAAGAACATCCACAGAATCAGGCAATGTGTAAGTTTATGTGTTTTATTATTGAACTAGAGGCCTGGTGTATGAAATTCATGTATGGGTAGGGTCCCTAGGCCTGGCCGGCGATCAGGTCCAATCTGCAGGGCGACCAGCAGGGCAATTGGGGAGGCCCCCACTGGCACCCACCTTGGCTGGCCTGGTGCCTCCTGCTGCTGCCACTGGTCGGTCGGGGCCTGTGGGCTGGGGGCAGCTCCTGCATTAAGCATCTGTCCCCTGGTAGTCAGTATGTGTCATAGCAACCGGTCATTCCACAGGTCATTCCTCCATTCAGTCAATTTGCATACTAGGCTTTTATTATATAGGATTTACTCAATTCAGAATGAGGGAGGGCAACATATTTGTGAAACATCAAAAGGAAGTTTAAAATTTCCCAAATTAGCTTTACTACTGTCGTGAAAATGTGAAACCAAAATGACATTTATTTGCAAACTCGTGTTTGCTTGTCAGGCTTATAACAGTCATGAGAAAGATTCTACACCATGCTCTACTTGCTCCATCACCAGCTCAACTGAATATAACCTTTACTCTGAAGATACCTTTAAAACCTGGTCTTTGTCCTACGAGTGCATTTCCTGGTGGACCGCAGCTACTAGATAAGAGTGAGCCACTTGAAACACCACCAGGTTTGGAGTTAAGGCAAATCTCTGATATCCTAGAACTTCCAACCCTCCCCACCAAGATGCTCGCTTCCTCAAATGATATCCTGTCCACTAACAATGTCACAAGACTTGTGGAGTTCAAATAGAAAAGATAAATACTCTTTTTAAACTATAACATATTATAAAACTACAAGGGATTCTTTAGAAATGATGTGTGATACAGGATTGGCTTTGGCTGAGAAAAGGGTTGAATATTGAATCTAAAATAAATGCGTACAATACCTTTCTGGGATCTCTGCAAAGTAGAAGCCATTAGTATCCACCTTTTCTTTTTCCTCTTAAATAATCCCTCTGTGCTCACTTTAATCCATCCAACACACCTCTTCTAGGTTTGGTTCCACCCTAGAACATGAGCCTTGCAGACCTTCAACCACCAGGGGCATGATTGACCACGGGCCCCAGTGGCTGCACTCTGAAACCCATCACAGCCAGGCTTCACATTGGTTCATTCTCAATGACTGGACAGGGCAGGGATACTTAAGGCAGGCCTGTCCCCAGAAAATATAGAACCCCTCTGACTTTACCTCTAAGCCTGACCTAGTTGAACATTCCTTAGACACTAAGGCAATCTATCTCCTTCTCTTGTGATGGGATTTGCATACTATCTGAGAACTCACCCAAACTCCCCTAGATTCTCTTATCATTTTCTTCTCCTATATAGTTTCATTGCTAAAATACTTGTACATTTAATCCTATTTCAGCATCTGGAACACCCCCCAAAAAACTGACTCTCGTGACCCTCTATGGAAAAATCAGAGGCAGCAGCAAAATCATAGCCATTTCTATCACCTTGTCATTGTCAATAAAATAATGCACTGTTGTCCCTGATGCATAATAAACCCTCACATATACTATGTTTATACCTTATACCTTAGAAGTATCAAATGTAATACAATTATTATCATATTGCATAAAAAGTTTTCAGAGATATTAAGTAAATAGTCAGATGCAACAACACTAATAGATAGCAAATCAGAAATTTAACCCTGATTCAAAATGGGGCTTCTAAGAGCTGTGAGATGCTGCCTCCCAGATGTCACCTGACACTTGTGTTATAGAATCCAACTCACAGCTAATTTCCAGCCTTATGCACTGCCTTCCCAGCCCTGATACTGCCCTGTCTTACTCTAAAATCCTGACAACATTGCCACATTCATCACACATGGCAAGAGTTCAATAGGGTTCAATAAATACGCATTCATTAATGAATCAATATGCAGATAATGGGCAGGTTGGCTTTCTAAAACTTACACTTAGAGATACTCACTTCCTTTCCACAGACACTCAACTCAAAATGACAAGTTTTTTCTCCTAAAAGTTTTTCAGCATGAGCTTTCATCACAAGCTTCTAAATACCTGCACAGAGTCCTTGGAACTGGTAGACAGAAAAGGCTTACTTAATTTGACCAAAACTCACAATTAGAAATACCTACAACTTTTCTTTTTTACTGGATTTTAATATAACTTAAATTAAACACAAGACTACTATATGTACAAAAATAGACATTCTTTTTATTTTGACACTGCTATATTTATAATATATTTATTTCTGCACGTAACTACATTTTTTTTACATAGAATTTAGACAAATCTATATATATAAAAGCCCAGTGACAGGAACAGCAGAATGACCAGAATGATCAGAATGACTGGTGGCTATGACACGGACTGCGGCAGCCAACCAGCCTGATCTGGGCCCTGATCGCCCCCCTGCCAGCCGGCCCAGCCTCCAATTGGCCCCCAACACCCTTAAATCACTGTCCGGCTCCCTGGTGCATGTACATTTAGTGAAAGCACAAGAAAATAATTACCAGTCCCTTCAGTCCCTGACTAGAGTCTCCAGAGGGCTCTGCTAATACTGCAGCCAAGGTGTGGAATTCTCCCTCCCAGGCCCACAGCCCCAGGAGACCTTCCAAGTTAGCCAAAAAGGTGACCTAAGCATTAACGGGATGGTGGCCCTTTGCTGAGGAATGTAGAGAGACTGGGTGGGGATTTTGTGAAATTGCGACGCCTTGCAGATTAGGTGAGCTTTCAATCTTTCTTTAAAAGGGCTGGCAAAGAGGACCCGCAGGCTTCCAGGAGCAACAGCAAAGGGTAGGCACATTCAAAAACTGAAAAACTTTTAAATAAACAGACATAAAGATTATATTGGGAAACTAAGAGCAGAGTCCCGGGAAGAATGCAAAAATCATTAAAGGGCCATCATCCATCTTGATATACATTTGCAAACAACTCATAAACAACTTCATCTCATGGCACATGAAATGCAAAACAGTTCTGTTGTGGGTTTTCTTTTGGCCATCCTTAAAGTATAATTAGATCCATCTGGGGAAAGCTATAACTTCCAGCATTAGACCCCCTGGCTGGCCCCGCCCTGAATCGGCCGCCAATACCCCGATCCGGGGTGGAGCCAGCTGGCCAACTGCCCTCGGCCCCTCCCCCCCGCCAATCGGGCCTGATGGGCCCCCATTGGGGTGGGCTGGCCGAACCCCACCCATGCACAAATTCATGCACTGGGCCTCTAGTGTTAAGTAAAGGACCACTTATGGAAAATATAATTTACACTTTAATTACATAGGTCAAGTTAGAGTCAGAGCAAAATGTTGATAATGATGACAATAGCATTATTTATCCCTAATCACAACTAAACATGCATGCATTTTTTTCTATTAAATACTTGAAAAAATATTTCTGAATTTTAATGATATCAGAAAGAAATTTATTTTAAGATATAAACCAAAGTCCTGGGGTATATTGTATAACAGAGAAAATCAACTCATCTGAATAAAAAAAATAGCTTCTATTATCAATGTGTGCTTTTTAAAGATTTCCTGAATTCTCATTTAGTTTAATGTTCTTGAAATTACTACTGGCCAGTCGCATTGCCATGGCATAAGTGAATCAAAGAAGTACGAGTGTATTCAAAGTTGTAACATTTAGCACAAGAAATATTGGAGCTCATTCAAATAACAATCTGATCCTACTATTTACAAAGTTAGAAATATTGTATTAAGTACTAGGTTATGGAATAAGAAGAAAGGTTAATGGATTTTCTGAGTTTAAAGAAGATAAAACTTGGCTCATTAAACATAACATGGGTCTAAACTAAAACTCTAAGCTTAAATATCCATCAATACAATAACATGAAATCACTGTATTACATCCATTTCATTTGTTCCACCAATTTTTATTGAGCACCAACTATGTGCAGGACACTTTGTTAGCTATTTGGGATTCAAGCTTGCAAGATGTGTAAGATCTTGTTTGAGAAGTAAGACATGTAAACAAATCATATATATAATTTAAAGTTATATTTGATCTGAGAGGAAGGATCTGGTAAAATGGCAGCGTGAGTGGAAGGATCTAAATATTTAATAAAATATCAGATTTGACCAGAAAAAGATTTAAAATAAAATCTGAGCTTAATTCAGCAATTATCAAGAATGTCCACCAATAAGGTGCAATAAGAAATGAACCTTACTGTTGTTTACTTCCTAGGCCAAATTCTGTTTAATGACACATCCATTTGTTACTGTATTTTGTCAATTGAGTTTAGGAATCCAGGAGGAATGTTGTAGGATAACTGTGGCTAAAGATTACTTGAAAATTATGTGAACATCATTGAACCTATTTAGTTTACAATAATAAAATTATTTCAAGTAGTGCTTGCTAAATGAATAATTATCAATGTGAAGAATCTTCTATATTTTAACTTAGTGTCACTGTTATAACAAATATAAAGTGCCATTTTTTTCACAAATTTTACTTTAAATTAAAGTCCTAATCAATAAAATAAGAAGTATAATATAAATAAGAGTGAGTCTTTGGAGATAATAGCATTTATATCTATAAGCCACAAATAATTAAAAAATAATCATAATTAATAAACTGTATAGCATTAAGGTCAGTTGCTTTCTTATAAATCCATGATAATTATCCAAAGTATATCCTGAATATCCTGAAAAAATCTTGTTCATAGTGCAATGGAAAAAGCATTTTAATTTTTATTAAAAAATTATAAAAATGAATATAGTTTATAAATAAAAATCTAAATACAAAGTGAAAGACAAAAAATCTTGCATACTGTTACCATCTAAGGAAAAAATATAATTAGGAAACTGTTATGAATTTGACACTATTTCTAAGCTTGATATATAGCCCTTTTCAGTGACTTTTACCTGCAAAGTAATACTTTTAAATTCTGGCCAGGTAAGTCAGTTCGTTAGAGTGCTGTCCCAATGGTTTGATCTCCAGCCAGGGCACATACAAGAATCAACCAATGAATACATAAATAAGTGGAACAACAAATCAATGCCTCTCTCTCTCTCTCTCTCTCTCTCTCTCTCTCTCCCTCCCTCCCTCTCTCTAATCAGTAAATAAAAATTAAAAAATATACTTTTAACCAAAAAAATAAAAATAAAAATAAAAAATTCCAGAATGTCTCCGAAGCCTTTCATTTAAGATGCAAGACTAATCACCTGTATATGTCACCCCTACATTTCAATTCTACGGAATTGTAACAAAAGGTTATCAAAGTTTTACTCTTGGAGAATATGGAGAAAATTCAACATCACCATCTATATAGTATGCCAGGAACACCCTCACTGAACAAGTTGTTTTCTAAGCATATCTTTAATGAATTAATTTCATATTTTATCCATAGCCAAGTTCTTCCCTTGACTCTGAACTCAGTGTTCCAAGGTCTTAATAAAAATATAGGTTTTCTAATAAGTAGACCCTAAGATGCTCCCAGTGACCTTCAGTTCCTGGTATTTACACTCTTGTGAAATCTCATATCCTTGAGTGTAGGCCAGCCTGGTAACTTGTTTTTGACGAATAGAATACAGCAAAGGTGACTAGATGTTACTTTCACGTTTAGATGATATAAGATTGTGATTTCCAGCTAGCTAATAGACTCTCCCTTGCTAGCTTTGATGAAGTAAGCTGGTACATTTGCGAGAGACCCACCTGACAAGGACCTGAGGGTAGCCTCCAGCCAACACTCTTCATAGAGCTGAGACCCTCAATCTAACAACCTGCAAGGAATTGAATCCCACCAACAATAACAGGTGTTGGAAGCAAATTCTTCCCTAGTTGAGCCTTCACAAGAACCTGGGCCATGGGTAACACATGGAATGAAGCCTTGTGAGATATGGCTTCATTCCTATGGTGCGATGTAACATGATTTTCGCCATAAGTCGGAACTCACCTACATAAGCACCTATATCACTCACATGGAGCACATACACAGCAGTAATGAAGTGAAACAGTAAAAAAAAATTAGAAAAAAGATAACAATTCCTGACCTTTACTTGTGGTAAATGAATAATAAAAAAACATAAAGCACATATGTACATACATCAAAATGACAGAACTTTTTTTTTATAAATTAATGGGAGATGGCGACGCAACCATGAAACAACGTACGTTGAGTCTGACATAACCTGAGGACTGCCTGTATATTATCCTATATAATAAAAGGGTAATATGCAAATTGACCCTAATGGCAGAACAATCAGGGGGTTGCTATGACATGCACTGACCACCAGGGTGCAGACACTCAACACAGGAGTTGCACCCTGGTGGACTGTGCACTCCCACAGGGGGAGCTCTGCTCAGCCACAAGCCAGACTGATGGCTGAGAGTGCAGTGGTGGTGGTAGGAGCCTCTCCTGCTTCCTTGGCAGCACTAAGGATGTCCCGGGGGAAGTGGGCCTAAGCCGTCAGTCGGAGATCCCCCAAGGACTCCTGGACTGCCACAGGGATGTCTGACTGCCAGTTTAGGACTGATCCCCTGGGGAGCGGGACTAAGCCAATAGGTAGACATCCCCTGAGGGGTCCCAGACAGTGAGAGTGCACAGGCCGGGCTGATAGACTTCCCCTCTCATTGTATATAATGTCCTAGGAATTAAAAAATATATATATATATATTCTTTTTTTTCAATCTTTGGGGTAATTTCAGAAAAAATAATACATCCCTATTCTTTCAGAAATCAAAATTTTAAATTCAATAGAAAATATAATATGCATATCTCATTTAAACATTCTGAAATTTAAAAATGTCTCCTAAAGTTTGATTTTTGAGGCCAAAATACTTTTATTTTAATCATATGTTTAAACTAATTACAGGTAGGATTGCCCACGCAACATTAGTGGTGACCTGAATTTCTCTTTTTCTATTTTCATGTAATTTCAAAATCAGTATTCTCACTTGAAATAATGAGTTCTCAAGTATTAGCAGGGATTTATTATACTTGGAGAGGTATGAGAAGTCATATACATGAATAATTTTTGGCTTAGTTATGTCTTTCTAATCACTAAGTCAACTCTCTTTAGCAATAATAATGAAAGTACTTTTTCAAAAATTCACTAGGTAAAACCAATAAGAGTAAGTCAGATGCATGGTATTGTTTCCTCCTTCTTGCCTTGCTTTATGGTCACTGGGTCAAGATGAAACTACAAGAATTCAGCTGATCTACTTAATAGTCTTTTCACGCTAGGTGTAAAGAAAATGGCGAAAAAGAGTAGCCAGAAAATGAAGACGTAAAGCCTGGAATGATAACAATATGTCTAGGGCTGAGTTGTTGGTTTGAGTGGTACTTGGGACCGAGCAATGGGTCACGGAGAGGAAGTACAAGTCACTGCTATCAGCAGTAAGAATTAGTGAGAAGAATAATGATTTAAATTGACAGGCAAACTTTCAATTACTGGACAGAGTTTCTAGGTTAGATACATGCAGGATGTCAGAAGTACATACAAACAATTATAAAAGTAAAGATAGAGATACCTACATAAAATGTTTAGGAATTTCACTAGAAACTGAAAAATAAGGGGAGAGATTGCAAAGAGGAAATCCTAAAATAATGTAATGGGGGAACCCCTAATAGCTTACTAAAATCATTAAATAATTAAAAGGTAAAGGCATTTTTTAATGGGGTGCTAGAAATGCTATAATATATAATTTGAATCCTGATATTATCTAGAATATAAAAATGGTACAAGTGTAATTTTTGCTAAAAAAAAATTCTGTTTTTGTTTACACCTGAGTAAAGTTTCCTTTTTATTTAATGTTTAAACTACGTTTATGTAACCGATCTTTGTTACTTACTGAACTTTCTAAATAGACTGCTAGACTCCGTAAGTCAGTGGCCCCAAATACTAAACGAGTATCTACTATCACTGTCAATGACTTCTTCATCAAAAGAAATCTTGATGTCTTTGTTGCTAAAACCTTCAAAGCCAGTTTTATGTGCGCCACAATCCAGTCACCACTAAATATCTCCTTCATCAACTTGTCTATCAGTTGCAATTAACTGAATATGTGACTGTGGTAAATGGCCTGAAAATAAGGTTCAGTATTATACACTGCTTTAATGGCATAACCTCAAGTTCCCCTCTCCACTCTGCTTCTGCAGGTAAAGTCCTCTTGCCAAACAATCCTCCTTTTCAAATGGACCCAAGGTAGTTCCTGCTTATCCCTGAGTAGCAGGCTTCAGTACTCTGTCAGCCCACACATTATTCAAATAAGCCAATCATGTACTCCTGGAACCCGAGTGACATCTCGCCCTCTTGACACTAAAAAGCCTGCCTCCCTCAGCCCCTGGTTATTCACTCTGTTCTCCAGTACAAGCCCCTGTAGCCCTTGACGACATTGGTGTCCCTTCCCCCCGGCTGTGGGCTCTCATGTTGTGGCCATCCCCATACTTCTATGGCAGGATTCCCTTCCACACCCATAGGATGAAAAAGTGGTGAATAGAACAATGGCTAATTGTGGCTCAACCAATAAATATTTGAAGGTTTAATCATTTCACATAATAAGAAGACCTAAGTAGTCCTTTTCATGGCTGTTTCAATGTGTTGACACAATGATTATGGACCTATGCTCTTTCAAGCATTACGAGCTTGAAACCTATGAGATAGGATTAATTTTTCTCATTTTATAAACTAGAAAGCTTAAGCACAGAGAAAGTAAGTAACATTTTCAACGTTCAAACACTAGTAAATTAAAGTCAGTATTCAAACGTAGGCCTATAGTATTCTAAATGCTTCGATGTTTCTCTACAATTAGATGAGGGCCAATAGAATTCCTGATATTATCATGCAGAAACTCATCAATTGGGAGGTCAAATGCACCTTGATCTGGATTGTAAAAGTTATAATTAGAAAATTCTGGAGGAAAAAAAAATATTTTCAGCCCCAACAAGAATAAACATCCTCTTTATGCAGAATCCCAAGAAATATTTCTTTTACCAGAAATGACAAATATTTCTCCTCAATCATTTTCTTCTTTATCCTACACCTCCTTCTCAAGGGCCCATAATCAAATTTTTTAAAGGAACCTCCGTCCAAGCCCAAATAGCCTGATTAAACATGCTGAATGGAGTGTCTCCCTAGAATTTGAAACTAAAACCTAAGGTTTCTAGTCAGTCTCTAGCAGGTCTGTGACCTCTAAAGTCATGTAGAAGGAAGTCTGAGCCATGTCCAGAAAAAGGCAGTCAGCTGAAGCAGAAGGACAAAGCAGATAAAAGGGAGAAACAGAAAGAAATCTTATACCTAAGAAGAATATGGACAGCACAGATAGTGAAGGGCAGGGAGAACAAGATTAAGAGCGAGAAAAGAGAGCAATATTCTTGGTCCCTCATGACTTGCTACTTCCTAGAGTCAGCCTTTCCAAAAGCCATAATGCAATTTACAACATCGGGTCTTCTGCCAGATCATTCCAAGGAATCTCCTTTTAGACTATAACCTAATTTGCTTTATTCTTTTTCTTGAAGGAACCCCACAAGAGAAAACAGAGAACTGCAGTACAAATTGAATTCTGATCTGCAAAAGAAAAGATGAATGAGTTTTGTAATTTTGGAAATACTAATTCTATTTACACTAAAAAAAAATGCACATTGTATTTTAACAGAGATTATACTGATATATTCGCTCAGTGTGCTTATTTTCTATTTCCCAGCTGACATGGGAAAACATCTATGTAGATCGAGCTTACTCACATGTAATTTGGTAATTATAACACCTTAATACAAAGTCTGAAATAAATTACAAAAAGCAATTTCCACAATAATTGGAAAAATGCTCATGCATATTTATTACTATGAGTTCTTAAAAAATAATTCTTTTCACATTTCTCCACTCCTTAGAAAGTATGAAATTTGTAATAGTGATATAAACACTCCTTTTTATATTCCTTATCACTTCGTTTTCAATCTTTTTCAGCAAAGCAGTCAACTGACACATATAATATTCCAGTATATTTTACACATTGAAAAGTTGCCATTTTTGGCACTCAGTTGTGTCAGATTTTCACAGACTTCCAGATTATTAAGCACATTACTGACAAATGATTTTCAGGAAGCAGGCCATTCACATAAATTGTGTTAGTTTAATAATATAAAATAAGTTTTGGGGAGCAGACTTACTTGGGTTTTTTGAACTATTTTCAAGTTCATTTTAAGAAATCAACAGTTATTTAATCCTTTTATTCCTGACATATATAGTGAAAGGTGGTAGAGATGATTTTTTAAAAATTGAGACATAAGATCAGGTAATCTTATTATAAACAAACTCCTTACTTTCTCCACTGAAGATATCAGACATCAAGAAATAAAGTAAAAATCAGTTATGTTTTGAGTTGAAATAAATTATGAATCACTTTTATAGGATAATACAATACTGAATAGAGAGAATTTATTCAAATTGGATGATGAAGGGCATCCTCACTGATTACAACTGCCTGTCTCTACAGCATCATCCTCTGCTGCTCCCAGTCTTTCACATCACAGCCCTGCTGCTCAGAGTGGCTCAGAGTTCTCTCTGCACAGAGCCTATTGTTGCAGGCCTGGACCTGTGTGCAGAGCACCCTCTTTCTCAGGGCATTCTTCCAGAGCCTTTCTTTAATACATCCCCAGCACTTCCCCAACATGGTAGGTAATGTACTTTTCCTCCATTTTCCCATAATACTCCTTACCTAGCCTTGTCAAATCAGACAATGTATTATAGTAATCTTTCTATGTCCCTATGTCACCTGAATGTCTTAGGTATTTGAAGATATCTGCTATTTCATGCGCAATCTTGTTATCTCCTGCAAGTCCCTGGGCTTCTATTCTGGTACCACAGAAAAATTGCATCCTCACGTCTGTGCTGTATTTCTGGTTTAGTTAACAGCCTATCCCCAAATTTGCTTCCATCTTGAAGAAATAAAAGTACGGCATCTCGACTGGCCGGTGTGGCTCCATCATGAGTGTCATCCTATGAACCAGGAAGTCAGGGTTTGACCCCTGGTCAGGGCACATACCTGGGTTGTGGGTTCAATCCCCAGTGGGGGGCATGCAGGAGGCAGCTGATTAATGATTCTCTCTCATCATTGATGTTTCTCTTTCCTTTCTTTTCTGAAATCAATTATATAGCTATATATATAAAAGCCTAAGCAACCGAACGCCCAAATGACCTGTTGACCAGTCGCTTTGATGCACACTGACCACCAGAGGGCAGAAGCTGCATCAGATGGTCAGTGCGCTCCCACAGCAGGAGCGCTGCTCAGCTGACCAAGGACTCACAGCTCGTGAGCACCACTGCAGCAGCGTGACCCTCTCCTGATTGGGACTGACCGGGCATGAGCCTGCAGCAGGTGCAGCGGGGCCGGGATGAGCAGGAGAGGCAGGCAGGAGCAGCAGGCAGTGCTGGACTGCAGGTTTTGGCCCCATCCCCGCAGGCCATGCCGAGGGACCCCACTGATGCACGAATCCGTGCACCAGCGTTCTAGTATATATATAATGACTTCTCTCTTGCTGCCTTCACCTATATATCATATATCATATGGATTCATAGGCAGTCATTTTATTCTTTGGGTTACAAGCCAATAACATCATTCATATATATTTACTTATTTATTTGCTAAAATTGTTCCTCCTTAAGCCAAGGGCAGCTCTTTCATGTTGGCCCCAATGTCCTTCTGACATGACACTGTTTATTTGTTTGCTTGTTTGTTTCACCCTTACATATTTTGCTAGTACAAAATACTCCAGTCTCCTTTTAAATGTCCCCTTTCCCAGTTTTAGAATTAAGACTAGTTTCCTATTTTAAAGGATAACATTAGAAACCAGGTCTGAGTATTAGCTGTGATCATCATAATTTCATGTTTCTTTAAACAGATAAATGAATGTTTTATATATGTTAATTTATGTTATGTATATATTTCCTAGTTTTGTCTGATATATAGATACCTTTCCTGGATAACTGGAGTTCTTCTGTTTCTTGACCAATTGGAACTTTAGCCATCTTGTGTTATTCCAGCTTTCTCAACAAGGTACTTTAACATACCTAATCCTGGAATTATTTCTGCTTTTTGACAATTACCAATCCAGAGTAGCTCTCAATTCTTTGATTCTTTCCTAAAGTCACCTTACACAAGAACGAACTCTAAATCAGCTACTTTAAGCACCTTCTCATTGAGATACTTCATGGTTTTCCAAAGGGAGCCATCTCCTTGATGTTGTGAGCATCAGCAAACCTGACTTTATTTAGAGCTTTATTCCTGGTATAATCTGATAGTTAGGCCTCAACTGATGCAGCATAGAGATATGGTGGGAGTTAATTAGGGTAATAAAAAAAAGCTTTAGCATTATGACTACCATATGATAAGCACTCATATTTAAATATAACTAACTTTAAACAGTGTATTTGAGGGAAGCAGCTGTATTCTATTCATTCTGTATCTGTTATAAAATAACATGCTCAGAAAATAATAAATGTTCAATGAGCATTTGTTGAATGAAAAGATCAAATTCTAATAGTTAAACATTGCTAATTAAAAGATATATAAATTATAAAAGAACATGGAACATAAAATCATGAAATAAGATGTAATTTAATCTTTTAAATGATGATGAAGAGTATCTAGAATCACTCCAAGTACACACTATTGAACAGATATTTTGCATTTCTTATTAGATGATATATTGAAAGGATACTGGATGTAGCTCTATGCTATAGGGTCCCTGGAGAATTGTTTTCTAACTCACCCTCCCACATCAAGTTTTTATTCCGTATTAGATCACTAATCTCTTCCAAGATCCACAACCTATAAGCAAATTGGTTTCCTTGGAGGATCTAAATGGCTTTATACCAATGCAAGTTATAACACAAATTTTGGCAAACTTATTTCTGGAACCAGCATTTTTTCTCTAGATTCCATACTATCATTACATTTGTTAGATTAAACAACTTTTGGCCGTTGGGATTGCATTTGGTACACTAGAGCAGACTTCCTCTATTAAACTAATGATGCACTAAATGGCACACTGATGACCCAAAAGAATAAATGTGTCTCCTTGAGAACAGACTTCTAACTAGGGAGAAACTTGGACATTAGGGAAAAAGATGGCTCATTAATGTTCAACCATCAGGTAGATCTTCAATAACCTAAGAATCTAGAAGGTGTCTTTAAGTAGTGAAGTATTAATATTCCGTTTAAACATTGATAAGGCACATCTTGTCTGTTAATTAAAGCACTGTTTCTACTAAGTAAATAGAAAAGAAAGAGTAAATTTCCAGTGTATTCCTGTCAATTGATTAGGTTGTAGACTGATTTACTAGGATTATATTTAATTAAAGGCTTATTTGGTCTTAATGAGACGTTTGTAAATACTAATTTGCTTTTGCAATTCTTTTCACCTCAAAATCTCTCTGTATAAAAATAAGGTCAGTTTTTCTGGCTTTGAAAAATTATACCCATATACATATATTTAACATTTGTAGTTACATTGCATAAAACTGTAATAAATATTTTTGTTTACATTAGAGGTTTTGTTTTAATTTTTCATTTATGGAGGTAGACAGATTAATGGGGTTGTAATAACACCAATCAATAAGAATGTGTAATCTAACTAAACTATTTATTTATTTAACTTTTCATTTGTAATTATAGATCAACAGAAATTTGCAAATATAGCATAAAGATACTCTGTACCCTTCACCCATATTCCCCCAATGATAATATATTACTGTCATAAAATATCAAAACCAGGAAATTGAAATTGGTAGCCATTAACTACCAATATTTAATTCCACTAGTTTTTTAAAAATGTGCACAATTTTTTGTGTTTCTGTGTGTATGTATAAATAATTGTATTCACTTCTGTGCCACATGAAGTATTGTGTAATCACACCTAAAACCTCTTTTGAGAAGATAAGAGAAGTGTAGAGAGATTTAATTTGATATTAAAATTAATTATTATGCTAAGACTGTATCTCAAGCAATGAGCACTGTGGACAATTAGTAAAAAATTATCTTGTAGCATAACATTAAGATAAGAATTTAATTACTAGTATATGGTTAATATATTTCAGGAAGAATATGCTTGAAAAATGTCTCATAAATATGATAAAAATAAAAATTAATAACAAAATAAAATTTTCTGTATATATACATAAAATCAGGAAAGGTTTTATTAATAATGTCTAATATTTATTTAGAGTACAAAGTTTTCAGGGACAAATGATTTTATAATTTTTAATAAGCTATATTTTTAGAGCAGTTTCAGCTTCACAGGAAAGTTGAGCAGAAGGTAAGAGATTTTCCATATACCTCCTGATCCCACATGTGCATAGCCTCTCCCATTATCAACATCTCCCGCCAGATGGAATATTTGTTACAATTGTTGCACCTACATTGGCACATCATTAACACCCATAGTCCATAGCTTGCATTAGACTTTATTCCTGGTATTAGTATACATTCTATGGGTTTGAAAAAATGTATAATGACTTGTATTTACCATTTTAAAATTATATAGAATAGTTTCACTGCCTTAAAAATACTCTGCTCTCTGCCTATTCATTCCTCCCTTCCTAACTCAAACCCCCACACCCTGGCAACCACTGACCTTATTGTCTCCACAGTTTTCCCTTTCAGAAAAATCTAGAAGAACTTATGTTTAGCCATGATTTTAGATGAAATACCAAAGTTGATAAACTGGACTTCTTTAAAATTAAAGTGTTCTACTCTGCAAAACACACTGTCAAGAGAATGATAAGACAAACCACAGACTGAGAGAAAATATTTTCAAAAGACACATCTGATAAAGGACTATTATCGAATAGATACAGAATCCTAACACTCAACAATAGGAACACACACACACATTTAAAAATAGGACAAAGACCATAACAGACACCTCACTAACGAAGATATACAGATATCAAATAAGCATGTGAAAAGTTGTTCCACATTATAGGTCATCAGGGAAATGCAAATTAAAACACTGAGATGCCACTACGCACATATTAGAATGGCCCAAATTTGAAACACTGACAGCACCAAATGCTGATGACGATGTGGAACAACCGGTGCTCTCATTCATTTCTGGTGGGGATGCAAATGGTACAGCCACTTTGGTAGATACTTTGATGGTTTCTTATAAAACTAAACAGAAGTCAACCACACAATCTAACAATTGTACCCGTTGGTATTTACCCAAAGAAGTAAAAAGCTTATATTCACACACACACACACACCAAAAACAAAACAAAACAAAACAAAAAAACAACCACATGGATATTTATAGAAGCTTTATTATAATTTCCAAAGTGTAAAAACAACCAAGATGCCCTTGGTGAATAGATGAATAAACTGTAAATGGATTAATAAATAATGGTACATTCAGACAATGGAATATTATTTAGCACTAAAAAGAAATGAGCTCTCAATCTATAAAAAGACATAAAGAATCTTTAATGTGTATAACTAAGTGGAAGAAGACATTGGGAAAAGTCTACATACTATAATTCTAACTGTATTAACAAAATGAAAAAACAAAACAAAATCCTATATAATAAAACCCTAATATGCAAATCAACGGAACATTGGAACTACTGGTTGCTATGACACATACTGACCACCAGGGGGGGCAGATGCTCAACTCAGGAGTTGCCCCCTGGTGGTCAGTGAGCTCCCACAGGGGGAGTGCTGCTTAGCCAGAAGCTGGGCTCAGGGCTGGAGAGCGCAGCGACGATGGCGGGAGGTAAGGAGTGAGGGGGTCCCAGACTGCGAGAGCCCTGGACTTCGAGAGGGATGTCTGACTGGGGAGCAGGCTTAGGCGGACATCCCCTGAGGGGTCCCAGACTGCGAGAGGGTACAGGCCGGGCAGAATGTTGTGCACTGGGCCTCTAGTAATTTTATAATTGTATAAGATCATATATAATATTTAAATTCCTGTCAGAAGAAACTAGTAGAAGTAAATGAGTTTCTCTAAATAATAGCTTTGGAGACAAAGCACATATAGTATCCCAAAATCAAAGTGAAAAAGAACAACCAAATTAACTATGAAAGATACAGATTTTGTTCATTGGTTGAGACTAGATAAAATATTTGTGTTGGCACACACACACACACACACACACACACACACACACAAAGATGAAATCTGGAACCCAAAGCTAAAAGAAAATATGTTTATGTGAGAACCTAAGAAAAGTGATTCTTGGAATGCAAGTCACCTGAAGAATAGTATAAATGAGAACATGGGAAACATCAATCACTCAAATCTCTAGAATTCTACAATCGTTGAATTTTTTGGGGGAAAGGGATCATCAGGTCTGAGAATAAACAACTCCAAAGTAGATAAAGAGTAACTAAATGTGTGGGTTTTTTTTAGAATTTATTTTAAAAGTTATGAATATATGTGGGTATCAACTAAAATATGGAAAAAACAACAACAAAACTCTCTCCACCTTCCCCAGTTGTTCATACTTGATGACTACAAGATGCTCTTGACTGGAACTAATTAAAATATATATATATATATATATGCCAACAGACTAACATCTAAACCTATAACATTACAGAAGAAGAGTATTTCCTTAGAAGGGTCATTAAAATGAGAATATCTTGGAAAGCTACATAATCAGGCATCATAATCCAGGTGAACAAGAAGTTAGACAACTCAGTGGAGTAAGACAAAATCAATATTTATAGAAATACTTTTTTTGCATGACCTTTTTATATTTCCTAGCTTTCTTATTTTTTTTACCATAAGTAAATTTGATTATTTATGTTATAGCTGGATATTCCTTTACTTTTTACCTTTTATCAGGAATAAAAAAATTAAAAAAAAAGATTTAACATTTAGTTGGGAAGTACTAGTTAACTTTAGGGAAAATGAGTATTAAAGAGTAAAAGTGAAGATTTTTTCTCTAATTGTAGTGAGATTATTATGATCATTGTCTTTAGAGAAAGAAAAAAGGTATATTTATATTGTGACAGTATAGTTAATGAAATGTACACGTGACCACACAAAATTTGGCAGCATGGTTCAGAACAGGCTATGTTGAAGGAAACTATAACCCATCTGAACTTCTATCAAACCTATTCATTGATAGAAATGTAAAAGAAACTGTATTCATTTTTATATGGCTGCATAACAAATTATCACAATCTTGGCTTAAAACAACAAACATTTATTAACCTACCATTTTATGAGTCATGCATTTCAATGAGAATTAGCTGAGTTATCTGCTCAGTGTCTTATAGCCTGAAGTTAAGATAGTGGCTGAGGCCCTCTCTTAAACTCACTGGTTGTCTGCAGAATTCATTTTCTGTGGTTGTAAAACTAAAGTCCTTTATTCTGTCTAGCTATCTGCTGGGACCTACTCTCAGCAACTAGAGGCCACCTTGAGTTCCTCAACATGTGCCCTCTCCTCTCAAAATATGGCAGTTTGCTTTGTCTTCCAGACCTGTAGGAGAGCATGCTTTGCTCTTTATTAAAGGGTGTATTGGATTAGTTCAGGCCCAACTAGGGTAATCTCTCTCTGATGAATTCAGAGTTAATTAATTAATGCTATTTCATCATATTCATTGGCACTACCCACACTCAAGGGGTGATGCTTATACAGAGTATGTATACAATGGGGTGGAATTCTTGGGGACAACTTAGAATTCTGCCTACTATAATCACTGAGAGAAAAAAATAGAGACTATGTATAATAATAAAAGTGTAATATGCTAATTAGACCAGACAGCCGAACAACCTTCCGGACATCATTCTGGATGTCCTTTTGTACTAAACCGCGGTGGCAGTGGCCGAGACAGAGGCAGTTAGAGGCGATCAGGCAGGCAGTCAAGCAGTTAGGGGTGATCAGGCAGGCAGGCAAGTGGTTAGGGCTGATCAGGCAGGCAGGCAGGCAGTCAGGTGATCGGTTAGGAGCCAGTGGTCCCAGATTGCGAGAGGGATATCCAACTACCAGTATAGGCCTGATCCCACAAGGATCCCTGCAGGATTGGGCCTAAACTGGCAGTCGACATCCCCCAAGGGTTCCTGGATTGTGAGAGGGTACAGGCTGGGCTGAGGGCCCCTGCCCCCATGCACAAATTTCATGCACCGGCCCTCTGGTAGAATGTTAAAGAAATGGTTGAAGTGATACCACAGCACTAAATCAGACGATCTCTCTTTTCCCACATGATGCAAAGTGGTATAAGGAATAAAAATGAAATGCCTATAAGTGTTGCAAATCCATTTAAGGGTAAATTGTACAGCTATTTAAAACATAATTTCAGATAATATTTATGATGTGGAAACATGCACAGGTTATAATGTCAAGTATAATATAAATTTTAAAAATAGCTTTTACTGTAAATGTTAGTGGTGGGTATAGCTGGGAAATTAAAAATTCTGAAAATGCCTCCTCTTCTTTGTACTATTTTGTGTGTGCTCCAAGTTTTCCAAGATAATAAATTATTTCTGTAATTAGAAAAATGTAAACATTATAAAAGTAAATTCCATGTATTTTAACAAAAATAGTCATTTTTGGGAGATATGTCACACATAATGTAAAAAAATGGGCCAGAAAACTTTGCCAGTAAATTATACAAAATAAAGGTGTAAACATTGACATAGCAATAAGCATGAGACTGAGTTATTAGAATTCTTAAAAGAGTTTAGAATCTTTATATTTGAAAATTGCCTCAACTTGGCAAAGCAAGTAACTATAGACTTATAAATAGAAATTAGATTTAAAAATCATTACATTCAATAGAAAAGAAAACCATTTTCATATGAAGTTTTAGATGAATCAATAATTTATAGGGGAGACAATTTTTAAATTAATTTTTCTTGTTATTGAAGAAACTCTGATAGAATATATAAACAGAAATTTTGAATTATGTTTAAATCACAAAGCCAATTTTGGTTTCTCATATGACCTCTACAAGTTACAGGAAATGTCAGAGGGAACATTAAAATGTTATTGTATAAATTTGCATATGAAATTAAATTCAGACTTGCACAAAGCTAATCTGAATGGAGTTAAATATTTTAGAATAAATATTTCTTGAGAATTATCAACTCTAGGTGTTTTAAAAATTATATTTCTAAATAATTTATCAGAAAAATTTCCCAATGCTGTAACAGCCTATAAAATACTCTAAGACTAGTAAAAGTTGTACCAGTAGAAAAATCTTTTTCAAAATGAAAGTTATCAAAAATTACTTGCAATATTTTATTTACCAAGAATGAGTGACGTTGCTTTTAATAACATTGATTGAAAATGAATATTGCTAAAAATATAAATTTTTATGATTTGGAAAGATGCACAGGGTATAATGTCAAGTATAATATGAAATTTTCATAATAGCAGAAAAGTGAGTCAAAAAATCATATGATAAATCAAGAGATCACCTTAGTAAATTATTATTATTTATGTTATTAAAATTATGATACCAAAAATATTTCTTTTTCCAATTTTTAATTTTTATCATAATATTGCAAATTAGCAATAATACACCTATTATGTATATAAAAATAAAATAATTTTCTGGGAAATATTTTTATATTTTAGCAACTTTAATGGCACTTTTTACCTGCTTTGGGAACAAAGAGCCTTGCATTTTTATTTTGGCATAGCAGTATATGTAACCAGCCCTGTCCATGGTTTATGGTCTATCACTACCATCTTACCTAATAATAGACAAACATGTAAAGTGACCATACCTCTGCTATGCCCACAGCCAATCAGAGTAAATATGCAAATTAGAAGGCCAAAGATGGCCGCCGCCCAGTTGCTCCAGGCGCAGATTGGCCAGGCAGGGCAGGACGCCTGCTATGAGAGGGAGGGCAGGGGGCAAAGGGATCTACAGGAGTGGAGTGCCACAGCGAAGACAAGACTGCACACTCCGGAGTCTGCAGCAAAGACGAAGAAGGCAGACTCGGGCCAGAGCGAAGGCCTGGGTCCTGGGTGCTGGAGGAAAACTGGTGCTGGAAGCCAAGGGAAGGAAGGCCTATTGCATGAATCTCTTTGTGCAATGGGCCTCTAGTTATTTATATTGATGCTCACATTTTCCAAAATGTAGTCAGTGGGAGTCCTTCCAAGCAGGCTTCTGTATCCTTTGATATGTCCACTATAGTCACATACACTGTGCACCCTGAAGACAAAATAAGGGTTCCTGGTGGCTAACTGGGCTTAAATCAGTAAATAAAAAATCAGAGACTAGCAGACATTTCCACACAGGAGTCTACTCTTCGCAGAGAAGCCTTTCTGTTAAACTGTCTGTCTCTGTCCTTACCTCCCTGCCTCTGAGTTGAACTGCTTGCCTTTGCGCTGAACTGCTTGCACTGTTTCTGCCATCTGAACCAGTCCTTATGAAGGTCTTCTGGAATCCTACTTCAACCAATAGGATTGAGGCTTTCCCCTTCCAATCAGAGCTAGCAGCTCTGACCAATTAGAGCAGCTCTATTCTGACCAATCAGGACAGTGGCTTTGGACCAAACTGTGAAGATTCTGAGTCCTCATTTGAATGAGAATGAACCAATTAGATAGAGACCAGGGCTGGGGACTTCTGTCCATATAAGCTAGCTCCCCTCTGACTCAGAAAGCATACTTTCCAAAACAGAAGATCAAAGACTCTGTTTCCCTGGCTGGAGCTGAAACACTCAAGAGTCTCACCAGAGTGGAGCAGAGGGAACCATCATGGAGCAGAGGTGCCTGGATGAATAACAGCCTGGCCCCAGAGTCTCCTGGCCCTGGGGCAACCTAACGATGGTACAATAACACTAGTGAGCTGTTCTACAGCAGTGTTGTTTTCACAACATGCTGTATTACAATTGAGCTGTTTACACTAAAGTTTCCTTCGTTACACCCCAAAATAGGGATTCCTGTTTTCATCTGAATTGCCAACAACCATGGGGTGACAACACAGAAACAAAATATATTAGCGGTAACCTAGGACTGGTCCTGAGGAGATAACAGAAATGGCATGATTGCTAATAAATAGGGGCTTTTAATTTGGGGTGATGAACATATTGTAGAAATAGATGTGATGGTTACACATCTCTGTGAACATAGTAGAGACCTACTGACTTATACACTTTAAAATGGCAAATATATAGTTTGTGCATTATATTTTAATAAAGTTGTTAAAAATCAACTTGGTACTTGGTAAGATTGATTGCTCAATCCTATCTAATAAAAGAGTAATATGCAAATTAACCATCACTCCGCTACACCCACAAGCCACGCCCACTAGCCAATCAGGAGCGAGTATGCAAACTAACCCAACCAAGATGGCTGCGGCCACAGAGTAAACAGGAGGCTTGGGTTTCTCCAGCAATGAAGGAAGCCAAGCTTTCAACACACCCTGGCAGGCCCAGGCCTCCACTCAAGGCTACAAAGTTTCAATTATAGAAGTTAAATAAATCCCAACAATAATGGCTGCAGCCATGGAGCGAGCAGGAGGCTTGGCTCCGCTCAAGGCTACAAAGTTTCTATTATAAAAGATAAATAAATCCTAGATACAAGGGTCTCTGCTTGGGTCATCGGAGGGTGTGGCCAGCCTGCAAACCATCACAGGCCCCTTACCCAGGCTGCCCCACTCCCCAAGGGAACCCCCACCCTGAACTGGGACACTCTTCAGGGCAAACCAGCTGGACCCCACCCGTGCACCAGGACTCTATCCTATCTGATAAAAGAGTAATATGCAAATTGACCATCACTCCAACACACAAGATGGCTGCCCCCATGTGGACACAAGATGGCCAGGAGGGTAGGGCAGTTGGGAGGGACCATGCCTGCAAGGGAGGGCAGTTGGGGGCAATCAAGCCTTCAGGGGAGGGCAGTTAGGGGTGACCAGATCGGCAGAAGAGGGAAGTTGGGGACGACCGGGCCTGCAAGGAAGGGCAGTTGGGGGGGACCTAAGCCTGCAGGAGAGGGCAGTTAGGGGTGACCATGCCTGCAGGGGAGGGTAGTTAGTGGCAAACAGGCTGATAGGGGAGCAGTTAGGCATCAATCAGGCTGTAAGGGGAGTGGTTAGGGGGTGATCAGGCTGGCAGGCAGAAGTGGTTAGGGGCAATCAGGAAGGCAGGCAGGTGAGCAGTTGGGAGCCAGCAGTCCCAGATTGTGAGAGGGATGTCCGACTGCCCGTTTAGGCCCAATCCTAGCAGGCATCCCTCTCACAATCCAGGATCGGGCCTAAATGGGCAGTCGGACATCCCTCGAGGGGTCCCAGATTGGAGAGGGTGCAAGCTGGCCTGAGGGACACACACCCCCATGCACGAATTTCGTGCACTGAGCCTTTAGTATTACAATAAAAGGTCTTCTTAGTTCCATTTTTCCACAAGGCCTCTGCACTCTCAGTATGCATGTTCTCCTCACTCCATTGTGGCTTCAACACACTGCTCTGTCTTACTATAAATCTTGTGTGTACATTCTCTACCCCTGTGTATCAAAATATAGTTATATTTTCAGGTGTTTATTTCACCTATCTTGATGGTTCGTCTGGATCATGTCATGATAAAGACAATGGTATTTGAGCTATAAATTCTTCACTGTGAAACTATGAGTTGGTGCCAATATCTACAACATAACACCTCAATAACTATTCTAACTTTACCTATTTTCTCCATCCTACCTAATAAAAGAGTAATATGCAAATCGACCCTAACTCCGCTACACCCACAAGCCATGCCCACAAGCCACACCCACCAGCCAATTAGGAGCAGATATACAAATAAACACAACCAAGATGGCCACAGCCACAGAGAGCAAGGTTTCCCAGGCAATGGAGGAAGCCAAGCTTTCCACCTGCCCTTCCGGGCCTAAGCCTCCACTCAAGCTACAAAGTTTCAATTATAGAAGGTAAACAAATCCAAACAGAAATGGCGGCAGCCATGGAGCTGGAGAGAGCAGGCCAGGGTTGCCCCTGGCAACGGAGGAAGCCAAGCTTTCCACCTGCCCTGGCTGTCCTAGGCCTCCACTCCACAGGGATCAGGCCTAAACAGGCAATCGGACATCTCTCGAGGGGGCCCAGATTTGAGAAGGTACAGGCTGGGCTGAGGGACACCCCCCCACTCCGTGAATAAATTTCATGCACCAGGCCTCTAGTCTTCTATAAACTCCCTTATTTCCACTCACTAAAGGAGGTTAACTTCATACCAGGAAATTGATGAAATATGTACATACTTTGAGGAAACTGGGAGGCATGTTTGTTACTGCTTGAAGGAAAAACAAGTATGAAAGGAGAGACAAATATAAAAATGGAGAAAAATAGAATGAACATTAAGGTGTTATATTGCTTGGCTCCAGTACACACATTGTATTATTGCCACAACCTGTAGGCATGCTGTCCTCATCCCATTGACACTTTTTGGTATCACCCTGCTTTGGGTGACCCTAAATACCACCACACCTCATGTGGACCCTCCTCACCCTGCCTAGGCTTCAACCCCCTGTACTAAATTGCTTCCTCATAAAATACCCTCCTTACCCCACTGGGGCTATGCTGTGCTGCTGTACATCGCTGCATGTTAATTCTCACCCCATTCAGCCTCCACTATCCCACATCAGGTTCAGCCAGGGTGGTTTTAAAGGGAGAGTGGTTACTGTGGCTCTCTTTACATAAGGAACTGTAAGTATTGGGAATTGTGATTGGATGGGGATGGCTAATTCATGACTTTGGAAGCAATATACAATTGCTGCTGGTAATGGCAGAATCCAGAATATGAGTAAGATGTTGTCACCATAATGGAGAGCAGATGGTATTCCTGATAAAGCTGTTTGAATAACAGGTATATAAACTGTGAAAGGTGATGGCAGAAGAACATATAAAACGTTGTCAATAATAGCAATTGTCTGAAAAGATTGATCTGTATTGCCTTTGACCTCTGAACTCAAGTTATTAAAGCCAGAGAGAGATATTAAACAATCATTTGAAGTAAAATAAAAGATTTTGTCTCAAGTTCTGCAATATGTATCTATTCTCAAGAAATTACAAAAACATGTTTTGTATGTTAATTAATTATATAGTCACAAAATACAATTAGACTATACACCAAGGACTTAAAGTAGACTACTATAATCAACATGCAGTTTATAATGGTTGGTTGATTACTCTTTTGAATGTAATTTAAATATAATAAAAATAAGAAACATAAAAACTAATTCTGTTAGAATATGAGTTTGGAATTGTAGCTTTTAATGGTTGAGTCCACACTGATAATAAATAATATCATGCTGTTTAATTACTGGGAGAGACTCTAGCTATTTAAAGTAGATATTTCATGACACTGATAATTATAACAGTGCAAATGCATTTTAAGATTGTTTAATTTAGTTATTTATTTAGCAAATGAAAATAGATTCCACTTATGTATATAGTAGATTTAGGTAGAAATGAGGTAGATTTAAATATAGTTGACTATATTTAGGAGTACATCTATTCTAGACTTGCCTAGCAAAGATCTAAATTATTTCTTGACAGGAATTATTTAAAAACCAATTTAAATATTGTAAAAGTATGTTGACATAGTTCCTAAACAGTGGCATTTCACTGAAAGGAAAACAGAGATACATTTTGCCTGTTTTTAAAAACACATAAGCAGAATAATTCAATATAAAGATCTTGGAAGCATTTTATTACATTTAATTGTATATTTTTGATATTTTGGTGCTACTGTAAATAATCTTGTTTTTTATTTACAATTTTTTTATTTGCTCATTGATAGCACTAGAAATACAATGCATTTTTGTATATCGAGTTTTAACTGCAATATTGCAAAATTAACTTGATTCTAGTCATTTTTTGCTAATTTACTTAATATTTTTAATGCACAAGAATATTGTCTAAGGATAAATATACTTTTACCTTTTCATTTCCATTCATTATGTCAATCACTCTTTTTACTTTTCTTGTTATTCTGCATGAGAAGTCAGTAAAATACTGAATAGAATTGTGAAAGCAGAAATCCTAGCCTTGTTCCAGATTCTCAAAAAAAGCATTACAGTTTTCATTACTGCAGATGATATTGCCTCACTTTTGTTTTTCATAGCTGCACTTCACTAATACACATAAATTTTATCTCTTTCTTCTTTTTGAAAGTTTTATCTTAATGCAATGTTAAATTTTGCCAAATGCTTTTCTATAACTAATGAGATTATTGTATGATCTATCTCCTTTATTTTGTTAACAGAGTGAATTATACTATTGATTTTAAGTAATAAAAAAATCACTGTACAGTTTGAGGGTATACCAACTTGTTCTACATGTATTGTTCTTTGTATTATTGCTAATTTTGTTTTGTGAACATATCTCAAGTTGCTGAAATAAAAGCAAAGTTTGGGTAGCCTATTAACTACAGAAATTTATTTTTTTGTAGATCTGGAGGTTAGATATTTTATATCGTGGTGTCAGCTGGTGGGGTGATGCCCTCTGCAGGGTCAAATCTGTATTGTATTCTCATGTGTTTTAAGGACTTTAGAAACTTTATCAGACCACTTTTATAAGGACAAAAAACCCATTCACAAGGAATCCACCTTTATGACCTAATCACTTCCCAAAGTCTGCACCTCCTAATACAAACATCTTGAGGGTTAGGTTTTAACAGATGACTCTTGGGAATACACACATAATTCATACCATAACCATACATTCCAATGTTTACAGGTTATGTAGCACTTTAAAAAAATAAAGAACAGAAAATGAAGAAATATTAGAAAGAGAAGAATTTATGCCTTTACAAGAAGTGCCATAAATATGAAAGGGGGTGAACCACTTACCCCTAGACTCCAGTAAAACATCATAAAACAAGTAGCATCTAAAGAGGATTTAAAATAATTTTAGTATCATATATGTATAGTTGGAGAAGCTGGGAAAGAGAACAGCATAAACAGGTTCATAGCCAAAAAAGGGGCGGGGTGTAATGAGAATAAACAGGCTTACTTGAAGCAGACACTTTCTGTATTAGAATAATGGATTTGGCAAAAGGTTAAAATAACGATCTGGTTTTAAAGCTCATTGAAGTACTTCCGACAAAATTTGAGTTCACTTAGCAGAGAGTTGGAAAACATTCATTTTTTAAGCATTATGTTTAAATGATCAAACAAAATATTTAAAAATAAGTGGCCATGATAACCGGAAGCATTAAAGAATAAGACTACAGAGGAATGGTACATATTGAAGACTATTATAGCAATCTCCGGAAAGCATGTAATGAGTGCAAGACATGTAGTAGATTCCAGATGTGGTAAAACTGAATTTGGAAGATGAGGAACAGGTGTGTAGATAAAAATTTTTTTCCATAATTTTTAAACTAGTTGATAGGAGATGGTGAAACCTATTTTAAGATGGCAAGAAAAATAGCTTTTTAGTCAGGGGAAGTAAAGTGTTTAATTAAAGTGTTAGGTTAAAGTTAGGCGATAATAAGACATCAGGAATAACAATCCACCGACCAATGAGAAAGGATGTGAGGGAAGGGAACATGCCCACAGATTAAAGATCTTTAAGGAAATAAGGCTGAAGAATTTCTAAATATATTGGATATTATAACAGTGTTCAAATTATAAAATATTCCAATCAAATTGATTACCTGAAAATTAGTTTCTTAACAGTACATTTTTAAAAATATTTTTTTGGAGAAAACTCTGAGGCTGTTTAAAACTCTGTTCATGAGAACTGTTTAATGATATGGAAAAATTCAGGTAACAGTGAAAAATTTAGAACAGAAACTGAAAATCCACTTTCCTATCACAACATATTCAGTCATCCCATTCAAATCACCAGGCCCAGAAAGTTTCTAAATACAGAACTTCAGCCAGGAATTGCTTATATTTCTCCCTCTTGCCACTTAGCACTGTTCATTGCAAATAGTAGTTACTCAAATATTCTTGTCTGCTATATATTTCTGAGGGATACAATAGACAAATAGAAAAGAGATGTAAAATAATAGGTTGGGTATAATGACATTTAGAAAATAGCCTATCAAAATGGGAAAGCCCATCAAAATGAAATTCACTAGAAAAAAACAACTGTCCATAAAACTGTGAAAAGATGCTTAGTTACATTAGTAATCAGATGTAAACCAACAATCGGATTTCACTTTAGCATTTATAAACTATCATATTTGCATCTGATAGCACTAACTTGTTTCCAAGGGTGTGGGTCAAACAGAATAGTTTACACATTCCTGGTGAAAGTATAAATTGTTACAGCCACATTGAGAATCAATTTCCTGTTTTAGTTTCTATCCGGGAGATACTTTACTACCTGAGAATAAGGTTACCTGGTCAAGGTGGGTCACTGTTTAATATTCATAATGGTGGAAAAGTGGAAACAGATTAATTAAGGAAATTGATACATTTCATTCAAATAATGGAATTTATTTTATAGATAACTAAGTCTACATATATGGCCATGAATAAAGCTAAAAAATACAGAATAGGAGAAATCTGTTTTCAAGAGTTTGTGTATGGTATGCAACTATTCAAATATAATGCAAAACAACAAAAATATGGTTATATGAATGTGCAATTATGAGCCAAAGGTGGTGTTTCCCCCCCCCCCCCATATGTGAGAATAGTACATACAAACTTCAAATTTCAGGAGAGTGGTTATTTCTAAGAGGCAAAAAAAAAAAAAAAAAAAAGGATGGGCATAGGGCTTGGCTAATACTTGCAATTATTTATTTATTTCTGAAGAAGGAAAACATGATAAACAAGACAGAGAACTAAGCCTACCTGCTTAGTCTTCAACAGCGAATACTTAAGTATGTATTATGCTGTCGTGAACATAATATTTCAAAATTAAAATTGATCATTTAAAAATAAATAGTAGAGTTGTAGAGATCTTCTCTCTAACATCAGGTCTGCTGGATTTAAATAGCCATTCCCTAGAAAGATGTTCTTTTCAGAGGAAACTTCAGAAAGCCCAAGATTTTGTAGCTCCAAAGCAGGACTAGAGTTTTCAATATGCAAAACGAGAGAAATGTCCTTGATTAAAGCTAATAAAGTCTCTGAAGAGCAACTACATATAAAATTTCTTGTTAATTCGTCTTTGGTTCAATTAGAATGGGCCGTATTAAAATTTAAGTATGGCTTCTAAGCCATATACATACCATTAAATTTGCAGGAATAATGAAACCAACTGATTTTATTCCTCTTTAATAATACATTCCTATATTTGCTCTTAAGGTAAGGTTAGCATTTATTTATTGATCATGATGCATTATCTACACAGTGGAAACTACTAAGCAGTTTTTATCTCCTGTGATACTTGTGAATAATTTAGAAACTAATTTCTGTTTTCTTTTTCTCATTAAACTTTCTCTTTTTTAAATGTAGAAAATTTAAGTGACCTATGGCTTAGTTTGTTTCTATATTGCCCAGATGGCACAAGAACATAAAGTATCCAGATAGAATTTACAGACAAACATATCCCCTATAGTTTCATCTTTTTCTGCATTAATGCTTTTTTTCTCCAAGAATTTAGGAATAAAACAACACAAAATAATAAAGAATATACTCTTTTCAAACCTGCCTCTCCATCTAAATGCTAAAGTCTCCCTCAATGCTTTACATAGCCATATATTTTTAAATATTTCCATTTCCTCACTTCTCATCAACTCTTGAAGAAAAGACATCTGGCTTCAGCCACTGTTCTAAATCCTTTACATTTTATCTCGCTAATATCTATAATTGTCTTTTGAGATGTATCTTATTTGACCTCTGTGTGGATATCGATGGTATGAATCATTTGCATTTTTTCCATGGAAATGATACTTGAGGAAGAATTGTGATTTCAAAAGATGGAATTAAAGTGCACCTTGAGATATAAAAATAATAGAGATTAGTGAACAGTTGAAAGAACATTTTCTGTCCTGTTAATCCCATAGTAAATTACTTTTGCTGTTGTTTTGGGTTCCTTTAAATCATTTCTTAAATATACTTTCTTTCCATTTCAACCCATATCTCAGCTTATTTTTTTTTAATCAGAGCCTATATAATTGCATTTGACTAATCACTTTTGTAAAGTAACAACATCTAAATGCCCCAGTTTTCTCAGCTATAATTTGAGGGTGTGAATGGTACCTATTTATTGTGTTTTTGCATGGATTAAGTTACTTACTATCTGAGAATAATTAGAGTTAAAGCAATGACAAACTGACCAAAGAAATAAATCTGAGAATCCAGAAACAGATTTATACATATATTAACAAGTCATTTATCATAATGGCAATGGTGAAGTTGTGTGCAGGAATCTCAATCTTTTCAACAAATGACCAGCCTAATGGGATAACTATATGGGAGAAACCTAGCTTGATCCACACACTTCTAACATCATAAACACAAAGCATTTGCAACTATATAGGTCTCAATGTGAAAGGAAAAGCAGGGAAGCTTTTAAAAGTACACAGGAAGACATTTTAATGATTTTGGAAGAAACAAAGATTCCTTTTTTTTTCAGTTAAATATATTGTGGTGACATCTATATTAATAAAAGAGTAAGATGCAACTTGACCGTAACTTCGTGATGCCCACTAGCCAATCAGGACTGGGTATGCAAATTAATCTAACAAAGGTAATGGGTTAATTTGCATATGCAGGCACAGAGTGACTGGGGGCGGGGCAGCAAGCTTGCGTCATCACCATGGCAATGATGCAGGTGTTCCGCACTGCCCCAGCTGCTCCGAGCCTCTGGGCAGCATGGGAAGGCGGAAGGCAGCTCCAGGCCGGAGTGAAAAGGCGGCTCCGGCCTTTGCGAAGGCAGTGCTGGCAGTCAGGGTAAGGAAGGCCCATTCTTGCATGAATCTTCATGCATCGGGCCTCTAGTTGGTTAATAAAATCATATAGGTTGCAAGTGTACAAGTCTATACACATCACCTGTATATTGTAATTTGTGTTTACCATCCAAAGTCAAATCTTAAGGATTTCTTACACACACACACAGTGTAACCAAAAGACAAAAAGAAAATGTTAAACCAAGTATACTAAGATTTAGAAATGAGGTTTGCCAAAAGTAGCTAGTAAGAGAATGAAAAGGCAGCCCACACATTGATGAATGATACCCACAGTATATATATCAAACAAACACACTTGGGTTCAGTATGTATGAAGGGTTCACTCAAATCCATAAAACAGAAAAGAGAAAAATGGCAAAAAACATATACAAAGACAATAGCCAAGCATAAACAGGTGAAACTAATCTATACTGTTGCATAATAGTGGTTGTTCTTGGTGAGGGTGGAGGTGTAACTAGGTTTCAACAGACAGGGCTGACAGTGGGGTCTTGTGCGGCCTGGCAATGTCCTGTCTATCTGAGCCCTAATTACAGGTGTTCAGTCTGTGAAAAATGATCCAGCTGTAGACTAATGACATGTTCATATACATACAAAGTGCTTTATGTAAAGTACCTGGCACATAGTAAAGACTATACAAATGTAAGCTCTTATTACTACTACTAGTAGCAGCAAGAGTAGTATTTAAGCAGTGGCCACATTTTGTTACATCTTACTTTGAATACAACATACCAATTTTCTGTTTGCTTCAAAAATGTTTTTCAGAAGTAAGCTTTCCCTTCAATTTTTTTTTTCCCAGGGTAATACTCTCCTGTGCCTTATGGTTCAGAATTTTTATAGACCTCATGTTGATTTTTTTCCTGTGTGCTCATCCTTGAACAAAAGAACATCTGCTCTGCTGGGTTCTTGCCAACAACAGGATGTACCAATTGCACTTGACCCCCACTTAGTGTCCACATGAACCCTCGTGGGCTCTCCCACACGGATGCAAAGCAGGTTGACACCGCTCCTAGTT
The DNA here is from genome assembly GCF_951640355.1 of Cnephaeus nilssonii. NCBI lineage: Eukaryota > Metazoa > Chordata > Mammalia > Chiroptera > Vespertilionidae > Cnephaeus > Cnephaeus nilssonii. The sequence goes on along the minus strand of NC_137074.1, from coordinate 26,452,531 downwards.
TAATTTTTGGAGTCTAGCAGAGATTCATGTAGGGCTTTTTCCACTGCATCCTTTCCTGCTCTGCTGCCCCATTCTCTGAAACAAAGAAAATAATATATGTCCTATATCAAAAGCTTTCTAAGGTGTGCTCTTCAGAGGCAAGCTGAAGTGTCGATTGAAAAGAGGGCTTTGAAAATTCTATTGTATAGGTGAACTTTCTGCATATAATTTTACTTGAAAGGAATTAAATAATATAATTCCTAAGAAGGTTTTCCAAAGGAATAATGTATAGATGATATAAATTCCCTTTGACCAGTTCCAGTGCATGAAATCCAGCAATACCTCCCCCATCCTACCTCCAAACACACCCATGCATGCACTGCTCAGAGGGCTAGGCCAATCAGTTTAAAGCTATCATTCTGGCAAATAAGTATGCTTCCAATTTTATAACTTTATGGTGCCAGCTACCTAGTAATAATTATTATTACAGGAAAAGTAATGATGCAGTTAAGGGGGAAGCCACTGCCTAGACAAGACATCACAGAATAATTTCATGGCCTTAGGTCAGTAGCCACCCTGCTTCCTAGTCAGTGTAGACCCCAGGTTTCTGAAGTATGAAAAGGAGGTAGGAAGAAGAAGATGATGCAGAAAGAGAGAGGAATAAGAGAACAGAGGAAAGAGGAACTCTAGCTGTATTATCTATTTAAATATTCAGTGTGGCTAATAGAGTCTGGCAGTAGGCTGAGTACCTTATACACATTATCTCAATTATTTTTACAAAGGCCTCTGAGATAAGTATGCTAATCTGCATTTTACATAAAAGAGAATTAAGAATTAGAACTGATAAGTAATTTGCCCAAGACCATACTTGGAGAAAGTAGAAGGGCCATGATTAAAATCCAGTCTTCATTCAAATGCTTATCTCTTTAGTGCCTGGTTGTGACCCTTTTAATAGAAAGTTTTAAAAACACATAATAGATATTCTGGCCTCTTGATATTCTCATCAAATAAAGCAATATTAAAATTAAAACTGCCGTACTTTGAAGATAGTCATAAAACAGTAAGTCAATGTTATTAAAAATTACTTTATTATATGTATGACATTTAGCCAATAGTATTGCTAAAAGTGATAATAATAATCTATTTATGTAACTTTTATTTGGAGGAATTTGGAAACAAATACTAGAATTAACCACATTCCATCTCTATTGACACTGCAAATATTATGCATAGGAAAATAATTTTTAAATGTACCACACACAGGAGAGTTATTGTATCACTCATAAATCTACACTTCTTTCCTTGGCACTGAAAACCCTGCACAATCTCGTCCAACCAATTGAATATCTCCATTTTGCTCGCCATGCACTTTCTCATCAAATCTAACAATTTTTTTTAAAACTTTATCTTTATTGTTGAAAGTATTAGTGATGTCCCCTTTTTTTTCCTATTGACCCCTTTACCCAGCTCCTGGCCCCCACCCGGGCCCTCACCACACTATTGCCTGTGTCCATGGGTTATGCATATGTGCATATAAATTACTTGGCTAATCTCTCCCCAATCACTCACCCACCCACTCACCCATTCCCACCTTCCCTTTGAGATTCATCAGTCTATTCCATGCTTCTATGTCTCTGGATCTATTTCGTTCATCAATTTTGTTTATTAGATTCCACATGACCTTTTTGTTTTGTTTTTAAATGAAACTTAAAATCCAGCATAATAGTTGTTTAGATACATGTTTTGCTCCAAACCCAGGATCAATATCCAACACAACTGTATGTTATCTCCATCTCCTTTAATACCACTGTACATACCCCAGTGTCTTATATAAGGGGCTTAAACAGTCACTATTGAATATATTATTCATAAGTATACAAAGGCATTTAATAAACCTGGTGTTGACTCCTAGTCTTTGCATTCATAGTTGTATAACCATGGCCTATTGCTGAGGCTGACCAGCAGCCCATGAACGACGGGTGAACAGGTTACTACAACACAATTTCACTGTGAAAGAGAGGGCTAAGGGGTTGTCTGGCTCAAAGGATCAAGCAGTCCCGATTTCCTGCCTTGCTAAGGTTTTTATTACCGTTTGAGATAGCATTTATCTTTTAGATACAATCAATAGGGTGAGTAATATTGGAAGGACACATGTATTTACATTGTCTTCCGGGCAAGGGCATCCAAAGATTAGGCATAAGGATTCCAGTAAACACCCTGGGGTCTGCATGTACACAGACTTATTTGGAAAGGTCAGGGAATAATTAGGGGTACTGCCTTCAGCACTCCCCTAAGTCTCCCTTAAGTTGGAATTCTGATAAACAGGGCAGGTGGCCTTCCACACACTTCCCTTTTCTCAGAATGTCCTCCGTACAAACTTTCCAAGCAAGTCTCATGCCCTCCTTAACGTGCTATTTATTTAGTTTCTCTGTTCCCTCATCCAAATATGAAAATAAATTTTGTAATTAATCTACAAAGTCCAGCGTGCAGTAAATACTAACTGTAAACTTTCTAAATTCAAATTCTCAATAAAGATTTTAGGATACTGGACTATAAAAGGTCAGAATTCCTTCTCTTCCTTTTCTACATATTGTCTAAATCACATTCTTACTGTTTACTAAGTTAGCTTTTAATTTTTATCATTTTCTAGTTATTTGCCTCTAAAGCTTTTTCTGTTTGGCCAATCTAACTGAAATGCAAGGATAATTCTAATAAACCAGGGTCTATAATTTTTTCCTTCAATTTTTTTCTTCCAACAAACAGCAAGTGCAGCTTGTAAAATAGAAAAAGCTCAACAATTTTCCAAGAGGACAAGAGCATAAAGATGGGCAGTTGAAATGTTTCATGCATATCTATACACTTTTGCTCATGGCTTTAGAAAGCTTACAATGGCTTGTGTTCCAAAAAGATTATACTCATCAAATATCTATCTATGCATTCCCTATAAGCAGCATTCAAAACACACCAAATATTTGTTGAACTATTAGAATGACAAGTCAATTAGGATTTGTATGTGATATGCAGTTTGTGATTTTAGCTTTGAGCACTAAAAGAAGTGATGCTGTTAAAGCTCTATGTCCTTTTCTCATTGCTCCTTCATGTTCCCTTCTTCAGCCTGTGCAGGTTGAAATTCTGACAAGCATCCAGGTCTCAAGAATGAACCCCTGCAACAGGATATATAGCTTCATCCATCTCAATTTTGGTTTGGCAGCCATCAGAGTTTCAGCATCTTCTGTCCTTCCAGGGCCCTCTGTGTAATGTGGATTGCTGGTTGTTCTTTCACATTTTAGTGGTTGTTGTGACCATATATTATGTGAAGGAGCATTTCACAACTTTGTTAATCTTTCAAGGATATGTAGAGTGAGCAAATCAGCCCCCTCTTTCAGTTTGCAAACACAATTTAGAAAGGACCCATAACACTTTTAACAGAAAATGGCAAATCAACAGAAAACCATTTAGTGTGAGGGCACAACCTAGTTTAAAAACATGATACCTTTTAAAATTTAATTTACTGTGACATTGGTTAATAAAAACATATAAGTTTCTAGTGTACAACTCAATAAAACATCTTTTGCATTCTGTATCCTGTGCTCACTACATAAAGAGTCAAGTCTTCTTTTGTTCCCATTTACGCCCCCCTTTTGTCCACTTCCAGATCCCCTCACTCCCCTTTCTCTCTGACTATCCCCATACTGTTGCTCATGTCTATGTGTCAGATTTTATATATATATGCTAGAGGCCTGGTGCATGGGATTTGTGCACTAGTGGGGGGGCATGCTCTGTGGGGATCAGCCCACTGTGGGAGCAGCCACTATCCTGGTCAGCTGAGTGGCGCTCCCATTGTGGGAGCACACTGACCACCAGGGAGAAGCTCCTGCATTGAACATCTGCCCCTGGTGGTCAGTGCGTGTCATAGTGACTTGTCGGCCAGTTGTTCTGGTCGTTCTGCTTTTCAGTCACTGGGCTTTTATTATATAGGATATACTAGAGGCCTGGTGCATGAAATTTGTGCACAGGGGTGGGGGCTCCCTTCAGCCCAGCTTGCACCCTCTCCAATCCGGGACCCCTCGGGGGATGTCCAACAGCCAGTTTAGGCCTGAGAATCGGGCCTAAACTGGCAGTCGGACATCCCTCTCACAATCCTGGCCCGCTGGCTCCTAATCACTCACCTGTCTGCCAGCCTGATCACCCCTAACTGACCCCCCTGCCAGCCTGGTCACCCCCAAGTGCCCCCTTTCTGCCGGCCTGGTGGCACCTAACTGCCCCCCTACCATCCTGGTTACCCCTTCCTGTGCCCCCTGCTGGCCTGGTCATCCCCAACTGCCCTCCCACCAGCCTAGTCACCCTTCACTGCCCCCCCTCCTTTCAGCCTAATCACCCCTAACTGCCTCCTGCATGCCTGGTCACTTCTTACTGCCCACCCTGATGGCCTGATTGCCCCCAACTGTCTCTTCTGCCTGCCTGGTTGCCCTTCACAGCACCCCCGCCGGCCTGGTCACCCCACGCCGCCTGCTGTTCAGTTGTGTGGTCATCCCTCACTAACCCCCCTGCTGGCCTGGTCACCCCACGCAGCCTTCTTGTTCAGTTGTTTGGTCGTCCCTCACTAACCCCCCTGCTGGCCTGGTCGTAGGCAGCTATCTTATGAGGGTGTGAGGGTTAATTTGCATATTACCTCTTTATTATATAGGATATGTATCCTATCTAATAAAAGAGTAATATGCAGATTGATCATCACTGCAACACACAATATAGCTGCCCCCTTGTGGTCAAAGATCCTGCCCCCATGTGGACACAAGATGGCCATCACAAGATGGCCAGCAGGAGAGGGCAGTTGGGAGGCACCCGGCCTGCAACGGAGGGCAGTTGGAGGTGATCAACCCTGCAGGAGAGGGCAGTTAGGGGTGACCAGGCCGGCAGAGGAGGGAAGTTGGGGGCAAACAGGCTGGCAGCAGAGTGGTTAGGGGGTGATCAGGCTGGCAGGCAGAAGCAGTTAGGGGCAATCAGGAAGGCAGGCAGGCAAGCAGTTGGGAGCCAGCAGTCCTGGATTGTGAGAGGGATGTCCGACTGCACGTTTAGGCCCAATCCCACCAGGATTGGGCCTAAACGGGCAGTCGGACATCCCTCCAGGAGTCCCAGATTGGAGAGGGTACAGGCTGGGCTGAGGGACAACCCCCCGCTGTGCACGAATTTCATGCACCGGGCTTCTAGTATATATATATATATATATATATATATATATATATATATATATACACATATATACTGTATAGATAGATAGATAGATAGATAGATAGATACATAGATAGATAGATAGATAGATAGAATGAATTTGACCATATATATTTGACCCAAGATTTGACCCAATGAGAAATCACTTCTTCCCTGATGCTAAATATTACAAGTCAAGCAAATCTATCAATATTGTACTAGTAAGTCCTAATGTTATTTTCCTTAAAATTATTTCTAGAATAGAAACCTTCACTATTCCCTGCATTCAATTGGCCAGCAAATGTGGTTCAGGCCATTTTCTCTTCTTACCTATATTACTATAACTACCCTTTTATAGGTCTCCCTGTTTCTACTACATACTCCAAACTGCTTTCACAATGACATTCCTAAAATAGCAAAACTGATGAGGAATTACTTACTGGAAATTACTCAATGGCTACTTACTCTTTTCAGGATAAAAATAAAAGTTTTTCACTAAGTTGTAGTACAACCTTTATGACCTGCCACCTAGTCATTTTTCTTTCCAATTTCAACATCCTCACCAAATGTATATTACTATCACAACATGATTTCAGTTTGCAGAAGGTTCTATCTTCTCTCTTCCCCTCTGACTTGGTGATACGTTTTCACTTTGCTTAGCATACCCTTGCCTCACTCTCTTTAGACCTGATTACCTTCTTGCCTTCTTGCTTAATTGCCATGATTCTTATCATGTGTAACCTCCAAGAAATATTCTCTTTTCCACCCAGGGAATTAAATACAGAAATGTTGTACCTTTTCAATAAATATGGGTAAGTCAGATTCATGCTTTTACTTACCATAGGCAGGGTGGCTTAAGGATTTCAGCTGCTTTTAACCATTTTAATCCAATTCATTTTCCCCCCCTGCATCTTCAAACCTATTGAAATCACAGAAAGGAAAGTTTTATTTTTGTTCTCTCAAGATTTGGCAGAATATCAGTTGGGAAAATACCTTGTATATATACTGATTCTGGTCAAATAGTAGTAAGAAGCAATCAATATCCTCATTATCATCACTATGACTATCCAGTATCAGCATGTCATCATAAAAAGATCAGCTGACTCCAGTTTGGCCCTTGTCCCTTGTTGAATTTAGTGGAGAAGATATTAATTGGGTTAGGAAGTGTTTAATACACCTTGGGTACCAATATACATGAATTCATTATCACATTAATGCTATTAGGTAGGTAATATTTTCTTTATAGATGAAATATAGAAAGGTTAGGTAACTTGCCAAAGTCACAAAATTAGTAAATGTGAAGCCAAGATATAGAGGCAGGCAGTCTCTTTACATTATGTCATCGTGACTTTTTAAATTATTTCTTTCTATAATAAGATGTTGAGACTTTTTAAATTACTTCTTTCTATAATAAGAAGATGTTGAGAATGTATCCTGAAATTGTCAGATGCACATAAGCAAACAATATAAGAAACATATGATTAAAAGAAAAAAAGCTATACTATTTAACAAAATTACCCTAAAAATTATCAGGGTAAGCTTATGAGTATTTGTTCAATCTTACAAGTTAAATGTGGAAATAAAAATACTTTGGTATACCTACAATATTTGAAAATATCTTGTTGATTATACTCTGTAGTTTAGATGGGGGAATTTTGTTAATAAATTGTTTTATTCCTCTGCCAAAATAAAATATTGGCCATCCCAGAGAACTGAGTGGAAATATCCAAAGAGAGCTGTAGGCATTACTATTCAGTAATCTTTTAGAGGGCAGCAGAGTTGGACTAAATGATTTCTACATTCACTTCTGCATATAATATATTAGGATTCTGCCATGCTTCACTACTTGCTTGAAAGTTCTTCCTAAAAAAAAAATGCCCAGGCTTAATTGAACATGCACTTTTAACAAATTGCCAGTGATAGAACCCACAACCCAGTGATGAGCTCCCAACCACTACCTCCACATTAACATAGACTCAGTTTCTTTCTTTTTTTATTTTTTATTTTTATTGATTTCAGAGAGGAAGGGAGAGGGAGAGAGAGATAGAAACATCAATGATGAGAGAGAATCATTGATCGGCTGCCTCTTGCACACCCCTATTGGGGATTGAGCCTGCAACCCCATCATGGGCCCTTGGCCAGAATTGAACTTGGGACCCTTCAGTCTGCAGGCAGACTCTCTATCCTCTAAGCCAAACCAGCTAGGTCTAGACTCAGTTTCTTAAGAGGTTTCCACTATCCAATTTCCAAGTCAACTAACTAGAAATTTGTACTGATAAAAAATGTGTTCCCTGGAAAGCCCTTTGAGACAGACCGATCTCATCAATAAATTATCTGATGTTATAGAAGACAAAGTTTGCCAAGGAAAGGCAAGATATAAAATGAATAAGAAATTGCATCAATACATGGAGGGTTATTTTCTTTTTAGTATTAATTATGAACTTAAAAAAATAAAGAAGAGAGGGAAGAAGGAGGGAGAAAGTGAAGGAAGGAGGGAGAGATTGACTTCAATGTTTTGATTAACTTTAAAATCTAGGTTTAGCAAACTGGCTAACCTGGACATTTTGCATTCTCTTTGCAATTCAATAACTTTAAAAGTGCTGATAGCCGGACTTCTTTAAACAATTTTAGACATAGCTGCCTGACTCTCAAACTTAGCAGGTATTTGAGATCTATCGATTATGTACAAAAACTTCTTTTAACATTTAAATTTCTGGAAAGCTTCCATATTTAGTGTCAATCAGCAAAGTTGTTCTCTCAGGCTCTTAGGCAAGTTAGTTACTCTGAAATGTGGTTGTAATAATCAGACATGCCCCAGTGTAGCCTTGATAATTTGGGTTCTCCCAACCCTCATGTACACGACAATGTCACGGGAGGCTCCTCATGCTTAATTAATTAGTTAATGCAGAGGCAGTGAAGCAATGGTGGTAATGTGCAGCAGCAGCCTGGAGAAGTAGAGCACCAGTAGCCAAAGGCCCTAGTTTCCCATTCCTTTAAAATTCTTGTATTGTGAAGTCTGGGTTCAAAGCTTGAGCCCGTAGGCTTCTGTTCATTGGCACGACTACCTCACAGCCTCAGAAAGCTTTTTAATATTTATAGTGAATAATCACATTATTTTCCTAATGGATGTGTGCATTTCCTGTATACAAGTGCAATGTGTGCTTACATAATTCTCTTCCTTTTCATTCTCTCAATATTTTTAGCCTCAAGAAGTAAACAGTGGATAGGTATTATATCAGCACTTGAATTGTGGCTCCTCACTACTGTGGACAATTTTCCTTAATTGATGTTCAAAAGGGGAATGACTTACAGTTTCATGGTAATCAATGGCAATATTCACTGAATGAATTACCTGCCATTTTTCTCTTTTGACAATGCCTCTATGTCAAGAAAAATATTGCTTAGAGATGTATTATAGTAAGTTAGACTTGACATCAATTCATGAAAGGGAGAGACGAAAATATAAATTAAAAAGTGTTTGAAAAACAATGTTTACATGCTGAATACGCTCTTCTTTTATAGTCAGATGTTGGTGGAAGGCCCATAAATTGTCACATTTCAGTATGTCTCCTCCTTTATATAGATTATTTGTACCTTGTGTGTTTATTTATGGAAATATAATGTATTTTAAAGCAAAAAAAAAGGCAGTATGATGCTAGTAAAATATTGGCATTTCAGGTTCAGGTACACCAATTGTGCAAATTATTTGATCATGTAAAAAAGTCACTTAGGAAGAAACCAAATCTGGGTTCTGTTACTTGTATCAGTTATCTACTTCAAATATTTTCTAAAACTGGAACATAGCTTAGTACCTTAAAACTGATCATCAGAGATATGGTTAAACATATCACCAAATAGATACCCACTGAGGACTTTCTTAAAGCAGCAATTTCAGTCTGGAATTCCTGTTGCTCTTAGAACATCAGTGCTGCCTGGATATCTGCCGTCTAAAATTCCCAGTGTATTTCCATATTTACAAACATCCTGGCTGGACATGTTTTGGAATGTCTCTGCCCCCACCTCAGTGAATCTGCCCTTCTTTCTACCCTTAGTGCCTGCCTACTGAGTAGCCACATCTGTCCAAACCCTGTGCTTTCTCAGCTGTTTCTAAGACCAAAGTAGGACACCTAATTCCAGGGCAGCCCATTCACAAGAGACCAAAATTCAATGTTGGGAAGGTAGAGTTGGGCAACTGAGGGACTAATACCAAAAGAGTTGGGAGTGGCTGAGCTGAAACATCAGGTCAAAACTGGGGCTGAGGAAGCCACTCTTTGAATTATCTGCAAGGGAAGCTGCTCAGCAAGAAGGAAAATGGAACAGATTTTGGACATGTTGGGCATTCAGTGAGCATATGTAGATTAGCATTCATTAATTATAAGAGGTAAAGAGTCAAATGCCATTGAATCCCTCTATTGCCACTATTATTTTAAGCCAGAAAGAGTAGACATAGAGATTCAAGTCTTCTGATTATTCCAGAAACCACAAGAATATGACCCCTCTTTCTATACAGCATCCCTAAGATAGATGGCTTTAGAAACAAAGCAGAAGATGAGGTATTTAAGATGGAGAAAGGCGAGCTCATTTTCATGCATCACTATTTCTATAGTAGAAAGATCAGCAAGCCTGTGGCTCAATGACTGATGAGTCAACCGGCGCTGGAATCCAGGGCAGGTGAAGGAAGGAGGAATGGCCTATGTTTTCTGTTTTGTTCACCACATTCATATGAATAGGCTTCGCTTTTAAGAGCCTGAATATCCATCATGCTCGCTTGATTTTGCTGCATACAAGTTAAGAAGAAATTTAGAAATCCTAATGAGTGTCAACCTTTCTACCCAGTGTCATCAATATCACAGGAAATAATGACAAAGGCATAATTCCACATAACCACTCACCAGTTTTGTTCCCCTTCTCTGGGGAGGTATGTGTACTGGGCATAAAAATAAATGCTATATGTTAGTAATGGATTCAGCTGAGTCTGGGCCAATGCAACGTAAAAGATATCTGCGGTCAGAAATCTAGATCCCTATTTCAGCTTTGCCATTGAGATAGCGTTTGTTTAGGAAAATTGATTACATTCAGAATCTGTTTTCTTAAAGAGGTGGTGGACATGCTTGGTTGGATTGCTGCAAGAATTAAGACAGATGTTTTTGTCCTGTAGTAGATATCCAGAAAGGGTAGTTATTAACATTATTATCACTTCTAATAATTATTCCTCTGCCTGACTCCAAGGTCTCTGAAGTTAAGGCACATGTGTTGTGTCTCTTTGCATGTGTTTGTGGAATCTTACACAAGGCCTGGAACCCAATAGATGTTATTTATTTATTTATTTATTTATTTATTTATTTATTTATTTATTGTAATAGAACTGCCCCAGACAAAACAAGGACTTAATGTCAGTGAAGTGAAAGTAACAGGCCAGATGTGAGAGGTCTATGAGACCAGGCCCGTGGGAGAGTACCAGCCACCCACAAAGCAGCAAGCAAGTACAGGAAGTTTGTCGACACATAGGGCATTTTCTAGAGGAAGGCAACCACAGAAAATGGGAAGTAATAAGCATATATAAATTAGTGAGGACCAGAAAGAGGACACCAGGTAAATGCATTTCAATAGGCTAGAGCGGCCTCAGCTCTGATAGTCGGCAACACAGCAAGTAATGACAGCACCAGGGAACATTTATAGAAGTTAGTATTGAGTTGCCAGATACAGGACACCCAGTTAAATTCAAATTTCAGGTAAGTAATGAGTAATTATTTTAGTATAAGTATGTTTCATATAAAACATTATCTATTTTTTTGCAATAATCTTTCCTATCATGTATAACTAATATCTTTTCAAAAATTTTTAACAAAGAATATGTTTTTATTGATTGTTAGAGAGAGAGAAAGGGAGAAGGAGAGAGAAAAACATCGATGAGAGAGAGGAACATAGGTGGGCTGCCTCCTGCATGACCCCTACTGAGGATGGAGCCTGCAACCTGGGCATGTGCCCTCACCAGGAATCAGACTGGTGATCACTCAGAGCATGGGCCAATGCACAACCAACTGAGCCACACCGACCAGGGATAACTATTATCTTTTTAAAGAAGAGGAAACAAATGTTTTAAGATATCCCTATGTAATATCTAGAATAGAATTATACTAAAAAGCAAACAACTATTTATTTTTTATCTGAAGTTCAGATTTAACGAGTGTCCTCTGCTTTATTTCTTCATCTGGCAGCCTTAAGTTAGTATGTGAAAATTAGGATGCCATTCTAAAGCAGGACCCAACTATAGCAAAACAATGGCTTGCTAGACAATAATAATAAGACAAGAAAATGATGAAGACAGAGGCCCAGATGCTGGACTTCAATCCCAACCTACAAAACAGCTGTCTCTTCAGGAAGTAATGCTGAGAAGCTCTTCTCAGTTTCCAATAATGTATTACGACTGCATCTGATGGCTGAACATTTTACCTTCAAGAATCCAAGGTTTCCTTATTTCCATCTGAGTAAGAAGTGGACTGGCACTAATACCTGTGACAGGAACAAACTTGAAATTGCAGAAGTGAGAAGGAACAGGACCAGGAATCTAAGCAGGTTTTCATTTTTTAAAAAAATATATATGTTCATGTTTCACATTGTATTTAATTCTACAAAGTGCCCCAAATCACTTTAGGACATAAGGTCAGGTAAATCCTTAAAGAATGAATAAACAAATAAGCAAAAACCTGCCTAAGGCAATTATAGGCAAACCAAGATAAGAAAACCCAACCAAGATCCAAGGAGCCACTTGATTTTCTTCCTACCTCAGCAGCCTGAGCACCCTTTGCCCCTTTAAACGAACCACTTGAAATCCTTGGCAAATTAAACTTGCAGTTTCTTTTGGGAGCTTTTGATTAGACTCTGGGGTATAGGCATTCCAAAGACTAGCTTGAATTACTGTAAATAAATGTGATTTTGGCAGGTATTAATTAGAGCTGCTTCTTTGGGAAGCTATTTTCAAGTCATGCAGTTTTTGTTACTTAGGACCTCATTTTCCTTAGTTTTTTACAGTCTTAAATTCTTATCTATATGAAATACTATGATTGGATTTCACATTTCCTGGGAGTGAGTTGGGGAAAATCATTATTTTGTAAGATCCAGGACTTCTTTTTAAAAAACATATGTTGTGTTTTTGTTTTTTTTATTGATTTCAGAGAGAGGGAGAGGAGTATAGAAACATCAATGATGAGGTAGAATCATCAATTGGCTGCCTTCTGCATGTCCCCTACTGGGGATCGAGCCTGCAACCTGGGCATGTGCCCTGACTAGGAATCAAACCGAGACCTCCTGGTTCAAGGGTAGATGCTCAACCACTGAGCCAACCAGTTGGGCACGTCCAGGAACTTCTTTAAGGTGACAGAGAAACATGCTATTATCCACTCCCTGGGTTCAATTCTCTACAGTATAAGCTCGTAACAGATGCTACTAAACTTACTTAAGTAACATGCAGTGAAAAGCTTGACTGAGTTCAACCATTATTACTTCTACCAGCTACCCTCCTAATCTGTCCCCCTAAATCAAAATCTTTAACTTATGATACTTTCTGATGATGTCCATCACACAATAAAACATTTCCACATTCTTTTCTGTTGTAAAAGTTGCTATATGTCACCTAACTCCTATCCTAGAGGTCCATACAAAGATTGGAAACCTCTACCACTGAGATAGGAAAGGAATGTTAATATCAGGCACTTGTTAGCACAGCATTCTCTTTGGATCATTAAAGGAATGACAGTAGGCCTCAAGATAAAAATTATGGCTATAATAATTCAGAATCTTTTTATTATCTGAATATATAAGTATTAAGCTGTTTCAACATTAAAAGAATGAAATAAATGGCTGGTACCCTCTTCATTCCATGCTCTGTCTCTGTTCTGTCCATGATTCATTCATTCCTTTTGATTTTCTATTTCAAATACATTGAAACTTTAGAGAAAGCTCAGATACTGTGATCCTTTTCAATAAGACAAAGTCACCCAAATTGCTGGCTTTCCCTGAAAAATAATGGACAAGGGATCCTTGATTCTTCCTTTAGTGTTAGAAGATAACAGACTTCCACATATAATACCTCAAACAATCACATCTAGTTAATGAAAATAAAGAGCATTCATCTAGGAGTAGGCCAATTGGGATAATCCAGTATGTGCATATGTAATATAAATATGGAAGCAGGAAAGATGAGGTATCTGGGTTCGTATTTCTCAAATTATTATTAATTAATTAGTTAATAAATTATTATCTCCATACATTGAAGGACTTGAGGTACAATAGAGATAAAGATAAATCTTAGCTAAGACTACAAATGGCTAAATACACATTCCCCAGTAGTGTTGACTATGACAGAGTTCTTGTTCACATCAGACTCAGAAGCTTCCCTTTTTCAAAAGGAGAAAAACATAACATACATGAAATAAAAAAGTGTTTCTCATTTGATGTCTCCATTGCATAGATCAGTGTTCTGCTTCAAAAGGTCAAATTCATTCTGGCCAGTTCAAGCAGAAGGGATCTCTACAGGTATTACATTGCTCGCAGAATGAACATGGAAGTTGAAGGAAGACTGCAGTGTAAGCCTTAAAAGCAGAATCAACTTTAAAAGCTACATGATAAAACGTGATTGCCAAGGGAGCTCTGAGTTTCTTCCATAATCATGAAGCACTCAGATCAGCATCTATCAAAAACAAAAAAAATTGTACCCCATAAATGCAAGCACTTCTAAGACTGAGCTTAGCAATAGAAGCTGTAGACTTATCAGAAAACATTGCTTTACATAGAATGCCTCCAGCAACCACATCCAATTAAGGAAATTAAAGTACTTTTGAGTAGGTGTAGCAAGTTGGGGAAACTCAGTGTTGAGTTTTCTTTATGGTATGTGCAGTTTGGTAGGAGGAATTGATGCTGGTGCTATATAACACCTTGCCCATCTGGCCATTAAATATCTAGACACCTTCTATCCATGCTTAAACTTCCAAACAACAACACTAGCAACAGGAAAACATTACTATCCAATATAATGCAGCTATGCCCCATAAAAATAAAAACACACTACTATAAAAGAGATGAATCAACATTTCAACATTCACTATACCCATTTCTAGGTAATGTATATCCCTTTGGTAAGTAAGTCAGTATTCTCACCTTTACATTCTGTAACCTATGGATTAACTTTAAAAATATATCCACACCAAAACTGTATACTATATAAAATATTAAAAAGCAAAGGAAATAAGAATTTGTATAAAATCAATAGATAGATAGAAGAAAGATAGATGATAGAAAACAGATGGAAGATTATAATATAGATACCTAAAAAAACCCTTCTTTCTGCAACAAGGTACAAGGTTGTAGTTAGGATTTCTGATTTCTTTCTTTCACTCGATATTTGACATGTCCTTTGCCTTCAGAAAAACCTCAGTTGGTAAGATTCATCAAATGGGATAAGTCAGTGATTTATTTCTGAGTAATTTACATACCTGGAAGTGATAGTATTGAATCCTCATAGTCTAACATTAATATTTTCTTAAGAAACTTGTTAGTTGAAGCCACTTTGTAGAATCACAAACATTCTCATCCATGCCACCACTGGATAAATCTGCATCAATCCCCCCAGCATCGTAGTAAAATCCTTATCTACCTGTTGTTTCTGAGTCATGAGGAGTCCCAAACAGTAAGCTGTAGTCTCAGCTTTAAGTTCCATGGAATCATCATTGTGCCTTGTAGCAAATTATATTCTTCCCTTACATATCAGTCCTGTAAATGAGTAAGGCTAAACATTGAAAGACAGAAAGCAAACACTTCCCTATTAAATAATTTTTGTGTAATTGTGAGAGTTGCCATTCCAGGCTCCACCACTTGCTTTCATGTATTCTCAGAAGAAATGACAAAGAAATTTTCATCTGTAGGACAGAAAGCTGAAATAAATGTCATGTGCTACCACACTAGGTACCAGGAGCTTTAATATCATCAAAATATTGCATAAACTTAGTGTTAATGGTAATTGGTGTTGGTTAAAAACAAGATTTTGAAATGCTATCCTAGCTTGAATACTCTCTGGGAAAGAGATTCTGAATGAGATGCTCTCAGAAACCACAGAAAAGTCACCCTTTTCATAAATCTTCATTTCCAAAAGACATGTCTCTTCTAATTTTCATACTATTTATATGAAATAGGAATATCAATAGTACAGTCTATCCCCCCATCTGTAGTCTCAACATATTCAAAACCTGACTATAGCCCACTAAGCCTGTTTCTCTTCTGTCAGTATCTGAAATTACATCCCCAGATGGAAACCTCAGGTTCTTCTCAGTGTGCTCCTTTCTCTCACCCCTTCGCTCTTCATTCAATCGAGATCTTAATTTCTATCTGTACGTTACCTAAATATATGCTACCTAAAGATCTGTCAGGTCAACCCATCTATGAGTAACTCTACAGCCTTATATTTTCCTAAATAGCCCACCTCATACTTTAAGTGGATTTTCTATCAATTTTATATTCATTTTTATTCATCTGGTTGATTCACTTTCTACTTCCATTGTCTAAAACACTTTTCTTCCCTTCCCACTTTCAATTTCCCCTAAAATCCACGCTCCATAGAAACTTTGTCCTCCCACAGACACCCACGTACCTCACTCATATTGTCCTTCAAACCTTACCATTGAATGTAGTTTCCTCCAGGCAATTATTGACCTCCTACATCTGGGAAAGGAGATATTCCACTGGATCCCATAGTATCCCGTCCTTCCACATCTTATCTTCACATTGTAACAACCTCATTGTAACTTAAATGTATGTTTCATTATACCCATTGCCAGAGGGACAGACATTAATCATGTTTATAATTGTGAACTTGAACTTAATGCAACTACATAATGCTAAATATTTCTTAAATCAAAGCAATTTAAAATGAGCATTCATGCCCGTCTACTGTGAGCACACAATCATGATGTACGGTAGTATTTGTCTTCAAGTAAAAAAAATCTTGAAGGTAGTATTTCATTAAAAATAACATTTTCCATATGCTGTGATTTTAATGGGGTGTTTCAGGTAAGCTATGATTGACAACTCAGGCAATCAGCACCCAGGAAAGTTACCTGTTTGAATAATAGTGCTTTAAGGCACAAGAGAAAACACCCACATAGAGCAGACTACCCAGTAGGAAAATCCCTGTCTCTTCCTTTTTCTGACAATGTAGCTTCCAGCAAGTACCAGAATAAAATGACACCCAAGAATCATTGGTCCTATCAAGATCCAGATGAAAACTTTAACACATTGAGGAAATTTTTATTTTAACTCAACATTTTCTGTACATTAATAATGGTTTGGATTATGGCAATAGTTATACAATGCAAAATGTTAAACTATGTTGTCTATGTTATACTAAAATTAAAAGATCAACTAAAATAATTATTGTTAGATTTTGCTTTGATAACTTTCATAAGAATTTTAGACAGCTTAAATGTTATTTGCTGTTTCAAATGTTATTACTTTGTTTCAAAAGTAACTGAAAATACTATAGGGATTTGATAAAACATTCTATTTATTTCACAGAATTAAACCAGAGCTTAAAATCTGTTTCCTTGATCTGTCAACTACAATAAGTAAATTTTATCTAAATGTCTGGTTTCAAAGCATCCTAGTTATAAATTAAAATAAAAATCAAAGTGTGAAAAATATGATGAGATTATTTAATAAAAACAAATGGCTTTTCTATAAAATTTATATTGTAATTATATATATGATTATTTTATAACTACTGTATCAGTTAATTTGTAACCATGTTTTTAATTTTTTTTAATGAGAGGAATTACTATTTATAGTTGCAGAAATTAAGAGTATGGTTTTATAATTTTTTTCTACACCAGAATTTATCTTATGCTTGAAATCTGTTTTCCAAATATTGATATATATTTGATATCATGGGCAAAACTTATATTAGCACCAAAACTAATATGCTCTATGTGCAAGCATTCAAACTTATTCTCAAGTAGATATTAACATTTGCTCTTCCATGGCTTGAGCTTTGGATGCATACTCAAGTCTGTGAGTAAAACTATGAAAGTTGATATCATAGTTAATATGCCATTTTTGACATTAAGTTATTGCTAAGAATGTGTTCACATTATAAAAAATCATAATATTACTTTTGCACCAAAAATAAAAAAGAAAGGTCTTATTTTGAAGTATATACTCATATTTATGGCTAAATTATATGTTGAACTCATTTTGCAGGTGATACAAACACTAGAATAAAACTCCTCGATATATGTTCTACATAATTCAGGGATCGGTTGAAAATCAGTTGAATTCAGTTAAAAATCATCATTATTGTGGCATATAAGTTCTGTAATAAAAACGTACTGAAAAATGAGTCTTAAAATTACAACAACCAAAACCAAGCAACTATTTACATGTCCTTTGCCTTCAGAAAGGCAAATACTAACTTGAGAAACATATTCAAAGAAACAAATACTAACTTGAGAAAAATGAAGACAAAATGCAACACATTTTTAAAAAAGAAAATGTTATCAAAATAACCAAATATTAATTTACAATGTACTTTTCTTCCCCCAAATCCAAGCTGCATACAAAGTACAAGCAGTTCTCTAAGTATTTAGTGTGATGTGTAGTGTTCTAAAAAAATTCCCCATGCCCCAAACATCTTACAGTCAAACTACATCATTAAAGTTATTTTTTTTTAAAGAAAGTTCTTCCTAGTAAGCATGAAGTTAAACTCATTGGGATGTGGCATTAAATCAGCTTCACAAAAATTTGAAATAACACCTGTAGTGGACGGCTCATACAAGCAGAGGTAGAAGTCATAACAGTAAATTTTCGAAGGGAGCCCTGACTGGGCGGTGTAGTGGGAGTGCTTGACAGGAGGCCTGAATGGTGTTGGGCTGAGACCAACAAAGTAACACACTTTGGGTGAAACACCCTTTATAAAAGGCATAAAATCCAACTTCCCTTAGTTAAACGTATCCTGGGCTTGGCCTCCTGTCCCTGACCTTCAATACACAAATCCCCAGGCAGGGTCTGCAAAGCAATGGTCCAGCTAGAGTTGTGTCCCTTAACTCTCTGCTATAGGTCTCCATTAGGGACAAATCATTAGAACTGATTCTTAGTATCAAATATACAACATGCTCTCTAATATATTGTGTATTTAAAGAAATCATGAGGAGAGTTTTATGAACTGACTTGGAAATGAAAGAAGAGAAGATAACATTGGATTTGGGGTCAGATAGCTATTACACAAATTCTAATTCTGTCTCTTAGGAATTGATCTTATAAAAGTAAACATTTCTGAAACTCTGTTTCCACATTTGTTAAACAGAGAATATCGTACTTTCCTTGGAGGTTTTCTTTGATTGTTTGATGAGAATAATAATAAGAGAATTTATTTAAATTGACTTACACATAATAGTAGATTTTCATAAATGAAAATTATTATTACTATTATCATTCAAATTAGAGTTAGAAGCTTAATTAAAGTTCAATGAATATAGCTTTTTCTCCTTAAGATTCAAAACCCTGAGTTCCAAACCATACCTTAAGCACTCTAAAATCCACAATACACTATTAATATTCATTTATGGCTTTAGTTTTCTCACTAACCTATACATTCGATAAAATTAAAGAGCATCTTACTCATTAGCACATTTTATCACCATGTCTGTTTCCTGTTGTGACCGTTTGTTGGCTGAATAGTGGAGTCAATTCTTATCATGGGTAAGAATCAAATATGAGTCAAATTGGTCTTAGTATTTATTATAGAATCCTTAGCATTTGGTGCACAAAACAAACA
This sequence comes from Cnephaeus nilssonii, assembly GCF_951640355.1. NCBI lineage: Eukaryota > Metazoa > Chordata > Mammalia > Chiroptera > Vespertilionidae > Cnephaeus > Cnephaeus nilssonii. The sequence continues at coordinate 26,433,525 of NC_137074.1, read as the reverse complement.
TACCAAAACAAGTTAAGATAAATTTGTTTTTAATACTGAGTGAAAAAAACAGATGGAGGGAAAAAATTCTGATAGGGAGAATTTAATGGAATGCCAATACACAGAATACTCACTAACTTTAGAAAGATTCATAAAGGGAACAAATTATAATTAAAGCAGATGAAAGATCATGAGTCCAGGTACATCTGAAGTTCTTTTCAAAACAATATTTTTGGTCTGGAAAAAACCTGGGAAAGGGTGAAAAGTTAAAAACTGATTCAACTAACTGTCCTGTTTTCTCACTCTCAAATCCCACCCCTTGTATTTTTAAATAAATTTGTTACATTGAAGTGTTAATATACATACAGAGACATAGACAAATCATAAGTGTATAGCTACCTTGAAGTAAATACAAAAAATATCAACTATGTCACAAATTTGTTGTGTCAGTTTGAAAGAGAAGACAGGCTAGTATTCTGGTGTAGTTTTGCTAGAAGAGAAAAAGAAAATGTGTGGTTCTAAGAGTTCAAGAAATGCATGGGATACATGAATATGAAGGAGGAGAATTCTTAACAATCAAAATAATCCTATATAATAAAAGGCTAATATGCAAATCGACCAAGCGGCAGAACGATTGGTCACTATGATGCCCACTGACCACCAGGGGGCAGATGCTCAATGCAGGAGCTTTCCCCTGGTGGTCAGTGTGCTCCCATAGGGGGAGCGCCGCTCAGCCAGAAACTCTGAGCGGCAAAGCTAAGGATGTCCAACTGCATGCTTAGGCCTCCTCCTTGAGGGGAGCAGGCATAAGCCATCAGTCAGACATCCCCTGAGGGCTCTTGGACGGCATAGGCTGGGGTGAGGGACCCCCTCCAGTGCATGAATTTTCGTGCACTGGGCCTCTAGTTAGAGATAAAATTTTAAAATATCAGCTCACCACAAATATAAACACTGCTTGTTTCCTCTTTCTTTAATTTTTTTTCCCTTACATGGGGTAAATCATGTGTCTTTTTTTTAAGGTGACTTAGAAAGAAAATTAAGAAAATAATATCCTCCTGAATTATAAACCTTTAAAATTGACACTAATTATATCCGGAGAGTTATTAGTAAGAATTTGTGAAATATAAGTGTTGTTTTTGTAATACTCAAGTTTCTAAAGGACAAGATACCTATACATACCAACATGGCAACATAAACCAAACATTTTCTTTCTGTCACTAAGAAAACAATATCAAGCCTTCAAAAGCAGCTACTTTGACTTAAAATTAGAATTTTTCATGAATTGCTAATTTAGTATTTACACATGAGTTTTAACAACCACGATTAAAATCAGTTTCCCAAATCATTTAATCACCTCATTAATCAAAGAATAATTTATTAACTGGAATACTGCATCCTCGTATGATATTATATACATTTTTATTTATATACAGTGTATATCTCACATTTGTAGCTTGAGAAATTTGCCACTGTTAGATATTTCTTGGTGCTTAATACTTAAATCTTATTCTGAACATCTAGGGATATTTGCTATCAAACTGGCTTATTTCTCTCTCCACTATTATTGCTTGCACAAATATCATCTAATTGTGAGGACTTATTAAAGTTCAATTCCACTATAAGAACTCTAAACAATTATCTCTATCAATAATCCTTAAAACTTTCACACTGAAACATATTTCACCATGATGTTTACTGTATAGATATACAAATAGTAAATAGAATACAATGCATTATCTAATGTGTTGTGCAAAAATCTAATCTCTAATATTATCTTGGAGAATTTTTCCCCTGAAATTTCTTTACTTTCGATCCAAATTCTAAATCATAAATTTATTTGGATTTTTACAGAAAGTATTTATTAAGGTTTTTATATAAAATTTAATTGAAATCTAATATTAATTTGATCTTATTAATAGCTTAAGAACACAGTAAGACATTTGGTCTTCATTAATCTATTTTACTAAATGTTGATTCTGAGTATTTGATGTTCCTTGTAATTTATTTATTAAATGTTGAGACATGTCCCAAATTCATCAAGTTGTTTATTACACACACACACAAACACAATTATGCATAGTAGGCAAGACAAAGTAAAGCATGTTCATAGGCACTATAGAGTGTTAGTAAAAGAGACACACTCAAGTAAAGTAATTTAGATAAAGGAAAATATTTCTCTTTGGAAGAAACTAGGGATCCAAATATTCTTGCGGTACTCAGGAGGCAATTATATAGTTTTGAGGAGAAAATAAAAACAAAAAAAAACAACACACATCCTCTAAGGTTCCAATTCTTCAAATGTTCACTGTTCTTTATTCCTTAGCCTCAGGTTAATATGTGCCTTGAGAGCCAATGATGAATATCATAGACAAGGACATTCCATTCCTCTAGAACTTCCTCCATATATTTAAATGAAAAAAAGAAGTATCTAAACCTTAAGCAAAAGAAATACAATTCACAGTGGTTTGGTTTGGTTTTATTTTTTTTCTGGTTGTTTGTTTGTTTTTAATCTTCACCAGAGGACATTCTTAGAGAGGAAAAGGGGGAGAGAGAGAGTGAGAGAGAGACACACATTTTTTCTTGTTCCACTTATTTATGCACTCATTGGCTGATTCTTGTAGGTTCCCTGACTGGGCATCAAACCCTCAACCTTAGTATATGGGACAACATTCCAACCAACTGAGCTAACCAGCTAGGGCTATACAAATTTTTGTGAGGTCATATGTTTTCATGTCTTTTGAGTATATACCTAGGAGTGAAATTTCTGAGTCATATGTTTATTCTATGATTAACATTTTGAGGAACTAGAAAACTGAAATCCAAAGTGGTTGTACTATTTAAAAACCTGCCACTAATGTATAAGGGTTTATATATCTCAAAATTCTTGATGACACTTGCTCTTGTCTCTTTTTCATTATAACTATCCTACTGAGTCTGAAGTCATTTCTTATATTGATTTGCACTTTTCTAATATATAATAATTTTTATCTTGTTTTTATGTGCTATTGGCCATTGGTATGATGTATTTAAAGAAATATCTATTCAAATACTTTGCCTACCATAAAACCAGTTATTTATATTTTAATTGTTGAGTTGTAATAGTAACTTGTAGAAACCCCGGATACAAGTCTCTTATCAGGTATATGAAGATTTTTTCTCCCATTCCTTATTGTCTTTTCACTTTCTTAATGTTATTATTTAAAGGACAAAGGCTTTTAATTTTGATAAAATACAATTTATATATTTTGTACATGCCCATATATTTTTTCTAAGCCTTTTATCTTTTTCACTTACATTAGGTCATTAATCAACTTGAGTTAATTTTGTGCATTAGATGCAGACACAAAATCATTTTTATTTATTGGTTTTATTTGATATCTAGTTTTCCTGACATTATTTGCTAATAACAAAACAAAACACAAAAAAATACAAACACACACACACACACACACACACACATAAATAACCTATTCTTTCCCCACTGAATGGTCTTACCACATTTGTAAAAAATCAATTATCTGTAGATATAGGAATTATTGTTGTTGTTGTTGTTGTTGTTTTATTTCATTGTCTTTCAGTTCTATTTCATTAATCTACATGGCTGTCCTTAGGGTAGTATCACATTGTTGTGATTACTATAGCTTTGTATTCACTAATGAAATTGGAATATGTGAGTGATCCAACACTGCCCTTTTTCTCATTTTTTATTTTTTATTCAGGATTCTTTGTAATTACATATGGATTGTACCATCAACTTGTTCATTTCTGGAAAAAAACACACTATTGACATTTTCATGGGGATTTCAGGAATTTGTAGATTATTTCATTTTGGGAAGTATTGCCATCTTAATAATATTAAATTTTCATCCAATGAACGTGATAAATCTTTCTACTTATTTAGTTTTACTTAATTTTCTTAATAATGGTTTATAATTTTCAGTAAATAAGTCTTCCACTTCTTTCATTTAGTTACTCCTAAGGACTTTATGCTTTTTTAAGTTATTTTAATACAATTGTTGTTCAAAATTTATATTCAGAATATTCATTGCTATTTTGTAAAAATGTAAATGTTTGCATATTGATTGTATGTCCTACAATCTTGCTGAACTTTCTTATTTCTAACCATTTTTATAAATTCCTTTTGAGTTATTATGTATAAGGTCATGCCATCCACAAATAGAGACAATATTACTTCTTCCTTTTCAATGTGAATGTTATTTATTCAGTTTTCTTGTCTTATTCACCCTGAATAGAACCCCCACTACAGTGTTGAACAGAAAGTAGAAATCCTTGTGTACCCTTAGGAGAAAAAGATCAATTCTTTCACCATTAAGAATGTTAGGTGTTAAATTTTTGTAGATCCTTTTTATCATGTTGAGCATGATCTTTTAACTTCCTATATTATAATTTTTATTTTTTATTGCATTTAGCAAGGTTATGACCATGAATACTTTTTGGTATTAATTATTTAATAATATTGTTTATTTAATGAGTCACTATTATTATACCACTAGAGGCCCAGTGCATGAAAACTCATGCACTTGGAGGGGGGGGGTCCCTCAGTCCAACCTGCCCCCATTCACAGTCCGGGAGCCTTCAGGGGCTGGAGACGACCTGGCGATCAGGGGAAGGTGACACCCCATTACACCTCTGCTGCTGCCACTGCCAGCAGTGCAAGCCTTGGCCAACCCTGGTTACCTGAGCCTCGGGCTGCCCTAGGTGGCTGGGAAGCCACCAACTGAGCCTTGCCTGTACCTTGGGCCGGCCCTGGGTGGCTGGGGGGATGAGAGGACTGGGGGACTCCAGAAGCAGGTGCATGGAGCGGCCGGGCCCTTGGCCCAGCCTTGCCGTGCACCTGCCGCCCAGGCAGGGCTGAGGGGACTGGACGCTGCCATCTTGTGGCTGTGGGTGCCGCCATATTTGAGGGCAGGGCAGCAATTAGCATGTTCCCTCTTTATTGGCTGTGGGCTCCTCCATCTTTGTGACAACGTGAGGGTCAATTAGCATATTCCCTCTTTAGTAGATAGGGTATTTTAATTCTTTAAACATGGTTTCTTCAGTATTTTGAACATATTTAAAATAGGTACTTGAAGTCTTTTTGTGGAAAGTCCAACTTTTGGGTCTCCTCAAAAATAGTTTATGTTTCCTGTTTGTGTTCCTCTGTATGAATCACTTTTTCCTGGTTCCTTGCATGCTTCATACTGTTTTAAATTAACCCTTTGCACTCGCTTGCTTTTTTCTCGATTCCTTTATTCTAATGCTAACCATGTCGAGTCACACTCGACATCCGAGTGCAAAAGGTTAAAAGTGGACATGATTGATAATATATTGTAGGAACTCTAGATGCTAATTCCTCCCTAGGAGCTTACAGCTATTATCAATTATTTATATGCTTGCTTATTTGTTTAATGACTTGGTTAGACTAATTTTGTGAAGTCTATTTCCTCTCTGGTGTGCAGCTTCTACTGTTCTATATGTGATTGTTTTTTTAGTTGTTTTTATCTTTAAGCCTGACTTCTTAGGATTTGATCCTGAGTCAGCACCATTTTGTGGTCAGCTACTAATTGATCAGTGTGCTTAAGATCCTGTGCTTAAGCTCCCAGAGTCAATAACATTTTCACTCTTTATTTTTGGAACTGTGTGTGGCTAGGAGACTACTTTTACAGTTTAGGGGCTTTACAAGTTATGGTTCCATCCAACTAGGGCCTATTAGCTGGTACATTGCCTCTCTGGTTAGTCTTGAAACTGTATGCTGAGGGCATAGTCACAGTTTTCCAGACCACTAGGGATGACTCTAATTTTAACAGGGTCCTCTTTGATGGTCTATTTCCCTCAACTCTCAATTAAACTTCTTGCTGGTCCACTTCTATTAGTGTCATACCAAGCTGTTGGCCCCCACTGATTGCTAGTTGATTGCCCTATGGTTTTCATAAACACACCCTGCAGCACAATTTGCTCCAAATAGAGTTACTTCCCTCAGGTAGAGCATGTTATTAGCAGTATATGAGGCTTGCTCCAGTTACATGCTCCCTACCTTCGCCCTTGCAGAACAGAGCAATGCTCTATGAAGCAAGGCTTGAAGGCAGAATTTATCTTTTACTGTGTCTTTCAACAGGTTTCTACCCATGGAGTAGGATCTGTAACTGTGAGAAGAGGAACTGGTGCTACCACCCAGCTATCCATCGCCCATCAGTAGAAACTGGAATTCCACAGAGGTGGAATCAACTAGGCTGGCCTGGAATAGCTTTTCCACATCAGAGATAGGAGCTGATACTTTGACACTGAGCCACAGAATAGTTTCTCCCAACAGAGCTGTGGGGAGATGGGGGACTGCATTCTTCACCTACTTCCCTGCCAGACCTTCCCTAGAGAGAAGGGGTTGGGAGTGGAAGAATGAGGCTATTACCAGGATGCCACCATCCACTATATAGAGCTTTTGCAGCATAGAGCTGGGAAAGACGGGATCTACCACTGGTTTTGGAACCTGCTAGAATAACTTTTCTAGGGATCTCAGTGGAAGTAGGTGTAGACCCAAACTCAAAAGCTATTATGACATCCACTGTTATCACTAAGTTTTTCCAGTTATCTTGTTGAATAAATGTTCCCCAATTTGTTGTATGTCAATCTCCAGCTTAATCTCCAACGACTATTAATGATTGACTTAATTTTTGACCAGTTTATAGATGTCTCTCTGGGTGACACCTTTTGCCACACTGTTCATGCTGCTATTCCATAAGTCTGACCTTATGATTTCTTTTCCAACTCCAAATGCCAAGTTAGATCATATTACAATGTTTTAAAATTATTGCAATCAACCATAAATGAGAAGGAGAATCTTGAAATAACCTTTAAATAATTGGAAGGGTGGGCAGGCAAGAGTTTGTAAATAGAGTAAAATTTATTTTGTGACTACTAGTCTTCCACAAAAAATCAGATTTATGAGCTTTTTTTCATGAAGCATCAGGATGCTAATTTTGCAAATTTCTTACAGCAAAAATAAAATTTTTAATATTTCCAACCTACTTAATTTTAAATTGTTCACTTTTCTTAGTCCCTTAAATTTAAAATCAATAAAGCTTCATTTAACATTATTATAATGTATATTTATAGCACCTACCTATAAAATGTATAATTCTTAGGATTATTTAAATATTTCATTAGAAATTCAGTTTTTGTTTGTTTTTAAACCTCACCCAAGGATATTTTCTCATTGATTTTTTTTTTTTTTTTAGAGAAAGTGCAGGAGAGAGGAGAAAAACAGAGAGAAACATATCAATTGGTTGCCTCCTGCATGAGCCCAGACCAGGGCCCGGGCCAGGGACGAGCCTGCAACTGAGGTTTGTGCCCTTGACCAGAATCAAACCCTGCATCCTTCAGTCCCACAGGCTAATGCTCTATCCATTGAGCCAAACAAACTAGGGCAGAAATTCAGTTTTTTAACTCAGGAACACTTTCTGTTCAGTGAAACATAGTAAAAAAAAATAAACTTGACTATTTTATATCATTAGTATTAAAACTTCAAAATAAGATCTTGTTTTCATTGATCATATGGCACTATTTTTGTGGTTGAGAGTTAAAGCCATTTTCATTAGTCTAAATAATTCAAAATATAATTCCACTTTTACTCTTTCATTAGTATATTTTCCTTTTTAAATTTGTGGTACACCTATGCACTCTAATTATAGCATTTTAATTTTTAAAAATCTCACTGAATGCTTGCTATGTGTGAGATTCTAAGCTAATTAAAAAGAAATAAAATATGCCCCTTAACCCAGTAAAGTTTTTTATTATCTAAAGGGAAGTACATAAATTAATTTAAAAAGGATCAATGGGCTTTGGACGCAAAATACTATGACAGTTTAAAATAGGAAAAGATTACATCAGATTAGAAGAATCAAGAAAAACCCACTCATAATGTATTTGACATGTTTTTATTCATCTGTCATTCACCTTCTGCTATCTAGGAATGTACAAGATGTATGTATAGAGAAATGACAGATATCATATATTTTATTTTGAGGGTAGCTTTTTAACAAATGTCACAAAATTTATAGCGGGGTAAAGCAATTTCTCACACAGTATTTCAAAGGAGAAATATCGTTTCTATTATCTAATTACAAGGTATTTTTAGATATGGACTATCTTAGAAAATGCCTATTAATTTTTAAAAAATCATTAAAATGTATAAACCACATGATGAATATAGTCAATTTTGTAATGGCACATATATAGAATCACAGACTTCATACAAAGTAAATTAAATAGGTTTTGAAGACTACACACTCTAATTGTGGAAATAGAAAGCAACATTAAATATATAAATATTTTCAAGTTTAAAAAATACTTTATTTTTAAAATCCCAGGGACCAAAATGCTGAAAGAAATGTATAAAAAAACAGAAAAGGCATGTCATCATCTTGAATAGTGTGCCTTAAACCTATCTATTTCTTAAAAGAGTGATTTGAAACTGAGAGTAACTGTAAGAATGAAACACTGACTAATGCATTTAGATGGGGTTACTGATGAAAGGTGACATTTTTGCCTGTTTCTTCCAGCAGGAGCAGTGGGTTCTTACACTTCCTAAATAATGTCATCATAACCATAATGACCGTTATGCCACTGATTGAAAAATCATCGCCTCATAGTAAATGTTCACTGCACTTGCAATCACGTTCCCATATCAGTATTCTAGAAAGCATCTTCCCTGGTTTGTTGTTTTTCTAACTTACAGAGATAGCTTTGTAGTTGCTATTATTGGGAAAATATGATTTAAAATAAAATATTTTTCCAACATAGGAAATCCTTTCCATAGTGGTAGTAGAGAAAGATCTGAGAAGTTAATGCTTATTCAATAATAAAATCCAGAGGCTATCTGCTAAGAGATTGCAAAGATTAAAAAAAAAATTCTCACCGTTTTATACAGCCAAACAGATTCAACTCCTCGCATGCATCTTCTCAAGATAAACAATAACTAGTCCTCAAGTAAGAGGACTTGATAGAACCATTGGTCACACATACTAGTAGTTCTTCCTGACTTTACTTGGTAACTGAGGTGACATCTGTGATCTGTGTGAGTTAGTAGGCTTTATCCAGAGGGAAAACAAACTTCTCATAGCCTTATGACAGAGGTAATTTTGCAAATTGAATCAGGCACTAACCCCTACCCTCCAACAGAAAATGGAGATGGGGTGTTATATCCCTTGATGTTTCCAGGTCTTTGAGAATGACAATTTTTGTTCATAAAGCTGACAAAAAGTATCTAATTTTCAAAAGAATTTACTTACATTTCAAAGAGATAAAAAAGTACTTACAATGTTAAGTTTCTAAAGTAAATGCTCTGATAAAAATGTCCTTATAGTATATAATAAAAATGTTTTATAAATATTTTTCTACAGGTTAAGATATAGACAATATTATGTGTCACAATGCAACTGATTTTATTGCTTTAAAATACAATCTATATATATGAAAGCCCAGCAACCAGATGGCGCAATGACCAGAATGACTGAACGACCATTGGCTATGACAAGCACTGCGACAGCCGACAAGCCTGATCCGGGCCCCAATCAGGCCCACCCCTGGCCGGCCTGGCCCCCAATCCTCCTCCAACACCCTGATCGGGGACGGGTCCAGCCGGCCAACTGCCCACAGCCCCTTCCCCCCACCAGCTCGGCCTGATAGGCCCCCATGGGGCAGGCCAGCTGGACCCCACCTGTGCATGAATTCATGCACCAGGCCTCTAGTAATAAATATTTTTTTAAAATATTGTTCTCTTTTTAAAGAACTGATTGACATTTGCTGATGTATCAAGCTTCTTTACAGTCCTTATGAAATGTACATGAGTTTTAAATTACAATTTTTTATGAAATAACTAACTATTCTGATAATCCTAAGAATAAGAAAGTCCAAGAGAGATCTAAAAGGCTACTTAAAAAACAGGCACTTACCAGGTTAAACTATTGACCATTGATATTGAAATAGAAATTATATTTTTTCTTTCTTTTTTAATGATACTGGTTGAATTAACAGTTAATATATAAGGATAGTTGGTCTGTATTTTGTATTAAATAGGCTTCCTCTTGAAAAAGCCATTGTAATATGGTTTTCAAATGAAATGTCATTTTTAGTATGTGGCAAGAATTGCACAAACATGAATAGAGATTGGCATTCCATTTTTTCTGATGCCAACTCCTCTTCAATAACTAACCTACAAGTATATGAGAAAGGAATGTAGCAGTTCTATTCTATGAACACCTGTTTTTTTTGTTTTGTTTTGTTTTGTTTTCCCAGTACAACCCTTTCTTAGCTATTGAGAAGCCTGTAATTTTAGCACTTGCTAGAAACACATACACATAAATTACTTTTGTTGTTGAAAATTTAATCTAATCTTTCTTTTCCAGAGATTTTAATTACTATAAAATTAATGCTTTATCTTTCATTTTTAGAAAAACAGAGAACAAATATTGTATTAACTTAAGGACCAATCTTTTGAGATTATCTAGCATAGACTGCATTATGATAGATCTAATTTGTTTGTTTTGTACTATTCCTATTCCACAGTGATATAATGGTATAAAATATTATATTTAATATGTTCATAGAAGCTTAACTAAATTTTATGAGTAAGTCAAATACTTGTTTTAAATTAATGTATCTTATTAAAAGTTATTATGTGAAAATGAAATAATTGCCAATTTTAAGAAGCATTTTAAGTGTTATAGCACTTAAGTTTTGGATTCTTTGAGGCAACTAAATTGTAAATTAAAATCAATATTGATATCTCTTATTGATCCTTAAACTCCATAGATAATCTAAGGATAAATTTATTTTGATCAAGAAGAAATAGCCAATGAGTTAATATCTAGTTGTAACATTCTTATTGTAAAAAAAATAATAATTGATTCAGATAACCAAAGGACTACTAATTTTTAAGTTAATGTTATTTTTTAAATTCTATTAGAACACAAAAGAATTTGGTAATGCAGAAAGATTCAGCAGTATATTACACAAAACTTATTATTTTCTTGGCTGTACCCTCTCACATTTGTAAAATGTATTTAATAATAGCCACAGTTTCTAAATAAAATAATACAAGATACCCTTTTGGTAATAATGAATTAGCCATCCCATTCAAATTTACTTCACTAAGTGTACCCCACTAGGGAAATAATCTAAAAAGAACATAGTTATTAAACCCATTTAAAAATAAATATTTGTTGAATCAATAGACAACAATTATAAAATTTTGTAATATATGATTTTATGATTATGGATTTTTTCACTGTGATATTTAATATTATATTCTATAAATTATACTTTTGATTCAATAACATTCATAAAATATTTTTATTCAGGATAGACTATGAGTCATTATTGCCATGTGTGCTTTGAGAGAATTCAAAATGTAGTGGATTAAGGTTAATTCCCTATTGAGTAGGGTTTTAAGACTCTAATTAAAGTTCAGGGAGAGCAGCCAAAATTTCTGGCATGTGATCTACAGAAGTACATGCACATTATTGCTAAGTAAAGGAGTATTATATTTTTGGATTACAATGAAGATGAAAAGCAATTGAAAATAAAGCCAGCCATGTAGAGAAGATAATCTTATCAAATATTTCTTAAACATTTCTATTTCATTAATGCTAACATTTTATTCTTTTAACTATTCCAATAGAAAATTAAGTTCTTATTCATCTGCACTAACAATAACAATAGTTAAATTTGAGACCTAAGGGCTAAGATCCTTAATTTTAAACATTATATGATAGACATTTTGTTTAAGTCTATATTTATATAAATATTAATGTGCTATGAATATTGAGCTCATAAATTGATAGAATTCAAATATTTTGCTAATTTAGCATCAATGTCTTATCTATATGTTTTATTTTCTTATAGAATTGAAGGTGAAAATTAATCATTCTAAGAAAGGCTAAAAATTTTAAACACAAATATTAGAAAAATATCAAATGTTAGCATATAACTTTGAAAAGTTATATGTTAACTTTAATCAATAGTAATAATTACATGAACTAATATATTCCCAATATATCTAAAATATTGTCATTTCAACATCTAATCAATGTAAAAATTATGAAGATACTTTACATTTTTTAATACCATCTTAGAAACCTGGTGTGCTATTTTAACTTACAGAACCTATTAATTCAGACAAGCCGTATTCAAATAAACAATACAGTTACATGTGTCTATTGCTCTCTTATTGGACAGTGTGGCCCAAATAATCCTTGTGATATTCTACCCATCGTTTATGGCCTTATTTTCAAGTTCCAGACAGTGTTTCTGACAGAGTAAACTTTCAACATCCTCCATGAAGCTTAAAAATCATACCTTTCCAGGAATTGCCACCTTTAAATCTCAAGTCTAGTCAACTCTGATCCATTACACAAGCTTGTCTATTTCTCACTGAGCCTTCATCTCTCGCATGGTTGTTCCTTTACACAAGGTAAATTTTTGAATGCGAATTGTTCTATATGCACCATATCATTTAAGCCTTTTACCTGTCTCATAAGCTAGGTACAATGTTATTTATATTTTATAGATGAGAAACCAAAGGGATGCAAGGTTAAAAAACTTGGCCAAGTTCACAAAGGTAGCACATAGCAGGGCTGGGATTTCAACCCACTGATTGTATGCAAGACTCTTCTCTGATTTTTTTCTCTCTCACTATAGCACTTTAAAATACAAGTCCAGCCAATATTAATAGGAAGTTCTCAGGGCCTCAAAGTGTGTTTATTTTTTTTAAATTTAATGAGTGATTTATTTATAGAAGAGGCAATAACATAACTAATAAAATGTTTAGCTTTATTAGAAATCAATGAAGTAAAAATTAAAATACCCATTACATATTTTTATGTATCAAATTAGAAAAATTAAAAACTGCTAATTCATTATCTTTTGATTTCTAGGCCTCCTCCTACAATAGGATATGCATCTATCCTCCCAGATATGGGCAAAAGTTTCAAATGTAGGATAGTCTAGGTAGGTTTTTGTAGATGCTCTTTATCAAGTTAAGGAAAGTATTTCCCGTTTGTAGTTGGTGAACAGTGTTGATTACAAATGACACTTGTATATTTTTAGAACACTAGAAGATTTATAAGGCAACTTGTCCTCATCCCAAGTTGTGGTCAGCAGTTGTTCTACAGAAGGTCTTAACAGATGAGACAAGAAAATGGAAATCACAGGTAAGTGGATTAAAAGGAAGAAACAACATTGTCATTGTTCACAAATACTATGCTTTTATGGATGTAGAAAATCTTCACAAGAACTATTAGAATTAGTAGAGATTTCAGCAAATATGTTTTTTTTAATATATTTTATTGATTTTTTACAGAGAGGAAGGGAGAGGGATAGAGAGTTAGAAACATCGATGAGAGAGAAACATCGATCAGCTGCCTCTTGCACACCCCCTACTGGGGATGTGCCCGCAACCAAGATACATGCCCTTGACCGGAATCGAACCCGGGACCCTTCAGTCCGCAGGCTGACGCTCTATCCACTGAGCCAAACCAGTCAGGGCAGCAAATATGTTAAATATCATCACTATACAAATGCAAACTCATGTGTCATTAATATCGCCCATGTCTAGAGGGACAAATCCATGTCACATTGTTAGAGCAGGCCTAGAAATAGTGTTTACTATTTCATAGGATATATTATTTACTATTATTTACATACCAACATGAACATCCTCTTAAACTGAAACCTTTCAGGAAAAAAATTTAACACGTGTATATAATTTCTAAAGGCCAATTGGGAACATTCAAAACTATCAAGAGTGACTTTGGGGATGGCTTTTAATTGTCATCTTTGTAATTATCTGCTTTAAAAATATCTACAATAAGCAGTACTGTTGTCTAATCTGGAGGGGGAATATTTTTTAATAAAAGAAAGGCATTGGATAAAAATCTATTCAGCATCTATATTTACCCTACCACATCCCTATGGAGGCATTCTAACTAGCCAGAGAGTTCTTGCCAACCCAAACTGCTTTCTGCCTCATTAGTCCCATCTTACTTTAATCTTTATCTAAAAATATTTTTTTCTTCTTCATTCCTTGATAGTATATATGCCTCAATTTCTGCTACTCTGCTTCCTATAACTATATCTTTAAATTATGTGATATATTGTGCCCCGCCCTCCCCTCCTCCCCCCCCCCCCCCAAAAAAAAAAAAAAAAAAAAAAAGCCTTGACTGACTAAATCTCCAATTGTTTAAACTTCCAATGGGGCTTGGGGAAAAAAAAAATCTGATCACTTAAAATGGCCAGGTTTTACTCAGACTTTCTGGGTTTCTCCGACTTCTCTATGCCTATTGGTGTGAATCCTTAAATTAATAAACCTAAACACCAACCTGAACAGGTCAAGGAGGTGACCATGTTGGATCAGGCTGCAGAGGGTTTGAGTGAAGAGCTAGAGCTGTAGACACATCAGTGGGCCATGCTGCTCACAGCCCAGTCACCTTCAGGGCTGTTGGTTGGGCAGAGGGAGCTGAACTGGCCCTCCCACTGCCCTTGGCATGGACCCCTTGCTCGGTGGTGAGGGGTACACAGGAAGCTTCCCTACTCTAGAAACTCCTACCTAGCAAAAGGGGTTTCCCAAGGTTTTCTACTCACTTTTACGAGCAAAGTACATGGATGTAAGACTGAGGATTTGTCCAAATTCAGAAAGATTGCATCATAACAGTTTCTACAGAACAGAGCCTGGTAGAATAATCTGAGAAAGTCTTTTTTAGGAGAAAGTAGCATTAGCATATCATGGGACGTGTTAGCTAATCTCCTTGCTGATCTCCTAAAGATCTTTCCTTGCCACAACAAGAGCTAGGAACTCACTATCAGGTGGTCCTAGTCCAAATTATGAGAAACTGTTTTTGTTTGTTTTGTTTTTTTTCTCTACCTCCTTTATTCCCTTCCTATATGAGGAAGATTTTAAGCAAGAGAACTATTTAATGTCTTAGTGTCTTCCAGCAAGATTAAATCTTTAAAAAGGAACCAAAAGAGGACAATGCTAAACTAAAGATTTTAGTGGTGGAATTTTAGACAGTGTAACACCTTCCCACCCCAGCTATGGCCTACACTGTGCATTAGAGGCAGGCCTGCTCATGATTTCTCTGCCATGTTATCCATCAAGGGCTGGGGAAGTGTGAGATACTGTGCTTTTAGGTAAAGGTATTATAATCTAGGCTTCTTTGGGCCAAAGTGTGTTTATAATGAGTGCTATGAAATTTAGCACTTCATTTTAGGAAATTGTTATTGCTGAACCCTTTGCTTCCTCTGTTTTATTATAAACTCTGTAAGGACCGGGGACATGATATGTTTTTTCCAATGACATGCATCGTATAGAAAATCTGCCAGAAATGTAAGTGATGCATGTTATGATACAGCCCTTTACAGTCAGTTCCTTTAGAATTGACACTTATCTGGCCTATATTAAAATGATAAATAGTAACTTCACACCAGGCTGAACTATGATCAGGAAAAAAAAAATACCTTACAAGCAAAATATGATACAATAAGTCAATCAATGGTCATAAAGTCGTTCCAAAAGGTTTTCAGTAAAAAATAAAAAATCAAGAATAATGAGAAAAGCAGAACTTGTGGGGACATTTATTTTCCTCCTTATTCTCAGGCCTATACTTGAATTCTGATTGGCTAGTGAGGAAAATTGGTTCTCAAGTGTGGCATGCTGGACAAGGGTAGTAAAGGAAATCAATGACTATGTAAATAAAGTGATTAAACTTAAACACATCTTATCATTTAGTCATTAATTTTAAGCATCCAGGCTGTTCCCTTCAGATTCCACAATTTACTTAGCACCCAAGAAACATTGATTATATTCTTATAGTACTAATGGATTTCCCAACAAAGGTAACTCTTTACTTTTCAACATGTTCTATAGACTTCAAGTAAATTGGTAGCATAAGGAAAATTGTAATATAAAAGGTTTTAGCAAATATATTTGAGCTAGTTACTCTATGTAAACACAGAAGACATTTTGTTTAGTATTACATCTAGAATATAATAGAGCAATATACCAAATGATGTATATCGTTATCATTAATACAAATTAGGTGTCCCAGTGACCAAGGTTATTATTTCTGGAAATTTTTATTCTTTTAGAAACTGAATAAGCCTCTTCTCAGAAATTATAAATTTAGATATTTTTTGTCCACAGGCTTTTATAGGTATTCTTGCCTGATTAATCAATAAATTTGCTAGATCAATGATATTTTTAAAATAAATAATTGAAGTAAACATATCTTCTTAAATGTTTTTACTAAAAAATTAAACTTATTACGGCTGTAGAAAGTAATATCATGTTAAAAGGGAAATTTAAATTCTTTCAAAAACTCTTTCCAATGGCAATTAGACCATTTGTTATTCAAGAACAAGAGTAGTTTTTTTGTGTGTTTTTTTTCAAACTACTACTTTTATGAGTTTCTGAGTCTTTAGTTGGCTTTTAAGGCAAGTATATTAATATTGTACTTCTAAAATTTTAGATTACTTTACAGTGTGACATTTTAAATTAATGACATATTCATTCAAAAGCTGAATACATCACATACTGTTTAACAAAAGTATAAAAATGATAGCTTCCATGCAGAACCACCCCCTTGGCTGACAGGATTTTTTTTGTGTGTTTTGTTTTTAATTTTCTCTAGCTAACAACTTTTGTTTTAGATGCTGAATCTGAGATGATGATGCCAACTGTATTAATATTTGATCTTCCTATTATCTTACAAATCTTGGATCACTTTCCTAGTTCTAAATACTCATTAAATCATGGTTTATACAATATCTTTTGTTTAAGATCTATATAAAGCAAAGGAATTGAGGAGACCAAAAATGACTTATACATAGAAACTTGCTTATTGATTTGATATTTTTGAAAGTTTTCAATGTGACCTTCTTTATAAATGTAAAACTAACTCTCACAAATCTGAAGTAGATTTTTACCTCAAGTGAAATGTACCAAAGAATGCCATGTTCAAAATTTAACACAATTTAAAAAATATTATAAAGTTTCAAAGTTACAGATTTTATTTCAAGGAATAATCTACTTTTTTTTCTGTTTTTCTTCAAAATGATAATTCTATTTTTCAACACTGTACATAATATTTCACATATCAGATTTTAACTTTTAATTAAGGCAAAATTCTTGACCATTTACTTAATTGTAAAGAATATTTTAATTATTAAAGTTTAACAAAAATAAGTTGAGCCCTAACCGGTTTGGCTCAGTGGACAGAGCATCGGCCTGCGGACTGAAAGGTCCCAGGTTCGATTCCAGTCAAGGGCATGTACCTTGGTTGTGGGCACATCCCTAGCAGGAGGTGTGCAGGAGGCAGCTGATCAATGTTTCTCTCTCATCGATGTTTCTAACTCTCTATCCCTCTCCCTTTCTCTCTGTAAAAAATCAATAAAATATATTTTAAAAAATAAGTTGATATTGTTATACTTGCTTCTTTTAAAAATTAATTTAGAATTATTTATGATTTTTAATATACACCATTTCCACTGCCCTATCCACATTTTTCAACGAAGCTGAGAATATGACAAATTAAATGCCCAGAGAAACTAAAATATTGAACTGTAATTCTCGGTTAAGAAAAAGTCTGCCCGACGGGCATGAATCTGGTTGAGCATCGACTTACAAACCAGGAGGTCACAGTTCAGGGCACATGTCTGGGTTGGGGACTCAGCTGTCGGAGGCAGGCAATCTATGATTCTCTCTCATCACTGATGTTTCTCTCTCTCTCTCCCTTTCCCTTCCTTTCCAAAATCAATCTATATATATATTTTTAAAAACAAAACAAAAATCTACCATAACTCAATTCTATTGTATTTTTTCATAAAGTTTGACTTTTGAAAGCAATGCTTTTGAAATTGTAGAAAAAGTTATAATTCTATGTTTTTAAAGTAGAATTCTTTTGTCAGACTGGCTGCTATTTATAAATTCTTCAATATTAAAGGCACATTCATGGGAGTTATGAATATAAAAGTGAGGAACACATATAACAGATGGTTGGTACAACCTCTATTTCTTATTTAGAGCAACCTTTCTCACTATAATTTCACTATGCATCTGTTCAGAATGTGATCATTCAAGTCCTTGTTTTGCTTATAATACAAAGTGCTGGGCATTGAAGTGAGATGCATTGAGATTTCAGAATTTACAATCTTTTAAGTTAAACAATAAATGTATTCTGAATGACTCATGTCTTTTCATAGACTGGGTTATAAGTTAGAAACAATTGTGGATAATATTTTTGTAAAACATCAAAGACATTCTGAAATAAGAAATATATGTAGATTGCTAGATACAACTGGTTTTATTTCCATCATTAAAAATAAGCAAAAGCAAACAAACAAACAAAAAAAAAACAAAACCCAAAACACAGAACAATAGAAAAGAACATTTTTCACTTGGTTAATATTTAAGAGTAATTTAATTCAAGAACGAAGCTGTAACATTGAAAATATTTAGAGAAATAATACAAAGTAAATTCTGAAAAAATAACTCTCATACCATTACCCATAATACCTTGGCCTAATTATTATCTAAATAACTTACCTTAGGCTCTTGCAAAATTTGTAAAGCTTGAATAAACATGTTGTTATTAATTAAAAAATAAAAAACAGAAATGCCAATCTCGACTTAAACATATAATTGTATGATTTGTGACCTTGGTCAAGTCACAAAACATTTCCATTCTCACTTTTCTCATTAGGAGAAAAACAATAATAGTTGCACTTATTGGTGATGCATATAAAAGTATCTATCAAGCCAGGACTTCCTGAGGAAATGTAAAAGCACTGTAGGTGTCCCCTTGCTTCCAACAATGATTACTAAGCACCATTATAGAATAACTTTCTGTATACTACACTAACTCTAATTATTCAAAATGTATTTTTATTGATTTCAGAGAGGGAGAGGGAGAAAGAGATGTGAGAGAATCATTGATTGGTTGCCTCCTGCATGCCACACCTGGCGATCAAGCCTGCAACCTGGGCATGTGCCCTGACCAGGAATCAAACTATGACCTCCTGGTTCATAGATTGACGCTCAACCACTGAGCTACTCCAGTCAGGCCTACTCTAATTTTATTATGTACGTTTCATTTGTATCATTTAAATATGAGTAAACCAGGGTTTCTCAATAGTGGCATTATTAACATTTTACACCAAATTGTGTTTTGTTGTACAAGGCCATTCTGTTCACCATAGGATGTTGACTAGCAATCTTGGCCTCTGTCAACTAGATGCCAATGGAACACATTGCCACCACCCTATACACCCAGCCCAAGTTTTGACAACCAAAACTGTCTCCACATATTGTCAAGCATCTCCCAGTAGAGACCACTTAAGTAAAATACAATTCTAAAGTGTGCCAGAGATCTGCTGGATTTCAATGTCATAACATATTTAGATTCAAATATATTATTTGTTTGTTTGTTTGTTGGTTGTTGGTTTATTTTTTTAGGACATCATAAGAACAAGCTTAATAAATGCCTTTCTTTAACAAAGAAAAAAGTTAAATTGCTTTATAGCTAATTATCAGGAAATAAAAATGAAATGGAACAAGTTTAAAATAGGGAGAAAGAGAAACAGGTAAATTGACTAAGCTGGTTCCACAGGGCAATATTTGATGAAACAGATCAGAAACTCAGCAAAAATAAACTCACTTTAGAGACCAGAGCAACTTTGTAAGTCTGAAGTCTCTAGATATTTTTTGGTCCCAAAATTGCCTGAAAATCATTTTATATACATAAATTCCCAGGTGCCACCCCCAGATTTGGATTCAATTTGACATGGGACTAAGAAATTAGCAATTTGTTGGTACCCTAGAATATTTTGATGCAACTAAAGATCCACATTTTGAGATTCTGAAATTTCATATGAAAAAAGCCCTGAGTTTTCTGGGGATCTTGCACTAATTCTACCCCAAATCTGAAACTGAGCCTCTATTCATCAGTATCAAAATGGAGCATGATTAAGGTTTTTTATCACTAATAAACTCTTAGTGAAAAAGAATGTGTGACTATGTACCCACTTACATTTATGTGAGTGTTGTAATCCCATTTACTTGATTGCTTTTGTAGAAAAAACTTGCTTTTCAGGTAAAAAGTATGCATTTTCTAGAGCATACATTTTAGATAATTGAATTCTATCTCTGTTCATTTCTTTGCACTATTCTGGGTCCTAATAGGACTGATTTCGCCTCCCTCCTCTACTGGGGCTGAACAGCAGACCCTGAGTGATGGATGAATGGATTAGTCCAACACAACTGTTTTCTATGAAAGAGAGGGCTAAGGGACTGTCTGGCTAAAGGAACCAGACAGCCTTGATTGCTTGCCTCATTAGGCTTTTATTTTAGCAGCAGTTTGAGACAAAGTTTAACTTTTAGATACAATAAATAGGGTAAGTAATATTGGGAGGACACATGTGTTTGTAATGTCCTTTAAGCAAGGACACCCAAAGATTAAGTATAACGATTCCGGTAAACACCCGGGGGTCTGCACGTGCACAGACTTGTTTGGAAAGGTCAAGGAATAATTAGGGGCAACCCCTTCAGCACTCCCCTAAGGCAGAATTCCAATAAATAGGCCAGATGGCTTTCCATACACTTCCCTTTTCTAGGAATGTCCTCCTTACAAATTTTCCAACCAAGTTGCATGCTTCCTCACACTCCTCCATCCCAATCCCCTGTGGAATATCATTTTTGTTTCCATTTGCAACTTATCTAAAATTCCTTTATTTCATATAAATGTGTGCTGTTTTGACTTTCTTTTGAACTGGTTATGTCATCATCCTGGTTCCCTCATGCTATATAAGTCAAATAAATTCCTTAAAATGTATTATTTTTATATCCATATAGGAGTCATCATTTTACCTTTTTCTGAAATTTACCTTTAAACATTTTTGAAAACTTTGCTTCATGATTTTGTGATAGCATGAATTAAAGAAATTTTATTTCAATATTTTGGACTTTTTCAACTCTAAAAGATGGTTAATAAAGATGCATAGATCTAGATAGAAGACTCATATTGATGACTGTTTAATCTATAATAATAAAAGGCTAATATGCTAATTAGACTGGACATCTTCTGGACATCATTCTAGACATCCTTCTTGATGAAGCCGGGGCCAGAGGGAAGCCAGCCTGGGTCCCGGGTGCCTGCAGACCCAGGGGAAACCAGCCCGGGTCTCGGGTGCCTGCTGGCAGCCAGAGGAGAGAAGCCCGGGACCCAGTTCCTGGAGGGAAGCCAGTGCCAGCAACTAGGGGAAGGGAGGCCAACTCTTGCATGAATTTTCATGCATCAGGCCTCTAGTTAAATAAAAATATTTAATTGTCTTACCCATAAGTCATTTAACAATTGTTATTGAATTTTAGCTAGTAAAATTTTAGTGTCTACTACTTTGTATCAGTTGGTCTCACAACTAAATAGAAAAGAAGTATTTCCTTATTTTGAGGAAACCAAAATTAACTAAAATCTTTATTTCACAAGAACTTTATACAGATTAAAGACTTCCATTTAGTAGTTTGTTTTCATTTTAAATTATGAGAGTTTTATAGGTAACTTTTTTTTAGCATGAATATCTCACTATTATGGAAATGTTTCTAATTGTCTGTTTTTGTAAAATGATAAAATACACTTCAGATAATGACAGAAATGTAACTTAGACCAGTGTTATTGCTAAAGACATCCAGCAATATTGGAATAAAATTCTGCATAAAGGCTTTCAGAAAATTAAAAGACAGTGATGTCCTTTGTTGTCTGTAATAAAAAAGAAGCACTGGCAGAATAGTTAACTATCGAACTAATAGTGAGCAAACTAAAAATCTAAATGCAGGAAGTTGAAACAAGTCTTCAAGAGTAACAGGGAGGACTGTTACTTAGAGCATACAGTGAAAGAAAATAGGATATAATTGATGGCATTTGGTAGAGAACAGATTCATATTTCCTTAATAATTTGATTAGTGTAATGAATGTCTTTAAAGTTGAATGAGGGAAATTATCTAAAAGTGACTCTTCATAAAGAGATTACCAGTAGGTTTCAGATAGCAGATAACTAGATTATACATGTTAACCTGGCTAAGGTTTAAGTTTGTTGTTGTTGTTTTTTAATGAATGAGAACATAGTCTAAAATTTCCTTTTTATTGCACAGTTTCTTCACATTCATTTCTATGGTGATGGTTAGAAAAATGTTTATTTCTATTTCTGAGTAGGCAGCTTTGTAATAATAATGGTATTCTTTTTTTCTCTTTTCCTTCCTAAAAAATCAACATATAAACAAGAGGATCTACAGTGTTTACTTCATGGAATAGTCATCAAAGAACTCTAAAATAATGAACAGGCAGAATGCATCACCATTTCTTATTCTGTAAGTTAGGAAATTTTACTAATAAGAATCCACAATAGGAGCTAAAAAGTATTGTATGTATTTGTGTTTGAGTTATCTTTAATAATCTATTAAAATAAGGTTCATGATGGTTGCTACTGAATATACATTAGAAAACCATCAGTTTAAATTGGCAAAAATTGTACCCATGTATCCAGTTAAAGAAAACAGGATTCCTTTTGAACGTAACTCTTAAATCTTTGAAAGCATCTGATACTGTACCCAATTAACTATAGAAATTAAAAAAAAAATGAAATTAGTTTTATCTAACATTACTCAGATTGGATAGAAATTTCTTAACAAAAAACAAACAAACAAAACTAAACTAAACTTAATTTCATCATGGTTCTCCTCAATAATTTATTCATTTATTTGAACATAAATATTTAACAATTGAAAGGAATTTTAGATACAAGACAGGCAGTGTTAGGGAATAAAGAGGGTCCATGGGAGAGGAATGCATGTGTGAAGGGCAGAAATAGCTCCAAGATGCCAGAATGCTTTTACAGAGGATAAAGAAAAGTTACAAGATAAGGGAAAAGGAACGCATACATTCACAGAGCACTCATAGAGGATAGGGAAATGTTGCAAGATAAGGGGGAAAGGAAGAGGGGCACACCACGTGGGCCTTGAGCTTTAAACTGATACTATGTAGCGGAATGACCAATGAGGAAAGCACGGGGTTTCCTAAATTAAGGAAGGGTCCAATTAGAAAAGGTCATGAAGAGACAAAGAGCTACAGCCTTTATAAACTGGAGACAAAGGGACACAAGACAGATTTTTTTAGGTTGATTTTTTCACATCAGAGAGAGAGAGCAGGCTTTTCCTACTTGGGGATTCTCCTCTAGGTGCCCCTCTACAGAGAGAGTTTGTATATGCTTCCAATAAACTTCCACATTTTTATTAAAGAAATCTGTTAGTTCAAAAATTTTATTCTTCAACTTCGTTGGACAAGGATCCACAGAAGAAGAATCTGCACCCAGAACCCCAAATTGCACAATTATACATAAAACTAGTAGTTAATAAAAATAAAATGTTTATAAATTACTAGAGGCCCAATGCACAAAATTTGTGCAAGGGGCTCGGCCTTCACAACCCTGGCTTCATCTAAAAGGTCATCCAGACGGTCATCACAATGGTGGTCCAGACGGTCATTCTGCTCTTCGGTCTAATTAGCTCTTTATTATATAGGATGAGAAACAACAGTTTTAGAAGTCTATTATCATTATTACTCTTATTATTAATATTGTCAGTTAATATTTATCAATTACTAGTATTATGTTGAGCCATATTATTTTTTTTTATTTTTTTTAAATATATTTTATTGATTTCTTACAGAGAGGAAGGGAGAGGGATAGAGAGCTAGAAACATCGATGAGAGAGAAACATCGACCAGCTGCCTCCTGCACACCCCCTACCGGGGATGTGCCCGCAACCAATGCACATGCCCTTGACCGGAATCGAACCTGGGACCTTTCAGTCCGCAGGCCGACACTCTATCCACTGAGCCAAACCGGTTTCGGCGAGCCATATTATTAAAGGAACAACAACATGAAGACATTGCCTATTTTTATATTCCCATGAAACTATAATCTTTTTTGCTTGTTGAAACTAAGTAATCAATTAAATTATATGTTCCCTAATTTTGTCTTTATTATAATTTGTCACAGCAAAGAGAGCCTAGGTTATGTGATGTGCTTAGATCACACACTTATGCCATCAAAGACAACACATTTTATATTCTTTCACTAAAAATAATAATAAAAATAATAATCTATATATATAAAAGCCTAAACGACCGTTACAATCGAGAGACTGGAATGACCGGTCGACCAGTCGCTATGATGCACACTGATCACCAAGGGGCAGACACTCTACTCAGGAGCTGCCCCTTGGTGGTCAGTGCGCTCCCACAGTCAACCTCCCATGGCCTCACCTTCTGGCTGCCCCCCCCCCCGATCAGCCCCAATTGGAGGGTGGGCGGGCCAACCTCCTGTGGCCCCTCCCCCAGGCCGGCCAACCTCCTAAAGCCCCTCCCTCACACCACCAGCTAACCTCCTGCGATCCCTCCCCCCACCCAGCCAGCTCCCCAATAGGCCTCAATCGCCAGCCAAGTCAAGGGTCCCCATCTGTGCAAAAATTTGTGCACCAGGTCTCTAGTTGTAGATAATAATAAAGTTCCTATCTAATGACAAGACTGCATGAAGGACTAGTCACAAAACTATATGTAAAAACAAAAATATTTTACAAATATAACATATGAGAAATTGAATTTTATTTTGGTCTCTGCTAACTGAAAATGCTAAAGGCCTTTTTGAAGGATCAGCTAAGCACAAGGCTGCAAGCTTTTGTCTTGATCTGAATTGTTAGTAGCCAGCATTAGATCTCATTAGTGATTTGACCATAAGGTTTTTCAATTACCACCTTCATATTATTATCATTACTCCAAGGAAACATATTAAGAATATTGGAATATTTCAATATAAAACTTTTGTTTTGAAGAAAAATAATTTTATTATGTGGTTGAATTTTTATACTACAAAAATAATGTACTTTTTGTAAAAATTGTTAAGAGAAACACTAACATATTTTTGAGATAGGTAATAATATGGTTGGAATTGAAGTAAAAGACTAGGGGGTGGTGTTTTGGACAATTTACAAAGGAACTATTCTAAATTATAGGTCTAATAGGAAAGTTTTCAATAGTCCATTAATAATATCAAAGGTTATAGTAAATAAGATATTTTAAAGTTGTAAGGTTGGAGGATTTAGTATTTAAAGAATGAAGGTTGGGTGGGATAGATTTCTTCTCTTAGAAATTCCAAAACCTATTGTTTGGTTTTGGAATCCTCTTAACCATTGAGTGCACTTCTATGTCCCATATAAATAACCTTCTAATTAAATACAAAATCTTGTATCCTATTGCTAAATTAGTACTAATAAATAACCTTCTAATTAAATACAAAATCTTGGATCCTATTGCTAATTAGTCCTAATAATTTAGCAATAGGATCCAAGATTTTGTATTTAATTAGAAGGTTATTTATATGGGACATAGAAGTGCACTCAATGGTTAAGAGGATTCCAAAACCAAACAATAGGTTTTATATGTATACTTGTTTTTAAGAAAAAATAAAAATGAAATTTCACAAGAAATAAAACACACACACAGACAAAGGGATTCTTCTATTATGAAAGATCATCATCTTACACTTCATTAAAAAAATCTCTGGAGAAATCTTTAATGTTTTTTTCTTCACTGAATCTTATATCCTCAAGTCTAAAATCTCACCTAACCACTTGGGTAAAGATTTAACATCTGGAGAAGATTAAATCTGAAAATTACTTTACAGATTTGACTTTTGACTAAAAACAAAAACAAACTAAATGAGTTGATTCACAGAATTCTATGTTCCATGAAAAATTAAATAATCTTAATGTGCAGTCATAATTTGTCATGAGTAATTGAAAAATTGGTCAAATTTTATATTCATGGGTAAAGGTGGTAAAGTTAATAATCATTTAATTTAATGGATCATGAAAGCATAATAAAACTATAGAAGAAACTATATTCAATGCTTGCTATACTATGCTACCTACTCTCAAATATATATCTCTATATTATATGTAGATGTAGATCTCTATATCAATATCTCTATATTAGACTATTAAATTTCAATTAATTTCTATGAGGCAAATGATGTCATAGATTAGGAAACTGATGTTTAATGGGTTAAAAACATTTTCCAAGGTTATACAGTCCAGAGACCGAGGCATAATATGATCCTAGATCTGTTTACTTTGGAAATCCTTTATTCATTCAACACATATTTATTGTATGTCCTCTATGTCTCAGGAGCCTTCTGTTTTAAAGGTAACCTGGAGAGGAGAAGAAATCTATCCCACCCAACCTTCATGCTTTTTCTACCTAGTTTTTGGAAGACATTGTTTAAAATGTGCTTTCCAGTCTACTTACTCATTTGTTCCCAGCGAGGTCCTGCCCAGTTCTTATGACAAGGACATCCAGCCATGGAAGCTTGTAGCTGAGGCCCACCCTCCTGATTCCCAGTTAAGAAGTCTTTTCACCACAGTTCAAACTGATAAAGCAGGACTTTGTGTGTTTTTAATATTCTCTTAATTCACCAAGTTTATACAAGTAAGTAGGCTTCCAAGCAGGTACATTTCCACTTTCAAACCTCTAGGATTCCTCTACGCTGCCTCTGAAATGCGGAAGAAATACAGTTTATGTCTTAGCACAGGTATCTTCAAAAAAGATACAAATTACTGCTGTCAATTTGTCTTTGTGGCAGCATTCACTGATTTTTAAGGCAGTTGAAATAAAGAGATCATCTATGCTGTTCATTTTGCATGTACAGCCATGATGCAATTTAGAACCCAGTGATTAGTTTACAGTTGGTTTCTTTAAAGGACAACATGTGTGGGGCAGGTTCCTACTTGATTCACATGAAAAAAAGAAGACATACATCTAATTAAAACATGACAAAATTGCCTAAACTCTCAGTATTATCTCTTGCAAATAAGACATAGTGAGAAAAAAAATAAGTATATCATTGTATATAAAGGATTTACTGGTAAAGCTTTCAGTAAAAACCCTGTCACAGTTATGCTTACTTGATCCTAACAAGCAACCTGAAATTCTTTGATATAGTAAACAATATTTGTTATTAGAATATTTTTAAGGCAATTTTGAAAAGACACAGTTGAAAAGTGATTTCTTTTGTTGTTGAACTCCCTTCCTCTCCCGTATAGTTCTGCAGTTGTAACATTTCTGGGGAACAAAATTGGCCATAAAATTAAAATGAGATAATGCATATAAAAGGCCCATGGCTCCTATGTAATAGGTATAAACTTTATGTTCAACTTTAAATTTTCTTTTATCATTAAATGTCGGTGATTTTTTTACCTAACTGTTAAGAATAAATTTGATTCATCATGCTAAAGTAAGGGAAGTAGAGCCACTTGAACAAATAGAAACAGTTTAGGTCAAATTCTAACCTGAAGCCAAATATTTGTTAAGTAATACTATATACAGAAATCAAGGATCAAGCCAAGCAATTTAAATGTTTTGCTATAAATTTTAAAGAATAGAAAATAATAAAATGTCATAGTTTCTATTTTAACAAATCAAGGTGCACATAAAATATAAATATAAAATATGCAAATTCCATATCAATGTAACAAAAATGCAATGACCTTCTCTACAAAGTACATTTCAATATTATGGTAACATAGTTTACTTCAATTAAACATGGGTAAAGCATAGAGGAACCCTTTAAAATATACTGATATTGGGACTGGATAATACTGATTCTCATAGTGAATCCTGAGCTGCGAGTGGGTAGAAATATTATATTTATTGTAGCATGATTACATGACAGTAATATTTGCACTTATTTGGGGGGTATGGATTCCAGGTTGCTTTAATTATATTTCCTAAAAAGGTGAGCAATATTTCACATTTATTTTCTCAGAGTTTTGTGGATTTGGGTAGGTATATTAGATTACTAGGGCTGCTCTGACAAAATACCACATACTGGGTGTCTTATCAACAAACATTTCTTGTATGTAACTTTGGAAGGCTAGAAATTCAAGGTCAGGGTACTAGCAGAGTTCATTTCTCCTAAGGCCTCTCCCCTTCTTGCTGGATCCTCATATAGCCTTTCCTTTATGTTCACTTATCCCTGGTATCTTTTTCTTCTCATAAGGACACCAATCATGTGCGATTAGGACCTCACTTCGATTAATTCAAGTTACCTCTTTAAAGATCCTGTCTCCAAATGCAGTAACATTTAGAGTTAGGGCATCTGGTTAGGGAACACAATTCAGTTCCCTAGGACCCCCTTTGACTGGGAAACGGAGAAGCAATTACATTTAAAAATTCTAATGTGCAGTAAAAGATTATCTTTCCTCAAAGAAAGATTTGACCTTGACCTGGAAGGAAACTTCTAAGCCCTATTAATATCCTGCCTACTAAGAGTGTCTTTGTTCACTAGTGCACTTTTGTATACAACAGATAGTCTCTGTTAACAATGGCTATGGTGGGGGCCTTGGGTCATGTGATACCAACTTGGCCTCTGGAGGGGCTGGAAACTAAGAGACAAAGGAGTGTAGCCTGACTTGAAATAAAGGGCACATTCCTCCAGACCACCAATCTGCCCAAGACTTCTTACACAAGCTATAAGTTTGGGACTTTTCCAAAATTATGTCAGGTTCAATCATTTGTTAGTTAGATTCACAGAAGTCACTAAAAGCTAGAATGTTCATGGCCACATTTGTCATAGGGAAAAAAAAAAGATACAAATTACAACTAATCAAAGGAAGAGATGCAAATGAAAATGTGTGGGATGGTTACATCTGCAAAGTTTCCACCGTCTTCATGGATGAAGTGACTTCTTAGTATTAATGTGTGAAGATACATGCACATGGAGGATTACCCTACTAGAAGGCTCACCCAAGTTTCAGTATTCAGAGTTGTTATGTAGACTTCATTGCCTAGACATGATTGCTTTATTGTCCAAATGGTTGAGCTCAATCTAAAGCCTACCAGCCCCCTCCCCAAAGTCAGACAGATATCATATGGACTAAAGCTCCAACCACATTATTGATCTTTTTTTGCCTGGCCAGCCCTCACTCTGAGTCATCTTGTTAGCTCACACTATCAGCTGTGGTCTGAGGTGTCCATTATGAAAAACAGACACTCCTAGCACTCAGGAAGTGCCAAAGGTTTAGAGGTTACCTCCAGAAATCTGTACAAAGACAGGGCCTCTCTTTAGAGGTCAAATTTCTTACTACCCTTAACATTAACCACATGATCAGTCAGCCATGTCTAAGTAATGAAAGCTTAATAAAAGCCTGGACCCCAGTTCTAGGATAATTTCCACTGGTTCGCAATGCTCATTGCATGTTGCCAAATATGAGAAGAGGGTAGAGGAGTAAACACTTCACTGGGAGAGGATAATAGGTAACTCCATGCCTGGTCTTCTGAAATATTGCCTTTTGTATATCTTCCTTTTGATGATTTTAATCGGTATTCTTTTCTATTTAATAAAATGTAATTTTGAAGGTAATGACTTTTCTCAGTTCTGTGAGTCCCTTCAATGAATCATTGAACCTGAAGGTATAATCTTGAGGACCTCCCAAACTGAACAATGGACTGATATAATCTGAGGAATGCCTTCCTATGGCCTTATTTTGAGTATAAGAAAGATATTGGGAACTATTACTATGCAGTGCTACCTTTGGTTTGCCCAAGAATCACAGGAACTATAATTCCACTGATTATTTTATTACATCATGATGACACAGAAGATATTTCAGAAGATTCAGAATCACAATGTTCGCTCTCATATTAGAAGGAATATATGAGAAGCAAATCAATCTGATAAACCTCCAAAGATTTAGTCTTGGCAAACCCTAAATGCTACTTGATTTGATCACTGGCCAATGCAATTTTATTTATTTATTTATCTATTTATCTATCTATTTATTTATTTATTTATTTATTTATTTATTTATTTATTTATTTATATTGATTAAGGTATTACATATGTGACCTTATCCTCCATTGCCCCCCCCCCCACTCATTCCCTCACCCCCCTGGTGTCTGTGTCCATTGGTTAGGCTTATATGCATGCATACAACTCCTTTGGTTGATCTTTCCTCCTTACCCCCATGCTCCCCTACCTTCCCTCTGAGGTTTGACAGTCTTATCCATGCTTCTCTGACTCTGGATCTGTTGTTCATTATATTCCACAAATGAGTGAGATCGTGTGATATTTATCTTTCTCTGATCAGCTTATTTCAATTAGTATAATGCTCTCCAGTTCCATCCATGCTACTGCAAATGGTAAGCATTCCTTCTTTTTTACAGCAGCATAGTATTTCATTGTATAGATGTACCACAGTTTTTTAATCCATTCATCTGCTGATGGGCACTTAGGCTGTTTCCAAATCTTAGCTATTGTAAATTGTGCGGCTATAAACATAGGGGTACATATATCCTTTCTGATTGGTGTTTCTGTTTTCTTGGAATATATTCCTAGAAGTGAGATGACTGGGTCAAATGGGAGTTCCATTTTTAGTTTTTTGAGGAAATGCCATACTGTTCACCACAGTGGCTGCACCAGTCTGCATTCCCACCAGCAGTGCAGGAGGGTTCCTTTTTCTCTGCATCCTCTCTAGCACTTGTCGTTTGTTTATTTGTTGATGATAGACATTCTGACAGGTGTGAGATGGTACTGCATTGTTGTTTTGATTTGCATCTCTCGGATTATTAGTGACTTTGAGCAGGTTTTCATATGTCTCTTGGCCTTCCTTCTGTCTTCTTTTGAAAAGTTTCTATTTAGGTCCATTGCCCATTTCTTTATTGGGTTGTTTATCTTTCTTTTGTTAAGTTGTATGATGCAATTTAATGACAGCACACATTTTCTTAGCAAAAATAATAACATCAATATTTTTCTTCATAGATATACCAAGAAATGTTTTCCAAACCATAAATACTGGTATACAGAGTAAATTTAAGTCTATCCTAAAAAATATGGTGGTTATGAAGACACAGATGGTGTTAATTTAACTTCAACATGCTCCAAGCCCAAATATCTATGCATATCTATAATGTATATGTAGGCATACACAAAATAGTGTTTTTTGTATATATATATATACATTATATATATATGTGTGTGTGTGTGTGTAAATACCTATACCTATACATACATACTTTAAGTACTTTATATATATTAACTCATTTAATCCCCACAACAATCTTATGAGTTGAACTATAGTAATATACCATTTTTATGAATAAGATAACTTAAGCATAGAAGTTAAGTAATTTATTTCATTATGCCAAATAGATAGCTTATAAGTGGTTTAAGATTTAGTTCAAATAGCCAGTTTGGCTCCTGAGTATGAAATCACCATGGTAAAAATATATATATATATATATATATATATATATATATATATATATATATATATACATCCTACCTAATAAAAGAGTAATATGCAAATTGACCATAACTGCACCACACCCACAAGCCACGCCCACCAGCCAATCACAGTGAGTATGCAAATTAACCTAACCAAGATGGCTACAGCCACAAAGAAAGTAGGAGGGAGGCTTGGGTTTCCAAGGCGATAGAAGAAGCCAAGCTTTCTGCCTGCCCTGGCCAGCCTAAGCCTCCACTCAAGGCTACAAAGTTTCAATTATAGAAGATACATCAATCCCAAGAGAAATGGCTGCTGGCCATGGAGCGAACAAGGGGCTTGGCTCTGCTCCAGGCTACAAAGTTTCAATTGTAGAAGATAAATATATCCCAGATACCAGGGCCTCCACTTGGGTTGCCAGGGAGCATGGCTGGACTGCAAACCACCACAGGCCCCTCGCTTAGGCTGCCCCACGTCCCAAGGGGACCCCCACCCTGATCCAGGACACCCTTCAGGGCAAACCAGCTGGCCCCCACCCATGTACCAGGCCTCTATCCTATCTAATAAAAGAGTAATATGCAGATTGACCATCACTCCAACACACAATATGGCTGCCCCCATGTGGTCAAAGATCCTGCCCCCATGTGGACACAAGATGGCCACCACAAGATGGCCAGCAGGGGAGGGCAGTTAGGGGTGACCAGGCCGGCAGAGGAGTGAAGTTGGGGGCAAACAGGCTGGCAGGGGAGCAGTTAGACATCAATCAGGCTGGCAGTGGAGTGGTTAGGGGGTGATCAGGCTGGCAGGTAGAAGTGGTTAGGGGCAATCAGAAAGGCAGGCAGGTGAGCAGTTGGGAGCCAGCAGTGGTGGATTGGAGAGGGTGCAGGCTGGGCTGAGGGACACACCCCCCATCCCCGTGCACGAATTTTGTGCACCGGGCCTCTAGTATGTATATAATTTTGTCCAGAATCAGTATACATCAGTCCAGTGTTTAAAATCAGTCGCATAAGAATCAAAAACATTGGCTTCTACCTTTCCTTCATGTGTTATTTTGGACATGATGATAACCTCATTGCATCTCAATTTCCAAATTAATAAATTGGTGCAGTCATTGTACACACATTAAGGTATAACATAATGCTTAAATGAGCAAATGCATGTCAAACACTTAGAAATTTTCCTGGAACATAATAAACATTTAATGGTTATTATATGTACAGTTTTATAGAACAAATTCAAGAAATTAGGCAATTCTTAGACAAGAATCCAGTACTGGATTTTTCTTATATAAACTTACTCTGGTTTTATACAATAGTGATACCCCGAATGGCAAATTGGAACTCTCATTGCAGGTTCTTGTCCAACAAAGTTTGATGAATAAAAATTTGCAGACTAAAAGATTTTAAGCAAAAGTGTGGAAGTTTATTGCAAGCATATACAAACTCCCCCTGGGGAGAGGTCCCCAAAAATGGGGAAAAATCCTCTCTCTAAAACGGAAAGAACCTAATCCAGTGAGACTCTGTCTACGATTTATAAATGCTGGTAGCTTCTTTGTCTGTTCATCTCACTTTCTAATTGAAGCCTTCCTTGTTTTATGGCCCCTGTACTTTTCCTACTTGGCCACTTTCCCCCTTTTCCCTGCATGGTATCAGTTTCAAAGTTTCAAAGCTCCCTTGGGACCCCCCTATTCTTCTTCCCCTTATCTTGTAACGTTCTTGTAAACAATCTGGCATCTTGGAACTGTCTGTGCCCCTCATGTATGCATTCCTCTTCCATGGACTCCCCCACCCCCTAACAGCCTCTCCTGTCTCTAAACTCCTTTCAATAGGAAGAATTCAAATCAGGATTTGTAAGGAGCTTTCTAATAATATTGTGTTTTGCTTGAATTTGAAATATGGGTTTGCTTATTAGGAAAGTGTTATTTCTGTATCATACAAATTCTAAATTCTAAGTAAATGTCAGAATCACCTGGCTCTAATGGTTTCTCTGAATTCAGATATAATTAGATTTTGGTTCAGCTTTTTATAATAAACTAGAGGCCCAGTGCACAAAATTCATGCACAGGGCAGCAGGTCCCTCAGCCTGGCCTGCACCCTCTCCAATCCAGGACCCCTCGGGGGATGTCCTACTGCGGGTTTAGGCTCGATCCCTGCAGTTGGACATCCCTCTTTCAATCTGGGACCACTGGCTTCTAACCACTCGCTTGCCTGCCTGTCTGATTGCCCCTAACTGCCCCCTTGCCAGCCTGGTCACCCCCGAATTGGTCCCCTGCCAGCCTGGATGCCCATTACTGCCCCCCTGCCAGCCATCTAACTGCCCCCCTGCTGTCCTGGTTGCTCCTAACAGCCTCTGCCTCGGCCCCTGCCACTGTGGCTTTGTCCAGAAGGAAGTCAGATGTCCAGAAGATGTCCACTAGACCTGTTCTAATTAGCATATTACCCTTTTATTAGTATAGATAATGCAAGCTCTATCCAAAATTTGACATTCTTACACTTGCACAATTTTGCTAAAATATGCACTCAAAAATCCAATTCATATAAACAAAAGTGGCCTCTGAAAGTAAGTGACCTTGGCTGAAACCTATGCTCTCTCTGCTGGGCGCTGTGTTTTGGACTAGATAGCAGATTTGACTGAACAGCCTAGGAACCTGCTTGTTGCTGATGTATCCCCCAGACTGGAACATTATCTTAAGATAAAAACAAGCCCTAATTTTTTTTTAATTTGCTCAGTGATAAAGCTTTAATTGTCAGGTGAGAGACTTTCTAAAGTCATTGTTTATATAAAACCCATTTCTCTAAAAAATCTGAAAAAGTAATTTGAACTTAATAAAGTAAGGCATTTGCAGGCTTTAAACAATGTGCTTGGAACACTAAAATAACGACTAGGATAAATTGGGACCTGTCAGCTTATGGTTTTGATAAGGGTGGGGACATTTTCAAAGTAGGCTCATTCTGGATGATGCTCTACTGCCCAAGAAAGTCAGTGATTATATCAAGTTAGAAAAGGACACTTTTGAGGGACATGCAATTCAGAGAAAGAGAAGCACAGTACAATGATAATAGAGAGGCAATAGCATTACTATTTTTCAGAGAATAATGGATCACAGAACCACTATGAGAACAAATAATAGTTTCTATTTATAAAACATTAGCTCTGAAGAGCTAAGTCATGAGAGTAGATTTTATTTGAAATTAAAAATACTGATTCACGGAGAACAGTATTCCAAGGAAAGCCAGGATATGCCCCAAGAAATAATTAGAAAAAATAAATAGGTAGAATAACAATGTTTCCTGTGGCCACTTATGATTAAGGGTATCTCAAATTGTTTATGGGTGAGATATTGGAAGTTAGAAGGCTTATAGAAAACATTAAGTT
Source organism: Cnephaeus nilssonii (assembly GCF_951640355.1). Classification (NCBI taxonomy): domain Eukaryota; kingdom Metazoa; phylum Chordata; class Mammalia; order Chiroptera; family Vespertilionidae; genus Cnephaeus; species Cnephaeus nilssonii. Next base: position 26,398,799 of record NC_137074.1, on the reverse strand, counting down.
AAGCATATTATACATTAATTCATTATTAATCTGTAATAAGGTACAGACTCTTCTATGTGTACTTATAACATTTTAGTGTCCATGGTCATATTGAGGCTGTGAGGCTTGTAAATGTGAATGAGAGTTTCAATATTCAACATTCTTCTTTTCAAAACGGCTTAATTTATTTACCAAAGCACACACATCATATTAAGGAAATGCAATGCTATTAGCATGCCGTACCTTCACCTTTTTTTAGACAAGACAAGCACAACTACAAGAAATAGAGTCAAAATCATTTTAATTGAACATATAAAAACTTTCTTCACAAAAAAGACTTAAATAATACAAGTGAAGAGTTTTCCATTTTTTTTCAATAATAAGTAAATGGTAATAGTCAACACAATGCAACTCATTGAAAAATTTTGTATATTAATCGAAGAAATGAATCTTTTCATTTTCACAATTACTTCTCCATTGCTTCTCTCTCTACACATGAACAGCAGTTTTGCATTTATTGCAAGTACAGGGATTGCTATTGAATCACATTAAAAATAGTTGCTCTGTTATACTAAATAATTTCAATCTGACAAATTATTTGGAGAAGTGGAAGGAAAACTGTATTCTTGAAATAAAACAAAACCCATTCTGTAATGTTTCATTGGAAATATTCTACTCATATGGGGCAAATTTTCCAGATTTTATATAAATAAATAAATATAGTTACCTTTCTGCTCATCAACTGATCAACAGGCTTATTACATTTAATGAACACCTTAAGGCAATGCATATACTTTGCAGATATTCTAGTAATTTGAGTCTTTAGGTTACATATTTTTATTACTTTAAATAAATAGCAATAAATCATAATAAATTCTTTTCAGTTTTGTACTTAACACAGATTGAAAAGAATAACTTTAATTTCCACCAGGCCAGATAGAAATATTGCCATATACTGGCACTTACCAAAATAAATATATTGATAATAATTAAATTACCATCTAAATAAACAGTAGCTGAATTTGTCTACACTTCTGTTTAATTTTGCACACAAATGTACACATACACACACACACACTGAATATCTAAGTATGTGCTGTTTGAGTGTTATAAAAATGTAGTTATTACTCCTAAATTGGTTTATAATATAATTAAAAGTGAAATTTTCATAAAAGGGGTATATAATTAAATGAGCAAATACAGAGATATTTTATTGAGAACTGCGTTTTTTTCTGTTTAAAAGAGACATTAAAAGGTGAATTAGGTACTTGAATACTTTATGTATTCATAGAAGTTGAAACTATTAGAAAATGTGAAACCATGCAAGATTTCACAGCAGAAAATCTTGTATTTGTATGACCTTACTACATAGTATTTTGTGACATATATGCCTATTACTCCAGTCAGATATTGAGTTACTTAAAATCTAAATATGAAGTTATTATCATATCTCTGTTATCTTGGAAATGACAAATAGCAGACATTAATCCAAACTAATATTGATAATTTATCTTTAGGAAACTCTTCTCTAAACCCTATTAACCATATTGATATTCTATAACCCTCTCCTCACCCCCAACCCTGAGTGTAGTTAATAGATTTAGGTTTACATTCCTTACTTAGGCTAGATCAGTCATAACTACTCTCTGTTAATATTTTAATTAGAATTTTCAGATTGAGGTGTGGCTAATGGAGGAATTGGGGTTTAATAAAAAAAGAAAGGAAACCATCTGAGGAGCTATGGGATAGTCGTATTCCTCTATTAACTCAGAGAGGCAGAGAAAGCAAGAGAGAGAAACTAAGACAGTAGATGGTCAGATAGAAATTTCCAGTTCCTAATTTCAGTCTCTTCCTGGAGTCTGGCTTCATTGGAGACCTTGAGTTATTAGAGGAAAATATGCATTATTATATTCAGTTTTCCCTTTGGCTCAACTATTTAAGATGGTTTACATTGTTTGAGGGAAAAACAAAAAATAAAAACTTATTAATGTAGGATTATTCAACTGAATAATGAAATTGTGACCTAGGTAGAAAAATCTAGTGGCATTCTGTAGGAGTAGGTTAGAGGTAAGAAACAGGATAAGTTTGATAAAATCAGGTAATTAGCTAATGAGTTTCTATTATGAAATTCCTAGTCTGTCTCCTTTTATAGGTTCTCACCCCTAGTAGGAGTCTGTGAGTGTACTAAGTTTGAGTATGGCATTTTTATTTTTACTTTCGTAACCTACTTTTTAATAATACATGATAAAAGAGGATTTTTTTTGTTGTTAAACAAAGCAAGTAAGAATAGATTCCATTTTTCCTTTTCCCATTATTTGTAAGCTTTACAAACTTGAGAAACTATTGTAATAATCTACATAAAATATCCCCTTACTCTAAAATAAGACATTTGTTTAAAATGATATGAGTGATTTTAAAAATGCAGGATTAATATTAGCTTATTAGAATAAAACCAAAGCTAATTACTATTATTTTGGAAAATAATTTATCAACATTTGTAAAAATTAACTTTTTTTAAGAGGAGTTTTTGGTTTACACAAAAATTAAGCAGGAAGTCCAGAGAGTTTTTACATATCTCCTCTCCTCCCTGCAAACATTTTCCTGTTATTAACATCCTGCATTAGTGTGTTACTTATGTTATAATTGATGAACCAATAATAATTATACATTATTACTAGCTAAAACTCAAAATTTACATTAGGACTCACTCTTTGTTTTATACAATCTCATGGAATTTGAAACTTTTTAAATGACAACTTAAGCCCAGAGTAAATTCTTAATACTCCAGGCTTATTATCCACTGAGCCAAGCCAGCTAGGGCCTCCAGGCTTATTTTTAAAAATAACATCCACTGAATATTTCAATCAACCATCTCTTTCACTATTAGAAAAATTGCTCATAAGGGAAAATGTTCATCATGGGTATCAGAAGGCCCTGGAGATGAATGTGTGTGTGTGTGTGTGTGTGTGTGTGTGTGTGTGTGTGTGTGTCTGTAATTCAATATGCGAAAAAATTCTGTATGTACACTTAACTTTGTGTCACAAAACCTCCATAAATATGATTATTCTCTATGTTCATTCTTGAACTGATAGATATATTTTAAAAATTAATTTTTTAAAAATCCAGTAAGTAGAAAAATAATACATTGAGCTCTTGAAAATGAAAAATGACAATGAGTAGCAAAATCTCATTGGACTCTCCCAATCCCCCATTTCTTTTCAGCCCAAATAACATAACTGTTCAGAACAAAAAGAAGACACAGCAAAGATATCTTTGATATTTTTAAATTCAGTCATTTTATGTCACCTTGAAACTTTCTAATGACCCTTGATGTTATAGCCTAAAATTATAAATATGATTATTATTGAATCTTTTGTGGACTAGTTAATCTGTTTGAAAGCTGAGACAAATGAAGCTATCAATACTTAAGTGATTTCTATTCCACCTGGTGATTTCAAAATGAATCTGAACTTACATTTGAGGATCTGAGTAAAGAAACATTTGCCATCAAAGGCTAAGCATTATCAAAAGGAATGAATGCATTGTTGCATTTGAGATATATTGCAACACATTTGAAAACAGAAACATAAGAGTGGCAGGCAAAGAAAGGGAAAAGTCAAATTTTGAAGAGTATTGATTGTTCTGGGTATGTTTGGTTAACAGAGCAGAAAGTACCTTGGAGGTTCAAATTTTGGTAGTTAAGGGAAAGTACTTTCAAGATGTGCCTTAATTTTCAGTACTAGTCTATTTCTAAAGACTTTGTGCCTTAAAAGGTAGAAATATAAGTTCCTGTGCTCCTCCCAATATATCATACTAGAGGCCCGGTGCACAAAATTCATGCATGGGGGGGTGTCCCTCAGCCAAGCCTGCACCCTCTTGCAATCCGGGACCCCTCGGGAGATGACTGACTGACAGTTTAGGCCTGATCCTGCAGAGATCAGACCTAAACTGGCAGTCGAACGTCCCTCTTTCAATCCAGGACTTCTGGCTCCTAACCGCTGGCCTGCCTGCCTGATCCCCCTAACTGCTCGCCTACCTGCCTGATTGCCCCTAACTGCCTCTACCTCAGCCCCCACACCCGGGACCCAGACTTCCCTCCTCTGGCCGGCCGCAGGCACCTGGGACTGCCTGGGACTGCGACTGCGAGTGGCTTCCCTACCTCCAGGGTGGCTTCCCCCTGCCAGGCCCCAGCTTTATCCAGAAGGATGTCAGATGTCCAGAAGATGTCCGGTTGATCCAATCTAATTAGCATATTACCATTTTATTAGTATAGATTGATGATATTTTTAGCTGTACAGTTAAAAAATTATTAACAATACACTTCTATTTCATGGTCTTTCAAAAAGCCCTCTGTTAGATGATGCTATTACAATACAAATACTAACCCACAAACTTCCAAATTTTCTTATTCCTACCTTTGCTTAATATCTATGAGTTCACTTTTATCAATGTAATGTTTTTATTATTGCCAAGTTAGCTTAATTTTTCTAGAGGCCCAGTGCACAAAATTCATGCATGGGTAGGGCCCCTAGCAGCTGCTGGCTGCCAGCCAGGGCCTCTCTTCCCTGGCTGCCAGCTGCTGACTGGGGCCTTCCTTTACTCCATGCCGCCCCCTGGTGGTCAGCACACATCATAGCGAGCGATCGAACTCCCAGTAGGACGAACTGCCAAGGGGACACTTTGCTTTTATATATATAGATTTTCTGAACACTTTACTTAGATATAAACTTCCAAGTTGTAAATATTTCCCCAATGTTTTAAAGACTTTGCTTACTTATCTAATTTAAAGAATATATATGTTTTTATTAATTTCAGAGAGAGTAAGGGAGAGGAGAGAGATAGAACCATCAATGAAGAGAAAGAATCATCCAGGTACTGCCTCCTCCATGCCCCTACTGGGGATCGAGTCTGCAACCAGGGCATGTGCCCTGACCTGGAATCAAACCATGACCTTCTGGCTCAGGGGTCGACAATCAACCACGGAGCTATACTAGCTAGGCTTACTTGTCTAATTATTTTTAAATATATCTTTATTGATTTTAGAGAGGAAGAGAGAGAGAGATAGAAACATCAATGATGAGAGACAATCATTGATTGGCTACCTCCTGCACACCCCCTACTGGGGATTGAGCCCGAAACCTGGGCATATGCCCTTGGCTGAAATCAAACCTGGGACCCTTCAATCCGTAGGCTGAAGCTCTATCCACTGAGCCAAACTGGCTAGGACTTACTCGTCTAATTTTTAATCTCTGAGAGCCCTATAGAGTTTTATGTGCACATTTTCACTTTAATCATATTATATCTTATCAATATTTTGAGTACATTAAGCTATTTTTAGTCCTATACTAAATTATCTTTTTCTCATATTATATTTTTTCAGATGAGAGTTGCCTTGGCCTTTTGCTTGCCTATTGTTCTGTTTATGATTTTGATCATTGTTTGTTCTTTCATAGCTAAGGAACAAGAACAAAAGAGCTAGCTAATAGCTATTTGGTGATATATTTTAAGCAGACTTTCCACTAGACATTGTAGGTGTGGAAAAAAATTATCTTCTTTCCTTCTAGATTTTTTGGCATGTCTAACAATTAAATTTAAATAAAACAGATTAACAGGAGGAAAACAAATAAATTTTGTATCTATGGGAGTCCCATTAAAAAGACAGTCTAGCAATTGACGCTTATATATTCTCCCAAGACAAGGAAATGAATGCAGGTCTCTAGCTTCAAAGGGGAGCAAAGTATTCACAAAAAGATGAGAACAAATGTTTGGTAATCAGATATTTGCTCTTCTATGCAGAGAAGTATTTCAAATTTAAAAAGTTATCTCTGGAAATAGCTTTCTTTCTCTTACAGAAATGATATTATCAGAATGGCCTTTGTATTGCATTTTAGATCTTCTGCATCATATCCCATCTACAACCTAAAATCATGAAAGTACCAGAAATCAGAGGGATAATTTACAATAACATTTCTCTGTAAAGTAAAATGGTGACTAAAAATTATATTCAAAGAATGTAAAAGGATAGAATAGCATTTAACCTTGAAAATGATATATGTATTCTAATTAAATTTATTTCATTATATCACTGGAATTATGTAAGTGTAACATGCTTATAAAATTATTCATAAATATTTTAATGAGCATAATGATTATTTGAAAAAAATGCAAAAATACTCTGCAATACTTTACTTTTGGACAATTTTTACAAGATCATACAGATGGATAAGTGCTCATTATCTATTACCATGTCATCATTTAAACTCAAGAAGACATATACACATTAATTAATTTTTATTAAAATAATATATTTATGATGAGATGCTAAAATTGTATTTAATATTTTACCTGTGACATCATGTATTTATAAGTTTTAAGAACTATCATCTGAAGTAATACAAATGAGGACAAAACAACAAGTTTGAATCATGGATATGGATTCAAGGTCAAAGCTTTGGATACTTAAGAATAAACCAAAGCTGGAGACAGGCTTTTAAGAGTCATTAAGTATTTAACAGTTATTAGCCAAAAGCCTCTGGCAATTTTGTTTGCTACAAAGAACTTTGCTTCAGTGGCTCCATATAAAAACATTTTAGGAGTTTTGATTGATTTATTTAGGGTGACTTTGGTTTGTTTTGAAAAAATGGTAACATGATATTTGTGTCTAGATAGTTGTTTGAATTTATTTGAAGATACAATGATATGGCTTTAAGCATTATGAATTGTACAAATAAACCGTTAAAGGACAACAAATGGAGTAGATGTTATTTTATTATATTGTTTTAGCATCATCACATTATGAATTAGATATTAAAATTACATATTTAAATTCTTGCCTGTGGGTAAAGCACCCCAAATGAACAAGGATCAGGATAATAATACAAATGAGACACAAAGCATCTCCAATTGAACTAATTATACTTCTCCTAAATCCTACTGTGTTTTTTTGTTTGTTTGTTTTAAATATATTTTTATTGATTTCAGAGAGGAAGGAAGAGAGAAAGATAGAAACATCAATGATGAGAATCATTGATTGGCTGCCTACTCCTGCCCCTACTGGGGGTTGAGCCCACAACCCCGGGCATGTGCCTTGACCAGGAATTAAACCATAACCTCTTGGTTCATAAGTCGATGCTCAATCACTGAGCCTCACCAGCCCAGTCCTACTGTGTTTTGACTCTGCTCAAATGCTCTGAAATCACTTAGAGGTGACTTTGTGTGTCCTCCACCCAAAGTCAAATCTCCTTCCATCACCATATATTTGACTTCATTTTACCCTTTACTATTATTCCCTTACCCCCATCCTTCTGGTACCACCATACGGTTTTCTGTGTCTATGTGTCTTTGTTTTCTTATTTGTTTACTTGTTACGTTCCGTTTTATATCCCACATATCAGTGAAATAATATGGTTCTTGACTTTTTCTATCTGAGCTATTTCACTTAGCATGATATTCTCAAGATCCATTTATGTTGTTGTAGATCACATCTTTATCCAAACCTCTATTTAAGATGCTTTGGGTGTTTCCATGTCTTGGCCACCATGGATAATTCTGAAATGAAAGTAGGGGGTACATATATTTTGTGAACAAATGCTTTTAAATCTCTAGGGTAGATACTCAGAAGAAGGATTGCTGGGTCACATGTAACCATATTCTTAATTTTTTTAGGAAACTCCATACTGTTTTCCATAGTGGCTATACCAGTTTACATAATGTTTTCCATAGTGGCTGTACCAGTGAATGAGTGTTCCTTCTTCTCCACAACCTCTCCACTTGTTATTACTTGTCTTATTGATAATAGTCATTCTAACAGGTTTGAGGTGATATCTCATTGTGGTTTTGATTTGCATTTCCCTGAATATAATTTTTATTTCATTTATTGGAGTGAACACACAATACAATATACAGATGATATATTGTAGAATTTTATACCTGGAACTTGTTAGGCTGATGGAGTTTGGATGCAATAAGCCAGCTTCAAAATTTTCAGAATAAAAGGAGAAACTGATGTCCTTCAGTCACAACTATAAGAAGAGCAATGTGTTGCAGTTTTAATTAGAATCATGTATGTTTACTGTTTGTGCCAAATTATTTCTCATTGCAAAACACATAAGGTGAACTGATTTTATGTTGTGGTTTGTTTATGCATGCTACAAGTGATAATAGATTTGTATGCTCATAATGGTTCCACAGATGACTTTATAGCTGAGTGCTATGTACTTTATAGTTATACTAGAGGCCCAGTGCATGACATTCACGCACTCGGGGGTGGGGAGGGGCGGGGTCCCTCAGCCCAACCTGCACTCTTTAGCAGTCTGGGAGCCCTCAGGGGATGTCCTACTGAGGGCTTATCGGACATCCTTAACACTGTCCTGGAGGTGGGAGAGGCTCCCGCCACCACTGCTGCACTCACCAGCCCTTAGCCCAGCTTGTAGCTGAGCGGTGCTCCCCCTGTAGGAGCGCACTGACCACCAGGGGGCAGCTCCTGCATTGAGCATCTGACCCTAGTGGTCAGTGTGCGTCATAGCGACCAGTCGTTCCTTCGTTTGGTTGATTTGCATATTACCCTTTTATGATATAGGATCATTTATGCTCATTCATCATATTTGGCTTCCTAAGAAGTAATGTTTGCTGGAACTCATGTCAATCTCCTGAAAAAGTGACATTCATAGAACCTTAATTCATACAAATTCTGATTCAGTAAAAGCTTATTCAGAATTAAAGTCACATTTTAGATACATTACTTAACAAAAAGTTATGAAAATAATATTTAAAAGTATATACCCCATGGACACGGACAATAGTTTTGTGAAAGTCAAGGAAGGGGGAGGCAGGGGTGCATGGAGGTGGGCAAAGGGTGGGGAGGAGGAGTGGGACACCTGCAATAATGTCAACATTAAATTTTTTTAAGAAAAAAAAAACTTTAAAGATAAAATAATGAAGGGGGAAAACAAGTTAGAATCACTTGGAATAAAAGAAATTTTTTTTACATATTTAACATATAAAAATGATAGCACTCATTAAAATACATTCGAGTCTAAAGTAAAATTATATTTCTTTTTTCCACAGGGTGTGAATTCTTTTATTTTTGGGGTAGTTGGCATGACCAAAAGTGCAGCTGAGTTGGAGCCCAGCCTGCATTCTTGGTTTTACTGGTTCATCACTGGTAAAACAAACTCTCAGATACTTCCTATGAACTTGACAGTGTCTAAGGTGGAAGGTGGTTGAGATGAAGTTCCACATGCTTTTGCTTTACATTTAACTTTATCTCTGGAAGGACCTAGGAACCCAAACACCATAATAACATGTGAGGATTGAATATATTCTTCCATTTTTATCTTTCCCTTGAACTTTAATTATTCTTGAGTTAGAATGAAATTTTGAAAATTTAGTGATCTTTTCTTGTGTTAAGGCACTATTAGATTTCTATTTACTCTAACTCCCCACAGTTATCACAGTCTCCTGATTTCTCTACACCCACATAAAGTCCCTTTCCCTATTGCAGACACTATCCTCAACCTATCTACATCCTGAATGTTTTTTTCCTCAGCTTTTGCTACCATGACTCCCATTTAACTAGGAAACTCTTGCATTTTTCTGTAATTCAATGCATTAAGGCGCCTTACATTTGCCAATCTTCAGTAGAAAATATGGCTGGGCTATTTGTTTGCTTTCTTGCTGGTTTATTCCACAGGCAAAGATTTGTCACATTATTCTCCATACTAAACAGCATTTGGAGTTCAATGTGACCTTTATAAGTTAAAACTGGCAGTGCATTATTAAACGTTATACTATTGCTTAACATAATCACAAAAATCTTACTTTTCCAATTTCCATTATCAAGTTTTGTGGTCTCTAAGTAGAAATATTGCTACATGCACACATTGAACACTTTGAATATTTGCTATAAATGTAACTCAGGTTTATATAAAACTTTTTTGTTTAAAAATTTTATAGCAAAATTGAATCAAAATTATTTCAGGAAGCTAATCTTATTATCATTAACATTTAAAATGGTGTAAGTATTCTTGTTAGTAAATATTTATTCAAAGACTAACTCAACCTTATCAATACTATTTAGTCTCTGTTCAAAAATATTCCAACAAAATAGCTTTAAAAGATTTTTTTCAGAAAATGCTTGCTTTTGATGGACACAGATGAAAATTATTTTTGAAGTAAGCAATCGTGTTTTGAGCATCTAACTCAGGAGCATTGTCATTAACTCAGTGGAATTAAGTGGTCAGTTTATGTAATGAAATTCACTGTCATATTTGAAGTCAGAAATATTCAAATATTAAAGTGGACTTCACCTACAAGACTTAGAGGTGATCTCTTGACTAATTTATATGCCCTAAATTATGTTAGTTAAATATTAAATTGACATTTATCCTGATAATTATTTTAAACAGAATATGGGAAACAAACTCATTTATGTCTTATTCTTTACCTTTACAATTTAGAAGTTAGTATTTATCATCTGACTTTTAATAAGCAACAAAATATAATTTACAGTTAAATGTATAAAACATAGTTAGCTAGGAATATATTGAATTGAGTATTATTAAGCCTTGAGTACATTTTCTAAACTTAATTGCTTCTCCCTCATGTAGTTTCATTTATAAGTTCTCAATATTTTATTTAATATGAAGTTTGATAAAATCCATAAAAGCTTATGAATTATTCTGTAACAATAGTCCAAATAATCACATTTTAGCAAGTCTAACAATATGAAGATGTATAATAAGAAAATTTATTTCTGCACTCTCTCATCTTCACCCTTCCCTACAGTTTTATATCAAATATAAAAATTTAACAATCTGATATAATTCTGTGTACACACACAACTTCATACATTTATTTTTACTAGCTATACTATACAGTACTATACTATACTATACTATACTATACTATACTATACTATACTATACTATGCTTTTGGATATCTCTTTTTGTCTAGTTGGTCACATGAATTTTTCTTGTTTAAATGTAATATTACAGCCCAGCTTGCATGGCTCAGTGGTTCAGCATCAACCTATGGACCAGAAGGTCACAGTTCCATTCCCAGTCAGGGAACGTGCCCAGGTTGCAGGCCCGATCTCCAGTGCGGGGCGTGCAGGAGGCAGCTGATCAATAATTCTCTCTCATCATTGATGTTTCTATCTCTCTCTCCCTCTCCCTTTCTTTCTGAAATAACAAAAAGTAATATCATAAATCTGCAACTTATTTTTAATTAAAAATATATATTAAACATCTCTAAGTAATGTATACATGGGTCTACTCATTCCTTTTACATCTCTAATTTATATGCATATATATTATACACAGATGATGTTTCTTAGTATAATCATAAACACACACATAAACACTTCACACTAATTTAGTATGTAAGCACACACATATGACAAAATTTGATTTCTCACTCAGATATTCTCTTAGTCTTTCCTTTATGTATCTTACATTATAGTCTTACAATGGTAGCTGAGGTTCCAGGGATGATATTGGAATTCTAAAGCAACAAATAGGAAGGCAAGATACCAGCATTATCTGCTCCTTTTATCAGGAAAGGAAAATCAAATAAATAAATGCAGCGTACTTCTCTTTTCCTTCATTCAGAACTGTATGAAATGTAAAAGAGGCAAATAAAGTGAGTCTTTCCATCCTCCAGCCTTTCTTATAGAGATAGAAAGGGAGATGGGTGGTAGGCATATGTATTTGTTTAGCCCAAGAAAGTTATCTTTCTCATCACTTTTTTTTTTCTATTTTGGAAGATTTGAATAGTACTGACTTGTTAGCATTCTTTAGCATCTCCTTCAATTTTATAATTCCTCGTTATTCATAATGATGATGATGGTGATGGTAAGTATGCTTAGTGTTTATTTCAGATCGATGTGTGCTAAAAATAGTTTATATATCATTTAAACCACCCATGCTTAGTAATTAGATATTTTCATTCCTTTTTTTGGAGATGAACTATATGTAGCTCAGACATGGTCAACTTTTCACCTAATACTCAGAATTAATAAATGAGAATAACTGTGATTCAATTATTAGTTCATACTTAAATGTTCAAAGACCAAAGTACCGCTTTATGGTATCAAGAGTTTTAAAAAACTGTATTTGAAGCCTAGCCTGTTTTGCTCAGTGGATAGAGCATCAGTCCAAAGACTGAAGAGTCCCAGGTTCAATTCTGATCCAGGGCACATACCTCAGTTGCAGGCTTGATCTGATCCATGGAAGGCAACCAATCAATGTGTCTCTCTCACATCCTTGCTTCTTTTTCTCTGTCTCTCCCTCTCTCTTCACTCTGTCTAAAAAAATCAATGGAAAAATATCCTCAGGTGAGATGAACAACTAAATAGTATTTGAGGCCCTGAAATATTAAGTACCTCACCCACTCCACAGAGTGGGAATCAAATGTGATTCAATTATTAGTTGAACTGGCTCTAAAGATTAGATAGCTGAAATGTATATGGTTGAACATTTTACATTTAGTTCATCATTAACTTAACACATACAGTTTGATCACATATTATCTTTGTCAACAGAATTGTCAGATATTGATATATATTGGTTTTAATAATTATAACTGCAGGTTGAATGCTGATGAATAAAGTTGCTGAATCATTATTCCTCAATATTAAAGGAGAAGCTATGTCCAATGTTGGATGGACTTTGTCTCTTAAAATATTAAAATTTATTTTAGTTATATCAGAAACTACAACCAATGGCAACAACATACACCATAGATCTGATATCAAACACAGGGTAGCATTTAGGATTTGGTTAAGCAAAGACCTTTGATACTTCCATTTGTAATATTAATCACAGTAATAATAATACCACTAATATTGAATTTATTTGCCTGCTTGCTTTGATAATGATTCTAGTTTAAAATGTAAACAACAAAGAATTCCAACTTTAACTTTTAACACTCTTAAAAGTCACCATCTCTCCTCTATTGTTGAAAAGATTTTGAATTTGAAACCAATCTTTATATGCATTTGCATTGATTATCCTCTCTGAAGGCTCTCTAATGTACAGCATAAGTGAATTTATCTTACAAAATTTAATCAAAACTATATGTTGATAGGGGCTTTTATTGTTGTACAGCAATGGCAGCTTAAAAAGACATTTCCAAGGCAAATATTTGTACCATCTCAAGTCTTTCTTTGGGATGATTCCAAGGTCAGTAGAATATTTTTTTGTTGGGATAACCACATTCTGATGAGGTGTTTTATTTGCTTATAAGAACAACAAATGGGGGGGGGGCGGGTAAGAGAGATAGAGATAAAGACAGGAACAGAGAGATAACATGATTTTCTTTAAAATTACCTTTCAAAAATAATTTTGCAAGATTAAAACAATTTAAAATAATTTCAGAAGGCAATGATTAAGTGCTTCCACATTGGCAGTGTTATGAACTTTAGTAGGTAGAGAATCAAAGCAAAGGGACAACCTAACTATATATATATATAATGTTTTCCAAGTAGCCATCTGTAGTAGACTTGGCAAACTTTCTCTGTAAGTGACTAGACAGTAAATTTTTTCCTTGATGCCAGCTTTCTGCCTTAATTACACAACTTTGCCTTTGTGATGCAAAACCGGAAATTGACAATGGGAGTGATTGTGTTCTAGTAAAACTTTATTTACAAAAACAGGCCAATGGGCCCTAGTTTGCCAACTTCTGTTGTGCATGATCTGCTTACACTTTCTATAAGAAGGTGCTGTTGTTGGTAACACAGCAATTTGGATCAGAACATTGAGTCACTATGAACCCTGGGATGAATTGTGGCTCTATCAATGCATATTGATTCATTTAAAGCATCAGCTTCTTTTAATAGCCTGAACTCTTCTGTGCACCTGCTTCTCTTTAGCAGTGTTTCTCAAGTTGCCTTTTCAGAGGGGAGTTTTTTATTAAAAGTATGAGGTACAAGGAAAGTTGAAAAGGTATTCTTATTCTTATTCTTCCTCAAGATTATTACAAATAAGATCTATCTGACTCAAGCAAGTATACCCCTGTCTTGTCCTACACTGTTTTGAACATATCTAAAAGGGCCTTTATAGTGTCCAATTTTAAGTTTCCCTTGAATGAAATGGAGAGATTGATATGGACTTTAAAGTATTTTTGAGTGAAATAGTGATATTGATATTCACTTTAAAGTATTTTTATGAAGATTAAATAAGATTAACATTTAGAAGGTCCAAGCACAGTGTTTGGCTCAGAGTCTGCTCTTTTTACACATAAATTTTTATTTTACACCTCTTTCTTGATTTTCTTACCTTTTTGTAAATATATTTTTTATTTATTTCAGAGAGGAGGGGAGAAGGAGAGAGAGATAGAAACATAAATGATGAAAATCATTGATCTGCTGCCTCCTACTGGGGATTAAGTCCACAACACAACCTGGGCATGTATCCTAACTGGGAATGGAATCTTGACCTCCTGGTTCATAGGTTGATTCTCAACCATGGAGTCACACCAGCCAGGCAATTTTCCTAGCTTAATCATTAATCTCTCTCCACAACTATAAAAATCTTTCAAAACTGGACTACCTGATCATGTTTACATTTTTTTCTTTTTTCTTTATTTTATTATTTAATTATGCATTCATTTAAATATATTTAGTGTGTACTGTGCTCAAATATATAACAATATTATATACCAATCTTCAATCATGTGTCACACTTGATTTTCCACATAAGTATGCTGATTTATATATTTATTTAATTTTAATACTATTTCTTCAATGAATTCCATTCTTTGACATGATTTTGGAAAAATATTCTCTTTTGGATTTTTAGGTATCAGTTGTGTCAATAAATAATATATATGAATACATAGAATTTTAAAAGAAAGAATGCAAATGGTAAAGAAATCTTGAAATTTATGTTCTCTATATCCCCCACCCCCCTTTTTTTAAATAACAAAACTCAATGAATTGTTTGCATCAAAGCAACAGATATAGTTAAAATTATAATTCAATATGCTAGCTATAAGGCAGTAATGTTTTTACAGTGATTAGTTTTGCTATTTAAAAAAATGATTCCTCTGTCACAAGTATCTAATATAACAAGCATTAATGCAGGGGAAAAAGTGTTAAAATACAGTTCCATTTCTATTTATATTATCAATAGATATGTCTTTCTTATCCACTATTGATGTAATTTGCTAAATTTCATCTGATTGTTCTCAAGACTAATATAGTTTGTGAGTTGTTGGTGATAATAGAGGTTAACTATATATGACCTCTGCTTCTAAGCCTCATTTTCTCATTTCAAAATATCTTTCTCAGAGGTTTCCATTTTAAAGAAATGAAAAAATGTATTATCACAGAACAGACATTTCCAATGTCCTTAATCCTCCACATGACACATAACTTTGTTGATCCTGTAGGATTTTTTCTGGGAAATTACTTTTTTTTTTTTTTAATGAGGAGTCAGATACAGATAAAATTTCAGTGTATCAAAGTCCTCCTTGAGGCTTGAAGGATGCATGTAATTATGCTAATGGAACATCAAGTTCCTGTTGCTAAGAAGAAGCTTGAGAGATATCTCAAACTGGAATAAGTTGACCTCTCCAGAATAAAAAATGAGGATTTTTTTCTCATATTTCCCAAAGTAATTAACAAGGTTGGCAAATCTCATAAATTTGATTTAAACCAAATGATACAGTAAATTCAACTCCAATAAATCTTTATATATTCTTTAACAGGATGGAATATATTGCTTGTATGCTCTAGTGTGTAATATAAAGGAGAGCAGCATATGGTAGCTTGCTAGAAATGCTCCCTAGTGAGCTGCAGTAATAGCCAATACAGTGGGCAGAGGTTATTTATTACAATATCAAACATTTCAGGACTTTCCTGTCTAGCTGTAAGGTAGCATATAGAGGGTTTGAAATCTGTTTACTGTTTCCTTTTATCTGCTATGTAAAACATTGTCAGTTCTTTATGCTAAAAGTGGTCAGGTATTTTATTTTGCTTCCAAATAAGAAGAGTTAAGGATAAAGTCACTTTGTAAATCAATGGTTGATGGTGGAATATGTGCAAAACAAAAGCTTTTTTTTTATTATTATACACCACTTGAATGCCCTTAAAACCATACAGACAAATAATGAAAGAACAGAATTGAGGTAAATTAATAAATATTATTTATGATTCAATTTTACTCTATTCTATCAATAAATATTCTATTTATATACTATTCCAACCAACAATATTATTTTTATACTATATCCATGGTTAAGTGGAATTAATCAGAAGAGTAAGTCACTCATTGGTGGAACACAGGCCCTTCCTTCAGGACTTAAAGTCTATCTCGTGGTAGGAAAATAAATCCATAAATCACACTGGGGTACCTCAATGTTTATGGAGCTCAGAGGTGAGAAAGAATATGTTTATTTTGAAACGGATGGAAGGGCCTTTGATCTTAGCTTAAAAATAAGTTCTAAAGGCAGTTATAGGCCAAGATTAAATTTATTGTCAACTTTGAAAAGATGGTAATCTTTTTTTAATATATTTTTATTCATTTCTGAGAGGAAGGGAGACAGAGAAAGAGATAGAAATGTCAATGATGAGAGAGCCTCATTGATCAGCTGCCTCCTGCATGCCCCACTGGGGATCAAGCCCACAACCCAGGCTTGAGCCTTGACTGGAAATGGAACAGTGACCTCCTGGTTCATAGGTTGATGCTCAACCATTGGGTCACACCAGCCAGGAAAGATGGTAATTTTTTGTAAAGGGACAACATTGGTAATAATATTGTCGTTCTTCCACACCATCTTTAACCTACCTAATAGTTTTTAATGGTTGGGCAAAGGACAAATCTAAGATCTACTGTGTTTAAATTTACATTAAGGATCTCATATTTAATTAAATTCATATCTTTTTTTATTTACTTTCACTTACTAGCCGTAACAATCTATCTTATAACCTTATAAAGAATCAATGTGGAGGTAGAAAACATTTTAGCTAATAGTTCTCCAAAAGCAGGACAATAAAGATTGTGTTCACTCCATAAATAAATAGATCCAAATGTACAATGACATAAATATTTCAAGATTGGTAAAGTAAGCCATATAGTATACTATATTTATTATTTTTAATAGTCAATATTGTACTCTAGTGCAATGAGTAGGGTTTACCCTACTCAATGAAGGATGATCCCTTCATTACCCAATGGTGCTGGTTATTTTTTAAAAAAGGAATGTTCTAGAGAAGGCTATTTTTTAAAAGTTGCAAAAGTTTGTACTATATTTATATAAACAATCAAATCTAAATCAATGTATTGATTAATATATAATTTTTGTAAAAATGGTGTGCTGAATTAGGAAAAATTACACTTTCTATCAATAATAAATGTTTCCATTTTCTTTTTAAACTATTAATTCAAATAATTTTACATCTTAGCAACAACTCTCAGAAGAATAAATTATTATCTCAATTTTATAAATGGGAAAATTGAGATACAACAAAAATAGGGAACTCAGACATCTCTTAGGCAGAATTCAAAACCAAAAAGTTTTGCTCCTGATTTTGGACTAAAAAATCAACATAATATTCTGCTGTGTGAATCCTACATTTGATTATGAATTTGTAAAGGTTGTACACCTAAAAAATATTACAGTATTTTTTCTCTTCAATACATATCTAGGTTTTTTTTCTGACTTTTCCTTACAATCAACTATTAAATCAGCCTAAATTTATTTTAACATTTGGTATGAGATAAGAATGGAACTTTAAGTTTTTTGTCCAAATCATCAGTAGTCACAAGATCAATTACTGCAGTCAGTCCTTTACCCATTGATAAAAAATGTTTTGTTTTTCAATGTACTTACTACATTATATTTGACTGTAAAATAGTAAATAATATTATTATTACTTGACTGTATAATATAATTAAATAATTTATCTGTCTTCCTCAGATCCTTGAATATAATAGCTTTCTAATACAATTTAAAATCTAGGAGTGCTGTGGTCTTCTTGCCAAGAATCTTTTTTTAATTTTATTTATTTTTTTTTCTTTATTGGTTAAGGTATTACATATGTGTCTTTATCCACCCCTTGCCAGCCCACCCCCCTCTCTCATGTCCTTATCCCCCTGGTATCTGTGTCCATTGGTTATGCTTATGTGCATGCATACAAGTCCTTTGGTTGACCCTACCTTCCCTCTGAGGTTTGATGGTCTGATCGATGCTTCTCTGTCTCTGGATCTGTTTTTGTTCATCAGTTTATGTTGTTTATTATATTCCACAAATGAGTGAGATCATGTGATATTTATCTTTCTTTGACTGAATTATTTTGCTTAGCAACTTTTTCACAGGACTTTTCTCATCTTTCAAAAGGATATTATACTAAATTCTTGAATTTTTTTGCCAGGGATTTATATCTTTAACTTAATACTAAAAATGTATGCCAAAATATTATACTACTCACCACTCACTCTAATAATTTTTGTATAATTTTAGGTGCTCATTTGTTCTCAAGAAACTTCTGAAAGACTGTTCTTTGGTTACATAAAAATATGTGCTATATAGGATGATTTTTGCTGAGTGGTAGTCAGCTATTTTAAAGTTGTAGATATATCTATCTACAGAAACAGTATTCATTTTTCCAGTTCTCAAAAATGTAATAAATTATTTTTAGTTTACAAACCATACATTTTTACCTCATTGTCTAATTTTCATTAAAATCGACCATTTAAGTTGTATGTTGCCAGAGAGAGAAAGGACTTTCTACATCCAGTGTTCTTACTCATCTAACCTATGTTCATAGTCCATATTTCTCCTTCCATCCCTAATGTGCATTCATTAGTCATGGTAGTGCATGAGGAAGAGGTTTTACATCCTATTATATCTGGTAGCAAGTTTTTGGTACATGCCTCCATGTGTTCTCAACCTCCACGAATATGTTCAAGGAGCGGGGAAGCCTGAAATTATTACCAATTGCTAAATCTATATAGTGGCATTAAGAACATTTTTCATTTGTGTGTTTTTAGATACTGTCCAAAAATGGAAGACGCTGATGATGCCTTGCCATACTAGCAGTCAGCAGATATGCGTCACTGCAGATTGCCCAGGACCAAACCAGAGAGGGTCGGACCTGCAATACCACCATTTGTCCACCATCCAGAACTGAAATATCATTGCTGCTATGAACACATTAACAACTGTTGGACATAGAAACCGGGACTCAAAAGAACTGTTGGCCCAGAAAGAAACTCACTATAGACTGATTCATTTGCCTCTCAGCATAACTATTATTGCTTGTCTCATTTTCGGTTCCTATAAGTGTATTCCTAGTATCACATGAGCTCACTCATCTAGGGGAAAAGATGAACAACATAGACTGAAGAACAAGAACAGCATTGATCAGACTGTCAGACCTCAGAGGGAAGGTAGGGGAGGGTGGGGACAAGGGAGATAGATCAACCAAAGAACTTGTGTGCTTGCATATGAGCCTAACCAGTGATCACGGACAACAGGGGGAGGTGGGCTTGCGTGTGGGGGGGTTTGGGAAGGGAACGGGGGGAGGGGGTTGATGACAAATATGTGATACCTTAATCAATAAAGTAATTAAAAAAATGCATGACAAAATTTCATTTGTAGCACAAATGTACAATAAATATAAAAAATTGTTTTGAATGAAATCACATATTGGTGAGTTTATACAACTTATTCAGGATGAAAGACATTGGATTTTGGATTTTTTCAGCTGTTTTAAATCTAAAACAAGAAAAATACCAAAAGCTTTTTGTTTTCTTGCCTTTCCATGCTTATCAGCTACAGGACCCTTTCATCCTGCGAAGACTTATAATTATACATCTCCTTATCTATACTCATTTGCTATTGCTTAGTAAGCAAGCACAGTGGGCAATTAGACCTGATGGTGTCTCAGGGACAAGAGGTCATGCAATGCATCGACCATGTCTTCACAATACCAATGGAGGCCTTGATGTTCTGCTTCAAAGCATCCTTCTTACCAAATCTTGATGCTTATCCTCCATTTTCTTATTCACCAAAAAGTAAAGGTAAGTTCAGGATATATTGGATCTGGGGATGAGTATTCATTTTATGTGTTGACAGAGTCAACCTGACCTTACTGAGGTGATGATTTGCTAGATGAATCTATGTTCCACAAGCTGCTTAAGATACATTGATATAGATGAGGCAAACTTATAAGTCCATTAGCTCTCTCTATATGTATACCTCCATGAAGATTCAATTTTCAGATACTTTCCATATAATTCTTTCTCCTTAATTAGCTAGTACAAATAAATTCAATATACCCAGTATATTCATCTTAATAAATAAATGTTTTCCTAAAGGTCTTTGATAGTATAATTCTATAATGAATTACTATTACAATCATTTTTGGACTTGGTTATTAAACATATCAACTATTGCTATAATAATTGGTTCAATGTAGAGTATAGAAGGAAAAGGAAGAGTGGGGGAATAGAAAATAATGCAGTTGGGAGTATTTCTAGAACTCCTTCCCACAATATGAAAATTAAATAGCATTTCGTTTTAAACGTGTCATTCACCTGTTCTGTGAAACATTTCTGTTATAACTGTAGAACTTAATACTCAAATGTTATAGCTATGCATATTTGAACACTTATTTTAAACTCTCTGTAATAAACCAAGGACAGTAATTGTGTCAGATCCTGTTCTTAGATCAGGGTACAGTTCTCTTCCACTCTTCCAGGATCTGGTTTGAGAGCATTTCATTTCCCTTGTGACATGACTGCTGAAATCACCAGACAAGAGGAAGAAGTAAAGGAGGTCATGGCAGGTTTAATACTATGCAGTCAAATGTTCTTTCTTGCTGTTTCCCTCAACTAATCCTGAGTCTTTGGAGAGGTGACTTGGGTGAAGGGGTCATTTCTAACCCCAGAACTGTTTTTAGACCACCTGTCACTTTTCTAATAACAATAGTAATAATGATAATGATTACAATAGAACAGCTACCACTTACTACTGCTTGCCGTGCTAATCTCTTCTACATACCACTTTCATTTAATCCTCACAGTATGTTGAGTTAGATATGATTACTACTATTTTACTAATGAGGACCCTAAGGCTTATAAAAATTAAGCAACTCACTCAAGGTCCCAAAGCAAGTAATTTGTGGTCAGAATTTAAATTCATGTTTGTCTGTCAATTAAGCCTGTTCTCTTCCCACTGTGTTATGCTACAGTGGCTGCAAATGCATTAAGTGGTGGGGACTATGAAAATGCCACTTCCTTTCATTAATAGTAACAAAAAACAAACAAACAAACAAAAACAACCAAAGACATTTATTAAAATAAGAACAGGCTTAGTGTAAGGAGTTGCTTACTGATAATTCTCTTTTATTTCACTAAAAATGTTCAGATCTGCTTTAATATATATAATACTTATGGAATTCGTATATGTCTGTTGAGTCAGGATGGAGTCAATTCATATAAAATATTGTCTCATTTTAAATAACTTTTAAAATATCTTTTTAAATAACTAAGTATTATTGATGTAAAGCCAAAAGGTAATCCTACATAATAAAAAGGTAATATGCAAATTTCATCACTCCGCTACGCCCACGATTGGGCCGGCTGGAGGCGCTGGGGGCAGGACTCAGGGTGGCTGATTGGCTGGTGGGAGGAGTGGGGGGCGGGGACTCACGAGTCCCCGCCCCCCGCTCCTCTCACCGGCCTAAACGGGAGGACCCATGGGGCCAGCAGAAAGCTCCGATGGCGGAACTTGGGGTGGCAGATTGCATGGCTGCCGGCATCAATTTTCCGCCAGCACCAGTTTTCCTCTGGCCACCTGCTGATTGGAGCACCTCCAGCCAGTGCCATCGGCCACCCCGAGTCCCGCCCCCAGCCTTCGGGAGGAGCTCCGATCGGCGGGTGGCCAGAGGAAATGGTGCCAGGTGGCCAATCGAGCTGGTGGGAGGCGCTCCGGTCAGCGGGTGGCCAGAGGAAAACTGGTGCTGGCGGAAAACTGGTGCTGGCAGCCAGGTGAAGGAAAGCCTATTGCACGATACTTTGTGCAACGGGCTTCTAGTTATTTTATAATTTTCCCAATAAATATTTCTGCATGTATGTTTATGTGATTAAAATAAGGCACTGTTTGTGCCATAAAATTTTAATTAGTTAATATTTATAAAATAGTTATTAATTATATGCTATGAAAAATGAGAGATTTAGATCACTTACATGGCCTTTCACTTCCAATAGTTTGCGGACAATTCTGAGCACAGAATGATATTTTACCATTCAGATATGAGTTATAAATCCTTTAAGAAAGAGTAATAGTGAAAAGGAAAATGTCAATAAAAATAGATAGATACCACTGAATTGACGAAAGTGCATACCATTGGGGGAAAAACACACAAAAAAATATATCTCCAATGCTACATAGCAATTTACCCAACTTAGGCATGCAGGGATGTTCACAGATCATTTCACATGTGGAATAGAGCTGTGTTATGGGAAATACATTCAAAGATATTCTGGTGTTGAATGATTTGATGAAATTTATTATAAATGATTCTGTGAAACAGGTATGACTATGGCCAATGGAATTGGAAGTAGTGCACTGTGTGTGCTTATTAGAGAATGAGAAAATTTTGTTAAAAATTGCTATTACCAATTAGAATATGACAGGGTATAATGGGAGTGTATGTGCCTGGAAGAATAAGTGTTACCCACTGGAACAGTAAATGTTTCCCAAGAGATAGAGAGGCACAAAATAGAAGCAGAAATATGGTGAAAATGGCAACAGTGCTTGTGGGCATTATTAATACACCTAGCTTTTACTGCATAATTTTGTGGTGTGTGTTATTTCAAAAATCTTAGTGGGTTTACAACAATAAACACTTACTCCTTATTCACACATAGGCTGTGTGTTGATTATGGCTTTGCTCCAGACTGTATCTTCTCACACTGAGACCCAGATTTAAAAAGCACTGCCTAGCCCTACCTGGTTTGGCTCAGTGGATAGAGTGTTGGCCTGCAGACCAAAGGGTCCCAGGTTCGATTCCGGTCAAGGGCAGGTACCTCAGTTGCAGGCTTCTCTCTGGCCCCAGGCACTGATTGGTCTTGTGCAGGAGGCAACCAATTGATGTGTTTCTCTCACATGTATGTTTCCCTCTGTCTTTCCCTCTCTCTTCCACTCGCTCCAAAAATCAATAGAAAAATATCCTCTGGTGAGGATTAAAAAATAATAATAAAATAAAAAAAAATAAAAAAGTACTGCCTAGTCCTGGCCAGTGTGGCTCAGTTGGTTGGGCGTCTTCCCATGCACCAAAAGGTTGGATGTTTGATTCAGGTCAGGACACATGCCAGGGTTGCAAGCTCAATCCCTGGTAGGGGGTGTGCAGGAGGCAGCAGATGGATGTCTCACTCTCATAAAGATGTTTCTTTCTTTCTTCTTTCCTTGCTTCTTAAAAATAAATTAAAAGAAACACATAAAAAAGTACAGCCTTTGAGCCTTGACCAGTGGGGCTCAGCTGGTTGGAACATCGTCCCCTACACCAGAAGGTGGTAGATTCCATTCCTGTTAATGTAACTTACCCAGGCTGCGGGTTCAGTTTCTAGTCTGGGCATGTTATACCTTTGAAACATGTTATTCCAGGAAAAAGTGACACAAGAGACTGAGCTGACCCAGGCAATTATTATAAAGCTCCTCAGACCTATCAAAAGTCACATCCAGAAAAAAGTAAGTCAAAGACCAATCCTGCTAATGGTGTGAGGAAGTATAGAAAGATGTATAGCAAGAGAGCATATAGCATAATCCTTTTACAGAAAAGGGGGGAAAAATCGTTAACGGGAGTACACTTTACCATAGGAGTCTTCTTTTTTTCTCTCTTCTCACACTTCTACAAGAATCTTGAAAATATGCCTCCCCAGCCCAGGTTGTTTTGGATCAGTGGATGGAATGTCGGCCTGTGGACTGAGGGGTCCTGGGTTCCATTCCAGTCGGGGGCACACGCCTGGTTTGCAGGCTTGGTCCCTAGTGGGAGGCATGCAGGAGGTGGCCCATAAGTGATTCTCTCTCATCATTGCTGTTTCTATCTCTCTCTCTCCCTCTCACTCTCTCTCTGAAATCAATAAAAATAAATAAATACTAATTGAAAAAACAAAAATACACATTCCCAAATTTATCTACCAATTTAGGTTGAAACCTAAATTTTTTATTGTAAGAGCTTAAATAATTACTCACATAAATTATAAAATTTATTTTAGAATAAAGTTAGCATTTTAAAGTAAGCTGACTTTACAATCCTCATACACAGTTCGCATTATATATTTTTAATGCAAATGAAAGTCAAAATCCACCCCTGATTCTGGATTTCAGAGACAGTAAAATCTTTCCCCAGAGGGACATACAATTATATAGGCAATCAAAACTTCAATAATGGTGTGTCTCTAAAAGAAATACATAAAGAAGGAGGCCCTTTAGAATAAAAGCTTTGAACATTTTTCAATCATATGTGCAATGGCATTGAAGCACAAAGGACAGTGTTGCTGAAAAGGCTACCAAAGCCTATGCTGTTATTTCTGAGTTTCTCAATGTAAAAGAGAAGCAAATTAGAATAAGCACATTTTTGATGTCTAATAATAATGCAGGGAAGAAATAATATTCATAAAGGAGGAAC
Organism: Cnephaeus nilssonii; assembly: GCF_951640355.1. Taxonomy (NCBI): domain Eukaryota; kingdom Metazoa; phylum Chordata; class Mammalia; order Chiroptera; family Vespertilionidae; genus Cnephaeus; species Cnephaeus nilssonii. The sequence goes on along the minus strand of NC_137074.1, from coordinate 26,374,182 downwards.
AATGGGAAATGACTGTAACTTTCACTTTACCGACTTTGAAATCAATGTTTAAAATATTTCAATACAGAAGTTATTTGTACTTTATGAAAAAGAAGTACTTTCTTCCTGAAAGAATATGGCTAAGTAAATGTCTATATTGAATGTTTATGTTAAAATACATAGGCATATATAAAATACACTAAAGATATTTTATGCATAAAGGAAACAATGTGTATCACTATATACTATGAACAATTCATTAATAATTTGTAAAAGTTTCAATTTGCTTATTTATTTACTTTGCTTAAACATACATAGTCATGCGTTCATTTGCCAACATTTTGCTATAGGTCAAATGGACAAAGAAGTCCATTGAATTACAAATGGGTTCCCTGGCTCATTTTTTCTGGTGCTAAACCACCATCTTTATTTCAGTAACTCCACTGAGTTTTCTTCAAGTAGGATGAAAATTAAAAAGCTTGCAGAACAATGTGTGGGACAAAGCCTTCTGGAACTTAATGACATTTTCCTAATCTATTTTTCCAAATATATTACATAAAATGTCAGAATTTTGAAAATTAAAGTACAATATGCACCTCTGTAAATGTATCATATCCTGCAGATTTAAAAATTAATATTTTGCCACATTTGCTCTAGGTTATTCAACCATGTGTCTGGTCATATTTTAGCTATTACTAATAGTGTTCCAATGAATAAACTTGGATGTTTTGATTTCCAAAGAGAACTGTGAGTGTATCTTTTAATGATACCTTTTAAACTTTATATTTTCTAAATCTATAGCTAATAAATTACAGAGCAATGTATTAAGTGAATATTTACCAAAAATATGTCAAGTCAATAAGAACATAATTCTAAGAACTGGTAGAATAGGTTTCTTTATTTCCCTTAATTACAAGTATAAAAGCTCATTTTTATAATATTGTAGAGGCCTGCTGTGTGTATCAGAAATTAAAAATTGAATGCATTTGAAAATCTCAAGATGGAGACAGTATATTAGATCAATATAGTAGTATCATATACATAATAATCACTTACTTATATTTGATCAGTTTTTTTAACATTACTGTCAATGGAAAGAGTCAGTAAAAAGTGTGCACGTCACTATACATATCTATTATCATATTCACTTTTATTATTCATTATAAGATTGCATTGTTTCATATATAAAGAAAATAGGTCAATTATCTGATTTATAGAGACTTTTTTAGCATATTCAATTGTCAATCAGTTTTTCAAAAACTCACTATGCCCTTGAACACTATTTGAAAAGTGAGCCCCTTGAGTCCCTAAACTTCTTTAAAAAATGGTTGGAGGAAAAAGATCAGGACCTAAAGTCTCCAAAGAAAGAAAATTTTTGTAAACCAGAAGTAGCTTTGGAAGCTCAACAATAATAGCTGTAAATATATGCCAGGCACCTTACAGTGAACTTTATACTATGTATTTCTCAATTTTACAATTTACAGAATGTTTCATTTAATCCCCTCAAGAAAAACCTATGGGATAGGTGATGTTATCTCCATTTTTTAGATGAACATAACTAAAAAGTTATGCATTTTGTTTGAGATCACAAAACAGGAACTTCAAAAGGCAGAATCCATCTGAATCCATTTGATAGAAGAGCCTATGTTTTAATTTTGCATTTGTGCACTGCTTAGTATGTAGCTACTTATTAGTCAAGATTCGCCTATGAAATAGAACCAACAGGAGAGAGAGAGGGAGGGAGAGAGAGAGAGAGAAAGACTTATTATTAGGGATCATCTGAAAATTCTGTGATGTACTGTCTGCAAGCTAGAAACCTAAGAGAGCTGGTGGTCCAATTCCAGTCCTAGTCCAAAGGCCTGAGAACCAGGTGTAAGTCTGTATAAGGGCAGAAGAAGATCGATGTCCCACTTCATCACTCACAGGAGTGAATTCTCCCTTTCTCAGTTTTCTTGTTTTATTCAGGCCCTCAAGAGATTGGGTCATGTCCTCCCACATTTGGGAGTACAATCTACTTTACTCAGTCTACTAATTCAAGTGCTAATCACATCCAGAAATTATATCCAGAAATAATATATAACAGAATACCCAGTCAAGCTGACAGACAAAATTAACATCATCTGTGAATAATGATAGTTCTATGTCTTCTTTTCCAATTTGTATACCTTTTATTTCTTCTTCTAGTCTAATTGCTATGGCTAGCACTTCCAGTACTATGTTGAACAGGAGTGGTGAAAGTGGGCATCCCTGTCTCATTCCTGTTCTTAGGTGAAATGGTGTTAGGTTTTGCCTATTGAATATGATGTTGGCTGTAAATTTGTCATATAAGGCTTTTACTATGTTGAGGTATGATCCCTCTATTCCCAGACAGGGAACATGCCAGGGATACTGGCTTGATCCCCAGTGGGGGCCATGAAAGAGGCAGCCAATTATGACTTCCTCTCTCATTGATGTTTCTATTTCTCTATCCCTCTCCCTTGCTCCTTCTCTAAAAATCAATAAAAATATTTTTAAGAGAATAATAAGCTCATAATTCCACCTAACATGATACAACTATTCTGCTTACAACCCAAAATAGACTACACATTCCCAGGAGAGGAAATTAAGTACTTATTTTAAACACTAGAGGCACAGTGCACAAAATCCATGCACGGGGGGTGGGGGTCTCCCTCAGCCCAGCCTGCACCCTCTCCAATTTGAGACATCCCTCTCACAATCCAAGACTGCTGGCTCCCAGCTCTCACCTGCCTGCCTGCCTGATTGCCCCTAACAGCTTCTGAAGGCCAGCCTGATCACCCCCTAAACACTCCCTTGCCAGCCTGATCGACGCCTAACTGCTCCCCTGATGGCCCGATGCCCCTAACTGCCCTCCCCTGCCAGCCCAAATGCCCCTCACTGCCCTCCCCTGCTGGCCTGGTCCCCCACAACTGCCCTCCCCTAAAGGCCTTATCTCTACCAACTGCCCTCCCCTGCAGGCCTGTTTCCCCCCCCAACTGCCCTCCCCTGCTGGCCTGGTGCCCCCCAACTGCCCTCCCCTGCAGGCCTGGGTCACCCCTAACTGAACTCCTCTGCAGGCCTGATCCCCCCAACTGTCCTCCCTTGCAGGCCTGGTCCCTCCCAACTTCCCTTCCCTGCTGGCCTGATCACCCACAACTGCCCTCGCCTCCTGGCCATCTTGTGGTGGCCATCTTGTTTCCACATGGGTCGGCCATCTTTGACCACTTGGGGGCAGCCATCTTGTGTGTTGGAGTGGCGGTCAATTTGTATATTACCTCTTTATTATATAGGATTATTGTATAGGATGGTTTTGCTTACTACACTTAAATTATTATCTTTGTAGTGGTACTGTGGTTTTGTGTGTGTGTGTGTGCTTTTAATTCACTTCATAGATGTTTTAATTATAGCATTTTACAAAACAATGCATAATTTTATTTCAAATTATTTGTTGATTAGAGTCCAATAAAGTGAAAAAAAAACTTTCTTGCAACTTTTAAAACTTGCAGAAATTTAAAAAGAAAGGATTGTTTTGTGTGTTTTGTTAACCCACTCCTTAGTAAATAAAATGTTTTGTAAGCCATTTAGGAACGTTAAATCTCCTCATATAGGTATTCTCTCAGTGATGAAGAGTAAGTATTCAAATTTTAATGTTATGGTCTCGTGTGTCCAGTAAAATGTTATTGGTATGATTGCACCAGGCTATGTTATGTATATATGTAATTCTGTTCAATCTACTGATTTCTAATGTATAGTCAAAAAAAATATTTTATTTAAATTTTGGCTATGTGCATTTAAGCCTCAGTATTAAACTATATGAAAAATGTAAACCAAATAAAGCTTCCATGGATTTTATTTTGAAATTGTTTTCATATGGTAAAAAAATTCTAAATTTGTGAATCATTTAAGAGTATTTCCTTGTTTATAGTATCAACACCATCTGCATAGAAAATAAAAATAAATGCTGTAATTTTTTTATGAATGAATTTTCCTATATCCTTACAAATACACATATTTTGTCAATGAATACACCACAAAATATTGATATGTTAAAGTTAACACCTTCAACACCTTCTAACCAAGAACAGGCTAAAGTCTGTTTAAAACTAACTATTTGGTTAGAGATGGTGCTTCAAAATAAATATGTTAACATTATTATAATATCAAATTTCTTGATGTTTTACCCATGGGCAAAAAAAAGAGTTTAATTTTTCAGTCAGTTTTCAACATCTTGTGTTAGAGAATAAATAGTATTAGAATACTCATTAAAATAAAGATTATTCTAAGATCAATTTGTACAAAGTTCAGTTCATTATGAATATTTATTCATATTGATATCACTATGTGTAACTTGCCAATAATAACTCTTTCCCTTATTATACTTTTTTAGATGTACTTTAGAATTATTTTTAAACATATTTATTTGCGGTGTTTCAGGAAACAAGATAACATTAGTCAGTTCATTTTAGACTTTTCTTCAAAACACCTGTGGTAGCTTTTTATTTAGATTGTTTGTAAACCAGGTTTTTACTATGATTTATGATAACACTATCAGCAGAACTAACTTAATTTCCAGAACAAATAATAGACCCATACTCTGAGTCAAATTTTTGAAAACAACTCCTTAAATCAAACCAATCTTAGATTCTATAAGGCTTGATGATACATTTAATTACATTGCAGGTTTATGTGGTTCTTAACTTCATGAACTCATGAAAAAACATCTGGTTTGCTATACTAAAATCATATTTTTATTTCTCATTTCTTCTGTAATGGAGTTGATTTAATGGTGGCGGTTTTGACTTTTATACTGATGGACTCTTTTAACTTGTCATCTGATACACCATATGGGGCCTAGGTGACAATGATGTAATATTTAAAAAATGAATGGTGACAACCATATTGATTTAATATCAGACATCTTAGATTAGTCAGCACTGATGCTTTGTAGTACTCACCTGTTTGTAAACTTGATTTCTATTGACAATATTCTCTTCATCCACCAATGTGGCAGAAAACCATGTGATTTAGTGATACCTGCCACCTGATTTTCTTTATATATATAATTAGCGCTAACATTAATTTTATATATTTTTGAAAGTTTTAAACCAAAACAGAAAATTGGCCCTAGATGGTTTTGCTCATTGGATAGAGCATCAGCCTGCAGACAAAAGAGTCTCAGGTTCAATTCCAGTCAATGCCAGGGTTGTGGGCTCGGTCCCCAGTGTGGGGCATGCAGGAAGCAGCTGATCAATGGTTTTCTCTCATCATTGATGTTTATATCTATCTCTCCCTGTCTCTTCCTTTCTAAAATCAATAAAAAATATTTTTAAAAAACCAAAAAATTGAATTAAAAGGAAAACCTTTAAATTCTTCAAGACTACCTTTCTTATATTTTGGTACTGGGTATTTAATAACCTCATACATTTACTTAAAATTTGTTCCATATCAAGTAGTATTTTAGTTTTGATCCAGAATATTTCCTTCTCCAGCAAAGTATTTACCTTTTACTTCTGTATATGACAAGTTGGTCAAAGAAGAATAAAGTTGTGGAGGAAAGGAATTTGTGAATAAAACAGAAAAGAAAACATAAGAAAAAAGAAAAAAAATTGTGTGTCTGTATGTACGTGCATTTGTTTGTGAGAGAGAGATAGAGTAAAAGTGGGAAAGAGAAAGAGATTAAAGACTTAAGAGAGAAAACTTAGATGATTGTTCAAAAAGAAAAAAGAAAAGATTATTAGTGCAGTGCTAGGATTTATATTGAGATTAGAGTGCAGGATGATGTATATTTCTAGTAACTTAAAAAGCAAGTTAATTTATTAGCCAAATTTTTAATATATGAATGTATATTCCTTCAAAATATGCCTCATTTTAAATGTGTTCTTTAAATGATTAGTGATTTGAGATCTCATGTCTATGTATCCAAAACAATATGTAAAATTTAAAAATATTACTTTCAACAAAATCCCACTATATATATTGCCTATGCAACATATGATGGAAACCATTGGAAGTATGGTCTCAAACCATTGGGAGTGTAGATTACGAGAGACTAAATGGTTACTTCATAGAATAAAAGTCTTATACTATAGATATGTAGAAGGAGAGATTAATGTTTTTAGGTTCATTTGAAAAGATTTCTTATAGGAATTATCATGTGAGGAACATTTTTAATATGATTTTGAAGGATGCATATATCTATATGCATATAAGACATTTTAATAATTTTGAAAGGGAATATAATGGGAAATAATACCTTTCATGGACAAGAAAATATGGAGTAATAAAACATATATAAGAGTATAATGTATAACTGAGTTACAACTGACTATTTTGAAAAGTCCTAGAAACTTTTGTTATGTAAGAAAATATAATTATGCCTCCAGAATGAACAGGAGTCTATTTTTCTCTGCTTATTTGCAATATTATGTACCTTTCACTTACCTTTCTTTTTTATCTTGATCAGCAGGTTTATTTGCATCAAGACCCACAGTGACTACACCGCAATGTGTTTCTTACCAGGGTCCAGCAACTTTAGTCATTAAATCCACACGTGGTCACTTTATAGGAATTCCTCCTGAAACCCATTGCTGGGAAGATCACATCTCCTCTACAGAGGTCATGAAATGAGCTTTTCAAAGTACTTTATTACCTAACTAGACATGCATTGCTAAAAATCAAAGCAAGTTCTCATAAGACAGAAAGTCTGATGACTTATTTTTTATATAGTTTCAAGCAGCCTAGATGCCCTGCTTTGGGTGACTCTCTGAAAAACTAGTTCCTAGAATTCAACAGAGGTACTCAGAATTGACATATGAAAGTCAACAGAGGTACTCGGAGTGAAATGTCCTACCCAGGACACTCAGATGTGATTGAATATGTGAGTGAGTCAAAATTGTCTTGTTCCTTCCTCCCTATATCTTGCCTCTGAACCTCCTGGAGCTCATGGGCTTTCTCTGGGTCCGGAGGTTCTCCCTAAGGTACAGAACAACACAGTAATTTGCCAGTGGCTTCAGTTATGAATCGCCATAAGATTATTTAGGATGCATTCCAAATTCACTGAATCTTTCAAACCTTCGCTGGTAGGACAGGGATTATGAAAACATGGGTCATTGGGAATTTATGCCATTGATGAAGATTCTCCAGTTTAGAATATTTTTTTCTGCTTACTTCTCAGTCAAAATGTACTCAAACATGGTCTTGTTCCTGCTATTTTCCGAAGCACTGTTAAAATAAAGATGAATCTGCACCAATGAGCTTACCCTGTAAGGTAATGCATTAAAAGTCCATTTTCTCGGAAACACCCTTAATGAGTGACATTAATTGAAAGAAATTTGGGCACTGTGGAAATATAGTGAGGTTGATTATTTAGGACAGGTGATTATTTTAAAGGTCCTGAAATATAGCACATGACATGGACAGCTATCATTCTGCTTTTATAGGCTCTAACATCATCCATGTGGAACAAATTAAATAGTTTCTCTGTCAGTGGCATTGAGAAGAAACTTATATGTAGTTATAATGACATATAAATAACTTCCAATATTACCTTTCAATTTCAAATACCAGTCAGTGTAAATGTAAATGAGTATGTTTTCAAGCAAAAGCATATTGAAGTGATTTTCCTTCATGATACTTACAAAATATTGATGAGATGAAAGTATGCATGGTAGAAAGTTTCTGATTTAAAAAAAAACACATGCTTGCACAGCTTAATACATTTCAAAAAATAAGTACTTACTAAACAAAATTAAATAATTCAATAGGGTTTTAAAATGAGAAACTCACAGATTGAACAAAATAACTGAAAACATATTGAAATTTGTAATATATTTGTATAAAATATTTACCAAAAATTTTATATGTAGCCCAGATTAGTTGTTCTACTGTGCTTGTCTAGATTATAAGCAGTATATGTTGCACATTTACACGGTTACCCTCTTGTTTGGTGTAATTTGCTAATTTGGAAGAGAAACACAATTTTAAGAAGATGACTCTTGCATATGCATATTATTATTCATATTGTAACCTTTCACTCATGTGTAAGAGTTGAGATTTTATTTAGGAGCGATAAAGTGTACATAGAATACGATGAATATGCCCTGGACATTGTGGCTTTGTTGGCTGGAGTGTTGTCCCACACACTGGAAAGTTGCAGGTTTGACTCCCGGTCACGGCACATACCCAGGTTTCAGTTTCCCTCAGTCGAGGTGTGTGCGGAGGCAACCAGTGTTTCTCCTTCACGCCGATGTTCCTTTCTCTCCCTCTCTCTTCCTCTTTCTCTAAAATTAATTTTAAAAAATCTTCCAGTGAGGATTTAGAAATTTATATATGATGAATATTGTAGTAATTATTATAATAACAATATAAATAACATGTTTTGAAATTTCCAGAGATGAATCTAGAAAGGCATATTGGAGGATGGAATTGTTTATTTAAACATTAACACCCCTATGTTCATAGCAGCTTTATTTACAATAGCTAAGATCTGAAAACAGCCCACATTCCCATAAGTAGATGAATCAATAAAAATACAAAACAACCTGTGGCACATTTACAAATTGAATACTATGCAGCTATAAAAAAGAAGGATCTCTTACCTTTTGAGACAGCATGGAGGGACCTGGAGGTGATTATGCTAAGCGAAATAAGACCATCAAAGAAAGACAAATATCACATGATCTCATGTATATTTGGCATCTAATTAAAAAAAATTGGTGAATAAAATAGAACCAGGCCCAGCTGGTGTGGCCCAGTAGTTGAGCTTTGACCTATGAACAAGGAGATCAGAGTTCCAATCCAGGTCAAGAAAAATGCTGGGGTTGCAGGCTCAATCCCCAGTAGGGGGTCTGCAGAGGCAGCCAATCAATGATTCTCTCTCATGATTGGTGTTTCTATCTCTTGCCCTTCCTCCCTGAAACATACACACACACACACACACACACACACACACACACACACACACACACACACTGAGGCATGGAAACATAGAACAGACTGAGGGAAGAGCTCAGAGGGAAAAGGAATGGTGGGAAGAGATTAATCAAAGAATTTACAGGCATACATGCATTGCCCATGGACACAGACAATAGTGTGGTGAAGGCCTGGGGCAGGGTGGGAACCAAGTGAGGGGGGCAAGGGAAGAAAAAAGGGGGACATCTGTAGGATTCTCAACCATAAAAATATTTTTTAAAAGAATGGTGTACATATTGGTAGAAATACGGCATTTGAAGATGAAGGAAAAACATCGCAGAGATATGCAAGTGAGATACCATGTCACTTTTTCAGAGATATACAGGTTGGTTTTGGTATTGGGTAAACAAAAGTGAATGGCGACATATGGGTGGCAAGGAGAAATGTTGAATTCTGACTAGGACTTTGGCACAGAATGCTAAACCAATTGTGCAACACTTAAAATTTTACTCTGTATGGATTGTGCAGATTCACAATGCAGTTAAATCATGTGTTTGAACATAACTTGATTTCCTTAGGGTTGACTCTTATTTCTGCTACTTACTATATGTTTGAGGTGACCATATATCTTGATTTACCTGGGATATTCTGATGTATGTCAATAGAGTCAGATAAATAATTGTTAATGGCTTCCCTTTCTCTCTCAAACATGTGCTGGCTTGGATGATATGCTTACCTTAGGGTTTGTTTCATTTCTTTAAGATTTAGTTTTCTTAGCTAAATATAGATAATCGTCATAACTATTGCATGATATTGTTGTGAGCAGTAAATTATATAGATTATTTTCACAGTACTGAAAACCCAGATGGAGGAGATGAAGCAGGAGTGCCTGTAGAGTACTTAATTTGATATCATAGTGCAAACAAATGATATATGCTAATTATTATAATTTAATTATCACCAAGAAAAAAAAGTCCCAAATTTTTCAGTTCAGTTAACTGAAAAATCAATTCTAACACCAATCATTGGTGATTTGTAAACTTCTAATTGGCTAGACTATTGGCTAATTGTTACATTTAACTAGTAGTTTTAAAATTTCCTTTTTTCCCTCTCTTTTCTCTCTCATTCACACACACATACACACATATATATATATATACACACACACACACACAATCTATGAGAAATTATCTCCTAGTGATATTATATATTTAATATTATTCTAATAAATTTAAAAGGATACTCTTAACTTCTTGATTACTTAAATAAGGATTGTACCGTGGAATAATATAATTCAAGCAATATAAATTGGCAATCAAGGTGACAGTGATGGGGTGAAGATTTCCTGAACCCAAACCCATTAAAATTTTCGCGTTAGCATAATACTTATATGTTTCTGTACAAAAATGACTTTGAGATTTGTGAAGACATTAATATATATTCAATTAAGAAATAAAGCTCTCCACCAGCTAATAAAAACTTCAAAGAGAGTAATAAAAATATTTTGAAATCTCTTTATGTAAAATGGTGCTTAAACATTTTAATGTTCTAATTCTACTGTTCTGAGCTGTTGTTCTAATTAAAGTTAACATTTCTCAAAAAGCATCAGGATATTCCAGAATATTCTGATCTCTGTACTAACTGGAATCCATGCCACTTACCATTTATCTTCTTCATAGGTTCAATCTTCTTCAGAAACATTACAATTATATTTGTCCAAAGATAGTTGTTGGGACAATTTTTGTTATATTTTTAAATTCACTCCCTTGATATTGCTCTAGTGAGACTTTACAAAATACAGAGTATAAATCAATGTCCCTTTTTTAGTAGTCAGCAAAGGTCCTGACCAAGACATAAATGAAGTGCCTCCTAATTTGGGGAAGATCCCTAGTACCTCATATGCAGCAGTCAACTCATAAATCTCTCAAGGTGAAATTTGCTAACAGCCTCACTGGATGGTGTTATGGGCATGCCATCAATCAGAACATAAGTGGAAATGTGTAGCTTGAGTCTAAAAAGTTCTGCAGAAGAATTTAAGTTTCCCTTTCTCCATCTAATTTGTCCGAGTTATTAAAAGAGAGTGAGTCTTCCAGAAATGTAACCAGAGAATGTTCTGGGGATAATAAAACAAACAAGGTGGAGAAAAGAAAAGCAGATTAATTTTCCCTTTACTTGAGATGTTTTGTGGTCAAGGGAAAATGTAAAAATGTAAACCCAGCAGGCTTAGCGGTGAGTATTGATTTCCGCCAACTCTCTAGTTGTGTCAGATTTGAGTCTGTTTTGGATTATGATACCCTACAGCGATTTTTGCCACCAACACAAGAACAAATTCATGAATAGCATTTAAACTTTATAGATTATGAGTGTAAATTCAAGTTAAAGAGGTAGGAGACTTAAATGTAAATGAGCTATTTAGAAACCTCTTTTGAGTATGTTCATTAGTTGCATACTAATGAACATACTCAAAACAGGTTTACCTTAGGCATTTTAAGACTTGAAACTGACTCTTGAAATTTTGGGATCTCCATTTTAACCCTAGAAATTCATCCCAACTTAATAAACCTCAGGATTATTACTCAAACTCCCATGATTATTAAAGGAAGCATCGTCATATGCTACAGAATTACAAGTCCTTAATTGAGGAAGTTTGTTAGAAACATTGAGTTGCTGTTGTATTAGTTTTTTATTGCTGCTGTGAAAAATTACCATAAATTTAGCAGTTTAAAACAAACCATGTACACCTGAAACCTATATCAGCCTATTGACTAATGTCACCCTAGTAAATTTAATTTTTTTTAAAAAAAGAAGATTTTAAAATGCCACAAATGGCCCTAACCAGTTTGGCTCAGTGGATAGAGTGTCGGCCTGTGGACTGAAAGGTCCCAGGTTCGATTCCGGTCAAGGTCATGTACCTTGGTTGCGGGCACATCCCCAGTAGGAGGTGTGCAGGAGGCAACTGATCGATGTTTCTCATCTCATCATCGATGTTTCTAACTCTCTATCCTTCTCCCTTCCTCTCTGTAAAAAAAAATCAATAAAATATATTTTTTAAAAAAATAATAAAAATAAATAAAACTGCCACAAATGTATTGCAGTTCTGGGGGTCAGAATTCTGACACCAGTCTCACTGGGCTAAAATCAAGGTGTCAGCAGGGTTATGTTCCTTTTGGATACCTTCCTTCTCTTTTCTCCTTTTTCTTCCTCCTCTCTCTGGGGAGATTCTATACCATTGTGTTTCCCAGAGTCTAGAGGCGGCCTGCGTTTCTTGGCACATGGCCACTTCCTCCAACTTCAAAGCCACCAGTGGCCCATTGAGACTTTCTCACATCACATCACTGTGACTCTGACCCTCTGCCTCCCCTTCCACATCTAAAGGACCCTTGTAATTACATTATGCCCACCGGGATAAGCCAAGGTACTCCCTTATTGTAGTTATCTGATTAGCAAATTAATACTGTTAAAAACAGTCATCCTCCCTTGCCAGGGAACATAACATATTCAAAGTTGTTTTTATAGATACAAATAGGGACATATTTGAAGATTATTATTTTGACTACCACAGTTGTAAATTCAATAATTTTCCACAGGTGTGTTTTGTTTTGTTTATTCTGCTTTCAGCCATAATGTGACCAAGTTGATAACCCAGTTGAGTGTTTGGCTGCCCCTGCTGGGGACTCTGTGTGCCTTGGGAGAGACTAACCTTATTCTCTTATCTGGTTGGGTCTTGGATCCACATATGCTTCTTATGAACACACATCCATAGCCTGGTGAGATTTGGGACATGATCATAATTATTCATTTCACAATACTGTTTGGATACATCTTAATGTACACAGATAAAGCATTTCTAGGTGAGGGATGGGACTGTCTAAGAGAGAAACAGGAGCCAAAATAGAGTCACGCACTAGGGCTAATAATGAGTTAGAAATTTAGAGGAAGATCTAGTAGGAAAAATCACAAGGGATTGCTGGTATGTCTAGTGCAGCAGGCAATGTCAGGAGGTCCAAGTGTGAGAAACTGGGTATCTCTACAAAAATCGTAGCATGGAATTCAGAACTCAGGACCAAAAACATTAAGAGATTCAAACAGGAAGGTTGAGCGGTTGCATCAGAGATATTTATTTGCTCTTACCTGGGTCTATGGATCATGGTCTAGTCTATAGTTGGGGAAATTATTTAGAGGAAGTTGCAAATACCAGAGGAACTGGGTTGTAGATAGGGAACCCTAATAGGAGCTGTGGTATAGGAAGTTTTACTTTCTAGTAGTGAGAGTAAAATTTGGAAAAATTTAAAAAGTAAAAAGTTAAATAGTAAAAGGGAGGCCCTAAGTCAGGACAATTCTAGCAGCATACACTCATGACTGCATCCTGAGTGCTGAGTACAAGTTAACTTCATCCTTCTTCAGTCAAATGCATTTAAGAGGCAGAAGTTAAACTGTGGCTGATTTGAGCAGCCCGAGTGGTGGATTGAAAATATTTATAAGAACTTCTGGGAATGAGAGTCAGTAACTAGTGTCCTAAATAATAATTTCACATTGAATGCAGTATACCTTATATTATTGTTATATATATACATATATATATGCATATATATATATATGCATATATATATATATATGTATATATTCAATTATAGTTCACATCCAATATTACTCTGTATTAATTTCAGGTGTACAACATAGTGGTTAGAAAATCATGTATTTTATGGAGTGGTCCCCCCTGGTGTTTCCAGTACCCTCCTGGCCCCACACAGAGTTATTGTGATGTTATTGACTATATTCCCTATGTTGTCCTCATGACTATTCTGTAACTACAAATTTTACTTCTTAATCCCTTCACCTTTTTCACCCATCTCCCCAGGATCTCTCTGCTCTGACAACTACTGGTATTGTTTTTTTATTTATTTTGTTTACAAATTACAACTTTCAGAGCAGTGACTAGTTATTTTTCATGTTAATGTTCACTTATGGTGCCTAGAAAAAGTCTTTCAAGTTGTCCACTTTGGGAATTTGCTTTTTTGTTTCTCTGATTGTTGCATATTAGGTTGTTTCTAAATATATATTAACTTTACTTTTAACTATGAGTTTCTGAAGATAATTGACAACCTATAAATACAAGATTCTACGACAGAAAGAGGAGACTATGGCAAACTCACAAAGACAATATTTTAGGATAAAAAGAACTTTTAGCATTTTCAAATTCATAATTATTAGGCTACTTCTTATTTCAGCTATTCTTATATCATCATCATCATCATCATCATCATCATCATCACTATTATTAATTCTCACCTGAGGATGTGTGTGTGTGTGTGTGTGTGTGTGTGTTTTAACTGATTTTAGAGAGAAAGAGAGAGAATGAGAGAAACATTAATCAGATGCCTCCTGTCTATGCCCTGACCAAAGATCAAACCTGCAATCTAAGTATGTGCCTTGACTAGGAATAGAACCCAAAATCTTTTGATACACAGGTGACACTCCAACCAACTGAGCCATTTGGCCAGGGCTATTTCAGCTATTCTTGATGTTTATTCTTTGTTAACTAAATTCTTCAGATTTCAGAAACCATATGTTTATATCTGCTATTTTCTAGCCCTCTCTAGTTGTTCTAACTTGGAAGCAGTTTACTCATTGTTTCTCTGTGCATAATTTCAAGTATTTACTTATCAATTCAACTCTACACTTTTCTTTCTTAAACAAATAAAGTTTTACTGCTCTATTGGATAGTTTTCTTTCACAATGCAGTTTGATTTTAAAATTTCTATTGAAATATAATTGACATATAACATTGTATTAGTTTTAGATATATAACTAGTGATTTGATATATGTATCTATTGCAAAGTGATCACTACAATATGTTTAGTTAATATTCATCTTCTCATATAGTTACAATTGTTTCGCTTGTTATGTGAACTTTTAAGATCTACTCTCTTTGTATATTAAATATTTTAGCCTATCAAAGTAAATTCAATTATTCAATTATTTTCCTTTTGCACTGATCTCTAAAATGTCCTGGGTATTTTATCTATTCAGGTCTCAAGAAGATGGATGGTAGATAGATAGATGATAGATAGACACATAGATAGATAGATAGATAGATAGATAGATAGATAGATAGATAGATAGAGAATAACTGTACCAAAATTGTCCTGGCCAGTGTGGCTCAGTTGGTTGGTTATCATCTCATGCATCAACAGGTTACACACACACACACACACACACACACACACACACACACACAGTGCCAAAAATCTCTGAAATGTAAATCAATATTTGTGCATCTTGGAAAACACATAGGCATAAAGCAATTATGTAAAAAAACAAAACACATGATAAAATAAAAATATATTTTAAAATATAAAAGCTGTGTTTTACATAGTTCTGCTTTAAAATATTTGATCTTCATTATCTCCTAATATATCATTATTATTTCTTTTTCAGGTGAGATAATGACATCAGCTGGTAAATAGCAAAGATAAAATTCAGGTTGTCATCCAATTGCAATGTGTGTACTCATTCCTAAATATCACTTAATTAACTGGTGTAGAAGGAAAAATAGTATGAAAGCAAGTATTTATTTTTGATGTGGCAGAGAAAATTTCAACAAAGACATGCATCTTGATTTAGACTTTAAAAGGTGAATGTAATCTAGATACTGGGAATTAGAAAAACAGGCATTCAGATACAAAACCGTATCGCCAAGGCATGGAGATAAAAGCCCAGTGTGTTACTGAAGCAGTAAAGAACAAGTGCAAAAGTCTTACTGGATCATTCTACCCCACATTTGCTCATCTCAAATTCTATGCTAACCCTTTATCCAATGCCTTTCAGGTCCGGAATTACTTTTGGAGCAAACAAATTACTTTTACCCAGCATATATTTTCAGGACCTGATGCTAGAGTGGTTTGTTTTCCTTCATTTGTAAATAATACTGTGTCCTGAGGAAGCAATATTGGACCCACACTTTATATAAGAATATATTAGATTTTTAAATTACACGGTGTTGTATATGTCACACTCTAGCAGGCTCATTCCTGAAAGGATAAAGTTAGTCATGGAGAGAACACTTTCACTAGAAACACAAATGCCTGATAAATATACATGAGTAAATTAGTGAAATATGTATTGCTGAAATTAGACAGCCTACCAACGAGACAGAAAAGCCTTCTAAAAATGCATGAACTGTGCAAATGATCATCTTTTTATTGTATAGTCTAGCTTTTCATTTAATTTGCCACAAGGATGCCCATTAGGAAAATGCTTGTTTTGATATATACCACTCAAGTGTGAAAGTAACCTTTTGCTTTAATGCTTTATTCAAGAACTAGCCTGGTGTTTTTAATTGGCTAACGCTGCCGTAAAATTTGCAGTCTCCCAAAGAATATACTACTTCCAAAGTATAGCTCTGTTTTAATTTCTTCCATTTTAATGTAGCTTAATATCAAGTCTGTGTTTGCATCCCAGTTGTAATTAGGAAGTATAATCAGTGTAAAAATTTGAATGGTAGTTGTAGCTGCAGTATGCTAGGTCGTGAACATTCCCAACATTATAAAAATATTATTCCCAAATCAAAAAGAAGCCATGAGTGCCAAATACAGTTGATATGGAGATGCTGATTTTTAAAATTATTCCTGGTAACTATAGTTATTCTAATGTTTATGTAGCTAATTTTTCTTATCCTCCACTTTGTATTTTCTTCATTTATTTTCTAACACTATAGCCAGCTACAGGCATCTTTTTTTTTTTTTTTTCTGTTCCAACTTCAAAAAAACAGTCATGGTACTCATAAAAGAAATGTTAGATTATAATTATAATCTCCTTTTAAATAATTAGATTCTAATAGTCTTTTAACGTTAGTGATATGAAGTGCATACTATTTTAAAATTTCAATTAAGTTCAGTTGAATATTGTGCATATTGAGAAAGATGAACAGAACAGTAACAGGTGCTGTCCCCACATAACTGATTCTGGGAGATAAAATTCAGTTTCAGGTAAACTATACTGTATTTGTCATACCCAGCTATTGTGGATACCTGAGGAAACGAACTCTGAAATATTAATGTTATCTTACACTGTAGAATTATTTTCTACATAGGAAAGAGTTTTCAATATATTAAATTAAATTGTCAACTTAGAAATAATTGGAGAAATAAACATTTTATATGAAAGTATTATCATTGTGTAGGCACCGAAGGCACTTATATAAAATGTGGCCCATGAGCATTGTATGGTAGTGACAACCTGCACGCCCACTGGCCATTCTAGCCATTCACAATTGTCAGTTATATATATATTTTTTTGAAAGAGTGCACATTAGCTTCCTGCTGTGGCTACATGAATTGCAAAGCTTGGGACACAAACAACAATGTGGTGAGTGCCAGAGAGAGAGGTCTGGGTGGAAGTGGATAAAAGGAGGATGGGAATGAGGGACATCTGTAATAATACCAACAATAAAAATAACATAATTTAAAAACATTATTGTATAATTATTCATAAAAGCAATTAATATAAACTTTAAATCATGTGTAACATTATTTTTTTTTTATTTTTTATTATTATTTTGCACGTGACCTAAAGATTTGTGCCACCGCAAAATTCCTGTCTAAATTCAGATTCCCAATGCAATGGTATTAGGAGGTGGTGCTTTTTAAAAATATATATATATATATTTTATTGATTTTTACAGAGAGGAAGGGAGAGGGAGAGAGAGTTAGAAACATCGATGAGAGAGAAATATCGATCAGCTGCCTCCTGCACACCCACTACTGGGGATGTGCCCGCAACCAAGGTACATGCCCTTGACCAGAATGGAACCTGGGACGCTTCAGTCCTCAGGCCTACGATCTATCCACTGAGCCAAAGCGGTTAGGGCATGTGGCGCCTTTTTGAAAGGTATTTAGGTTATGAGGCTACACCCTTATGACTAAAATTAGTGCCCCCTATAAAAAGCACCCCACGGAGATCCCTGAGCTCTCTGCCATGTGAGGATGCAATGAGAAGGTGGCCAAATTTAAACCAGAGAGAAGGCTTTAAGCGGACACCAAGTTTGCTGGCACCTTGATCTTGGAATTCCCAGCCTCTGGATCTTTGAAATATAAATGTTTGCTGTTTAAACCACACAGTCTACAGTAATTTGTTATAGCACCCTGAACTAACTAGGACACGTATCTTGGAAATTTGCTATGAAGATTAATATAAAATTCACTATTAACATTTTTCTTTAGGTATAACAACATATAAAACATTGGGGAACTAGGAAAACATATGAAAACTGCATCAAATTAACTTAGCCATTGTGGCATTTATTGAATATGTTTAAAGTTTTCATTTTTAAGCTTTTATTTATGTTATTTTTACAATGTTCATTAGAATAGTTGTAACATTTTATGCAGTTCTTTTTATTCTACTTCTTAAACTCTGAGCATTTTTAGAGATACATGTACTTTGAAAAGATAATTTCTAAAAACATTCTACTAATGAAAATAAAAATACTATATTTTATAAAAATTAGAGCAATATAAAGATGAAAACAAAATTTCTAATTCTAAATAAAGTATAGTAACTTACTATTAAATTTGACATATGAATACAAATAAAATATAATGAACATCAAATAATATCCTTTTGTAATATGCCTAATTGTTCAATTCTGTTTCATTAGCCTAATATCATGATGTTCAATGATCATTTAAAGCCATAGAGTATTTCTTTATTAAGATGTACAATGGTATTTGTATATATCCACATTGGTGAAAATTTAATGTTTTTCTGATTTTTATCATGAATAATGCTGAGATTCACATTTGTGCATATAAACTTTTGCCTACAATTCTAATTATTTTGTTACAATAAATTAAGAAGAAATATAAATCAAAACATATAAATTAAGATTCTATACATATGACATCCATTGGCCTTTCAGAAAAACTTACCTAATTACATCTTTATCATCATGAACTCAGGCACCACCAAACACTGAAATGTTTCAACTTAATTTTTCCAATGTCTTAGGTGATAAATGACTATTTTTATGCTAATAAGATTTCTTATTCTGAAAAATGTTGAAAATTGTTTACCAACTATTTTATTTTGACATTTAGAGATGTCTGGTCAATGTTTTTTCATAGGATCTGTAGCATTTTCCTATCATCATTTGTAAATTTTATATAAAACTAGAGTCCCGGTGCATAAAATTTGTGCACTCGTGGGGGTCCCTCAGCTCAGCCTGTGCCCTCTTGCAGTCCAGGAGCCCTCGGGGAATGTCCAACTGCTGGCTGTGAGGAGCAGGCCTAAGCCAGCAGTCAGACATCCTTAGCACTGCTGCAGAGGTGGGAGAGGCTCCCTCCACCACTGCTGCGCTTGCTAACCGTGAGCCCAGCTCAGGGCTTCTGGCTGAGTGGCACTTCCACTGTGGGAGCACACTGACCACCAGGGGGCAGCTCCTGCATTGAGCGTCTGCCCCTGGTGGTCAGTGTGTGTCATAGCGACTGGTTGTTCCACCGTTTGGTCAATTTGCATATTAGCCTTTTATTATATAGGATGGGAGGGACTAACAGAGGTCAGAGGGGAGGGGGATGGACATAGACAAAAGTGTGGTGATGGCCAGAGGTGGGGGGGGCTGGGTAGAGGAGAGTAAAGGGGGGAAATGGAAGACATCTATAATAGTGTCAACAATAGAATAAAAACAATAATGCTATACCACTACACTACACACCTATTAGGAAAAAAAAGATACATTATGAACTATGTATTTACTACTTTGATAAAATTTAAAAAATTAAGAAGAAAGGATTTTGTCCAGAAAGAAGTATTGTTGAAAATTTTTTACTTTTTTATTTTATTTTATTTTTTTTATGGTAAAGCTAAGAATGCTTCAGAGCCCCTGTGAGGCCTGGATTTGTTCTGGGGGAGAGAGCAAGCAAGTTTCAACCAGCAGCATTTTGGATAACCTGCCTGAAATGATTTAAAAGAGAAAGGGACAGCTTCCCCAAG
This sequence comes from Cnephaeus nilssonii, assembly GCF_951640355.1. Lineage (NCBI taxonomy): Eukaryota > Metazoa > Chordata > Mammalia > Chiroptera > Vespertilionidae > Cnephaeus > Cnephaeus nilssonii. The sequence continues at coordinate 26,354,306 of NC_137074.1, read as the reverse complement.
CCTACAGTTATTTGTAATTTATTTTCTTATTCTAAATAAAGTCATTTTTGAACCTTATTGAAAAATCCTCCCTCCTAAAATTAGTGCTTCAGGTTTAGTAAACTATAGGCCTCACAAAATCTGTGTTAGTCCCTGAAGGTTGGGGTACCCAAAGGAGTTCGGATTCATTCAATATATTTATTTGCTCCTTTTAATCTTGTTCCAGAGGGAGAGTGAGAACAGTTTTTTACTCAGTAATTTTTATAATAAGAATTGTATTGGAACCTGCTCCTTCTTTGGCTGTTTATGGGTTTACCTTACCAGGAACTCCCAGAGACTTTAATCGCTTTGAAGATAGGGACACAGCTGTATTGTGTTTCTATAATACAGGCACAAAGTAAATACAACTTTTATAAACATTTGTTGAAGAAACAGATAAATTTCAGTGCCATGAGGCATTACTTTTCCTTCTGCTCCATCTATTTATTGAGACTTTTCTGCAAAGCGTAAGGCTGAGGGGATGAGCAGGTAGAGTGGAGTAAAGTTGCTTTTTCCAAACCCTAGATCCCATACTTTGATTTCACATTGTAGATGCATTTCTTAATGACTTTTTGAATTGGGTATGTTAGATTTTGCTAATATCAACTCCCTTTACTCATAGAGATTATTTTTAATGATGTTTAAACGTTTCATACTATGAGGTGCAAAATATTTTGCTTATTTCAAGAACCTTTGTGCATTCTTTCTGTAGTAAAGTGAATTATCAACATGGTAAGTCTATTTGGGGGGTCTTGTTAAAATGGGGCACACCAGTACTAAATTCGGCTCTAACAATGACTAATTCTCACACCACGTGTGGAGTTAGGTGGCTGTTGGACAAAACTATTTATTTTGGTCCCTTTGCTCCCACAGCACCTGCTTCAACCAGAGGCGGTGTCTTGACCCTCCATGACCTCTTTGTCATGGCATCCATGGGGCATCTACTGTCTGAGGCCTTGGCAGTCAGCTGGGCACCGACTTTACCAAAATGGCATCAACCCAGATGAATGCGCATCAGGGGCGGGGTCCCGTCGGCAGAGGCGGAGCAGGGAGGCACAGGGAAGCTGCCGGTGTGAGTCCACCAGGTTCAGCCGGCCTGCACGAAAGCTCTCCCTCCCCCTCTCCTCTCCTCCCCGGCTGGCAGCCAGAGGGCTGAGAGGAGCAGCAGCCGCTGGCAAGGCGGGTGCGGGCTCGCGAGGGTGAGGAGCCTGAGGCACCTGTCCTGACTGGGCGACTGGGCGGGCAGACACTTCTTCCCAGGCTTTTGGAGGGTGTTGGGAGCGGGGTCACATCCCAGCCTCTGCGCTGAGACAGGGCCTAGAAAGGAGGGAGCCTTCCCCCTCCCTGACTGCTGGGTGGGATGTCGCAGGGGAGGGCCTGTGGATCCCTAGCCCAGACCCACCCTCCCAGGGGTGGGTCGCTGGCTCAGGTGCTGTTGAGGCCTCTGGACCCTTGGGGGTGGGAAGCAGCATCTGGGTCCGCCCCGCAGGGAGTCCCTGGCTTGGTGTCAGAGCAGTGGGCAGTGCCAGGGCCGCAGAGTGGTGGCAGATAACAAAGCACTGGCATTTGTGGCCTCCACGCTGGCACGTGGGGTCTGAGAACCTGGTGGGGTACAGGACATGCTTCTCCTGCCTCTGCCTGGCACAGGCTCTGCTGCACCACCAGTGGGAGAAGGGTAGGGGCTGGCCAAGCAGGCGATCTGTTGCATGAGACCCCAGACCCGCCACGCCTGCAGGACCCCAAACCCCAGATCCACCACGCGAGGTGGGGCCCCAGACCCCAGACCTGCTGAGCGAGGTGGCACCCCAGACCCACCACACCAGCGAGACCCATCAATGCACCTCCTGGTGACCAGTTGTTTGGTCATTACAGTGTTAGAGCCACAGCAACGGGCTTTTTATATATATAGATAGCTGTATAGAGAGTCAGATAATTCAGCAGATATTACTTATATAGATATAGGTATATTCCGAGATATATTCACAAATATCTTACAATAACACACTGTAAGGAAATATCCAATCTTGGATGGACAATATACTAATGATATTCATGTAAACAAATAAGCACAAGATTATGTGGTATATATAATTTTAGATTATATGAAAAGTATAGAAATGGTATTTAAATCAAGTTAGTATAATAGGTTGTACAATCAGAAAAAGTTTGAATTTTATGTTGTTTTTACTACATATAAATTTTGTAATATTAGGTAATTTATATAATCTTTTAACCTTCAATTTTGTCAACTCTAACATTAGCATAATAATATAATGTTTATAACGTGCTTAATTTGTTATGAATACAGGCTTTAATTGTAGTAATGCTAATATTGATGATGCTGATATTAAGATATTTAAAAGAATTAGTTGAAATATCATATAGCTAGTAATAAAGAATAAGGACTAGTTTTGAAAACCAGGAATATATTCCAGAAAGAAGGAGAACGGTGAACCTACTAGACAGAATAAAGTTAGGTCAAGGGTTATACACTTTTAAGTGGCTATATGAGGAGATGCTGGCTAGATATGACATGACATTTCCATGGTGACCAAATGATGGAATGTAAGTAAAAAACCATAGAAATCTTATATTTTTGTTTGGAAAGATAACTGTCATGGCTGTATGGAATATGGATTTAGGAGAAGCATTATTTTAGATAGGAACTTTTGTTTAGGGACTATAATATTGCAGATGGACTGTAAATCCATTTAGGAGCGTGGATTCTAAAAATTAAAAGATGGGGAGAGTGGATTTTAGACTTATTGCTAACATTATTATTAGGTAGAAGTTCATGCATTCAAACAAGAAACAAAAAAAAATGAAACACTGGCTTAGGTAGGAAGAAAATGATTTCAGTTTAAGACATGCTGAGCTTCAAATGTTTATTTGACACTAGTATGGAGTTATTAAGCTACTGGATCTGAGGAAGAAAGTCACTAGGATGGTAGTATAAACATGGAAGTTATCAGTACATAGATGATGTCGACAGATAAATAGAAAAGCAATTAAGGAAACTGTTTAAAGGTTGTATAAAGGTTAAGGAATCATTTTGAAAAGTAAGAGTATTCCAGAAAGAATGAGAAGGGTGCACTTTATTGAAATTATTTTAATTCACAAATAATTTAGGCAAGATAAATTAAAAGATCTACAAATCAGTAAAAAAGAAGTAAAATTGCCTTTGTTAGCAGAGACATGATTATCTATAAGACATGATCTTATATATAGAAAACCCTGAGGACTTTACTAGCACAGTATTAGAACTAATAAATGAATTCAGTGAAGTTGATGGATACAAAATCAATAAGCAAAAATCAATTATGTTTATATACTAGTACAATTGTTCTACCAGAAAGAGAAATTAAGAAAACAATCCAATTTACAATGGCATCAAAAAATCAATAAAATAAAATACTGTCCTGCTGGCATAGCTCAGTGGTTGAACATTGATCTAGGAGGTCATGGTTCAATTCTGGTCAGGGCACACACCCTGGTTGCAGGCTTGGTCCCCAGTAAGGGGCAGGCAGGAGGCAGCTGAACAGTGATTCTCTCTAATCATTGAAGTTTCTATTTCTTTCTCCCTCTCCATTTCTTTCTCTGAAATCAATAAAAATATATTTAAAAATAACAAGTAAAATAAAATACCTAGTGATAAATTTACCCAAGGAGATGAAATATTTGTATGCTAAAAACTATAAATCACTGATGAAATACTATAAGGAGTTGTGAGAAATGAGGGCTGATTCTTATATGGTGAGTAGTTAATGTGAGATAATCATGAAATAAAATTTTAAATAAAATTGGTTTTTGTATGATCTTGATATTTAAAAAAAACTAATGGGGTCTTTCATAATTTGGGAGAACCTTAAGCATGTTTAAATAAGGCTGAGAGGAAGGTGGCAAAAGGAGAGAGAGAAGACAGGGAAGAGGGGAGAGAGCTGTGTATTGAAACTATACCACTGGAAAAGATCAATATGTCTTTAAAATTCCAGTTCCCAATGACAAAGATTCTGATTTACAGTTTCTAGATTGTACTTGAGGAATTGTAGATTTCTAGATTGTAATTGAGAAATCTGCATTTCAACACTAAAGTGGATTTTAGTTTTCAAAAGGGAACATAATTGTATTATCCAAATTCATTTCTGTTATTAATGACAGGAAGCTTTAACTCCCTGTTAACTTTCAAAAGTCATTCATACATTTTTTCAGATATGCTATGAATCAGTATATATACAGTAGAATAGATTTATTGAATATATAAGAATATATAAACACATATATATCAAGATATATATACACATATACCAGAATATTCTTATATGTATACATATCTATAACTAGAGGCCCGGTGCACGAATCAGTGCATGAGTGGGGTCCCTTGGCCTGGCTGGCGATATGTGCCAATTGAGGCCACAGAAGGTTGGCTGTGGGAGCGCACTGACCACCAGGGGGCAACTTCTGCATTGAGCGTCTGCCCCCTTGTGGTCAGTGTGCGTCATAGTGACCAGTCAACTGCTCGATCAATCACTTAGGCTTTTATATATACAGATAATAAAAGCATAATATGCAAATCGACCAAATGGCCAAACAGCAGAATGACTGTCCAGATGACCATGCTATAACATGCACTGGCACCAGGCCAGCCAAGATGGGTGTGATGCAATTGGTCGGGGGGCCTTGCCATTGCCCTATGATTGCCCTGCAGAGGGAGGCCCAGACCACCAGCTGGTAGGGCAATCAATCAAGGGGGTAGGGGGGATTGCAGCAGACATGGCAGCGCCAGGCCAAGGTGAGGGTAGGAGGGGAGTGGGCCTGGCTGCCGGCAGCTAGGGGAAGCCTGGGTACTGGCAGTCAGAGGGAAGCCCAGGTCCCAGGTGCCGGAAGCTGGAGGGAAGCCTGGGTCCTGGGTGCTGGAGGGAAACCCGGTGCTGGCAGCTGGGGGAAGGAAGGCCTACCCTTGCACGAATTTCATGCATCGGGCCTCTAGTAATTATATAATATATATACAGTATATATACACTGTGTGGCCAGATTATTATGATCTCTGAACACATAATAATCTGGCCACTCAGTGTATATCCTATATAATCCTATATAATAAAAGACTAATATGCAAATTGTCCCCTCAACCAGGAGTTTGACCAGCAGGCAGGCCGGCAGTGGGGTTGCTTTCTTTGTGTGGAGAGAGATGGGTCAAATGTTTAGGGGCACACAGAGAACACATAATTTCTGGTATTTTTTTTTTTCATAAGCTGGATGATGATATATGGGTTTGGTTTGCTACTAAAAAATAGAACTCTATCCATATTTTATATGCTTTTGTATATAATTATAAAAAGTAAAAAGATAAAAGGAAAATCAAATTAAATATATACATTGATATATATCTTCTCAAGATATAGTCACAAAATATAAATATCAAGATAGCCATAAAGCAAGGGCAAAAAGTATCTTTTTAACAAGATTTTTGTTGTTGTTGTTAGAAATAAACTGATTCCCATTCTGGCTGAAAAATTAGCATAAAAGTTTATTAGCAGATACTGGGAAATTCTCATAATTGCTGGATGGGCCACCATAGCAACCAATCGACTGCTCGTTCAGTCAGGTTGTGCTTCCAGAAACCACCTCCTAAATCACACTGCAGGGCAGGTTTGGTGATGAAAACCTTGCAGCTGCCAAGCACCAAATAGCAGTTTGGACTGCCAATACAACCAGCCCTATCGCCACTGCTCCATTTTTCCAGGAAGTTGGCATTCCGGTAGCTGCTGCAGAGAATAATTATGGCCATCTCCATTTGCTTGCATCCCCACTTACTAATTCAAGGTCTGGGTGGGTTATTCTATTGTTGTTGAGCCAATGCCACATGACTATGTACTAGTTGCAAGGAAAATGTAATAGCTGGTATTTTTAAGCTTATGGGGGGCTTATTCAGCTTTCACTAAGAATCATAGGTAGGAGTTTTCTCAAACACAGTAAAGGTGTTCAGACACTAGGCAATCAAAAGGGAGAGGAGAGAGAGAGAGAGAGAGAGAGAGAGAGAGAGAGAGATTTACCATAAGCAGGCACCACCTAGGTTTTCAAGAAATTAATGGTCATAGAATATATTTTATTATTCATGTCTATAAAGCAGAGTTTCTCAGTTCTGGCACTATTGACATTTCAGGCGAGACGATTCTTTACTATGGGATCTGTCTTGTACATTGTAGGATATTGAACACCATCTCTGGTGTCTACCCATTTGATTCCAGCAGCTACTCCCCTACTGCTCCCAGTTTGTGAAAGTGTCTTCATTCATTGACAAATGTCCTTTGAGAGAACAGCATTACACAACTTCATCATAACAGACAACGTAGAGACTATAACACAAAATTCCAGTCCTTAGCACTACTCTGGCAAACACATTTTAGTCCTCAAGTAAATTGTACAGTATGTTTAACAAATAAATTACCTAAATTACCTTCAAATATAATTCAAATTTTGTAAGTTAAAACATCCATCTTTTTATGGTGCGGTCATGAAGTAACTGCAAGCAACATATCATAAGTAGAACATGCTACGTAAGAGTTTAGAGTTAGATTGCATGCACTCAAATACTACTATTTGTTATCTGCGTGATGGAACACAAATTACTGAGCATCAGTTCACTGTCTATAAAATGGAGGTTTATAAACTAAATATGTTAAATCTTATTGTGAGAATCAAATGAATTAATGCATACACATGAGCTATTATTGAATGAAAGATTATATTTGAGGAATCTGTGTTTTGGAACTGATTCTACAATTATTGCTCTCTCTCTCTGACCATATCCTACTTCTCCTTAGCCTTGCTTTTTTTTAAGCAAACCAACCTTCTGTCTCTTTTTGAATCAGCACTCTGCACTGCACCACAACTCCAGGGGGCTTCAGTCATTCTACTTAGAATACACCTTTATGCCCCCCTTTTTTTCCAGCTGCTTTTCCATCTTCCTAAAAGAAAAGATGCTTTTGATAAAGCTGGGATCTACCTGTCAATCAAATCTTAGCCTAAATGTTACATTTCAGAAAGGTTTTCCTTGAACATCCTCTTTAATAAAAGAGTAATATGCAAAGTAACCATCACTCCGCTACATAAGCCACGCCCACCAACCAAGCCACGCCCACCAACCAATCAGGGCGAGTATGCAAATTAACCCCAACCAAGATGGCTACCAGAAGGGAGGCTTGGGTTTCCCCGGCAACAGATGAAGCCAAGCTTTCCACACACTCTGGCGGGCCCAGGCCTCCACTCAAGGATACAAAGTTTCAATTATAGAAGGTAAACAAATCCAAACAGAAATGGCGGCAGCCAAGGATCAAGCAGGAGGCTTGGCTCCACTCCAGGCTACAAAGTTTCAATTGTAGAAGGTAAATAAATTCCAGATACCAGGGCCTCTGCTTGGGTCGCCAGGGGCATGGCTGGCCTGCAAACCACCACAGGCCCCTCGCCCAGGCCTCTCCACACCCCAAGGGAACCCCACCCTGATCCAGGACACCCTTCAGGGCAAACCAGCTGGTCCCCACCCGTGCACCAGGCCTCTATCCTATCTAATAAAAGAGTAATATGCAGACTGACCATCACTCCAACACACAAGATCAAGATAGCTGCCCCTATGTGGTCAAAGATCCTGCCCCCATGTGGACACAAGATGGCCACCACAAGATGGCCAGCAGGGGAAGGCAGTTGAGAGGGACCAGGCCTGCAAGGGAGGGCAGTTGGAGGCGATCAACCCTGCAGAGGAGGGCAGTTAGGGGTGACCAGGCCAGCAGAGGAGGGAAGTTGGGGGCAAACAGGCTGGCAGGGGAGCAGTTAGGCATCAATCAGCTGGCATGGGAGTGGTTAGGGGGTGATCAGACTGGCAGGTAGAAGCGGTTAGGGGAAATCAGGAAGGCAGGCAGGCGAGCAGTTGGGAGCCAGCAGTCCTGGATTGTCAGAGGGATGTCCGGTGGGATCAGGCCTAAACAGGCAGTCGGACATCCCTCGAGGGGTCCCAGATTGGAGAGGGTGCAAGCTGGGCTGAGGGACACCCCCACCACCGTGCATGAATTTCGTGCACCGGGCCTCTAGTCAAATATAAACACCTATTCAGTGAATATCATATAATAGAATTTAAGCCTAGAGAAGGAAACTTGTTTGGCTTTTATATATATATATATATATATATATATATATATATATATATATATACTAGGAGCCCAGTGCTCAAAATCATACGGCCCCGCCCACCCACCCACTACCCCGCCATGCTTGCAGCCCCGCCCACCCTCGTGTGCCTTGCCACGCACGCAGCCTCCTGGTGACCGGTCTTTCGTCATTATGGCATTATGACCACTGGGTTTTTATTATATAGATCCCCACAGGCCAAGCCCCCCACCAGTGCACAAGTATATGGTAAGTCTTAATAATGTTTTAGAGGGAATAAATGAAAAAAATGAGGATTAAAAACCATCTGAGTATGTGAGGTTTTTTACATTTACTAAATTCTTTGATGCACTTTTATCAATAAGAGAATTGTATCTATAGTGTAACTGAGTGGCAATAAAGTCCTTTAATTTTTATAGACTAAACATCACTAAAAAGATCAGTAAACTAACATATAATTTCTGATATTTAATTTTACAGAAAAACAAGCAAAACAAGTAAATTCAAATTATCATTTATTATCACCACAAATGTAGGCAGGTCATAATCTCTAAACACATGACAGTCTTTGAATAAATGTTTCCATATAAAAAAACTAATCACATTAATACTTATTTTCCATAATTTTTATCTTGCAAACCAGTGAAAACTTAATTACAGATCAATGGACAAAGTTTGTGAAGCATTGGTTGACACCAGAAAGTAGAATTTTTCAGCTTAAACTGAGAGTATGTAAATTTCATGTACCTTTCACAGAGTGGGCCAGAGTAATAAAGAGTTTAGCAATGTCTGACTTAGGGGACCAGAGACTTTCTGTAGCCATTATGTACTTTTCTCATGTTTTGGAAATGTTCCATGTCTGGCTTTGCCTGACTTATACCCTACAACCTGTCTTTCCCAACCTGTGATGACCAAAATATCGACAACTACTAATGCTAGTTGCTAATATCAACTGGACACTTGTCTAGATCTAGAACACAAAATCTGTGGCTATGAACCTAGCTCTTGAAGGTAATTGGGGAATAATCAGATTGGGGAAAAGGGGTAAACAGATATTTTATGGATAGACAGAAGGTAATGACGTGTAAGACACAGATGAAACTTCATGCGTACTATATATATATATATATATATGTATATATATATATATACACACACATATATATATATATATATACACACACACACATATATATATATATATATATATATATATATATATATATATATATCCTATATAATAAAAGCCCATCAACCGAACGGTGGAATGACAGAACGACTGGTCGACCAGTCGCTTTGACATGCACTGACCACCATGGGGCAGACACTCAATGCAGGAGCTGCCCCCTGGTGGTCAGTGCGCTCTCATAGTGGGAGCGCCACTCAGCTTGACCAGGATGAGCAACGCTCCCACAGTGGGCTGATCCCCACAGGCCACACCTCCCACCAGTGCACAAATCCCATGCACCGGGCCTCTACTATATACATAAAATGACAGAGAGATTTACTTTCAGGGGGAAACAAGACATCAAACAACATTTCTATATTTTCCTTTTCTGATTTATATTCTCGGTCCACAGCTTGAAAAAAATCTAGTTATATAGGAGCCAAAGAAGAAATATATGTGATCCCCTGGTTCTGATTTGTCCTGACAAAATAAAACATTTTATACAATCTACATTTACATATCACTTGAGTATGAAAAACCTTTGTTTTTATTTTTTGTGAGCTAGCTAAAGCAGGGTTTGCCAGTCTCATTACAGTGAAGAGGATTTTGAATTATTCACTTTTTGTCCTTTAGATAGCATACATGCACATAAGTGGCAGCTGGGCTCCTGCTCTCCAGACTGAAGATGAAAGGGATGTATTTGATTTGTGATGGATAGCACTTATAACTGTTAACTATTGCTGCTGTGGAAGTCACTGTTTTCTGAGCCTCTTACACACCGAGGAATATTTTTTCCTGGGTTGGATATCTGAATATCATTTTTACAAGATCAGGTAAGCAAAAAAAAAAACAACAACAAAAAAACCCAAATCCTTACATTCCTTATTTTCAGAAACACTCTTTTAGGGAATAATTTTTCTCTGGTAAAATGAAAATTTTTTATTTTTACTTTGAACAAGATAAAAACTTTCCAATAATGTATCTTTTCCTAATAGGTACTTATAGGTTAGGTCACAGTGATGGGCAACCTTTTGAGCTTGGTATGTCAAACTTCGCCAAAAAACTGAGCATAAATCGGGTAGTGTGTCACTTTGAGGAAAAAACATTATTTCGCAAATGTTTCATCCACAGGAGCAGCAAATGTTTCATCCTCAGCATGCAGCCGCCTCAGCGGCCACGTGTCATCAGAAATGGCTACGCGTGTCAGTGCTGACACGCGTGTCATAGGTTCGCCATCACTGGGTTAGGATGTCTTTTAAATATTGTTAAAATGTCCTATTTATCCTCCATTGCTTTTCTATGCCATTTTTAAAGTCCAAGTTTCTTGAATGTAGCATCATTTAACTAAAATCAACATTTTTTTCTGACTTCTTTAGTGAAAAATAAATATATAAAGATCTCATAAGCGCAAGAAGGAACGTTTTTGTCAGAGCCGGCATCTATCCACTTACTTCCCCCAGGTACAATGAAAGAGCCTTATTCTTTTCTTTCATGGTTATACTGAATGCTGGTTCACAAAGCAATTTCCAATATTTAGGTAAGTTAAAGCTCACTCTTTAAGTTGGTATCATATTGCTACTATAGCTAATGTGTTTTCCTTTCTCTTGTGTTTTTCTTTGCTCTGGTGATTTCCTTTCATTCCAGCACATTTTCTATATTTATAACCATATCATAACAAAAGTGACAGCATATATAAGCAAAAATACAAATAAACCATAAATAAATAGAAATAGAATTAACATGGTGAAGTGATGGCTGATGTAATCTTCTAACTAAAGGGTAATTCATGCATTCCTCCCATCTACAACCCTCTCATCTGATATTGAAAGTTTCACACCCTCTAAACTTTCTCAATGTCATTTTCCCTTGTACATCTTTCTAATTCCTATGCACTTGAGTGACTTCAACATACACTTTGATTAATCTTATATATCCTAACCTCTTAGTTGTTTTACCCTTCTAAATGCTAATGACCTTTATTTCAGCACAACTACAACAAAATGCCCACATAGGCTCTACTTTAAATTTCACTCCCATTAAAAATTGATGTTATCAATATCATATTTCAATCTGCCTCCCTCAGATGGCAAGCTACTTCCTATATTCTTCTTCTCCCTTAAACCCCAGATCAAATAAAATAAAAAGCCCTGAGTCATCACTCTTCTAAAATTCCTCAAAATAGCCACTATTCACAATATTCTCTGAAATTTTGATAACTTTCTTCTATTCCTAGAATTAGAGGACCAGTGCATGAAATTTCATGCACTGGAGGGAGGGTCCCTCAGCCCAACGTGCCCCCTCTCACAGTCTGGGAACCCTCAGGGGCAGGAAGCGACCCGGCCATCAGGGGAAGGTGACGCCCCCATCATATCTCTGCTGCTGCCACTGCCGGCAGCACAAGCCTCGGCAAGCCCTGGTTACCTGAGCCTTGGTCGGCCCTGGGCGGCTGGGCAGCTACCATCTGAGGCTTGCCTGTGCCTCTGGCCCACCCTGGGTGGCTGGGCAGCCTACATCCAAGGCTTGCCTGTGCCTTGGGCTGACCCTGGGCAGCTGGGAACTGAGAGGACTGGAGGACACTGGAGGCAGGCTCCCTGGCAGGGCTGAGGGGACTGGGCGCCACCATCTTGTGGCTCTGGGCACCGCCATCTTTGAGGGTGTGATGGTCAATTAGCATATCCCCTCTTTATTAGATAGGGTAGTAACCTCATCATGATTGTAAGCCCTCCATCTCCAAATGTTTCACCACACTGAGTTCAGGAGTATCTCTGTAAAATCTTAAGCTGATTATATCAACTTCCTGATTAAAATATATATATATATTTGAATAGTTGTTGTCTTTGTCTAATTTATTTCCAAACATCTTAAAGGACTTGTGATGTTTTTCTCTGTAAGTCCCTCTGTCTAAAATAACAGGTTTCCCTATCTTTCATGGCTGGCATTAACTTACCTTTCTTGTGTGAGCTTAGACAAACAACTCTATGGGAGCACACTCTGGCGCACCAAAGCCGGATTAAATGGCATTCAAAGTGTTCCCGTAACCTTATGGGCCTTATTTTATTACAGGATTATGAATCATTGTTCCTCATTCTTTGGTAAATATACTTCCATTTTTAAACTGCATTTCTCTACCTGTTAAATCCTAGCTTTATCTTACTTAATGCATACTTCCACTCTGAAGTTAGAAGCCACTTCCTCATAGAAGCTTTATTTAAACTCAGACTATATCAGATTCATTTTATAAATATTTTCATAACTCAACAGAATTTTTCCTCAAACTACTTATTTTTAAACTATGCATTGTGTGAATCTGTGGACAAAGAGGTCTCCCTGATTAAAGGTTTAAGCTCATCAAGGAAAGAACCAAGTTTGTTTTGCGAATTATTGTATATTTGACATGTAACATAAACCCTGAGAATAATAAAAGGCATGCATGAACTATTTCTTGTATAAAAACAATCATTTTATTGGATTTAAAATATAAAATTGTTTTGTATTTTGCAAATTTACTAAATATATATTATAAAAAATACTTTTATGTCAAGACTGCTTATCAGTAACATGTGATAGGCTATGGTTAGCTCAGGTTCTTGTGGCAATTTGTTTCCAGCCTAAAAATATTGGAAATTTAATATGATTCAATCTGAGAAAACCCCTTAATTAAAAGATAGTATTGTAATGGTATCAGAGAATGATGATGCCTAGAGGATTAAAAAAGCAAATATTCTAGGCAGAAGAGAACTTTTCCAAGAGAAGCTAATCCTCACCTCTGGGTTAAGGAATTCTTGAAATAGACTAAAAACTGAGATTTTTAAGACAAAACATCTCTTAGGAGAAAAAAGAAAATAACCTAAAATTTAGTGGTTATGTGAGGCTGAAGGGCACAATTAGAACCTAGAGAGAGAGAGAAAAAGCTCATAGTCTATATTTTCCATTAAACATTTGTTGAGTTTTGTTGCTGTACAGGAAACTGAAGAAATAGATTGAACATTTATAAAAGGCAGAATAGATCTTCCATATTTTATAGTACTTAGAAAAACAAAAGACCTGTTGAAAGAATAGATATTGAACTTCAATAGTTTTGAACTTCTTGGAACAGAAAGAAGGAGAGCCTAATTTGGAATCTCTGAAGGACAGAGCTTGATCTCCAACTATATTTCAGGGCAAAGGAGAGAGCCCCATTATACTGGGAGGCTCATGCCTTAAAAGGAAGGTTGAAATTAAGATGGACTGAGTGTTATCAAAACTGCAATCTAGCTTGATTAACCTCAACATCTGATTATATTACTTAATGAGATAAGATACCCATGTCTGGTGAAAGATATGATTATCTGGATATTTTTTTGCATATGATTTTTAACAATTAAAAAAGATAAGGAATGCAAAGAGAGAAAAAAATGGCTGATGATCAAGAGAAAAGGCAGACAATGTATATAGCCTATATAGATAAGCCAATTGGAATTAGCAGACACAATCTTTAAAATAACTATAAAAATTATTAAAGAAAATGAAGAGACAAAATAAGGGTTTGAAAAAGATAATTGCAACCTATAAAAACAAATAAAATGTACAATCTAGAATTTAAAAAATGAAATTAAGAACTCATTGGATGATTTAATAGCAAATATAAGATCAGTGAACTTGAAGATATGTGAATAAAAAAATACTCCAAGTAAAATACAGAAAATATTTTAACAAATGAAAAGATCTAACGTGTGTTAGTGGAATCTCTAAAAGAGATAAAAAAGATAACATGGCAGAAATGATATTTGAAGTAACAATGGCTAATCATCTTCAGAACTGATAAGATGTATCAACCTTCAGATTCAAGATGTTAGCAAACCTCAAAACCAAAGAAAGCCACACCTACGCATATAAAATAAAGCTGGTAGTAAACTTAGAAAAAATATTAAAGGCAATCAGAACAAAAAAGTGAACTCCCTTCAAAGTGTCAACAATATGATCAATGACTACTCAGCAGAAACATTGAAAGCCAGAAGGCAAGCAAAAACATCTTTAAAGTGATGAAAGGAAATAAAAACAAGTATAGAAATATTTACCCAGTGAAAACATCACTTAAAAGATAAAATTAAGAAAAGACTTTTCCCAGCAAGCAATGATCAAGGAAATTTAACACCAGCAGGCCTATACTTTAAAAAGTTAGCACAGTTCTTTTGGTAACTTTATAGTCATGTTTCTGTCTGAAATGTTTTCAAACAGAAACATGACTATTATCCTATACTAGGGGCCCAGTGCACAAATTCGTGCAACTTGAAAGGAACTGTGGGCCACAAGGCTGTGGGGGGCATAGGGGCAGGTCTCGGCCCATTCTCCACTGCCCCACCTGGCCCCTTCTGCCACAGCCCCTGGTCCCCTGTCTGCCAGCATCACCACTCCCACTGCCGCCACTCTCACACGCTGATGGCACTGGCCCCACTTGCACTCGCTAACAGCGCAGAGCAATTGGGGCCGGCCCCAGCAGCAGGTACAAGTAGGGCCGGTGTCATCAGCGGGTGCGAGCAGCAGCTGCTACCCTGATCGCCCCTCAGAAGTAGGGAAGGTAGAGAAGCCTTGAGGGGTGATCTGGGCCAGTAGCCACTGCTCATACCTGCTGACGGCTCTGAGCAATTGGAGCTGGTGCCGGACACCGGCAGCAGGTGCAAGTAGCAGCTCCAGTGCCAGCAGTGGGTGCGAGCGGGGCTGGTATGAGAACCAGGCGGGACTGTGGCGCGCAGGAGCAAAGAATTTGCAGTAACCACCAGATGCTCACCCCAATAACAGCAACCAGCGCTCGCCTTGGTCTGGTGCCCCCACTCACCTGTTCCACCATCCCGCCGCGGCCGACGCCCACCATGTTCCACGCTCTGCCGCCTGCTGCGGACGCCAGCCATGTTCTGCGCGTGCCCCCTGGGGGCACATGTCATAGCAATCGGTTGTTTGGTTGTTGCACCATTCAGTCTATTTGCATATTAGGGTTTTTTAGATATAGATAATAAAAGGTAATATGCAAATAGACCAAATGGCAGAACAATGGAACAACCAATCAAAGCGTAATATGCTAATGATATGCTAAGGTTGCTCAACTGATCACTATGACGTGCACTGACCACCAGGGGGTAGATGCTCTGACTGGTAGGTTAGCTTGCTGCTGGGGTCCCGCCAATTGGAACTGAGCGAGATGGGCTGGACACACCCTGGAGCCCTCCCACAGTCCTTCTCTGGCCCAATTGTGCACCAGTGGGGTCCCTCAACGTTCCCTGCTCCTTCTTGCAATACCAGACCCTTCGGGGGATGTCGGAGAGCTGGTTTCAGCCACGCCCCTAGGGAAGGTGCCAGATGCATGAGCTGTGAGCACTGCTGCAGCAGTGTGAGCCTGTCCCAATCGATCAGGACTGATTGGGCGCAAGCAAGCCTGCGGCAGGCACAGCGGGGCTGGGATGAGCAAGAGCGGCATGTAGGAGCTGCAGGTGGCGATGGACTGCGGATTTTGGCTCGAACCCTGCAGGCCACCCTGACCCTACCTGCGCATGAATTCACGCACCAGGCTTCTAGTGGGAGAAATAAAGACCATCACAGAAGTTAATTATGCGGGTCAATAGAAAAATACCAGTTGAACAAAACAAGAATTATAACACGTTATAGAATTCAAATAATATTAGAAAAAACAATGCATGCCAAAAAGAGGAAACATATGATTGAGGGCAAACAAATTTTAAAAGAGCTAATGTTCTACAACTCTCTCAGAATTGGTAAAACTATGAATTTTTATCAGATGGCAATAAATCAATAATACATTCAATAAATACTAAAAGAATAGTAAAAAGTACACAATAACAAATTGATAGAAGAAAAATATAGAATAAAACGAATTTAGACATAAAAGAGATGAGATAAACAGCAACAAAAGACATCTTTTAGAAACATGCCAAGAAAATATTTACAGATAAACTATATGATGCTTGGGATTGCTTCAAATAATCCAGAGGTGTAGACAAGACAGTGTAACTATAACAAGATTAACCATGAGTTGATAATTGTTAAAAATGGTTGATTCATATATGCATGTTTATTATACAATTCCCTCTACTTTAATTTTTCATAATTAAAATAATGCACATGTATATATAAGTTTACATATGTAATATAATGTAAAATATCTGTTAATCTTTAACATATATTATGGAACTTCAAAAATATCATAGCTACATTGCCTAGATATTTACTTTCAAATATTTTTTCATATTTTCAAAAGCAGATATGTAAGATGTTAAGAAATGTAAGTTATGATACCTAAAATATAAATGGAAGGATACAAACATATGAGGTATTTTAAAGATATAATAATTTATGAGCCTACCAATTTAGTGTAAGACATCTACTTTTGTACTTTTGTTAAAATTAAGTTTAAGACACCTGTACTTTTATGATTGTGGGAATAGGTCATTGTAATTTTAAAAAATGATCTTGCAAAAAGGTTTCAGCCATAAAAGTTGACCTAGACCTATTATTCACAGGCTATTTTTTTCTTTATTGATTAAGGTGTTACATATGTGTCCTTATCCCCCTATTGCCCCTCACACCCACCACCTGCTTGTGCCCTCACCTCCCTAAGTGTCTGTGTTCACTGGTTATGCTTATATGCATGCATACAAGGTTGGTGGTGGCTTTAACCACAAGCTATTTTATTTTTTAAGAAAAAAATTAATTCTTTACTGAGGATATGTATACTGATGAGAGAGAGAGAGAGAGAGAGAGAGAGAGAGACATCCATCAGTTGCCTCCTGCACTCACCCAGATCGAAACCCCAACTTGGTATGTGCCCTGATTGGGAATTGAACCAGCAATCTTTTGGTATAGGGGACAATGTTCCAACCAGCTGAGCACACGGCTGCATCACAAGCTATTTTAGAATCACTGATTACTTTGCAAATATCATATACCAACAAAATACACATAAAATATCATGTAATGCTCTCTGAATCCCTGCAATTTATCTGCCATCAAAGATCCCTTTTGAATTAAACCAGCTATATCCCATTTAATAATCACTTTAATTTGGTCTTAAAATTAGCTTGATGATTTTCATTCCTTTAGTTAGCTCTTTCCAGATTTAATGCCCCCTGCTATATTAAATTATAATCTAACTCAGATTATTCTTTGACTCATCTTTGGCTTTTTTTTGCATACATTTGGGTGTGATCCCAGCTTTCTGTTTCTCAGTGATCACTTCTTTGAAAATTATCAATTCCCCTTCGGGAATTTCATAAGGCTCTCATTCCACTATATTTGGAACATTGGCTAACTTAATGGTTCATAAAATGAACCTAATGGTCCATTGATGATAATAGCAATCTATATCAGGAAACATTTAGCATATTCATATTGTGAAAATTTTTGCATTAAAGAAAGATTATTGGAAGTATCGACAATATTTTCTGCTAAAAAAGGTTGACATTACTCAGAGCACATCTTTATATTCAAGTATTCTCTTATCTTTTAATATTTAGATGGAATTTATTCGACAGATAATTATGGGTCAAGTATTGTAGGAAAATCATATGCTTTGTATGGAATAAATAGTAATTAAATAGGCAAGATAAAGTTTTTCCACTCATAAATTTAATGTGTAGTTGAGTTTGAATGACTAGGCTTTTTTAGCTTAGTTATTAGGATTCTTACTCATTATTTCATATATATCATGTATCTGTACTTCAAATAAATTGGTCTACCTTCTTTCAAAATAAGTTAATCCTCAATGAAGATTTTAATTCCATATCATAGCTCCCCCCCCCTTTAATATGATCTATGTATTGACTTTCACTAGTTGATAATAGTTAATGAATTGATATCTAGACACAGTGACCTTTCCATGTGTGTTAAGATCTGCTTTAGGATTGGTGGTAAATTTTTGAATTACAAAGTAACAGTGTTGTAGAATAAAAATTTTCATTGGGCAGAGTCCCAGGTCAGAGTGTCTGTGCATAGGATAGTTGAAAAGTCATGTAGGTGATGTATTTAATTCCTGATACTGCTATAACAAATCAACACAAATTTAGTGACTCGAAATAATATAAATTTATTACCTTATTACACTAGGTGTTTGAAGTTCAAAAATAAAGGTGTCATCAAGACTGCATTCTTTCTGGATGCAGTTTTCTTACTTGTCCTAGATCTTAGAGTCCATCTGTTTTCTTTTTTTGTCCCTTCCTCTGTCCTCAAGGTCAATAGTAACATCTTCAGATCTCTTTCTCTGACTTCTGTTTCTGTCCTTTAGCCTACTTACTCCTTCTATTTCCCTAATCACCTTGGCTTTTCCAACTCTCCTGTCTCCCTTTAATAAAGACCTTTGTGATTAAAGCCACTCACCTAATCCAGAATAACCTCATCATTTCAAGGTCCTTAATTTAATTGCATCTGAAAGTTCTTTTGTCATGTTTGGTAGCATATTCACAGGTTCTGGAATTTAGGCCATGAGCAACGTTGGGAGATAGTTTTCAGCCTACCACAGGTGAACACCTGTCTTACCTTCCTCAAGTATAATAGGAAAGGTTATAATATGTTTTGCTCTATCGTTTTTAAGTCTAAGTTGACTTTCTTCCAAAAGAAAAGTTTGAGTACTTGGAAGATTATATCATGACATATAATAATCTTCAATGACTAGAAAAGAGAAATAAAATATATGTAATTCCCTGTATTCCAACCAGCTCAGAAGTAAAAACTCTAAAATTATAATGTTGTATACTGCTATATCTATGTATGATAACTTCAGAAAGAATTACTGATTTGAACACATAGATAATTTCTAAAATTTTCTGATTAGAGCTTGGTAAGAAAATGAAAATAAAGCAGTCATTGTATTAATAATGCAAACTAGATATAATTATCAGAAAATATATTATGATATTATACAAATAAATACTTGTTATTCTTGGAATTGGAATCCCATGGAGATTAAAATAATTCATATTATTGTGCTAAGGCAAAAAAGCCTATTTTTTGTTCCTTAAATAAAATACATCAAGATTACATTCAAAATCATGCATGCACTATAAATATTAATTGATGGATTTATTTTAAGTACTGCAAATTTTAAGTAGCAATATTGTTTTATGTTAATTATAAATCCACAGTATGAAATAGCTCATCAAAAATACTCACTAGGTGCCTACTGATACCATAGTTATAATGTAGTATAATTGGATTACAAATCAAAAGCTGTAGAATGCAGTCACATAAGCCTCACAAAATGAAATCAATTAGCTACTCTCATAGAAATAAACATGTATTAAATATACTAATTTAATAATAATAAATGCATTTGTTATTTTTTTAGGAATTTCATGAACTCTTTTTTAAACCAATATTAAAATTAAAGTATATACATTTATACTTAAGCAAATGGCATTAAAACCAAAGAAATATATACTTTAAACACATGTTCTAATTTTCTTAACTTAATTTTTGCTATTATCTATGATTTTAAGTTTATTTAAATTTGTGATGTCTGTGTGGTAGCAATGCTATGTGATTGGTGTGTGTATGAGTATTTCTTCCAAAGCCTGTGTTTAGTGATATCACTTTGGTTGGTAGCTTAAAATCATTGTGAAAATATTGGCATAATGGGGATCAGCAAATATTAAGATTCAGATTTTTTTCTTCCAAAGCATTTGGAATTTGTTTTAAATGTTCACCAATATACTACTGATTAAATAAGAGTAGATAAATAGATGATGATGATTATGATGATGATGATGATAGATGATAGATAGATAGATAGATGATAGAGCTAGATATAGATGCAGATGATTAGAGATAGAGATAGAGAGATATAGAGATAGAGATATATAGGTAGATGATAGATGATAGATATAGGTATGTAATGTTTACCATTACCATGGGGCAGAAATTTAGGAGGGTTTAGCTCAGTGGTTCTAATTTAAAGCCTCACATGATATTGCAGTCAAGGTATATACAAGAGCTAGAGTTATCTGAAATCTTTACTGGGACGAGTGGATTTTCTACCAAGGTGGCTCACTCACATGGTTAACCAGGTGGTGTAGGTTGTTAGTGGGGTCATCATTTCCTTGCAGTGTGGATCTCTCCATTGAGTGCTTGGCAGTCATCCATCAGAGCCAGGTAGAAGATACACATATTATGAACTAACCTTAAAAGTCACATAGCTTTACTTTGCCATATCCTACTCATTAGATGCTAATTACTATATCTGAGCCACATTCAAAAAGGAGAGGAATTAGGCTTCCTCTTTTGAAGGGAGGAGTGCTTAAGAATTAATCTTTACACGTTATAAAGCCAACCAACTCTGGAAGGCAGTGTAGGTCCCCTCATGTACTGCCACTGGTTGTATATCAGATTTTAGTATTGTAAAATGTTATAATTTTAAAAAAGTTAAAAACTAATGAGAAATTATATTCTCGAATTTATTTTCAATATGCCAGTTAAGTAATTTCTACATTCTTACTTTACATTTTATATGATCTTAAGCCATATTGAAATTTTCCCTTTAGGTTTAAATCTTTGAAATTATAAGTTAATGAAAATATATTGGCCAGTATAAACTCATTTTATTTTTAAAAATGATGAAAACATTTCTATATGGTATGTCAACTCTGACCAAAATAGGAAATGTAATTCAGTCTCTTTTTAGATTAATCTTAATAAATTACCTCAAGAAAGCCACCTTGAATATTAATCATGATTATATCATACTAGAGGCCCAGTGCACAAAGATTTGTGCAAGAATAGGCCTTCCTTCCCCGGGCTGCCGGCACCGCCCTCACTCTGACCCAGAGCCACCTTTCTGCCTTTGCTCTGGTCCGGAGCCATCTTTCTGCCTTCTCTCTGACCAGAGCTGCCTTCCACTTCTTGCCTTGTTGCGTCAATTTGCATATTCCCTCCTTATTGGCTGTGTGCACCACTATCTTTGTTGCAGAGTTACGGTCAATTTACATATTCTGTCTTTATTATATAGGACACCTATAGGTATAAAAGAGTAAAGCGATTGTAATTAATAATAACATATTCTGAAAATCACTTGTTTTTGCTACATTTTAATACACATTTTAATCTGTAAACTATAGTAGAAAATTAAATAAATTGAATCTTTCCTTTAGTATTGGTTATATATTTTTTCTACATATTTTATTGGTTCCGACTTTAAATATCTTTCAAAATTTAGCATCTACATTGCAATATAATACTATATTAGAATAATCTTGTCTATATCTATATTATTTATTTTTCCAATATAATGAAGGGCCCCTAGGCATTTACTATAAATTGTAATTCATATTAATGTACCCTGTTCAGAGAAAGTCTACTTGTACTGATTGTTTATAATCTTGTATTTTTTTTATTCCTGGATGATTATTGTGACATTTGAATAGATTCCTTCCTTACAACAAAAAATAGGAATGTTTACAATTTTAAGTTCAGTTACCCCTACTCTACAGGATTTTTGTGTTTTTGAAAAATAACTTTCAGTACAAATCAGTTTTCATAAACTCACTAAGAAGTCCATTGCCTGATTGATTATGTTGTGCACATTTTTCTTTTCTTTTTTTAAATATCTTTTTATTGATTTCAGAAAGGAAAGGAGAGGGGGAGAGAGATAGGAACATCAATGATGAGAGAGAATCATTGATTGGCTGCCTCCTGCATACCCCACCCTGGGGATTGAGCCCACAACCCAGGCAAGTGCCCTGACCAGGAATTGAACTGTGACCACCTGATTCATAGGTTAATGCTCAGCTACTGAACCACACAGGCTGGGCATGCTATGAATAATTTTCAAACAATTTTATAATCTATATAAATATACATAGAAAAGTTACATTCTCTATACATTTTTTTGGTGTTGGATTATTCACACTACTTCGCACAGAAATGATTGTGCTGCTCACATGTACATAGACTATGTGAAATTATTATTTTAAATAATGTGAAGGGTACTTAGAATATACTCTTAAAACTACATTTTTATTCAAATATCTAATATGAATATATTATTGACCTAGCATTGTGCTTAGTATAAAGAAATATTACATATGACCCCATCCTATAGGGACTTTAGATATTGTACATCACAAAAAATATTTAACACCATATACACAAGTTCTATTAAAAAGCAAAAAGGTCCCATAGTGATGATGAAGTCAAGAAAATCAGAAAGGAAAACAATGTGGAATCATAAACCAGAGTGAACAGTAAAATCAATATTCAGAAGAGCTGGTAACTCAAAACTTCCTATTAAAATGAAACAGAAAAAAGAAAACAAGCTTTTTAATTTTTACTTAATTTATCTATTATGCTGGTGTTGCAAAGGAATGACATTCTAGAATTAGAAATAATTTATGTATTTAAAGTATCTGCCCTAGCCGGTTTGGCTCAGTGAATAGAGTGTCGGCCTGCAGACTGAAGGGTCGTAGGTTTGATTCCAGTCAAGGGCACATGCCTGGGTTGTGGGCTCCATCCCCAGTAGGTGGTGTGCAGAAGGCAGCCAATCAATTATTCTCTCTCATCATTGATGTTTCTATCTCTCTCTCCCTTCTCCCTCCTCTCTGAAATCAATAAAAATATTAACAATAAATAAAATAAAGTATCTGTCATTTATCCAAATGTGTATCCTTAGGATAATTGTACTATTATGGGAAAGTGCATGATATTATGATCCGCTCATTTATTACAGTGAGTTAAGTTGCTAAATCAGACTCATGTATTAGAGGTATCAAGGACCTTGGGAATCAAGAGGTTGAGACAAAGCAGAGAGAGGTCTGATACAGTGAAAGCACCCCCCACTCCTGCAACCCACCCTCCCTGACCTTCTTTCTTATATCTGACAAGTACTCTCTGATATCAAGTAGACCAAAGGGTTGTATAAGGCTTAAACATTCTTCAGGGAACCTTGCCTCATAGTCTGTATTTGCTTATCATAAACAATCCTTTACCAGGGGCATCTATTGAGAACAGTTTTTAGGAATAGATTCTCCTTGTAGGGAATGCTTGTTATCTATTTTCCCAAAAGACCATGTTAGCAAATAGTTACCTAAGTCAACTGCCTACTTTTCTTCCCATTGGATTATCCCCCAGTAATCAGGTGATAAAGGGATAACTGACAAACTGTTTTTAGTATTTTCTCACCAATTATTAAGGTTGGAATTTAGGGGAAATAATAGTAAATAGGGGTTGTACAGAAAGGAAAAGAAGAAGATAAATGGGGCAAATTTAGTATACACAATTTTTCCTAAGTCCTACCTGAAAATTATATGTCTATTAAAATCATTTGGACATATTAGAAAATTTAAAGAGTATATTACTCCAATGCTCTGGAATTCTGATTCATTTTACATAAGTTTTCATTATTATATTTTAAAATGCAATTGAAAAAGAAACCTTTATTTTACACATGAAAGGAAATGGAATTTTTCTATAAAAAATGAGACAACTTATGGGTTTTATGGAATACTTTCAGATTAGTTCATGTCAGTTAAGTTTTAGCTATTACATTTCCATAAACAACAAACCTTTCAGAGTGTCAGCATTCAAAGTATAGTTATATTTCAATTAGTTGATTTAAAAACTCACTGAAGAAATTAAAAGATAGGTCGCTTAATATTTTTTCTTACTATTCAAGTATATAGGATGCAGTTCTTTTACAAATGGACAAAGACAACTCTATGCTTATTTCTGAGGACTCCTGAAAGTATGACTGAATCTTGATTCAGTTAAGGGATGGTGGGGGTGTTTTAACTAGCTAACAAAATTCCCCTGGCAGCACCCAGGGCCAGTTTGTTTATTGATGGCTTTCACCAGGCTTCTTTTTAAAATTGCATGATTATTTATAATTGTGACATATTGTAGAATAACTATTAAATTACGAAAAATTACCAAAGTCAATAGAGAAATCAGAAACCTTCTAAGTTTTTAACAAGTTTTAAATGTGGGTATGTCCATATAATAAAATATTATAATAGTTATTTTTAAAAATCATGCCCTTTAGCCCAGCCAGTGTTGCTCAGTGGTTGAACGTCGACCCATGAACCAAGAGGTTACTGGTTTTATTTCTGCTCAGGGCAGATGCCTGGGTTGCGGGCTCGATCCCCAGTGTGGGGGCGTGCAGTAGGCAGCTGGTCAATGTTTCTCTCTCATCAATATTTCTATCTTTCTCTCCCTCTCCCTTGTTCTCTCTCTAAAAATCAATAGAAGAAAAATTTTAATCATGCCCTTAAAAAACATTTAACAATGTGGAGGAAATTTTATTTTGTGAAAGTGAAATGAGGAAGCCTGACTGCTTGGCTACATGACTAAATGGAAATGAAAGACACCACTGGGCACTTTGATGTGAGCTGTCCAGGAATAATCCAGAGACTAAGTGTGTCTTTATGCAAATGAAAAGAACCCTGTAGACTTGTACTTGGTTGCCTCTCAGACCCCTAGTGTTTCTTAATTGCCTTCAGCTCAAGATAAATTTTATGTCAAAGAGGCATATTTTGGGGTGACATATGGCTTCCTTCATCTAAAACATATGATTTGTGAAACATATCCTAGTAGGTCTCTCTAGTTCTGGCATCTTTAAACTCAATGAAATTATGCATCTTTGCTAGAGAAAGCTATGCCCAAATGAATTTTCATTAGAATATTCTAATATTTATAAAAACAAATATTGTGTCAAATATATCCTAAAATCTATCTAACTTTCTAATTCTACTACTATTTTGTACCACCTTTTTGTCTATCCACCTCCTCTCTAATAATTTGCCTCTATTTTTCATGTTTCATTCTAAATCTACTCACTATTACATTCGCCTACAATGGTCATTACTGCCTTATTGACTTGACTCATACTACTACTTTGAGTTGTCTCTTCTTTTTCACTTTTTCTGGTAGCTTTAGGTTTCAAAAATTAGCTTAAATTCTGCAACAAATTATTAAAAGAAAACAGTTTTAAAATATTAAAATAACAATTCAAAACGATAGAAAATATACCAACAGAAGCACACAATTAGTTGACAACTAGATAATTTCTAAAGATTTAGGAGAGGGAGAGCTTACTTCATTTGAAAAGGTGGCATTTGCTATAATCATGAGCATTAGAGTTATTAATTCTCTGCCCATTTGGCATTTTTCTGGCCAATTAATCATGAGAGGAAATAGATATGTATCACTGAGTGAAGGCCTTAAGAGTTTGCTTTGCCTATAAATTTCTGTGTGATAATATAACACCATCACACATTTTATTATAACTTCCAATTTGAAGGTCAAGAATTCAGACAGGAATCAGCTAGTTGATTCTTCTGTTCCATGTGAAATTTACTGAAATCAGTTGTTTTTAGTTGGCAGAGTTCTGGTCTGAAATGTGCAAAATAGCTTCATTTACATGTCTGGCTCCTTAGTAGGTATGGCTGAAAGGCTCAAATTTGTACTGGGGCTGCTGTTCAGCGCACTTATATATTGCATCAACAACACACCAATGTCCAGGTAGCCTAGCAGGACTTCTTAAGTGGTATCTCAGAGCTTCCTAGAACATCAGGCTTTGGGGAATCTTGTAACCTAGATTGGAAGTAACACATTCTATGTACCATGCAAGACACTAAAGTCAGGAGAGATTCAAAGGACAGGAAATTAATTCTATCACTTCATAAAAGGAGTAGGAAAAAAATTGTATTTTAAAAAAATCTGCCACAGAGTTATTATACTAGTATAACTAGAGGCCTGGTGCAAAATATGTGCATGGGTGGGGTCCCTCAGTCTGGCCAGCAATTGGGGCTGATCGGGGCCGTCTCACTCAGTCCTGATCAGGCTGATAGGGGCTGGCAGGCCAGAGGAGGGACCAGGGGAGGTTGGCTGTGGGAGCACACTGACCACCAGGGGGCAGCTCCTGCATTGAGCATCTGCCCCCTGGTGGTCAGTGCACATCATAGCTACAGGCCGTTCATCCGGTTGTCAGTCGTAATGGTCGCTTAGGCTTTTATATATATAGATTCCTCACATTCCATTCTGCTCATTCTTCTGATAATAGAAATGCATGATAGAAAGATGGCGTGGAAGGGTCAGGCTTTGAAGTCAGGCAGAACTGGACTCAGTTGCTTACTTGCTAATGAGTGAGTATTGGAAGAAAAGATTAGAGTATGCCTTTAGAAGGGCATTATTAGAATAGGGGAGTGTATAGGGAGTACTCTTAAATAACCCATTTGACAAGAATGAAAGCTTCTGGAAGTGGATAAACAGTGATGAGGAGAGAGAAGGGAGCTAGGTAGAAAGGGGTGGGACCATGGTGGGAGAGAGTAGAACCTGGGCAGAGTTACTAAGACAACCCAGCTGAGCAGGAAGGAAGGCACAGGCAGGAGACAAATTTTAAAATTGTATGGATGTTGCTAAGACAGACATCTTGCAGATAACCAATCACAAGACACTAAGACATATGACCTATCCCAAGAATGTTACTAAGGCAGAATTCTTTGAAAGTATCCATCAGGAGCTAGCAAGGCATGTATATACCCCCAGATTAAAAATCTCATGCTTCCTCTCTGCGCGCTCTCTCTCTCTCTCTCTCTCTCTCTTTCTCTCTGGCATGCAGTGGGTTCCTCACTGTGACAGGGGGTGCACTCCCCTGTGCCCACATAGTTTATGGCTATGTGGGACTCTACACATGGTCTAATAGCCTGTAATTAGCTTGGATACTGCACTACACCCCACTGTAACATGAAAAGGAAGCTTTGGATGTTGGCCTGCTCCTGGAACCCCAGCTGCACCTTTTCCAGGACTGGTTTCTCTCAATAAACTTTACTCCTGCTAATCATTTTTACCCTCGAATTCATTCTTGGGTTTTGCAAGACAACAAACTCAAATCCCACATTTTGGTTTCAGTGATAAAGGGCTAAAAAGTAGATTTAGGTCAAATTATGTTCAACTTAAAAACTGATTGAATTTTAACTCCATGCAATAAAAAGTCATGTGTTTGTTTATTGTAAGGATGTAACATACAATATTTTGGTTTCATTCAAATGGACTTTCAGACTCCGTGGACACACACACAAAAAAAGAAACTGAAGAATTGAGGCAATTTTGTAGTTTGATGCTTGAATTATGTGAATAATTAGTTCACTTTTCCAACTCACTACACATGGGAACATACACTGAACATACACATTCTTATATCTTGGGGAAAAAAATCAGGTTTTCTCTTTTATTCATGTGGGAAATATAGCACAAAAAGCTTAATCTTAGCAATATCTAAATGTTATGAACAAAGTTTAGCCTGCCTGTTTCACTGATTAGTTTTAGATAGATGTTTTAAAATTACTATTCAAATACAGAAATTTGAATTCAAGGTAATGTTTGCCTTAGAAAGCAAATGGGTCTAAACCATGCAATCTTCATTCCTGAATTGAAATGGAAATGGGGCAGTGCAATCTGTAGGGAGGTGACGGAATGCTCATAGTTCATTAAATAATGTGAGTAGTAATGAGGTTTACACAAATCAAACAGTGTGTTAGGTAATTGTAATGTTGCTTTGTGGTGAACCACCTGTCAGGAAGTACTTCCAGCCGAAGGCTCAATCTGCTCTCATGCCTCCAGACGATTTCTAATTAGTGTAAACTTCATCTGTGGCAGGCTACCAGAAAATTAAAAAAAGTTATTTGTAGGCCCTTTGTTTTCTCTATGATGAAGGAAAATCGTTGTTTTACTTAAAGTACTTACTTTAATTTTTCAAGAAGTATTTGATGTACAAGCTCTAAAAGAGGAAACATTGACATCTTTAGATGCACACAGACACTTAATAGAAGAATGTTTCAGAACAGATCAGCACTAATGAATGCTTTCTTTACATTGATCTATTTGAAGAGAGAGAGAAAGAAGAGGAAGGAGAAGGAAGAGGAGGAGGAGGATGAAGAGGAGGAGGAGGAGGAGGAGAGGAAAGAGAAGAAGGGAAAGAGACTAGTAAGACTAATATAAATGTACTAGAGGCCTGGTGCATTAAATTCTTGCACTCAGAGTGTGGGTTCCCTCAGCCCAGACTGCTCCCTCTTGCAGTTTGGGAGCCCTCAGGGGATGTCTGACTGACGGCTTAGGCCCACTCCCCATAGGACATCCTTGGCACTGCCACAGAGGCGGGAGAGGCTCCCACCACCACTGCTGTGCTAACCAGCCATGAGCCCGGCTTATGGCTAAGCGGCACTCCCCCTATGGGAGCACACTGACCACCAAGGGACAGCTCCTGTATTGAGCATATGCCCTCCTGTGGTCAGTGCGTGTCATAGCGACCGGTTGTTCTGCTGTCAGTCAATTTGCATATTAGCCTTTTATTATATAGGATATGGGATCTCAATCTAAATACTTCTATTACTTCTAATATTTTGAAAATAATTGACAGATATAATTATATTTTCTATTTGTCAAATAGAAAAAAAATGTTAAGCTTCTGTAAAAAGGCATATATAATTCAGCAGGAAGAAGTATAAAGATAGAAGTGCATTCACAAGAAGGAAACAAGCAAAAAATCCTTAAGGTAGAATTAACAAAATTTACATCACTGTAAAATTGTCACCAAAATTAGATTGAATTTCCAAGCTAGATAGTCTTAGTCAAGTTTAAATAATAGATTAGAGACTTAGCCTGATCATACTATATTTACTACAACCACACAGATTCCATGTCTTGAACCTTAAAGGAAATTCATCTTAGTGATTAAAATCTTGGACAATTCTAAAGTTCATATGTAATCCCAAAGATCTACAAAGAGCCAAAACAATAGGGAGAAGGAAGAACAACTCTGGGGTTTTCTTATTTCCTTATTTCAAAATATATTTTTAGGCAGTGTCATCTGAACCTTAGTAAGAATAGAATGAAAGACTTCAAAAAGTTTAGTCTAAAGATGAAGCGAAGAGTAATAATCTTACTGATATTAGACTCCTAACAAATTTTATTGAGTTGTGTTGGAAAATATAACTTCTATTTCCTTAGTGTGAGTAGGTAGCAGAATCCAGGAGAAATGAATGGCAGTGAGAGTTCTTCCCAGCTATATATGTAAATCAAATAACTAAGTGCATAACTCATATATATTCAAAATAAGAAGAAAGAGTAGGAGAAGAAGGAGGAGCAGGAGGAGGATTTGTATTTCTGAAAGAAACTGAAGACCTTTGGTTCTTCTCAGATATAAGGAGAGAGGGAATTCAATAATAAGGACATATTTTTGAACAGCATCTATTTTTTCTATTGTTTGAAGATAGTGACCACTCTACTTGCATTCTAAAGGAGAAAGACATGTGCAGAAGGTTAATATTTCTGGAACTTTCCCTCTGTGCCAGACATTTTTAGATGGTATTACATTTGTTCCTCTTAACAATGATGTGAAATTGATATTGATATCACTCTTATGGAAAGAATAAACAGCTAAGACACCATAACTTGCAACATTTCTAATAACTGTTATAGCTGGAAAAAATGAAAACACAGTTACAAATGTCTTTAATGCCTATTTTTTCCATGAACTCTACTATTGGTATACTTTAGTTTCCCATGTTGCTTTTTGATAAAGAAGGAATATAGACCTTCTTCTTATGTAAATGTTCTATGGGAGAAGACAAAGCAAGAGCAGACACATGTATGAACATGTAAAAATGTCATTCCAATTCAAAATTACACATAAACCTTGATTATTGAAAAATGGATATGAAATATAGTTACTTACATGACAAATGAGGATAACTGGAGATTACCATCGACTTCAAGTGAGTGAAATTTTAATCTCCATACTTTGCTGAGTGATTCTGGAGGAAAATCACCTTTTCTTGAAAGTCAAAATAAATCAATAGTAGTCTAGATTTCAATTATTGAGTGTGATTATGGCTTGCCAAATATAAAAGGTTTTAGCTAATCATAAGCAGATAATTTGAATAATGTTCAATTGGGGGGAAATAAATATAAAAGCTATGTTTGTCAGCTAGTCTTAGGTGAATGTCAGTCATATAACTAAAAGGTTAGACATTGCTGTTTTTGTGTTAATTCCAGGCGGTTTTGCATAATTATGAATGTTTGTTTTGTTCCTGAGATTGGATATCAACTCAAGTTTTGAATTTAGGTGACACATTTGACACTACACAAGGATGACAATGTGGAAGCATAGGATGTGCTTTGAAAGTTCTGAAAAGATCTCTTGTTAAAAGAAGGAAAGAAGAGAAGGGGAGGAAGGAAAAGAAGATAAGAGAAAAGATAAAAAAGGAATTAAAAAAAAAAGAAATCCATTATGTCAAAAATACCCACTTTATTCTGGGTGGCACAGGACATGTACTGCAATAATGGAACCACGCAAGATACCATATAGTGCCAATTGCAACTTTATTGCCTTTACTTTTCTTTGTAAAAGTTTCATTACTAAACATTACTAAACTATTGTTAAATTGGGATAGATTTGTGTAAAGTAGTTAATGTAACACAATAAAATGATGAGGTTAATCGACCTCAGATTTTTTCTTTTACAGAGAAACATGCATACACTGAAGTTTGCTGTGAAACAAACTTGGATCCTAATTTTTCAGAAATATGCTCATTATTGACTTAGTCGTGACCATGAATGAACACAGAGAATAGCAAGAAATAAAACAATTTTGGAAACATAAGGCAATCTTAATCTTTGCCTATTTCCCCTAATATCTAAGTCTTAATAAGATACAAAAAAATCATGCCAACTATGCCTAAGCTAATAACCCATAAAACTCAGATAGTAAATGGGTTGGTTATGAAAGTTTAGTACAGTATTTAGTGCTTTTTAAAAAGACAATTTATTGTTTGGTTAAGTATAAAAATGTGCTTCATTACCTCTTTTTCATTTTTCAATAAAAATCAAAGAACTGATATATTTTAGTAAATCTCATTTAGAAACATATGGAAATGTTGCAAAATATGAAGTTCTGAAAACTATGACTTTACAGATGGTTAATGACAAGGCCAATTTTGCATTAGTAGCATCTTTTGTTTAATTCTTTACCAAGTGTTAGGTTCTGAAATGTAATACAAAGTGAAATAACTTGAATAATTTTTTAAAAAAATACAGTGTTACATATGTGTCTATTTTCACCTAACTGCTAAGGCATTCACATGCCATAGGAAACTTTTTTCTTATGTTCAGCAACGAATTTCACAATAATTTCTCATATCTTCCAGAGAATAACTCAAATAATTACTAGAAAATTCTTAATAATAGGCCTTTGATTATTATATCAACAAAAATTTGGGATCCAGTAAGATTCTGAAAACATTGATCATATCTTTGAACTTAATTTGGAGGACTTCATTATAAATACTAGAGGCCCGGTGTACGAATTTGTGCATGGGTGGGGTCTGGCCAGCCTGCCCCGATTGGGGCCGACCTGATTAGGCCAGACCGGACAGGGGGAGGGGCCATGGCTGTTGGGGGGTGGGGCTCACTTGGGGGAGGGGTCTGGTCCAACTCCCAGTCAAACTCCCAGTTGAAGGGACAATTTGCA
Organism: Cnephaeus nilssonii; assembly: GCF_951640355.1. NCBI lineage: Eukaryota > Metazoa > Chordata > Mammalia > Chiroptera > Vespertilionidae > Cnephaeus > Cnephaeus nilssonii. The sequence goes on along the minus strand of NC_137074.1, from coordinate 26,322,461 downwards.
TATTAGCCTTTTATTATATAGGATTATATAGGATTATAGAAACTATCTTTATATACTTTTTACAGTTAATATCTTTATTGAAGCCTCATAAAAGAAGAGTGATTTGTCATTATTATTAAGAAAACTTTTGGTGATCAGATGACATTATTTATGACATAACTATATAAAGAAACCACAGTGATTCATTCAGAAATATACCTTATTTTTCAAGGATTATCCAAATCTAAAATAAAGAACAACTTCCCCCTCTGCTAAATTTGACTGGCTAAAAAAAAAATAAATCAATAAAGGAGGACAATAAAGAAAAAAATCTAAGGAAACTGAAGACATGATTTTGAAAGTTGTAATTAAATGATAAATATGTGGGGTGAATTAGTTAGAAATTACTCTACAGGTTCCTTTTAATCTCTCTAGTCACCACTTATTGAATGTCAGGAAAGGTTAGTTTAGTGATTGATTTATCTTTTTTCCTTTCAGCTTTACTAAGGTATAATTGGCAATTAAAATTGCATACATTTAAGGTGTACAATATGATGCTTTGATATATGGATATATTATGAAATGGTTTTTTACCAATGCATTTTTAAAGTATAGACTATATTTCAATTGGCAGAGTGAAATGAAACATGGAGGGGTTCTAGGCACAGTGTTTAGGGGAGACCCCAAGATTTTTTTAAAAATATTTTTTATTGATATTTTACAGAGAGGAAGAGAGAGGGATAGAGAGTTAGAAACATCGATCAGCTGCCTTTTGCACAACCCCTACTGGGGATGTGCCCGCAACCAAGGTACATGCCCTTGACCGGAATCGAACCTGGGACCTTTCAGTCCGCAGGCAGAGGCTCTATCCACTGAGCCAAACCGGTTTTGGCCCCAAGATTTTTATATAGCAAATCCATTAAGGCAATTATTCCAATTCATTCTCCTTCACCACCCTCAAACCAGCAAGAGACATTATTAAGCATGTACTCTTTAAACCTCAAAAAGACTTGTCACTGCTTTTCCCTTGCTCATTTGTTAGAGCAAATAGTCTCTAATACCTCTCAGATTTTTTGGAAACAATGCAAAATAAGTCAATACTGCTTTTAAAATACTAAGATGAAATATAAAAAAGTAGATTTTAACTAGAGAATTATATTTGTACCATAATACCATTTAGATTGACAGAGCTATGTGAAGTATTTTATTAAAACACTTATCTCTGTCCTTTTTAAAAATTGATATGGGATTTTCAGACTAGAACATGGGGTATTCTCCTGGGCAGGATGGTTTCCCCGGGGTCTTTGTTAGTTGGAGTCAAAGAATGAAACCAGGTATGGAGGATGGTATAGTAAAGGTGGAAATTTATTGAAGAACAAGTACAGACTCCCACGTGGGGAGGGGGAAAGAATCTCACAACACAGACTTCCACGTGGGGAGGGGTAAAGAGGCCCACCAAGTTCCTTTTTCCCCCTAGTTTATAAAGGCTGTGGTTTTTGTGTCTCAATATCCTTTCTGATTGGCCACTATTCCCCTTTGATTTGGACACTTTAGCGACTTCTGAGCTCAAAGGTTAAACTTCACATGGGACATGTGAGGCCCTCCTTCTTTATTTTGTAAATATAGACCTTTTGCTACTCCCAGTTCCCTTATCTTATGGAAATGTAACTGCTGCCTCTTGCAACACTCCAGTCTTATGGAAATGTAACCTTTTGCAGCTTTTCAGCCGATGCTTTTTCCATGGACCCCCTTAATTTTAAAAATTCCTTAAACCTGAGTATTTCACCCCTAAAAATTCCAATTTCAAAAATACAAGTTTTGAACATGAATTCATGTAAGTAAACTGCAATACATTTGAAATTCACAATAGGATAGTATTATATCTTATATTTTTTACCAGTAAAGAATTTGAAAAACGCGACACTCCTCTAGAAGTTATTGGAAAGAGACTGATAACAGAATAATTGAATGTGAAGAAATAATTAAGTAAAAAAAAAAAAGTAGAGTAAGGTGGGATTGCTTTTGTGATCCATTTCATAAATGTAAAGCTAATTGGTTGAATTAAAGGAATAGTTCTGTAAAATATCTTCTATTTAAGTTCAAATAGTAGTGGAGGAGAGACCAAAGTCAAATCTAAGTATATAATTTAATGCAAGTAGATGACTCCATTCAAAGACATTTGAAAATATAATTAGTAATTTAGAAAGAACCTTTTTCCATGGAGATCATTACTAGACAAAGTAATTGAATTGCCTTTGATTTAAAAGAGAAAAAAAAAGAGGTAGCCATTAACTTTTATTGCTATATCCCAAACAGTTTTTTCTGTAGTACTCTTAAAGCTTCATATACTCATATCATATTACTGTATGTCATTGGTAAGATTTTTTTTCTCATCATGGTACTCAGTGAATGACTATGGGGAGCATTAAATGTATAGAAAAATATTTTTCCTGATAGAGATAAAAATAAATGTAGTCTTTTTCAGAAATATTAAAATAGTAACACATTTATATGGAAATTATAATTGGTGTGACAAGAACTTTTTCTTCTTTCTATGAATCTTAACTATATTCCTGACCAATTTCATATTAAACAAATTTTAAATTCTCCATATTCTTTGAGCAAAGTGCACATAGACAGAACTCTGGTTCAAATCCTTTCTTATATCTGCTGTTAACATTTATTAAAAAGGAATCTCTTCTGTTTTCTCATGAAAGAAAATAAAATTATTTTGTATGTTTTGTTTACAGTTGTTATTTTATCTCACATCAGACATCTAATATCTACAAACACTTTAAAATTATTGTCATAAACTCTCTTTTCTACTTCCTTTAATAATTTAATATTATTTTTGGCCATTTTTAATGAGAACTTGGAATGGAGAACAAACAGATAAATGAATTCATTTGCCAGAGGACAAATTGTGAAATTAAACTTTCTGAGTTCAAACCGTCTCTCAGCTGCCCACTGGCAAGGTATTAACAGGCAAGTCACTTAACTTCTCTGTGCCTCAGTTTCTTTATAGACTGAGTGCAGATAATGATGGTATCTACTTCAAGGGAATTTATGAGAATGGGATTAGTTGATATTGATACATCACCTATATGAGCACTTGTCATATGATCAGTGAAACAAAAGTGTTTTATAAATTAAAGGTAAAAGTATTTATTTAAAAGACATCACAAATATTTTCAAATATTAAAAAGCTATTCATTTTAATATGTTATATTATAATCTGTATAACTCTATATAGAAAGACTAAGCACAGTTAATATTTCTCCAGTAATAAATCATACTTTATTACAAAAATCAGTAGAATCATGTGCAATTTGTGATATATACAGGCTGTCCCAAAAAATTATACACACTTTTTTTCTGATAGCTTAATTGATGTTTATTTTCAGATTTAACCCATTATAATTAATAATTATTCAATGTGTGTATATATTTTTGAGACACCCTGAATATATATACATATATATATACATATATGTATATATATATATGCATATACATATGTGCATATCCTATAATACACAGAAAATCAGGCTGTAACTTTCTCAACCAATATTCACTAATATTAACATAAACACATAACTTCTCACACACAATTGTGACATATGGTCATATGCATCTACACTAATAAAAGAGTAAGATGCAAACTGACCGTACCTTTGCAACACCCATCAGCCAATCTGGAGTGAGTATGCAAATTAACTCAAGAAAGATGGTGGGTTACTTTGCATATGTAGGCATTGAGTGGCCATGGTGACAACACAGGCATTCCGCACTGCCCCAGCCACTCTGGGCCTCTGGGCAGCATGGGAAGGCGGAAAGGCGGCTCCGGCTGGAGTGAAAAGGCGGCTCTGGCCAGAGCAAAGGCGGTGCCGGCAGCCAAGGGAAGGAAGGACCATTCTTGCACAAATCTTCGTGCATTGGGCCTCTAGTTTTTAATAATTATTTACCATATCACAATCTTGCTTTAAAATAACACATCACATTTCATAATGTTGGAAAGTGCTTGAAATATGTTAGTTAAACATGTCAAGAGCTTTTGCACACTTATTGAGAACAACTGTAAATTTTCTTATTACAAAATGTCATACCCTGTTATAACATTAACAGATCATGAGCTTTACAGTAAAGCTCTTTAGTTTCATTCAACATTCCAATTTTTCTATCATTTTTTTTTCTCACATGAGTTATTATTTGAATTCTGTGAGATTGGATAAAAGATGATCTCTGTACTAAAGGGACTACCTCATATAACTTGGTTAATTTGAGATTGTTAGTAAAAATTGCTAGGGAGGAGAGGAGGAATTGTTGAGCCTTTTAGGAAACTCATTGAGCAGGCTTACTTGTTATGCCCAATTATTGTGAAGTTCCCAACGTCGTAGGCCAATTTAATGTTTCACAGAATGTACAGAAAGTCCAGATCCATTTCAATCATATCACAGGAAAGAAGAGTTATCCATATTCATAGGGCAAAACTGTCAGTGAATATTATTTTATGTTCTGTATAAATGTGGACCATTTGGGGTCAGCTTTCTTATCAGTATAGAAATTAACATATTGACTAAATCAATGATTATAGACCTATACCTGAGTCCTTATTATACTTTCTAGTAACAGCACCAGCCATCACAGTTGTGATCAGGGCTTCTACATTGATGAACTAACAGTAGTTTATAGACATTCTCTAGGTTCCTTCCAGTTATTGCATGTGTCAGACTAGTGAAGCAGAGTTATGATAGGCAATACCACCTTTACAAACTGTAGATTTTAAGGGTAGTGCTTATTGCTGCATTTCCCCACTTGGAGATAAAATATTGTGTGTTTTCCTCTCTTGGCCAGAAAGGGGGAAGTTTCAAGGACTTTACATGGCCTTCCTCATTATGGTACTCCTTCCCTGAGGACAAGCAGCTTGATGTGGAAGTTCTTCTAACTTCCAAGAATGTCAAAATAATATCTATTCTAAATTAATCATTACATAGAAGTTCAGGAATAAATTCTAGATTTTTCTTTTGGTAAAAGAATAGCATTATTGAGATAAGTTTATTTTTTTCTTATTAAATGCGCATTTAATGACATGCTTTTTCAGTGGCCAAAAAGGAAAACAGTAATGTTTGTAAAAAAAAGAAAATCCTGATCGAAACTCTTGGTATTGTTTGAATTCCTGAAACAGGTAAGCTATATATTATTTTATAATAAAATATTACTTTTAAATATGTATCATACCTAAATCCAAGTAAAAATCCTGGTGAAGTAATCATATCTCTCATTGTTTTGCACATAAATAATATTTGTAGAGTTTTTAAAATTGAATTCATCTTGTGGGCATTTAATACATGTTCATAGACTTTGTTGATGTGTTTAGTACATTGTTCCTAAAAAGTGAAAAGTCAACTTAACGGAGGTTCTGTTATGAAATATATCAAGACAATCAAATGCCATAATTAGTTCTATTTCTTCTTTTATTTCCATTAAAGTGCACAGGAAGATTCTGTCACAAAAACATACCAGAAAGGTGATGTACTCCCTAGTGATTTTATCTTCCAATAAATATAAGAGTCCCTAATATTGAGAAGTCTAACCAGTTAGTTACCTATATGTAACCACTCAGCTGAGAGCTGTGAGCCCAAATATAGGTAGTTGGTTTTAAAAATGCTAATGGTTTGGACCTCTTTCTAAAGTTCTTAAATATATTTATTGCATATAACAAAATTATTTCACCAATATTCTCCACAATTAAACATTATATTCCAACTACAATTTAAAAAGCACATATGACAAATACTTTTTTGCTTTTTAACTATAGCTTCAGGACTAGATTAATCTGACATTCAAATCCAGAATAACTCATTCCATTTATGTGACCTTGGATATCATTAGCATTTTTCGTATCACTGGTCACCCACAGCGTTAGAATAATTGCATCACCTTTCATGGCTCTTGTGTGAATGAGATATATGCAAAGCCTCTTCATTATAGGCATTAAAATGGCAAGTATTATCTTGCTTTTGATTCAAGTGTTTGCTTTTGTCTATATTATTAAAATAAAGTAAGTTTTTTGTATAAGTAATTATATGGAAGCATAGCCCAATAAATGATGGATCTGTGTTTCAAAATGTTAAAGAATATCAGTATTTAAAATGTAATCATTTAAAAATTGTATTAGTGTAAATTTGTCTTATTAGGAGAGGTGTTATTTTCTGATTCCATATCATACCTAAGAAAACCCAAAATGAGGAACTTAAAAGACTGAGGGAAGTCCAGTTATATTTAGGACTTGGGATGATTTCAAATGCACAGAGTGCAGGAACGACAATAACAATTCCTGAAATTAAGTGGGTTGCCTAACTTAATAATTACCTGTATACCCTTGGCTGAATTTGAGGTTCTAGAATATATGACAGAAACTTAACAATATAGGAGCAGCTAAAAATTATTTATTTATGATCAACAGCTTTTCTAAATGAGGAAGAAGAATGTCATTTAACTTTCTCTGAATTTCTAAATTTTTTCCAATATGCTGTGCATATTTATATATGTTGCAAGTCCACAGAACTGCAAGTTCACAGCACTACACAACAGAAATTATAATTTCTATCAGAGTTTTGCGAAAACAAAGCAGAACCCATTATCTAAATATTTTTTGTGATTAATATTTTCATGAGCAAAGTCAGTCAATCAAACAAATAAGCATCTTTATTTTGCAGTCATTAAATGGTATATATACAGGGTAGGGCACAAGTAGGTTTATAGTTGTGACTACACAAAACAGTTTATTCTTGTAGTATTATTTATTAATTATTGTATTATTTTCCTTATGAACAATTGTGAACCTACTTCTGCCCCATCCTGTGTAGAGGTAAAGTATGTGCACTGGTAGATACTTCCTTTTTGAAAAAAATGCATGCAAATGCATATCATAATACATAATATACATTGGTCTATTGTATTCTTTCATATGAAATAGATATTTCCTTTTTGAAAAAAATGCATGCAAATGCATATCATAATACATAATATACATTGGTCTATTGTATTCTTTCATATGAAATAAATTTTGGAGCTGAGTGCTGTTTTTACTATAAAGTGCAGCAAGGAAAAACCCATGGCACAGACGTACTTCTCCCAAAGTAACTTTATATGAAAATCTCTTCAGTGAACTCAGGCTTACCACTACGTGTCTGAATCTACAATATTTTCTATCTGATGGTGCTCTTTGGTGTCTGGTTTCTTCTTAGATTTCAATATTTAGTAATTCCCTGCTAATTTCTTTGTCCATCTCTATCCCAGCATTACTATCTGTTTATGCTGCTCAGTGTTGAGTCTATTTACCTGTCTCGTATATTTGCTCAATTTCCCTATCAGGAAGAAATATTCGGGAATGATATTAACAGAAGAGATCAAGTGATTTTGTCTCTCTTTTGGCACAGCATTTTTCCTACTTCACCAAGAATCACTCTTCAAAATGGGATTCAGAACTTGAAAGAAAACATGCCTGTGAAATACAAAACACAGGGGTTAGGCAATCTTTATTCATTGCTTTCTTTTATAGCATGGTTTGATGGGAAGTCTAAGATAGTGGCCTATTAGTTAGTGGCCTAAGGGGAACATATGCAGCCTCAATAAATCATAGATGAAGACTAGTCAAGTTCATAATTTTTTGATCATTCACTCAGAAATATGTGTGGCCATATGTATGTATGACCATGAGGAAATATAAAAAATTTTAATAGAAATGCTTCTGGAAGTAATTTTATGTCATACAGGGTGATGAAAAAGTTTATGGACAAATAAATCAAAGGATATTAAACAAATGACTGGTAAATAGATAGAGATAAAAGAAGAGATATAGAGGCAAGAAGGAAGAATGGAGAGAGCATTAAAGGAAGAAGTGTAGTTACAGAATTGCGTTTCAAATGGTTTCTAACCAAGTGGCAATCCTTTTTGTGGTTGAATAAAGAGATCAATTAATATTGTTTTACTTTCACCTATCAAAAATACCTTAATGAGAAATTAGTAGTTTTTTTAAACTTTGCAAAATATTGAATTTGATTATTTTATTTTTAAATGTTATTATCTTATCAAACACCTTTTAAAATATTGTTGGGTTGAAGCTCTTATCCCATTTAGAAGATATTCCTTTAGATAAATTCAAGCATGTAAAATTTGCACCAACATTATTTCGAGAAGTTCATTGGGAATTTACTTCAGTCAAAATCATACACTTTGTGAGCTCATTATTCAGATTTTTTCCAGTTTCCATGGTGCTGTTACTCTTTCTTAATCTGCTTTTTGGAATAGAAAGTGAGTTACCTAAACTTAGTCTTTGTATGCTAAGGCAGTCTTAGAAATGCTTACTGGGAAAATATTGACTGTTTACAATAATATTTGTTTTATTTACTGTTAGTTCTAATTATCTGGTGGAAACATTGAGAGGGTTTAGAGCAGATAGCCTACTGTGGACCTCACAAATTAGTGTTAAATCAAAGAAGTACTCTTTTACTTCCATTCTGTGGGGGAGAAACCTTGGAAAAGTCTCCAACAAAAGAAATCAATCAAAGTCATCACATAAAGAAATCAATATCAGGAGGGAAATGGTAAGCAGCTGCATTCCATTTTCTACTAAGTGGTAGAAAAGATTAATTTATAGCACAAAGAATTTGAGGTCATCATAAGGAAGCAATTGTTTGTCAGTGTTATAGCTATATCAAGAAATATGGTATAGACATACATTTTGTTTTAAAAAATAAAGTTCAGGTCAACTTCAAAAGGAAATAGCTTAAATAATTGCTTCATTCTTTTTATGTGTAATTCAGCATTCATATAATTCTACACTTAGGTTTGCAATTAAATATTGCCTATGGAGTAGTATAAGACTTTTAAATCAAACTGTTCTCTTTTCTTGTCATGATGAATTACCTTTGTTTTTATTAAATAATTCAACTGTGTTTCAAATCCAATAAGCATAAACCTTCTTATTTTGTTGTCTTAAAATAGTGTTGTGTTGAGAAGTGTCTACTCATTGTCAGTAAAGAAAACCTGAATTCTAATAACATTTTTGCCACTGCACATTTAAGTGTTTCTATTTCTTTTGTCAACATGTGTAAGATGAAATCAAACTATATAATTATTTCTTTTTTTTTGCACTAGAATTCTAATTTATGTAAATTAATCTTTCCACATACCAATAAAGTTTTCAGGAAACCTCTCCATAACTTATAGTTCAAAATATTTAAGAGTAAGAATACATATATTCATTTAATCCTGATGGAAACCCCATAAGGCATAGGCATTATTATCTCATTTAGCAGTTGATAAAAAAATCTCAGGAGAGTTAAAAGAACTTTCTCTAAATCAAGCAAGTAGTAAGAAAAGAAATCAGGATGTGAACTCAAGAAACTCAACACACAAATTCATATTTCAGTTTATAAAACAAAACTCAATACCTTTCTCTTTTTCAAAAGTCTGTGATTTTATTTTACTCTGACACCTTTGTCTTTAATTTTATCTATTATTTCTTATATAAGCATGTCCTATCTATATATATAAAAGCCAATCTATATATATAAAAGCCAAGTGACCAGAATGACCAGAATGACTGGAATGAATGAATGACCTGTCCTAATGATGCACACTGGGACCAGCCAACCGGCACGATGGGTGTGGGGCCAGCTGGCCAACCTCCTGCAGCCCCTTGCCCCAGCCAGACTGGCCCCTGATCAGCCCCCCCACCCTGACTGATGGGCCCCAGTTGGGACGGGTCATCTGGACCCCACCTGTGCACGAATTCATGCACTGGGCCTCTAGTGTTAGTAATAATAACAATACAAAATTTCTAATCATCTTATAATTTTTCCATCACATTCATTATTAATTTCTGTGTTATTCAGGGTATATTTTAAAAGGTCCAACAAACTTTTGGTATGGCCTCTGGCTTCTGCTTTTTAATTTCCAATTCCGGGTTTTGTGTCTGTAAAAGTCCTTCTGCATGTGCAGAACATCCTACTAGCATTTCAGTACACACAGTTCTCTCAATCTCTGCATAAATCCTCACAGGAAAATAGTGTTAACTTCCCTGTCCTTTCAGGTCAGCAAGTTCAACTTCTTAATTGCTGCTCATCCAATGTACTTGAATCAATTTTTTAAAAAGTCACTATTTTACTGAAAAGATCAGGAATTTTCATTCATATCAGTGCATTGTACAAATTATACAGGCCATCAAAGTAAGTGAGAAATTGCTCATGTGATTATGGAAAAATCTTGCCTTCTAAGTAGCCTAATGTCTAATAAGCAATTAAACATTACTGTTTGAAATGTCCTCTCAATCACAGGTATTTTGCATCCTTGTTGTCCTACCTGTTGCTTACAAATAAATAAGTTCATTGTTTAGATGCCAGACAACCAATGTTTGAAGTTTATTTTTAAATGGAAATTCTAAATATTTATAAAAATTCAAGAGAGGAAAAAATATATCATCTTTGAGACCCAACTGAGATCATTTGTATGTGTATGTATTTTAATTATACTGTATGGAGAATGTCAGTTCCTAATTGATTGATTAAATAACAAGAAAATATAATAGCTAAATATATTTCAAATTTTATACATTCAAATAAAACAAGAATGAATGTCTAAATAATATTTTTACTCACAGAATCAGCATGATTTTTTCTAAATTAAATAATAAAAATAATTTAGCTTTTAAAAAATATTTTGTCCCCAAAATTAATTCTTTGGAATTTTTTTATGTGTGTGTGTAGGGAGGGTACAAATTATATTTGTAAAATCAAATAACTTTTTTGTTTCATATTTATTGATTTAAGAATATTGTAACAGCCTTGCATCCCCAGAATAAATCCCACTTGATCATGGTATATGATCTTTTTAATATATTGCTGGATCTGATTTCCTAAAACTTTTTTGAGAATTTTAACATCTATGTTCATCAGTAATGAAATCAAATAACTTTAAAAATATTTTATTTGTAGTATATACAAATTAGTATAGTAAAACATATCATTATGGCTGATTAACATAATTAGATGAATATTAACATGTTAACACCCATGTTACATGATATATTTTAATAGCATATGTATTCTAAAAGGGCAAAAATACAAATAAATTAAAAACGAATGCATTCAGATATATTGAAATACCCTATATTTTCACAAAGATATTTAAGTTGATGGCTAGTTCCCCTTATTTATAAAGTTATAAATCTATAATAAATAAATCCATAAAACAACAATTTGACTTATTAGACTATTTTTTAAATTTTATTACCCATAGCTGACCATGATAGTGAATGTTTTAATAATATATTATGCAACCTGTATATGTAAAATAATATTATGGCTGGGAAAGCAATTAGAATCAAAACACAAATTATTTTCCGTATGATAAAGCATGCCTAGATTAGCACTCATAATTAAACCAAGTAAATATGTATGATGTATGCTTTGATGCAGTTGCTTGAAGCTCAAAAAATCAATATTTTTAATCCAGCTTAGTAGTATTTTAAGCAGTCTACCTCAAATGTTGAATAATATATAATGTTGTGGTTTTCCTATATACCACATTTTCCTTTTTGGAACACGAACGATATTGCTAAGTGTTTTAAAATCATATGTAAAATGTAAAGCCACAAAATATGGCAATTTCTAATTAAATATAAGAAACCACCACTGATATTTCAGAAAAAGTCATGGTATGAATTTTAAACTAGGTCATATTTTGAAATGCTGTCACCTCATTGTGAATTTTTAAAACAATTAGTACATAGCATCTTATTATAGGATGTATTAAGACCACATATTCTTTAGGAATTATACAAACCATGTATATATTTAAGTATTATGAAAAACAGTCCTTAAAACTGAGAATTTTATTTGGGTTGCATATCACTTTGTAAGGTTGTATTTTCTTGACAACTAAAGCAATTTTTTTTTTGGCAACACATTTTATTGTATGTAGGTGTTAATCAGGCTTTGTTCTGCTTCACTTCAAAAACATTTAAAACCCAGAGCTAGTCAACTTTGACTAAGGCATAACACATATTGGTGTTAGTTTATTTTTTAATTTTTTTAAATCTGTGATTTGCTAAAGATAATTTCAAAGATCTTATAGTTTGAAGACACTAAAATTCTCTTTCAGAAGGATGTGTAAGCTAAAATTAATAAAATTCTAAAACTCAACTTGGGGAAATAAAGCACATATTTAAAGGATAAAAAAATGCATGTGTTAGGTGGTTGTTTCAGAGTTCATTGCACAGCAAATTGGGCTCCTTTATTTTTGCAGTATTTTTACCAGAGCGTATCTATGTGAGATTTCACATTGTTGGCCTTAATAAGCAATATTCACTTTATCTTCATCAACAGAATATCTTACAAGATCATAAAATATACATTTTTAAAAAAAGAATAGATTGCACTATCTCCTTGTGGTTTTCTTTTCAAATTGCCAATAACCAGAGGTTCAGAAAATATAGGGATGACATCAGTCTGCTCTATTTTAGACACTCAAATATTTTGAAAAATGAGGAAATGTCAGTAGATCAAATTTAAAAGGTCAAAAGAAAAGGGAAGTCAATAACACTAACCGAAAATATTATAATTCACTTTTGTAATGTATATTTAAGAGCCAAAAATTCCTTGGCTGGCATGGCTCAGTGGTTGAGCATAGACCTATGAACCAGAGGTCATGATTTGATTCCTGGTCAGGGCACATGCCTGGGTTGCCAGCTCGATCTCCACTTGGGAGCTTGCAGGAGGCAGCCTATCAATGATTCTCTCTCATCGTTGATATTTCTGTCTTTCTCTCTCTTTCTCTCTCTCCCTTCCTCTCTGAAATCAATAAAAACATATATTAAAAAAAAATAAAAATTCTTATGCCAATGAAGTTTTCACAATTTGCCTCCCAGTAGATTCCCATATAAAGTCCTTTTGCATGATGAAGGAAAAATTATACTTATATGAAAAGATGCTGAAGATATTTAACACTTGTATATTCTGAAAAGTGAATGAACAATGGAGCTCTAAGCATGATGCAATAGGAGTAAAGTGGCATTGGGAGTGCGCTGCACATTAGCACTTATGAGCCACTGTGGTAACATTTCCTGTGCTGGAAGAGGTCATTTACTAAATAGACTGTGAACTGAAAGAGCAAATACACATCCCAAATGTAAGCTGGTATTCCCTTCTCACAATCAGGACCAAGCACAGTTTGCACACATTTCAGCTTCTTGTAATTTACTTTTAATGTTGCATGTTTTGTTTTGTTTTTGTCTTTAAGAATATTTATCTTCATCACCTTCACGTAACATTTTTTATTTCAGTAGGTAGGTAAGGAAAAAAATATTACATTTTGAGCTTAATCAAGAATGATTGTGTGTTTTCAGATAGTATAGATTTAAAGTAACATTCTAACAATTAATAGAGTATGAAATGCTATAGATGATAAAAGTTTTGTAGAAGACTCATTTACAAATTTCAGGGAAAGTTCTCTTTGAATAATGAATAATAATGAATAAGTTCTCTTTGAAAATATATTTAATGATATTTTCAGTTTTTCATCTCCACTATATAAAAGAGAAAATTGAATCTCAACACTCTCCAGTAATCTCGAGACATAATATTTTATCATCATTTACTAAAAAGGAAGATAGCTCCTGGTTTTAGACTAATTTTTCTCAGACTAAATCAAAAGAAGGTATGTTTTTAGCCCAACAGACAAATCTATTTATTTTTATATGCTTACCTCTGTGGTAATCAGAGAAGGTAGAAATAATCTTGAGTGCATTTCTTGGCAACCGATTATCTAAAAATGTATAAACACATTTTTGTGCAATAGTTCTATTACTTTGAATTGTTGTCTGCCTTAATATTTCATTTCCATGTGAACAAATTTTGAGCACATCAAAATGCTAATCAATTGTCAGAATAATACAGTATTCCCATGCAGAATTCTCTTCTGTGGGAGCAACCAATAGGATCACCTTACATAACCCAGAAGAACACTTTTGTCCTAATGGGCAGAGCATGCCTATCATTTTCCTCATGTTTTCTTCATGATCATATGACCATTAGTAACATTTGTGGATAGTTCATTTGGTCAATGAGATTTACATTTGTATGTTTGTGTATTTAAATGATATAGCTATAGTTTTTGTGTTTTTTCCCAAAATGGGCATGTCTTTATTAGCCCATTTGGGGAAAAATTATAAGGCTGACTGATGATTTCAATGGTCTTATAATGCCTCCCTCCTATACTTGTTTAATTAACTAGATGCTAAAACATGGGCAGTAGAGGGCTCTGAATAGATTGATTTTATAATTGCAATATTTCTCTGAGTGACAAGCACAGAAGTTCTTGTCAGTATTTAAAATGTGAAGATGTTTCATAGCCATGCTATTTAACTGTTGCTGCTTTCCATAATTGTATTTTCCTTTTATTAATTAGGTGTTTTGCTTACTGTTTTGATTTATTAAATATGCTTAATGGTGAAAAAATTAAAAAAACTGAAATAAAAAATTAAGATTCATAATCCCTCTTACTATTTTGTAGATATAATCTTTAAGATTCTTTTTTTGCTTAATTTAAATTAATTTGTAATTTGCAAATTTTTACACATTAGAATTTGTGAAGTCATTAAATTTTTTATAGATAACATATAATATAATATTAATTATAGTATTTTATTGCATATATAGTTAATTAACAACTGCTGCTATTGAACATGTAAGTCATTTATAATTTTCTTTTTGTAAATTACCCTGTGATGATCATGTTGGTATGAATGCTTGCCTTTTAAAAAACAATTCATTACTAAGATAAAACTGGGGGCTCAAGTTTGTTGGAGTTTTAATGGTCTGGTATAAATAATCATACTATTTGTACCAATTCCATTTCTTATAAACAGTCCCTCTATAAGTTCATGGAAAGGCTTGCTTCCCAATGTATATTATTATAACAAATAAAATTTGTTTTAATAGTTGCAAAATTTACAGAAATTAAACTTTGACTCCCAATGAGATTGAAAATTTTACATATTGTTTATTAAACACTTTATTTACCTAATTGTGAAATATGTCTTTATATAAATTGCTGTTCATTTATTATCTTAGAATTTCAATTTATATGACTTTCTAATGACACATTTTTATTTATCCATTTGTAAAAATACTTTTTTGTATTTTCTGTTTGACTTAATATTTTATGTTTTCAATGTGCATTTGCTTTAATTTTTAATCTTTTAGAATTTTCATCCTAATATAACAAATTTCTCTAAATTTTCTCCTTTTATGCTCTTATTTATTTACTTATCTACTAATTCAACAAATGCTATTGAAGTATTTATTATGTCATACAATGTGCTAGACACTGGAAAGAGCACATACTTTTAAGGCTTTTATGACCTATTAACAAAGAAAGAGAAAACTACAGAATCACAGTGAAAAGTATTGTAGTAGTGAAATAGTGAAAAAGTATAATGGCATGTACGAACAGAGTGGAAATAAAACACATAGGACATATAGTTGAACCTAGAGAGAGTAAGAAAGCATTTCTGATAAGGAAATTATCCTTTAAAAACCTGAATTTAAGAAAGATGTTACTAGATACTAGTTACAGACAAAGTCACATAATCTGTCAAATGTGATATTGGGGTTCTGTGGGAGAGAAAGGTCTAAAACACTGTGAAAAGGAAGCTGTAAGTGTGAGGCAGGTCAAATTCTGAAGGGCAGAGCATGCCGTGCAGTGTTGTTCCCATTGTCTACTTATCTTGAAGACAATGGGAACAACACTCAGGTTTCCATGTGGAGTGGCATCAGGGAGCAATGACTAATGGCAGGATGACCAGTTTAAAGGCCATCAGAACTCAGGCTCTAGCATGATAAATGTCTCATTACACAAATTAATCCATTGGAGTCTCAGCTTCCTCATCTAAAATAACAATAATAACACCTACCATAAAATTTTCTTATTATGATTACATGAGATTTTTTTAAAAATATATTTTTATTGATTTCAGAGAGGAAGGGAGTGGGAGAGAGAGATAGAAACATCAATGATGAGAGAGAATCATTGATCGGCTGGCTCCTTCAGGCCCCCTACTGGGGACCCAGCTGGCAACCTAGGCATGTGCCCTTGACCAGAATCGAATCCAGGACCTTTCAGTCCGCAGGCTGACACTCTGTCCACGGAGCCAAACTAGCTAGGGCACATGAGATATTTTTTAAGAATTCAAATTAGTAAGGTACAATTGGCACTGAACAAGTAGAAAAATTAATATTAATTAAGAGATTGAATATAAATTTGTGAATATTTTAACTTTTTTACACTACAAATATTGTTTGGATAATTTTTTGATATCCTAACTATAATTCACAATCTGACATCTGAAAATCCCAGTCTAGGAGCCTCATAAAATCAACTTGGACCATTTTAGATCACTTTACATAATTCTATCCATCATTTTCCCCCTCTTGCTATAACCCATCTCAGTGAATTTGTACTGGTCCATCACAGAAGAATCAGAGTAACATCCTGAAATCTTTCTTCTGGCATTCATTCAATTTCACACTCTCACATGCAAATCAACATCATTTTGTCTATTGTAATTATTATGTTTTTATTGATTTTTTGAGATAGAGGAAGGGTGAGAGAGAGAAAAACATGATGAAAGAGAAACATCAACATCAATTGACTGCCTCTTGCATGCTCCCCCCAGGGATCTAGCCAGAAATCCCGGGGCATGTGCTCTGACACATTATCAAACCTGTGCCCCCTAGTGCATGCATCAATCCTCAACTACTGAGCCACACCAGCCAGGCTGTCTATTGTAATTCTTAACGGATTTTTAAATGTATTTATTTTCTGTTCATTGGTAAATTGTATTTTTCCTATCCAAATGCTGTAATTTATCTAAGATTTGGAATGGAAAAACTTTAATAAAATAATGTTAAAGTGTCACCATTTGATTTTTTAAAATATATTTTTATTGATTTCAGAGAGAAAGGGAGAGGGGGATAGAGACAGACACATCAATGATGAGAGACAATCATTGATCTGCTGCCTCCTCCACGCCCCACATTGGGGATTTGAGCCCACAACATGGGCATGTACCCTGACCAGGAATCTAACTGTGACTTCCTGGTTCATAGATCAACTCTCAACCACTGGGACACCGGGCCAGGCTTAGTGTGACCATTCTAAAATCATCAATGGTACTGCTGGATCCCTTATTTACTTAAAGTTCCGTACTTACTTGCTATAGTAATCTTTTGTTTTATTGCTTTAATTTTTGCTTCTCTGGCTGTTCTCATCTCACTCAGGATTGCTGTTTCATGAATACTGAATCGTTTACTCCATCTCTGTTTTATTTTTGCTAAGTATATTAAAATTTTTTCTGGTATTCCTCAAAACTCTAAAATCATGTTTAAAACTAACTTGTTTGTCAACTAATACCCAGTTTGTCACTCACTGTCAATTGCATTGTACACAATAGGTCTTTCATCAGAAACTGATCATTTCTGATCCAAGATCATGGAACATGTATTACAAATCTTGCAATTAAGATTATTTATTTCTTTACGTTTCCTTCTGTTTCATGAGGGAATGTGTTGGTTTGCTTTCTTAACATAGTGCACTTCCTTTGAACTTTTTTTTCTTCACATCTCTACTGATGTTTTTATATTGTCTGATCTTTAAAGAAAGTGGTCTGCATTTTTACATTATTAGGACTGTAATTGAATTAATACATGAATTTATTCAAATTACTGCTTCTCTAAAACAAATGTGGCAACCACTGTTTATCTACTTCGTTTGTTCAGTCAAGGTGTTCTTGCTCATGGGACATAGAGCATGAGAAACTAGGTCTGCAAAAGCAATTTATGTCACTGGCTTCCTAGGTGATTTTAAAAGACATTTTATGTAGTTAAGATCCATTTTCAAATAATTCTTGGGAATGACTTGTTCCCCCAGGTTGTCCCATGTGCCACCTTTGACAACAGTTTTTGAACCCACAGGCCAAGAGAACAATTTCTGGTGGAAGATAGAACAGAAAATACAGGACAATTATTTCATGATTGGGGAAGCCTCTTTTGTGCCAAGACATTGGTGGTTTGCTTGTTTTGTTTTTTGGGGAAACAGCTTAAAAGTAGCTGTGGTATGTACTCCCCATCTTCAGTCTTTTATTGTTGCTAATATGTTTTTCCAATATTGCGTTTTATTTATTTATTTTTTAAAAAGCTAATGGGGGTACTAGCATTTTTTTGTTTATTTATTTTATTTTGATCTGGTTCCTTTTGCTCAGTGTAATTATTTTGAGATTTATCTATGTTGTTTTACGTAGTTGATTCTTTTTTTGTCTACCATTGTGTGTATATATATTTCACTTACCCATTCACCTATAGATGGACATTTTGGTGTGTCCAGTTTGGAGTTATCACAAATAAAATTGCAATGAACAATTTATGTACATGTCTTTGTATAAACATATGCTATAATTTATCTTGGAGAAATACCTACGTGTGATGTGATATGGATTACATAATAAGTGTATGTTTAAATTTTTTCAGAAACTGCCACTTTTTTCCAAATGGTGGTATCATTTTACATTTTCACTCCAATATATGAGAATCACAATTGCTCTAGTCTATAGCCTTGCTAACACTTGTGATAGTCACTGTTTTTAATTTAACACAATTGAATAGGTATTTAGTATTAACCCATTGTGATTTAATTTACATTTTTCTAATGACTAGTGATGTTGAATACATTTTATAAGTGTTTTTGCCATCTGTAGAGTTCTTTCATAAGTTGTATGTTTAAATATTTTCCCCACTTTTACTTGAGTTTTCTTATTACTGAGGTTTTGGAATAACCTCTATGTTCTAGATAAAAGTTCTGACAAGATTCATGACTTAAAAATTGTTTTTCAATTTTTATTTTAAAGAGCAACATTTTCAATTTTCATAAAGTCAAATCATCAAATTTTCTTTATGGATCATGCTATTGGTGACATAACTAAGGAATTTTTGTCCAAGATAAGGCCAAACATATTATCTTTTATGTTTTCTTCTAGAAGTTTTATTGCTTTACACTTTACATTTGGGTCTATGACCCTTTTAAAATTAATATTTGTTATAGTGCAAGGTATACATCAAAGTCTATTTATTTATGAATGTCCAATTATTACAGCATGATTTGTTTGAAAGACGATACTTTTTCCTCTGAACTGACTTCACAGCTTTATCAAAATCATTTGTCCTTATTTATATGTGTGAATCTATTCCTGGGCTTTATTATGTCCTATTGATTTATTCATCTAGATAGATATAACTATGTCATCTAGAAAATTACAATTTTAAATATATAAATAAAGTCATTGTATAGCTTCTATCATTTTATTAAACATGTCCATTAGCACTATTAAAACAAAATTGAAATTTTAATATTAAAAATAATCGTGTTTGAAGCGATGCTTAGTAACAACAACTTTAAAGCATTGGAACAAGTATATTTGTTACCAATCTAGATAGTCAAGTGGTTTTTCCTCACTAGGGTTTTCCATGTAATTTCTATTTTACTTCATACAAAATTCAGAAGCTCTCATTCTTCCGGGCAGTTTTATTAGTGTTTTACTGAACACAGACTCTCTAAAAGATTTTGCATTGATTTTTAAATGATTTTTCTCTCATAGAAGATACTTAATGGCTATGGCCTTGTGCTTTCATGGGAGACCTTTTGTCACCTTATGTACCTTGTTGTTCACTTAGATCTGAATCTGCTGTTTTTTAAATGTGTTCTAATCATAACCTTCAGACAATGTGAGCAAAAATGTTTGCTAATTAGGTCCCTCAATAGGAAGTAAGTTCCATGCTGAACTTCCAAATGACTACCCTATTATAATTTTGTAAAGCTTGCTTGAAATAATACCTTAGTAAGCACCACTGCTTTTCCCCCCAAAGATTTAAATTTAGTTTTAAAATACCCAATATGTTTTAAATCTCAGAATGCTGAAACATGCAATTTGGATAGTTGAGGGGTAAAGATAATAATTTTGTATTGTGATATTTCACACATGTGATAAATGGCTGCATGGCAATATAGCAACAATAATATATTCTCATAAGAAAAGGCAAGAAATAATCATTATTTTATATTTCTTCCAGCTAACACATATTCCTCATAGCCTAAGTGAGACATATGAATAAATACATATTTATGGTATCAATAAATTTGTATTATTCTTATGAAATACTTGTAATTTTTTAAGTAGCATAATGGCTAGATAAAAATAAGATTTTATAGGGTTTGTTTTTGTTATATTTTAAGAATCTTTTGAATAGCATATTTGATAAAGATTTGATGACAATGCACATGTTTAATTTAAGAGAAACTTTTACCTTTCTATTATATTTACATTTAAACTAGAGGCCCGGTGCACAAAATTCATGCATGGGGGGGGGGCTTCAGCCCAGCCTGCACCCTCTCCAATCTGGGATCCCTTGAGGGATGTCCTGGGGATCGGGCCTAAACTGGAAGTTGGACATCCCTCTCACAATCCTGGATCGTTGGCTCCTAATCGCTCACCTGCCTGCCTGCCTGGTCACCCCTAACTGCCCCCCCCCTTGCCGGCCTGATCGCCCCTCACTGCCTCTGTATGCTGGCCTGATCACCCCTAACTACCCCCCCCTGCTGGTCTAGTTGCCTGTAACTGCCCCCCACTGACAGCCAGGTAGCCCTCAACTGCACCCTCCCTGCTGGCCTGGATGCTCCTAACTGCTCTCCCCTGTAGGCCTGGTTTCCTCCAACTGCTCCCCTCTGCTAGCCTGGTCATCCCTAACTGCCCCCCCTGCCAGCCTGGTCACCCCCACCTGCCCCCCTTGCCAGCCTGGTTGCCCCTCATGGCTCCCCTGTTGGCCTGTTCACCCTATGCAGCCTGCTGTTCAGTCATTTGGTTGTCCCTAACTAACCCCCCTGCTGCCTGGTTGCCCCACGCAGACTGCTTATTCAGTTGTTTGGTCGTCCCTCACTAACTCCCCTGCTGGCCTGGTCATAGGCAGCCATCTTGTGAGGGCGTGAGGGTCAATATTTTATTATATAGAATATGTATAGATAAATATATATGTGTATGTATTCTTTAGATATATGTAAACAAAGTCTTCTCATATTTGCTGCAAACTCTTATTTAACAGCTGGAAATATACCTAATTATCATTCAGAAAATAATTTGGAAGTTAAATATATATCTACACTTAAAATTATTTAGCTAGAGATTTACTGCATTTGTCAAATACAACTCTATAATGTCACTACAACCAAAACACATCTATTGTTAAATTATTATTTTAAAAAGCACTAAAAAACTGAGGTCAACGGTTTAAGCTTGATTCAACCTACTTCAAGCTACTTTAGCTAAGGCAGATTACTGTATCTCATGTTTTTGTTTTCATAAAGCCCAAATTTCAAGCCCTCAGGATTTATATCATTAATTCAAATTGTATTTCTTGCTGTTTCTCCCATTGTTCTTAATAATATGTTCAAAATATAAAGTGTTACCCATATGTCAGTTTCTAAAATTAAAAGTAGAAACCAAGCCTCTAAATTTTTTATGATCAAATTATGAATGCAAATATAGCTGGGCAAAATGGGATGATTTTAATAGTGACATAAGATATATTAGTTGATCTTTATTTTAATTTGTAAAGGGTTTCCCTTTAAAAGATGGGTACATGTGTTTTCTAACATTTATTTAAATAAAATATCAAACACTTGAAGATATAACATCTATGTTTAAATAAAGATTAATAAACCAGCTAATCTTAATGCATTTACATTATTCTGTATTAACAAAACATCTAGAGGTTTCAGGATGTATCAGTTTATGTAAAAAAGGTAAGCAAATGCAAGTAAGCTAGGTCTATTAGGTAGTATGGGGAGTAAGTCTATATGTCAGCAGACAAAATTAGAAAGGCATTAATTTCAAGGTCTTTAATGACAATGATCATTTTTATCAATATTTCTTCTTACCTTAATTTGGGCACACTATACTGCAGTTATAGGTTAATAAATAGGTTGGAAAGAGGGGGAGGAAAGGTCCATAGATATAGGTATGCTTTGTTTTTGGCAGAAATTTAATAATAATTCTAAGTTATAGCATGCAATTCTATTTTATTGAAGATATTAGTCTTGTTATTTTTTGCTTTACTTTGTTTTTCATATAGAATATTCAAAACAAATTTATTTTGATTAAAATAACTTGAAACCCTTCATGAAAAAGTTAGAGCAATGAATAAAGTATATTATAATAATAATATGGCATTTCACTGATGTTTGAGCTGAGAATAAATAAAAAATGAATCACAAGTTTATGTAATTTAGCAGTGAGTAAAATATCTCTCTAGGTAATTCTATAAGTACAAAAGTAAGCTATGAATTATTATCATAACACAAATGTAAATTTATTTTGAACATTTTTTCAGCACTTTTGTTTTCACATTTGCAAGTAGCTCAAAAAATAAAATGACATGCAAGCTGAAATAATATAGCTCTTCATCAAAGTTCTGTTTTATTATGTTTACAACTTACATTTACTCCTAATGTCGCATTTTATACTTATTTATAGATATTTATTTCAATTCATTATAAAAATGCCAGTGTATTTTTCAAATTTTTATTTTAATATGCTTCATCAAAATAATTTTTATTTATTCCACTATGGTAAGGATAATCTGGAGAGGACTAAATTTCAAATTGTACAAATTACATAGCATGTAATTTTGCACATTGAATTAAATGCTTATTTAATTTTAGAAATTAAGAAATGCTAATTTGACTCAGAATTAAATCACTACTCTTATTCTGTGTCTGAATCTGCTGACTATATATATATGGGTCAGCTATGCTTTCCTTTGGGGATTTTTAGCTTCACTTGCCTACTTAATTCCAAGGCAATAACCTGGGGCTTGGTGTGTTACTTTAAAAAGAACAATACCATTTCTTGAATATTTCCATAAAATTATGCTTAAATAGTTCTCAGTTTTATTTATTTTAAAACTGCTTTTATTGAAAGCCTAGTCAAAACAATGTTTAAATTTCATTTCATACCTTAAAAATAACACTGGCAACAATATAATATACTGGTTGAAAATTAGTCTAAAGAAATGTATATTTTGCCAATTATAACAGAAATTATTTCATATAGAGTTTATACCAAATAGTATATTTTTACAATAGTACATTTTTACCTTATGAAAAATAATCCCCATGAAAAGAATTCTGTAGTAAACATAATAACAAGTACAATATAAATAAATATCTTAGGGAAATTCTAATTTTGTAAATTTGTAAACAGTATCTTGCTCATAACTACATGTAGCTAATTATATGCCACTATCTATCAGGGATATATGGGGATGGGGGGAGAAGTTAATGAAAATAAACACAACTTCTTGAATTATTCAGAATTAACTGAGAAGATGCAAACCACCAAGTTCTTCACTGGGTGTGGATAATGCATCATGATCAATAAGCAAATGCTGTTCATAAAATCAAATTTAAGAATGCATTATTAAAGAGACATAAAATTGTTTGGCAACATCATTTATGCAAGCATGTGCATGATAACATTTGCATTGTGATAGAAAATGCAATTTCCTAACTCCACAATTTTAGACAATAGTATGCAGGAAATATTGTACGTAGAGGACCCTTGAATTACAAAAGAAAAGTAGCCCTAACCAGTTTGGCCCAGTGGATAGAGCATCAGCCTGCAGACTGAAGGGTGCCAGGTTTGATTCCGGTCAAGGGCATGTACCTTGGTTGAGGGCACATTCCCGGTAGGAGGTGTGCAGGAGGCAGCTGATCGATGTTTCTCTCTTACCGATGTTTCTAACTCTCTATCCCACTCCCTTCCTCTCTGTAAAAAATCAAAATATATTTTTTTAAAAAAGAAAGAAAAGTAAATAGTTTCATCATGATTTTACTCAAAGATCACAGATCTAGCAATTTATTATGTAATTTGGTTTATCTTCATTAAGACCATTCAGAAGAGAAATAAACAATGAGTCTTTCTATATTAAATATCCATACTAGAAAGTTCACTACCTATCTTGACAATTTATACAGATTTCTAGTACTAAATTTGATTGAATTTATCTTGGTCATTAACTTTCTTGGTCAGTCTCTATATTTACTGGTTTAAAACTTTGAGAGGAACATATATATTTGGTATCCATTTTTAAAGAGCCTGGGATATGCTGAACTAATAAATTATGTACATTGCATAATTTTATAAAAATTATATTATAAAAATTGAATTTAAATTTATGTATGAAAATAGATTTAAATTTCAAAATCCCTTAAATGTTTTATTTGATTTATGAATTTTAGTAGTTTCAAACATTTTATCCCACTTTAATAATATTAATGAAAAAATAACTTACCAGGAGAAAGAAATAATTTTTAGCAAATTCAAGTAACTAATCTGCCAATTAAAACCAGAATATTAGTTTTCCAAATAGAAATGTAGGAAAAGAAGAAATAAAGTATTTAATTTAAATATGGACAATAGAAAGTTGCTGGTTACACATGGTTGCAGAAGGTAATTCTCCTCATTCCTGGAATATTTTGGCTTCCGAGTTACTGTCCCTCTCTCCAGCCCTACTTCTATTATAATTATTGTAATTCCAGTTTCCATACAGGTGTTCTTCCCAATAACCTAAAGCTTGTCCTCCATCTTGACTGGGTCACAAAATTCCATGGATATTCCACTGATTTTGTCTTCACTACCTGCAACTTCATAATCTCAGTTTGGATCCCAAGCTGCACATCATCTCTTGTTTTTGCATCTCACTGCCTATACTACCCCTAGTCTTATACTTGTTGAAGAATTTTAACCCACCTACCCCCATGATATGGCCTTACTCAAAACCTCATTTTCCTCCTTACCTAATGTAGAGTCTATATCCCATCATTATAACAATTTCTCTCACAGGTATATTCAATTCCTTTGCCCTCTTAATTTTTCTAGAAATAACTAGGCTTGGTTTAGTCTTTCTGTTAGCAATGGGCAGCTAGTTAGATATTAAAGAAAGAGAAGGGAACAAAAAGGGCTAAACCTAAACCTGATTAATCCTGGAAGTTACAGCTTCAGACACCCCTGCAGCCTCTGACAAAGGCACTTAAACCCCAAGCAGGTGGTTTCCCTGTCTCCTCAGAGAAGAACCAGCCTGTTTCCCCAGATTAGGGGGGAGGAAGAACCAATAAAGGGGAAAGTCCTCTGCTGAGGCACATGCAGTAGAAGCCGAGACGGCAACCACAAAGAGGAGGTGTCTAGCTTGGAAAATTGATCAGGTTGGATAAGGGACACAAAACCTTCAAGATCCAGAAAAGACCTAGGCTAGGGAGAGGGCACAGCACAAGCCTGAGAAGAGCCAGGAAAGAGATTGGTTAGTCTGAAAGAAACCCTGCACTTTCCCAAGAATTCGCTAAAGTAATCAAAGCTTAACAAAAGCCTGAAGAGGTTCTTTCGTGTGTGTGCTCTCTCCGTAACAGCCACGTGCCAGCCACAGCCAGGGTGCCCCTGAGCTTTGGCAGCAGTCGTGCATCTGGGGGAATGAGACACAGAGAAGCTCTTCATCTGTGGGCCCTGGTCCTCCCAGGCTTGGTGAGGACAAGTATGGGCCCGAAGGCCCGGAGGCTGGCCTTTTCCAGCAAGGAGACAGAGCTGAGTCACCTGGTCCTGGGTGAGACATCCGACACCTGGGGGCAGTCCTTTGTTTTTCCTCCAATAAACTTTGCCACTAAGCCTCAAGTCCTCCTATGCATGGGTTCCCCAAACACTTTCCTTATGACTCCATAGAGAAACCCTATGGCAACATGTCTGTTTTCTTTGAGATAATACAGAGATAAATGTGGTTGGAGAGAAACACACAGTCATGCTGATTACTGTGCAATTAAATTTAAAGGGCTTCCTGTGAGACCTCTTAATCCTTTTGATGAATCAAACTATATTTTCTTTTTTTCATTCACTACCCCACTCCCCTTATAAGTCCCGAATCTTTCATCCACAAACCAAATTCAAAAGGCTGTGCAAACTAAAAGCTTATGTATATCACCTGGTTACAAAACTTGACCTGAACTGACCTAAATTCATCTGGAAAAACTTGACTAAAATTGTTGTATAGCTATTTAGAGTCTTCTTATTCTAATTAGTGTGAATATTCATATATTTCCTACAGACCTCTCAATGTTTTTATTATAGGGTATTACTTAAGACTTCATCAGGGTTGTTCCTAATGCATGAAGTATATATCACAGCATTACCTGTCTATAATCCAAAATGTTCATATTTTATAACATATCTGGCTACAAAGGTCTCTGATAAGAAATTGTGGACTCATATTTGATTCCACATTACATTCTATCTCTAAGGGCAAAAACACATTAGAAATAAGAGGCTTAATTCTCCCTGTTGAAGATAAGGAAAGAACCCTTCTCCCTTTTCTTAGGGTATTTACTTTAAAACACATGTAATTTATTTATCTGTCTCTTTAAAATGTATGTAAATTTTTTTATTTTTTATTTTTATTTTTAAAATATATTTTTATTGATTTCAGAGAGGAAGGGAGAGGGAGAGGGAGATAGAAGCATCAATGATGATGTAAATCTCTTTAAAAGCTAGATAAATCTCATGTGCCTGCTTTGGGATTTAGTAATATCCTTGTCCAGGATCTGGAAGCCATATCTTTGAACTATAATCATCAAGGAAGATATGTTGGGGGGTAGGGTCCTACCTTCACTGGGCACCTCACTCGAAATTGCCCAAGTTCCTCCTGTCATAAAGATATGAGAAGTTTATTTTTCCTTTGGAAAAAGTCAGTTAGCAGACACAGAAAGTCACCCCAATTATAAGGTGAATCTAGGATGAACTATGTGTGACAAATGGTGCTGTCAAGTGCTTTTACTTGAGGATTAGTTATTGTTTATTTCAAGAACACATACTTCAATGAGCTTGTGAAAGAAAAGCTACAAAATGGAGTTGATATTGTCAAGAGAGCCATCTACAATGGAGCTGGAAGGCCTTTGGGAAGCAAGGCTGACTCCCTCCCCTCCATGTGAGACTGAACTTTTGAACTCGGCTAAGCCAAACAACTACATCCTGATGCAGTTCCTGGAACTGGCTCTACATCACTGCACTCTCTATTAAACAATAACATTTTCACCTAACGATAGACATGAGCAATTAATCATGTATAACAGTGTAAGTCCACTTGCCAGCACCAACCACAGCTTTTACAGAACAAGTTGTGTAGTCCCTTTGAAAACCCTCTTTATTCTGTCTTTATAAACTCAGTCCCTTCCTTTCTCCCTCAGAACAAAACTGTGTCTCCTGGATTACAATAAATAAATTTAAAAACCCACAATTCCAAATAAATCTTTGGTTTGCCTTGCAATTCTTGATCAAAACTGACCAGAAGGTTGTATCTATTTGGCTATATAAAAGGGTAAGATTTCTTTCTGGTTTAAAACTTGTTCAATAGTAAAAGTGTTTTCTTTCTCTTAGACATTTGTGGGAAGATTTTCTGGGTTGGCTGAAGATTTTGTTTTTAATTATATTCTCTGATAGTAACTCCACCTAATTTAAAGACATTACCTCAGAAAATCCTCCCTAGCTTTCAGATCTTTTAAAATACTTTGTTCCTTAATTGATCTTTGTCATTAGAAGTGATTTCTTCCTTCTTGACCTTAAAGCTCTTCCAACAATGATTCCATCTTTCTACTATATTTGAATGAATTTCTCCTTTCAAAATTAGACCTGCTTCTCCTAGTGCGTCATTTCTGGTAAACACATTAGGCCTTTGACTGCACCACTAAACACAATTGTTTTGTTAATACCGGAAATAACTGCCAATGATAAAACTTCAGTTTTCACTTTTTTAAAAATATTTTTTTATTGATTTCAGAGAGGAAGGGAGAGGGAGAGATAGAAACATCAATGATGAAAGAGGATCATTGATAAGCTGCTTCCTGCATGCCCCACACTGGGGATTGAGTCTGCAACCCGTGCATATGCCCTGATAGGGAACCGAATCATGACCTCCTGGTTCATAGTTCGATACTCAACCATTGAGCCCCACCGACTGGGCCACTTTTATTCGCTTATTAGCAATCTTTGACAGAAGTGATCACTCCCTCTAGCTTGATGAAACCCTGTCTTTCTTGCTTTACGGCTCATTTCACTCATTTCTACTGCTGTATCTCTGCCTGGTGCTTTTCATTCTCCTTTTTAAATCCCTCCTTATTTCTCAAACTCTAAACCATGGAGTGCCCTTAAGGTCAGCCTTGGTCTTTATGATCTCAGTCTGCTCCAACTTTCCTGGTGGTTGCATTCAAACTCATAGCTTCATATATAACCTCATACTGATACCTCCTAAATATATTTCTCCAGTTTGGATCACTCTCCTAAAACTCAGACACATTTCCAACTGCTTATTTGGCATCTTTCAAATTAGCAAATTGTGTGAGAGATCTAACACGATAAATCTAAATATCTGAAACCTAAATTATATATCTAATGTATAATCTGAAATCTATGAATCTAAATTTCTCAGATCTAAAATCTAACTGCTTTCACCACCTCTGTTTAGTTATCATTCTGTACAAGTTATCATCATCTCTGACATGGATTATTATTTCCACTATTGGTTTTCTACAGTCTATCTCCAACACATATTTATTCTTTGCTTTAAACTACATAGCATCTCCCCATTTATCTCAGAGTAAAACAAAAAATCTTTACAAAGACCAAATAATATTTTGCATTCTATTAACATTCTAAAATTGTCATCAAATCCTTTCCTTCCACACTGACCTTCTTCTTCATCTTTTATCACACCAGATATTCCACACTCCCTATCTCAGTGTTTTGTTGTGTGTGTTTTTTTCCTGTTAGATCTAACATATCCTTCCTCTGCATAATCTACTGGTAGACTCATTCCTTAACCTCTGTCAGGTCTTTATACAAATGGTATATATTAAAAAAGCCTTTCCAGAATGCTCCACACAAAATTGGACATGTTTTATCTGGTGGGTCATTTCTGGTGAATAATCTAGCTATGACTCATTATTTTCTCTATGCCCTGCACAGCCTTCCATTAAATCCTGCCACTACACCTTTAATCCTCCTATGTGAGATTCCCAGCAATGCTTTTCTCGAAATGTTGCAAGAACCCATTCCAGACCCCTCCAGCAGACCTGCCTTGGTCCTGGTTCACATCCAACAAAAATGGCTAACTAGAGTATAGACCTTCCTCAGTTTTCATTATTTTTAATCTGCATTTGCGTGTAACATGTATAGCTGTAAGCAATTATATTCCATGTAATAATTTGTGAAAAATATTACAAAAATTAACTGTGACCACAAAGAACCTCATGCTATCCCTGCACCATGGAAGCCATTAAACTGTTCTTCATCTCTGAGGTCTTATCCTTTTGAGAATGTTATATAAATAAAATCATGCATAATAGCATGTCTTTTAATTACTTCAAAAGAATTCTGAAAGCTGGTATGAGTGGGTAGGGACATAGATGAAAATTTTAACCATGAGTTGGTAATTTCCATGCTGGGTAAGAGAGCTACTAGGACTCATTATACTATAGTCTCTATTTTGAAATACTTTTGGTATTTCCCTTAATTATGATGAGAAAAAAAAATGTTTAAAGCAGAAGATAGTCCCAACAGAAGAAGGTGGGAAGAACGCTGTCGAATCCAGGGAATACAGGGTGGGGGAAAGGTAGTTTTACAATTGTTAGTATGTGAAAACAGAGTTTATTCTTTTGTTGTTGTTGTTAATCCTCACTTGAGGATATTGTCCCATTGATTTTTAGAGAGAGTGGAAGGGAGGAGGAGAGGTGGAGAGAGAGAACAATATGAGACACATTGACTGGTTGCTTCCTGCACACACCCTAGCCATGGCTGGCCTGTAACTGAGATACATGCTTTTGACCTGAATTGAACCAGGACCCTTTAGTCCACTGGCCAGTGCTCTATTCACTGATCAAAACCCCAGGGCAATTTATTCTTGCATTATTAGTTATTAAGTATCATATTACTTTTCATACAAACAACTGTAAACCAACTTTTGCCTCACCATGTACATTAGAAAGAAAAATAATTTCAAAAGTCAGACAGAAAATAACCAGAGAAATTAAATAGGTGTGACTGAAATAACAGTAAAGGGCATAATGATTAGCTTCAAATAGTTATTTTTTAAGTGAGATGAAAATAAATGATACAAAACAGTTATAAAATGCAGTATGTATGAAAAGCAAGTAAAATACATTAAATAAGTTTAATTGGTAATACTAAAGAAACATTCAAAAATAAAATGTCATAGATTTTAAGTTGTGTGTTTTTTTTTCCCATAGGAAGGTCACTTAAAAGTAAAATTGCAGTCAAATTTACTCTTAATAAAAATATTTATCATAGATTAGGGGGCAATTAAAACAAATAAAACTAAGTAATAATATAGGAAATATATAGGAAAAAATAACCAATGTTTAGGATTACTGAAAATGAATCAAGGTGATTTAAAAATAGCCCTCTCTATAAGGGTAGCTTTAAGCCAACTGGGCAGGGATTTTCAGCTTAATGATGGCAGCTAAAGATTGGATTTTGACCCACTGGGACCAAACATTGAGTAATAATTTTCTATAGTGTCATTACTCCAGAGCAGCTTATTCCAATAGAACTTTCTGTAGTGATGGAAATAGTCTATATCTGGGCTGCCCAGTATCTTAGCAACTAAGCAAATGTGGTTATTAAGCACTTGAAATGTTAGCTAGTATGAATGAGAAACTGAATTTTTATTTAGTTTAACTTTAATTTAAATAGCTACATGTAGCTAGCAACTAGAATATTAGACCAGATAGTCATAAAGGAATGAATAAATTCTTTCCTTTTATCAATCCATTTCTACCACCCAGATTTTGAAATTAGTCATGAATTTGACTTGATTTTACACTCCAAAATTTCTTAGAAATCTGTACTATAAACTCAAAGGGATTATTGTATAAATCTTTTTTCTTATTTGTTCCTCCCATAGGCCCAAATACAATCTCTGATTTTTTTTTTCATATTTATATTGCTCAGTTATTGCCTAAAAGACATATCTATGGCAAAACCCTGTAGCTGGTCCCCTAATTACATACAGTCAGAAGAAGAAGAAGAAACAAAATTTTACTTGAGTCTTTTCTTTAAGGGAAAAAAAAATCAATGCTCATTCACTCTAAACAATTAAGTTAAAAAATGCATATACTTTTTAGATTGACTTTGAACAATGGCTCTATCTCATTCAAGTATAGCTCCTAGCATCTAAGCAAAGAAGTGGCTTACATCTTTTAGTGATATATTAAGGCACTCTGAAACCAATCTGATCCAATTTGGCTGAAGGAAGACACTCAACCCATGGGGTTTTTGAAGTAGCTTAAGCAAGCAAAACTTACATTCTGCTATTATCTGCATTTTAAAAAGTGCTCATTACTTAGCTTCTGGGCAGATATAAGAGGCTAATTACAATACTTAAAGAAATCTATGGTTACTTTTCAACTTTCCATTCTACCTGAATCATCAGGCAGAAACTTGATTAAACAGATGGGCCTCACCACATGACCCTCCAAATCAGAACTGATATTTTGGAGAAACAAAAAAAGTGCCAAAAGGTGTTCATTCTTTATGGAAAATGCCCTAAGGCACCTAAATGTGCTAATGCTAAATCAGCATTACACTTTGAACTTAGCAAAGTCAAAAGAAACAGCACTACGAAGAAACTTCATTAAGGTTGTACAAATCATAACATATAAAAACTAGAGGCCCGGTGCACAAAATTCATGCACAGGGGGGTGGGGGTGACCCTCAGCCCAGCCTGCACTCTCTCCAATCTGGAACCCCTCGGGGGATGTCCGACTGCTCGCAGTCGGACATCCCTCTCACAATCCGGAACTGCTGGTTCCCAACTGCTCGCCTGCCTGCCAGCCTGATCATCCCCTAACCACTCCCCTGCCAGCCTGATCAACACCTAACTGCTCCCCCGCCTGCCTGATTGCCCCCAACTGCTCTCCCCTGCCAGTCCGATTGCCCCAATCCCCCCTGCTGGCCCGGTAACACCCAACTGCCCTCCCCTACAGGTCTGGTCCCCCTCAACTGCCCTCTCCTGCCGACCTGGTTGCCGCCAACTGCCCTCCCCTGCTGGCCCAGTAGCCCCCAACTGCCCTCCCCTACAGGCCTAGTCGCCCCCAACTGCCCTTCCCTGCCAGCCATCTTGTGGCGGCAATCTTTGACCACATTGGGCCGGCCATCTTGTATGAGGGTGCGAGGGTCAATTTGCATATTACCTCTTTATTATATAGGACTAGGGGCCCGGTGCACGAAATTTGTGTGCTGGGGAGGGGTCCCTCAGCCCAGGCTGCCCCCTCTCACATTCTGGGAGCCATCAGGTGATGTCCTATGGATGGCTTAAGCCCACTCCCCATTGGGAGAGGACCTAAGCTGCAGTCTGGCTTCCCTTTGCTTGAGGCAACCGGGCTGATCAGGGGAAGGTGCCCACCCCTCTGCTGCAGCCACTGCCAGTCACCGCAGCCGCCCAGGTATTTTCATCAATACAGACCCCAGTCCCTTCACCATGAAAAAATGACAACTTTCTTTAAGCATTTTCAAGATGTGTCTTTTGTAGAATATGACGTTTCTTTATTTTTCTTTTTATCCTCACCTGATTGGTTGGTGGGCGTGGCTGATGGGCGTGGCTTGTGCATGTAGTGGAGTGATGGTTAATTTGCATATTACTCTTTTATTAGGTAGGATTATGTATTTTAGTACATAATTAGTCACATGGATTTCAGACTGTATGGACCCATATTGCCCTGAAAGGTTATTTCATTATTATTGAGTTACTAGAGGCCTGGTGCACAAAATTCATGCATCAGGTGTGGGGGGGGCCCCTCAGCCCGTCCTGCACCCTCTCCAATCCGGGACCACATGGGGGATGTCCGACTGCCAGTTTAGGCCCAATCCCTGTGAGATCGGGCCTAAACCGGCAGTTGGACAGGCCTCTCACAATCCAGGACTTCTGGCTCCTAACTGCTTGCCTGCCTGCCTGCCTGCCTGATTGCCCCTAACCTCCCTAACTGCTCCCCTGCCAGTCTGATCGTCCCTAACTGCTTCCCTGCTGGCCTGATCACCCCTAACTGCCTCTGCCTCAGCCCCGCACCCAAGACCCAGGATTCCCTCCTCCAGCTGGCCACAGCCACCCGAGACCCGGACTTTCCTCCCTCTGGCTGGCCGCAGGTACCCGGGACCCAGACCGGCTTCACTAGGGCTGGCAACATCCATAGCTGCAGAAGACCATGGGCAGGAAGCTTCACCCTGGATGCAGCCACAGGTGCTGGCACCCGGGACTGCGGGGTGGATGGCTTCTCCCTCTCCCAGGCCACAGCCACAGCTGCTGGCACCTGTGCCCAGCTTTATCAGAAAGGACATCTGGATGGTTGTCCAGTAGATGTCTGGTCTAATTAGCGTATTACCCTTTTATTAGTATAGATATTACAAAGTAAGATGAGGCATAGATATAAACCATACTGGGAAGAGGGGAGGAAGGAATGAGTGTGTGTGTGTGTGTGTGTGTGTGTTTGTGTGTGTGTTTGTGAAAGAGAGAGAGAGAGAGAGACACCCCCCCAAATACTCAAGACTCTTTTGTTTTAAAGCACAAAACTTTGCTTTCCCCACATTTATCACATGTCTAAACACAAGCCATCGTGTTCTTTAAGCAACATGTATTAGGGAAGGAGAATGCAGCCTTAAAGCAATGGGTGGGGGGTGTCAGAAGTGAGTAACCCCTCTCGTCCCCCCAGCTGAAGTTCCTCAGGGGCCTTCCTCTTTGAGAGTCCACATTTATCCCTTGGCGCGTGGGAGGTTAGGGAGCGCAGCATTATCCTAGGAGGGGAAGGTCACGGGGACTGCACCCGTGGTACTCACCCCAAGTTTCATTTCCTCACCCTCCCGGGTTGTTTTCCACCCCACCACTGATCCAGTTAATGGGGTCGGAGGTCTGCAGCTGGATGCCTCCAGGTGGAGAGCATGCTGGGGGCCAGGTGGTCCAGCTCCAAGGCCCCTGCTTCCACGCCCCACTCCATCAGCTTCTTGCCTGCAGACATTGGGTTGGGTGTTCCACCCCACGGCACCAGACACAATCCGACTGGGTGTTGGGAGAGATTGGGCAGTTCTGTGGTGGGCAGCTCCATGGTTAGCACCTTTGAATTGCGGGCCACTGTGGGAAAGAAAAGCCTCTCCAAAAAGAGGTTTTTCAAAAGCCATCAGGAATTGGGACTAAACCGACAGTCGGACATCCCTCTCACAATCCGGGATGACTGGCTCCTAACCATTCCCCTGCCTGCCTGCCTGATCGCCCCTAACCCTTCTGCCTGCCGGCCTGATCACCCTTAATTCACTCTGCCTGCCTGATCGCCCCTAACTGCCCTCCCCTACAGGCTTGTTCTCACCCCCAACTGCCCTCCGCTGCAGGCCTGATATCACCCCCAACTGCCATCCCCTGCCATTACTTACTATAAAAAGAATGCTGTTTTACATAACCTGGAGGGTAATAAGAAATACAGTATGCAAGTATGAACTTTCTCCATAAAAGAAAGTTATCTGATAAATTTTCATATAAATTTTGCATTGCTCTTTTAAAAAATCACTTTCATGAGTTTTCAAGTTATACTTTAATATCATTAATTGTCATTGCAACACAAAATGTGATATCTAAAGCCAAAAATACTGATACCATTATAATTAACTACTTAATAATGATGGTAGGAAAGAAGCAAAGGGAAATCCTGGCATTCTTATAGGTGTGTCAGTAGAGCAGCTTCACCAGGAAGCTGCAACTTTGCACTCCCCAGAGAACCACTGGCCTATTCCCTGCAAAACTCTGGGGGAAGGAATCCCACAAAGGGAAGTAGATGCATGCCCAGTAAAGTTGGGTGACATAGGGTAGTTATTTTCCTGTCAGAAATTATTGGCCAGAATGGGTGTGACCACTGCAAGTACATGAAAATTTGAGAATACATGATCTCCAAAACAAAGGAGTTCCCTCTCTTTCTTGGCTTCCTTTTATTTATCCATGTTTTCCTTTATAGCCATGTGGCCATGAAGACCCCACATGCAATGGACTAATGGACTGCAGTGGGAAACACAAGCTAAGCTAGCCTGATAATGTATAGACTGTGCAGACATGGAAAGGAAACTCTGGACACTGGCTCTGATTTTAGCTCTACTAAAATCCCAGCTACACTTCTTTTATGGTGGGACAAAGGGAAATGGGACTTGGGAAACTCATGAATTTAATTCCATAGAAACAACGCTTTCAACTATATCTCATCTTCCAGTGTAAAGCTTAGAAAATTAATTTTCTCAGTATATCACAAAAATGCTACTCCTACTAGAACTAGAGATAAGGCTCTCTCCACACTGTTAACAATACTATAGAGCAGGGGTGGGAACCTTCTTTTCTGCCAAGGGCCATTTGGATATTTATAACATAATTCACAAGCCATAGACAATTATCAACTTAAAAAGTAGCCTGCTCTATTCGGTCAAACATTTAATTAACTTGCCCTTAGTGCCTTGGCAGGGCCAGACCAAATGATTTTGTGGGCCTTATATGGCCCACAAGCCAGGCATTCCTCATCCCTGCTATAGAGAGACAGTATAAGGAACAGAATGGAGACATAGAAATCACTTAATTTAAAAATCCTACTTTGTTTCTTTGAGAAAAAAATTTCATACCCTGATTATAACATTTATTTGTAAAATTTATATTCACAGGTACTAGTTAATATAGTTCTTGAATCTTTCTAAGTTGTTTATCATAAATAGAACAAGAGTTTATCACATTGCCAGCTGATCAGTTGTTAAATGCCAAATATTATAATCAAGAACATTGCTACCACATCTGATGGAAGCAGACAGAAAGATATGACTAACCTGGCAGCCTTGAATTGTCACAAATTGCTTGCTATCACTTAGTGTTTCATGTGTGATAGAAGCCCAATGGATTGGGAGAACTATTAATACATTGTTAGTCACAGCTTTTGGCCGTAAACCCCAGTGTGTTCTTCTAATTATCTGAGCTATGGGAAATTTGAGATATAAAGTCTAGGGGAAGTAAAAATTTACCTCTGTCCTCTAAGGTTCTTTGGCTAGGCCTGAGCATTAAACTGACATAAAACAGATTAATAGGAAAAAAATAGAGTTATATAAGCTTTACATGACCTGGAAGCCTTTAAAAAGAAATGAAGACCAAAAGCAATAGTGAAACCTACTTGCTTTCATATTAGGTTGAATAAAGAGAGGCAATTGTGGAAAAGTTAAATATGTGAGGAGGGTAAAGGAAGATAAGAATTATTTGATCAAGGCCTGTTTGTACAGAATTCTCTTGGCTTTGACAAACCATTGAAGAAGTTTCTTTTCTCCTGGTACAGAAGGCTCAAGGGGCAACTTTCCCATCTTATGGTCATGTGGAAGTGCTGAAGAGCTCTGAGGGTGCCCGCTATGCCCACTACACAAAAGCTGAGAGAAAGGAGGGTCAGGAGCTTATGCAGACATGGGTTTATTTTTCAATGTTTATTTTTCAAGCTATGCAGTGAAGCTTGCAGAAATCAGACCAGCATTTTCAGCATTTTATTTTATTTATTTTTTAGTTTCTCTGGTTATTGAATCATGTTGATTCTTTAAACATTTTTTGTTATTAAATGTTTATTTCTAGTCTGCAGAGGCAAGATTTTTTAAAGGACAGAAATGGGGGAAAAATAGATACAGAGGCAAAGAAGCATTGAACAGACTGTCAAACTACAGCGGGAAGGCAGGGGAAGTTGCGGGGGGGGGGGGGGGGGAGGAGGATGTAAGAGATCAACCGAAGGACTTGTACGCATGCATATAAGCATAACCAACAGATACAAGACACTGTGGGGGGTAGGGGAGGCTGGGGGGAGGTCAATGGGGAAAAAAAGGAGACATATGTACTACTATTTGTAATACTTCAAACAATAAAATAAATAAATAAACTATATGAAAACATTCCATAAAAGCTAAATGTGCTACATTTCAATTCTAGTATTTGATGACAGAATTAATCACTTTTCCTATGTAATTTAACCATAAAATTTCTCTTATTCTAGGGCAGCATGTTGAAAAAGTCTTGAAACATGTCTGACATGTCCATGACTTGTAGGTTTTCAATTTCTTCTTTGCGCTCCCTCTTCAAGTGTAAAATAGCAGCTTGGTGTTCTGCTTCAGTGTATTTCAATCCCATTTTTCTTCTATATCCTTTGTCTTTGGGGGTGGCCAGACAGCGTGGAGTCTGCCCGGAGTCCTACAATCCTGCTCAGTGGGACTGCTTTTGACTCCCCTTCCTTTTTTAGAGCTTTCTATAGTCTCTAAAGCTCTCCTAGATTTTTGAGCAAACAATGATTAATGAATCAAAGAAAGGTTAATAAAATATATTTATATAGATTTGAAATAATGCATGTTCATTCTAGGAATACTTTATAAATGCTAATATTCACCAAATGCATTTTAGCTGTATATATTTTTTTTTCAAATAATTTTACTAAACGAAAAAGGAATAGTAACTACAGTATGATAGGCTCCAATATAGTACAAAGAAGTTCAATACAATAAACATGGTATGAAATAACTATCAAATTATTAAATACATAAGTAAGTTCCACATTAAAATTTATAACATAACTTACTTCGGCAAATAATATTGTCTTTCCTGATATTAACCACTCCATTGAGGATGAAAGTGGCAGATGTTATTGATGTCATTAAGAAATACAACACTTCAGTGAATTTCTTAGAAAGGAAAAATAAATCAAAAGCCAAAAGATTTCCCTTAGATTCTAAACTAGTGTCCAATTCAATGCATCCTCATTATTTAAAGTTCTGATCCTCATATATTAGTCCTTTGAATGGCATAAGAACAATATTTGAAGGATTGATTTCAATCTACTTTCTCATATAATCTCCAATGGATGGGCACAAAACATCAGTTTGTTCTCAGGATTGCTGAACAAGAATATAAGAAAGAACTCTTTTAAGAGTAAAATTCCCATTTGACTGGAGTCCAGCATAGATACATTAAGATAAAGGTATCGAATGCCTGCCTTGATTAGTTCTGTAAAGTAGTCTTTGCTGAACTTCTCAGGATTCTCAAAGGACTAAACTAGATAGAGAAAATAAATGCAGCCTATTAGTAATTCAACCTCTTGCCAAAATGTAAAATGTAGTAGATAAATGTGTATAGAAATATATAAAGAGCTATAATTCACACTGATTAAATTAAGAAGCCATTGATGCACATAGGTGCAGGAACCACTCTTTGAGAACCATTGTCCGGAATACTACTTAGCCATAAGAAAGAAATAGTGCCATTTACAACAATATGGATGGACCTGGAGAACATTATGCTAAGTGAAATAAGTCAGTCAGAAAAAGCTAAAAACCATATGATTTCACTCATATGTGGGATATAAAACTGAAGCTCATGTACACAAGCAGCAGCATAAGGGACGCTAGAGGGAAGGGGGTGGGGAGATACGGCGGTCCTAGTATGTGGTGACAAGAGAATATTTGACTTTGGGTGATGGGCACATGGTACAATAAACAGATCTTGTAACATAGAAACCTACACCTGAAACTTATATATTCATGTGGACCAATGTCACCCCGATACATTAAATCAAAAAAAGAGAACCATTGTCATTTCTGTGCATATGTAGAAAGTGGAAATATAAATAACAAATAGGTTAAAATGTTCCTTTATATGTCTTCACATGTAAGAAACCAGCCTTTATAACTGCTTCTCAATACAGAGTAATGGATGGTAAAATTTTTCAACTTGATAATATTCTCTGTCATTAGGAGTGCTGGAGAAGAAATCTATAAAAGAATGTAAAGGCATTGATACTAGATTATTTTATTATTATTATTATTTTTTAACTAAATTCTTAAACTGGCTTTGCATTTAAGTACAGCTAGTCTAC
This sequence comes from Cnephaeus nilssonii, assembly GCF_951640355.1. Lineage (NCBI taxonomy): Eukaryota > Metazoa > Chordata > Mammalia > Chiroptera > Vespertilionidae > Cnephaeus > Cnephaeus nilssonii. The sequence goes on along the minus strand of NC_137074.1, from coordinate 26,283,362 downwards.
TTCTCCCACTTCAGGAGTATTTATTCACCACCTCTTCCTCTCTCTAAAAACAAATAAACAAAATCCAAAAATATATTCCTAGTCTAAAAGAGTATTATACTATTCACTTCCAGAATATTTTAGTAATTGTAAAACTTCACCAATTTCATAACAAATCTTGACTTCAGAGATGTTAAAATATTAAAATGAGAATATTTTAGAATTAAGAAATATGACATTTGATTCCCGGATACTTCCTGTTTCAATAACCACACCCAAATCCTTTGCTACATAATTCTTAAATCTGCTTTTTATACCCTAACCCATTTGACTCAATATTCCGGTCAAGGGCATGTACCTCGGTTGCGGGCACATTTCCAGTAGGGTGTGTGCAGGAGGCAGCTGATGAATGTTTCTCTCTCATTGATGTTTCTAACTCTCTATCCCTCTCCCTTCCTTTCTGTTAAAAACTCAATAAAATAAAAAAAATCTGATTTTTTCTTTCACCCACCCAATTTAATGTTGTCATGCTACAGCCATTTGAAACAACAGACTTGTTAACAAGTAACACCCTTAATCTCATTTTTTTTTTTTTGCAACAAGTTTGAGTCTCTATTAACTAAGAGGTCTTGCTCCCTTGTCTTTCTAAACACATTTTAATCCAATTTCCTACTATTTATGGTCCAGAGCACTTGACTTCTCCAATATACTGAATACCTTAATGTCTGGGTAGAAATAAACCATTTTTTTTTTCTGAGCTCATTTATTTTTCTGTAACAACTTGCTAAAAGCAGCAAGTAACTTTAAACACAAATTGGTATTCTAACATTTTCAAATTGGCAATATGCTTCCTTATTATTACTGCAAAACTGATAGTTCAATGCCATATATTTTTGGTTTTTATTAGCATTACTCCATTACAGAGTGCAACTAGGTGTATTTGACCACGCTGAATTGTTCTTAATAACCAGCTCCAATGATGGCCTGATACAATATATGTTTATCCTTTGCTCACAAAGGAGTACAAGTTGGTATTATATTGGTTGGGCTGGATACAAGGTGGAGGCTGGATTAGTAGGCTGTGCTCCACAGTGATCCAGGATGATGGAAACTCTACTATCTCCAATATGTTACTGGACCCCAATATTTGCATCTGTCTGCCTGTGTGCACAGGCTGAAAAAAATGAATGAGCAGAAGTTAGCAGTATTAAAAAATAATAATAGTTTAACATTGAATTGGCCAATCCAAAGTCTAGAAAACTACTGCTTTAAAGACTTGACTTTTCAAGGACATGTAGGTTACAGATTATATAGGACAAAATCACCAGACATTAGGGGTTCAGGGTCATGCTGGGACCTGATTGGTCAGATGTGCAGAAAGGGTAATAAATCATTTCTTTGGGTCTGGAGGACATTGCTGATATCTGTTTTGGCATCCTTCTGTATGGTTCCATGGGACAGTAGCCAGGGGATTGTTCCACCTTATGGCTCAGAAACTAAAGCATAATTAGGTCAAGATTTTCTTTAGCCAGCTAGAAGTCCACACCTTGTGACCATTAGCCAGGTCCAGGCTGTCATCTGCTGCCTCCAGGGTTACTGATTATCTGGGGGGAATCCTAGATCTATAATTTCTAGATTCAGTAGTCAAATATAAATTTAATCAAAGACATAAGGATTTTTTGGTTTCAGAGAGCCACTTGAGCATTGCCATTCCAGCCAGCCTGGTGACAACACAAATATGGAAAGCAAGTACATGAAGTAAGTTTTATGGAATTTACACACATCATTTACACTCATATTCTCTTGCTTAGAACTCAGTCAAGTTAGATTATGAGGAAGCTATGAAATGATGTGTAATTGTGTTCTCAAGAAAAAAGGGAGAACAAAATTCAATGGAAACCCATTAGCCTTTACAAATAAATACAATTTTGATATCTATTACTAGAGTCCAACATTTTTAAAAGTGTAAATAATTATCCCAGTGTAACAGTTATAATTCTGAGTAATAAAAAGGATAATATGTCTTAGAGTACTTAATAAACCATGAAGCATGAACAAATGTTAGGTATTTATAATAATAAAAGTGTAATATGCTAATTAGACTGGACGGCCTTCCGGACGTCCTTTCGGACGACCTTCAGCACGAAGCCAAGGCTGAGAGGAAAGCCCAGGTCCTGGGTGCCAGAGGGAGGCCAGTGCCAGCAGCCAAGGGAAGGAAGACCTACTCTTGCATGAATTTTTTGCATCAGGCCTCTAGTTATTACATAATGACCATATCAGCTATAGTACAATTTTTACATTGCTAATATATATACAGTCTCTACAATATTTTATTCTGTTTTTTTTTTTTTTTTTTTTTTTTAGAATACATCACTTCTCTAAATATTTTGGTTATATAATTTTTAAATAAGAATTACTGGTGGAGTTTTCAATAAGGGACCTACCCCTCTCAGTAAATAATTACAGTTATTTTATAATACATAAGGTATATGATAGTTTTGGTCAAAGCTGCTTTCAGAAACAGATAAAACTTATGATTACCATTTCCAGAAAAAAATTTATATTCTTCACAGGAACAAAAAAAAATCAACTAAATTTGTGTCTATTTCACATACATATTTTTTTGCAAAAATTAACTTTTTAAATGATTAATGAGAAATAAAAATTAAATCATAATCCTCTATAATGTACTTTGTAGTAAAAATGTGCCAGAGCTGTTTATGAAATAGTCTGTAACATGACAAAACACAAGTCATCTTTGATGTGTTACTAAATTTATTTTTTTCCCAACAGTTGTTAAAATGGAGACTCACCAAGTTAACCAGTAGTAAAGAAGTTATAATATTAATTTGCTTTGGTAGATTGATGTGGTCTCTTGTCAAGAATCAACAAAATTCTCTGAGAATTTCCAATAAAGCCCTCACATTTTATTATATTTACTTTGTCAAATCAATAAAGTTATCCCTAGCAAGGCTTGAATTTATTTTTCTCCATATCTCCCAACAATATATAAAAAATTACACAACTGTATGTTGTTATTTTTTAAATTTGCCAAGGTAGGTGCTACATATGAATTCTACAGTGTTTTCACATGCCTTCTAATTTCTGCTTTCACAGAAATGGGCAAGTATTTGCCTTTTCCAAATACAGCTAGCAGAAGTATTTTCCTCAACACTGGAAACTTTTTGAAGACTGTCAGGTCCTTCTTTCAGAATGACAGCACCCACAATGGTGACTCCAAGGTCTTGAATGGAAAGATATTTCTCATTCTATCAATAAAAAAAAAAATATCTTCCAACTGATTATGAATGTCAGATATCCATTTAACATGAAATATTCTAGTACTGTATGTAAAATTTTCTGGGCTAAGATTTACTTCACTCATAAAATACCTGTGCAAAAATGGCAAAGGCCACCCTGTTCAAGGCCTTTATGTTGGTCACACGTTCAAGATTTTTTTTTTAATTTGTAAAATTTGAAAAACAAGTCAGTTGATGATGTACTTTCCCTATGAATACAGTTGTGATATAGATATTAAGTGACTTGTTTTCTGCTTATATTAGTAAGGACTTTACCACACAAGAATTTCTGGCCCTTATGTGTCTCAATAATGTCAATGTTAAAAATAAAATCAAAGTATAAGGGCCCTTATCATGTTTTCTATTTTAGACATTTTCTTTTTTATACCAGGAACTGATATAACAAATAACAGATATGTATGATATCAATGAAGCACTACATTTTCTTTCATTTTAATCCGTAAAAATCTCTTTGTAATACCCACTGCATGCTTCTTTAAAATAGCTTAAAGTAAAACAACTTCATCAACTGACATACACATATTATTTTAAGCAGAATATTATCAAACAAGCTCAGGGATAAGTTGTTTTACATAACTGTTTCATGTAGAAACAAAAGAAATAGAAATAAAAATTTCATAATTTGTAATCCAGAAAAATCAAAATTATAAACTTTGAGAAATTGTACTTTTTTAGAGAAAGTAAGATATTTCTTTATAACAGCTTGAATTTAGCTGAATTCTTACTCATTATAAACATTTTTCTCTTTTATCTGAATGAATAATTAATGTTCCTATATTTATAATTATCAAAAGTGCAGACATTTAAAAAAGATAACATTTGAGAACTTATTAGGCCATTTGAGATTTCTCAGAATGGCAAAGATCACACAGTTTTTATTTTTTTATTTTTTTAAAATATATTTTATTGATTTTTTACAGAGAGGAAGAGAGAGGGATAGAGAGTTAGAAACATCGATGAGAGAGAAACATCGATCAGCTGCCTCTTGCACACCCCCTACTGGGGATGTGCCCACAACCAAGGTACATGCCCTTAACCGGAATCGAACCTGGGACCCTTGAGTCCGCAGGCCGACGCTCTATCCACTGAGCCAAACCGGTTTTGGCGATCACACAGTTTTTAAAAAGTGCCTCAATAAAATATTTTGTTGTTGCTTTATCAGATTTTACTTTTACATGTCATATTTCTTCAATTACTAATGTGTTTTTGGCAAATATGTACAAATGATTTCCCTTAATGGTATGAGTACAGGGATTTTAATATTCTAAAATTAATTTAAGTATTTCCTTTAAAGACCATTATTACACTTCCATTTAGAGAAAAATTTCATCTCTAAGATTTTTAAATGTAAATTATCTTGATGAACCCTTTATGTATTATGGAAAAGAATGAATATAAGCATGCTAGTGATTAAATTCACATTCTTCAGTTTTAGCTTATTTAATGAAATGTTTATTTAATAAACCTATGGGGGCCCTGACTGGTTTGGCTCAGTGGATAGAGTGCCGGGCCATGGACTGAAAGGTCCCGGGTTCGATTCTGGTCGAGGGCATGTACCTTGGTTGCAGACTTGACCCCCAGTAGGGGGGCGTGCAGGAGGCAGCTGATTGATGTTTCTCTCTCATCTATGTTCCTAACTCTCTATCCCTCTCCCTTCCTCTCTGTAAAAAATCAATAGAAATATTTAAATAAAATAAACCTATGGGAAGGGACCATGTTCTTTTTTCTTCCACTTTCAGAATATACTTTTGGTGAGTGTATTTATTTTGTATGTATTTTAATTACTTCATTGTCATTTTTTCATCACTTAGTCCCAAATCCTTTAGGACTATTACATCTTTTAAAATGGTAATAATTTTGTGACTATTTAATTTTTACATTAAAATAAAAAATAAATATGTAACATCTATATATATAAAAGCCTAATATGCAAAGTGTCCCCTTGGGAGTTTGACCTACTGGGAGTTTCATTGCTGACCATCAGGGGGCAGTGCAGAACAAAGGAAGGCCCTGGCCAGCAGCCAACAGCTGGGGAAGGGAGGCCCCAGCTGGGGAAGGAAGGCCCCAGCCGGCAGCTGGCAGCCACTAGCCGCTAAAGACGCTACTCATGCACAAATTTTGTGCACTGGGCCTCTAGTACTTATATATGAGTCATTACTGTTACTTATTAAAATTATAGATTTGGTGTAAATAAGGCAGCTGTTCTGCAGTGGAAAGAATACATGGTTTGAATGGTTTGAAGCTACAGGACTTGGGCCTAAATCCTATCCATTCCTTTACTAATTCTTGGGTCTCTGGGAAATATATTATATCAGGGAAATTAATGAACCATAATGTCAGGTAGAATTATTTTTAAATTCCATTTTTTTCCAACTCATGAGTAATAATGACTTTAGAAATTTTTATAAAACTACTTAGTTTCACTTCCTGTCTCCAGTAGGGCTAATAACTTCCACAGTTGAGGTGAGATATAAATGAACTATCAAACACTGGAAACACAGCGAGCTCTTGACAGAATCCTCTTCCATCATTCAATTCTGTTCTACTTCCCTCTTGAAACTCTATAAAGTATAGATTATGAAGCCTTTGAAATTTAGAGGATTAAGTTAATTTCTGCAAAACTTCTAGAATTGTCTTATATTTTTATAGGATCCCAATATTTTAAGTGACATTTTGCAGAAAAAAGGACACATGCCTAATCTGATTGAAAAATAATCCATGTATAAATTTAATAGGTGTTTATTAAAAACGTATCATGAACCAGTCACCATATTAAGTAAAGATAAAATAGTGATAAACAAGTAAGATACCTTCTGCTATGCTTCGTGGATTTTTAAATAGGATGGACATATTAAAGTCAAGTAAATAAAAAGAGATAAATTACTTTGAAGTTGTGATTGGCTATGAAATAAAGCATAGACAGGCAGAGTGAGCGAGAGAGAGAGACCATGAACTGTGAGAACAAAAGAATGTGCATGTTATGGTTAGATACGCTTCACAGAAATTCATAGTCAGAAATTGCTTAAATGGAGAAGAGCTAATGATGCAAAGAATGGGGGAAGAGCATTGCTGGCAAAAAGAAGACCAAGTGAGAAAGCTATAAAGTAAGAAAGGATGTAGTTTGACATCTCTAAGGAACTGAAAGAGTATCAGTGTGTCTGTGGTTTAATGTGCCAAAAAAGATTAAAGACACAAAATTGAAGGACTAGGGAGAACATCCTCTGGGACTTATATATTATAGAAATATTTCTGGATTTTATTTCAAGGACAGTGATTTTCGAGTGAAAGACTTCAAGTGAGAAATGACATAATCTGATTTATATTTGAAGGTTTCCTTGCCAATAAATATAGAATGCAGTTAAGAAGGCAAAAGAGAGAAGCAAGAATGCTGTTTCACTAATCCAAAAATTATATTGGCATACACCAGGATCTTAGCAGTGGAGATAGAATGAAGAGTATTAGCTTGTGAATTGGCAAAAGAGAATGGGGGGGGGGGAGAGATAAAAGATGAGATAAACGATGATTCCTACATTCCCACCATGCACCATTTGTATGGATAGTAATGACATTCCCTTTATTCACTGAAATGGGAAACACCTAGGAATGGAGTACAGGGTACATTTGGATTGGAAAAGCTGGACATATTGAAAAAACTGATTCCAAACAGAGATTTCAGTTAAGTAATTAAATATTTTCCTTTGAACATGAAGTTTATAATGACTACCATCATTTTGAATTATTCCTGATTTACTAGCTAATGCATTCCTAACATTTTTATTATATTTCAAAGAAATTGTGCATGAAAAGCGTGAGATCTCTAAAGAGAATGCCTATGATATTCTGGGGTATAAATACTTACTTAAAAAGTTTATATTGTTTTACACAGTATAATGGAATTCATGAAACTTCTCCTTTATATCCATACTTGCCTCTAAATTTGCTTGTGACTTTAACGTTATTTTATCTATAACATTTTAAGATCCCTGAATTGAGGTTCTTGTACTAAATGTGTTGCAGTTACCTTCCTTTCCTGCTCTCATATCCTAAGCACATAATTTTATCTACCTGTCTGCCTATCAACACACACACACACACACACACACACACACACACACACACACACACACACACCCTTACACAACGTACTATAAAATTACAGTATATGAACCATGTGATTAATACATTGGTAATATACTAAGTATTCATAGTGCAACACTTAGTATAAAGTGAATATATCTGAGACCTTCAAGAAATCGAAGACAACAAATACTGAGTTTCTCACTATCAGTTCATTCTAATTAGGACGGTTAGAGAAGTCAAGTAACTTGCCTAATGTGCAAACTGTGGAGACAGGATTATCTTTCTAATCAACTTAATTCTGAAATCTATGCTATTAATCATTATACACTACAGATACTGAATTTATAGTAATCAGATAAAGTTATATCTGCAGTGATTTCTAATTTTTTATTATACTTATGTGCACGTGTGTGTATGGGCCCATGTGTGTGTGTTTGTGTGTGTGCCTGTGTGTGTTTGTATCTATAGTATGCTCTAAAGTTCTTTTGCACATATTAGATCCATTTTAGACTCTGACCAAGGAACATAATTACTGAAAAATCAAGTCTCTTATCCGTGAATGTATATCTTAATTTCCTTAACCATAATTTAAAAGAAAAGTACATACACATGTAGATAATTTTGGTAAAATCTAAGAATCTTGTAAATACATATACAAATATATATAAGTGTGTGTATACACATTATACCTTTTTGGGGGGCATATACAGATATAATAAGCCATATAGAATATATCTGAGTGGGTATAACACTGGAGCCTATGCTCATTGCAAAATGACTTTAATTTATAGCTTCTAGATTAAAATTGTTTCTTCAAAAGAGAGTCAAGTGTTTGAACTCCCCATAGGACCCAGTAAATAAGCTCTCTTCACCATGGATTACTGAACAGGTCATTACTTAATTTATTTTCAGGTTATTTTTTTAACATCATAAGAAAAGCAATTAGCTCAGTATAAACTATATATTTAAGTAGAGAAAGTTTAACTTTCTATAGAAAGAAAACCAATAGCATAGGGACAACCACATTTTTAATAATGGTACTATGCAAACCAAAAAGTCATATAAATGTGTTGACAAAAATTTATTTATTAAAAAGTTATATAAATGCAGAAATTAGAATGTCACTGAATTATATATTTTCAACATTTGAAAATGTTACATTGTATAAAACAGAATTTACCCTGGAAAATGTGGACTATATCTTCACATTGTCTATGGGAAAATCATTGATGTTTGATCTACCAAAAGCCTTCAGCTTCCTGTTTCTCGTCCCTCAGATATATAATGTATTTTTATCAAAAGCTATATTTATTTTATTTGTATTCATAGTTAGGTATATATCATTATAAAATGCATGATACAAAGTTTCTAATCTTAATATCTTAGACCACAGTTAATGTGGAAGTCACCTATATTATGTTGGTTAAGTAAAGAGAAGGATAGAGAATAGTTTCTAAAATGCCTCAGATAAAAAGTCCCTACAATTTAATGGCATAGATAAGGTTTAAGGGCTTATCTTTACTTTTTTTTTTTTAAGACACATATTAAAGAATGGTCGTCTCCTTAAGAGATAAAAATAGTGTTTGTTATCATTCCTTGTTAATTGCAACCATTGCTCTTTGCTATAAAGGTTCATTTATAGCTAACAACTTACATCCATCTCCTAATTTAGAGTTGCCAAAGCACTGGAAAGATTTATTATTTTTCTGTTTGTCCAGAAAACAAAAGTAACTTTTCTATATTTTCTCAAGTTTTATGTGGTATTAGTACCACAAAAAGGGAAGATTTACGAACATTAATTGAGAGCCTACTTTGTGTAAGACACTATGCTAGGAATTTTCACAATCCTTTCCATAACTCAGTGAAATGAGATTTTATTACAAATTTTATGATAAGGAAATTTAGAATGAGAATGGAAAACTTTCCCAAGATCATACAGGTAACATCAGAAAATGGTTTCCTGAATTCAAAGCCATTTTCCCTATATAATCTTACTGCTTCAAGTTTAATGGCAATTTGTTTAAATAATCATTTCAAACAAATAAGACAATAATAAATTACTCATGTTAAATAGCAGTTTTCCAAAGAGACAAGAAATCTGAGACTATACACCTGTATTAATTTTCTATTACTAGGCAACAAATTGCCCCACATTTAGAGACCTAAAACACACACATTATCTCTGTTTGTGGGTCAGGATTCTGAGCATGACTTAGCAGGGTTCTCTGCTCAGGATCTGACAAGGCTGTAATTAAGATGTCAACCAGGCTACATTCTCATTTGGAACTTGATTAGTGAAGACTCGTCTCCTAAGCTCACTGAGGCTGTCGACAGAATGCATTTTCTTGTAGCTATGGGACTGAGGGCCAAGCCTCTGACTGGCTGTTGAATGAAGACTGTCCTCAGGTCCTGGGGACCACCTCCATCTGCCATTACCTGCCACGTGACTCTCATTGTAGACATTTCACACCATGGCTGTTTGGTTCTTCAAGGCTAACAAGAGAACCTCATGCGACAGCCTGCTAATATGGAGTTCTATACAATGTAATATAATCATGGAAGTGATACCCAATCACTTTGCCATTTTCAAGAAGTTCAAACAGGTCATAGATTCCACATGCACTTAAAGGGATGGAATTAGACAAAGATCTCACTCATTGGAGAGCCACCATAGGGTATGGTTCACTCCAATCCCCTAAAATGCCACAGCCCACAATTTTGGTTTGAAGAATATTAGAGAGTTAAAGAGATGGAGACCTTATAGAACACCTAGTCTAAATGTTAACATTTCAAAAATTGGGAAACAGGCTCAAGGAAATAACAATTACTTGCAGTCTAATGCATTAGATGGCAGAGCTGATTTGAAATCATAAGTTGTTCTGAGCCCAATCCGTCCATCACTTGGATGAAGACAGTAATTAAATTATGTCACTGAATCAATGGAAATGCATCACTGATTTTTAAATATGTATTAATGGAAAATAAAGGTTTCTATAAATAGCATTTTTCTTCTAAACAAATGTTAGTGTACAGGAAGTCAGTTGTCAGCAGTCATTTGTATTGCTGAAGAATTTTTTTCTAGCCTGCACCTGAGCCATGAACATTTTAGCTATGTACTGTTTATCCTACTATTATTGAAGACAACGCTTTAGCAGTGAAAGTAACCATAGTTAATCCTTTCTCATTTGACTCTTAAACAGATGCTCATTATTCAAGTATAATAAGTAAATACATTTATTCTATAGTTAGTATATTGCGAAAGGAATTGAGGTGTTGGTGTTTGTATTTAAAATCTGATTTTTATGTCTTCTAAAATAGAAGTCACATAATTTTCAACAAGCAATGGAGATAGTGACTTTATCACTGATATTACCAACTAAAATGTGACATTTTAATTTCTCCAGTGTTTTTTTTTTTTGTCTTTCCATCTCAAAAGCTGTTTTTTTTTATACATCCACTGTCATGGAACAGGACAAGACCAGGCCACAATGGTAATTAGTTTGCAAGAAACAGCTTTATTCTGCAATAAAGCACAAGGACCAACTTTCATGACAGAAAAGTAGCACACAACAAAATGAACAAGTAATATATTATCTTAAAAACAGTCAAATTTAGGTTTTCTTATTCAATGTCACATGACTAGCTCAAATTTAGAGATATATCTGTAGCCTATGCTATTGTTTCTGAAACAGGGTGTTATGTAGCTCACTGGTCATCTGGAACAGTTCTATATTCAACTAAGTTTCAAAAAAACAACTTAGTCAAATAGTGAAAATGCACAAAAATTTAGCTTTTCTTTCTGTGTAGCCTAGGACAGTGGTCGGCAAACCGCGTCTCGCGAGCCACATGCAACCAACACCCCCACTTCTTTTAATGCGACTTCTATAAAATATACTCGCCCAGGCCGAAAACCGACTTCTGCGCATGGGCCACGAAGTTTCAATCGCACTGTACGTTCACACCCGCACGTGGTATTTTGTGGAAAAGCCACACTCAAGAGGCCAAAGAGCCGCATGTGGCTCGCGAGCCGCGGTTTGCCGACCACTGGCCTAGGAGAATAAAATTTTTGTTAAAATTCTCAATTCAAGGAATGAAAAAGTGATACCTTTTTATTCTTAATTTATCTCCCAGACACAGGCAATTTTTGAAGGACCAGTAGTGGTCCCTATTTTTATTTTCAGAGTTAAGCAAACTTTTTTTTACCTTTTCTCATAGTTTCTACTATGATGTAAATTGTGTTGGGGGTAGAGAGAAAAACATGGACAAGCATTTTTAAATATTGTAAGTGTTGGACATATCTATACAGTTTGATGCTTTTGATAAAAAAAAATTTGTCTGTGAAAATCAATGATGAGTTGTGTTTAATATACTCAGTTAGCTGTCTTTCCCTAGATGTTATTGACAGTAATTTAACTTGCCATGTTCCTTACCTTCAATCATATTCTGAAATAACTATAAAAATATATGCAGAAGATTCAAACAATTATTAAAATGAAAATGGAAAGTTATCTTTAAATTGATAGGTGTCAAAATAACACATATATGTTCATATACATATATATATGGCCCTGTGCATAAAATTTGTGTATGGGTGGGAGGGGGCTGTCTCTCACCCCAGCCTGTACCCTCTCTAACCTGGGACCCCTTGAGGGATGTCCGACTGCCCGTTTAGGCCCGATCCCTGTGGAAAAAATTTCTCCAGCAATACAAATGACTGCTGACTAACTGACTTCCTGTGGGATCAGGCCTAAACGGGCAGACAGACATCCCTCAAGGGGTCCCAGGTTAGAGAGGGTACAGGCTGGGCTGAGGGACACATCCCTCTCACAATCCAGGACTGCTGGCTCCCAACTGCTTGCCTGCCTGTCTTCCTGATTGCCCCTAACCGCTTCTGCCTGCCAGCCTGATCACCCCCTAACCACTCCCCTGCCAGCCTGATTGATGCCTAACTGCTCCCCTGCCAGCCTGTTTGCCCCTAACTGCCCTCCTTTGCAGGCCTGGTCACCCCTAACTGCCCTCTCCAGCAGGCCTGGTGCCTCCCAACTGCCCTTCCCTGCAGGCCCGGTCTCACCCAACTTCCCTCCTCTGCCGGCTTGGTCACCACTAACTGCCCTCCCCTGCAGGCTTGATCACCCCCAACTGCCCTCTGCTGCTGGCCATCTTGTGGCGGCTATCTTATGTCCACATGGGGCAGTCATCTTTGACCACATGGGGGCAGCCATCTTGTGTGTTTGAGTGACTTTCAATTTGCATATTATTCTTTTATTAGATAGGATTAGGTAGGATAGAGGCCTGGTGCACAGGTGGGGGCCAGCTGGTTTGCCCTGAAGAGTGTTCCGCATCAGGGTGGGGGTTCCCTTGGGGCATGGGGTGGCCTGGGGGAGGGGCCTGTGGCGGTTTGCAGGCTGGTTACGCCGCCCAGCAACACAAGTGGAGGCCCTGGTATCTGGGATTTATTTATCTTCTATAATTGAAACTTTGTAGCCTTGAGCAGAGCCAAGCCTCCTGCTCGCTTCGTGGCTGCGGCCATTTTTGTTGGGATTTATTTATCTTCTATAATTGAAACTTTGTAGCCTTGAGTGGAGGCCTGGGCCTGCCAGGGCAGGTGGAAAGCTTGGCTTCCCCCATTGCCCAGGAAACCCAAGCCTCCTGCTCTCTCCGTGGCCGCAGCCATCTTGGTTGGGTTAATTGGCATACTCACTCCTGATTGGCTTGTGGGTGTGGTGGAGGTACGGTCAATTTGCATATTACTCTTTTATTAGATAGGATGCACTTATCCTATCTAATAAGGAGAGAATATGCTAATTGACCCTCACACCATCACAAAGATGGCGGCACCCACAGACAATAAGGAGGGAATATGCTAATTGACTGCCTCGCCCTCAAAGATGGTGGCACCCACAGCCAATAAGGAGGGAATATGCTAATTGACTGTCACGCCCTCAAAGATGGCGGCACTCACAGCCACAAGATGGTGGCACCTGGTCCCCTCAGCCCAGCCAGGGCCTTGCTGGGTGCCTGCCTCCAGAGTCCCCTAGTCCCCTCAGCTCCCCAGCTGCCCAGTACTGGCCCTAGGTGCAGGCAAGCCTCAGATGGCGGCTGCCCAGCTGCCCAGGGCCACCCAAGGCTCAGGTAACCAGAGCTGGCCAAGGCTTGAGCTGCCAGCAGTGGCAGCATCAGAGGTGTGATGGGGGCATCGCCTTCCCCTGATCGCCATGTCGCCTCCCGCCCCTGAGGGCTCCTGGACTGTGAGAGGGGGCAGGCTGGGCTGAGGGCCCCCCACCTCCAGTGCATGAATTTTCATGCATTGGGCCTCTAGTTCTATAATAATTCAACTTTTTGTTCTTTCTTTAAAATATTTTTATTTATTTCAGAGAGGAAGAAAGAGGTTCACAGGTTGATGCTCAACCACTTAACTACACTGGTCGGGCTACCTTTTGTTCTTGGTATATATCATATTTTAATTGCATATGTAATTTATCTTCATTTTAGAAAAAGTAAAACAAAAAGTAAAATGGCAATAAAATAAAATATAAAAGTTCCTTTTAATCCCAGCACCCAATTACCATTTAATATTTGATGAAATACCACTTACTGAGTCACATGCATGAAAACTAATAATCTAGAAATGTGATGTATGGCCCCCCTGCCTCAGACCCTCCTTCTAATTTGTATTAGTTTTTAGTTTTATGCAGGATATCAAATTCTCTGATTATTCATAAGTGATGCCATTTAATATTTTATACCCATGTAGCGGACACCATACTAGGTGCTGTCCACAGTATATATGAATGTTGAGCAAACACAGGAGAATACTGAATGGAGAAAAACAAAAACAAAAAAACACACTGAATTTAATGAAGCCTTTAGCCATTTCTTTTTTTTTTTTTTTAGCCATTTCTAAATCTAGTCTTATAATTGAAATGATTGATGGCCTTGAATTGGCAAGATCATACTTTTATAATCATTACAAATGAGGCTTATTAGCTAAGTTTTATAAAATTTCATGTTTGCACTATTTTAGTCTATAAAATATTGAATTTGCTTCCCATGTTTAATAAGTATTTGTGTACTGGAAAACAATGTGTTGATATTAAATTCTGCCTGTACTATTGATAGAAAATCAGCTCTTCAGAGGCATATTGATAAAAATATCTCACATGTTCATTAAATGGGATCTTTAGATAGAAAGTATATATCCTATCAATGCTAATAGTACTGGCAAGCTTTCTGGAATAGAGTAGCTTGTGGCAGAACAACACTCCTAATGAAACTGTTACTGCACAGGAATTGGGCCTGGATGGGATGTGCCTCAGGCCCGCCTGTGGTGTATGGGTTCTTGACTTTGTGCAGGAATGAGAGTATGTTTATTAAAGCTGGGGACAGTGAAACAAGGAAGGGCCTAGGAGAGAAGCAACAGGAGAGAGCCTAGGCGGGACTACTTTGGCTTTCTAGAGATGATATAGGAAAGAAGTGGACCAGGGCAGGGTTGCCATTGACCTACGGAAAAGTCAGAGCAAAGGGGGCCTTGGAGACAGAGTCAAGGGTTAGCCCTGCCGAGCTGCCACTGCCCATTGCTCCCCTGGTTGCAAGTCTCCTGGGGACCCTTAGATTTTAACCTTTTGCACTCGGATGTCGAGTGTGACAGTTATTGAATGTATCAATAATTTGAAATATAAAAAAAATCCAAATATATAAGTTTGTATGAAAAGAAACTCCAGTGTTTTATTCTACTGCCGCGCTTTGTAAAATCTGGGGTATTTAAAAAATTAAATCCCGAGTAGAATAAAGGAATCGAGAAAAACGCAAGTGAGTGCAAAGGGTTAAGAGAGAGAAATTCGCTCCAAGAGGAGATTTGAATGAGTGTACCCAAGGAGGGCAAGCTGGCTTCTTTGTCTTGAGGGGTTTTGTCTGCTTTCCTAAGGCTGGGATTTGGGGGGAAGTGTTGGGGACAATCTCATTAGAATATTAATCAGTTTTATGCTGATATGCAAGGTGGGATTTATTACCTTAACTTTATCTGTCCTTGGGTATGGTTGCACAAATGGCACTATTTGGATTTCTGATATCTATCTCCCTGAGTAGGGGGATTTAAGCTCTGGTTGGGGAGGAGAAGTGTAAACAATTTACTCTTAAGTGTCCTTAATTAGGAAAGAGAGATAGAGGAAAGAAAATAAAAGGGGAAAAAAAAGTCTTTAGAAGGCACCTCATAAGTACAGAGAACTTGAAGAGCCTAGAGCCTGGAAAGAATGAAATACAAAGTGAACCAACATTGTATGAGGAGTTTTTTACCTCAGGCATTGCACATAATTTTGTGTAAGGTACAAGTCAGAAAATTCAGACAGAAGATTACATTTTAAAGAAATAGATCCAGAGACATGGAAGCATGCAATGGACTGACAATTTTCAGAGGGAAGTGTGTGTGGGGGGGGGGAGGGGGGGGGAGGGAGGGGAGAGTGGGGCGGAGTACAAGAGAATAACCAAAGAACTTATATGCATAACCCATGGACACAGACAATAGCACTGAGGTGAAGGCCTGGCCTGAGGAGGAGGCTGGGGTGGGCGGAGGGGGTCAATGGGGGGAAAAAGGGGGAACCTCTGTAATACTTTGACCAATAAAGATAAATTTAAAGAATAAATAAAGATAGCGAAGCCAAGAGAACTTAGAGAAAGTTCATAGTGATAAAAAAATTGGAATTTAAAGATTTTCAGGTAACAGGACTTGAGGGGACAAAATCCAGAGGGAACACAGGAACTCTTTCTCAGCAGGTTTTTCCCCTCACAGCACTAGCTGATTCCTTAAGATGCTCAGGGCCAGAGGTTAAGAAGCGAAGCAGAAAGTCAATGAAAAGCAGAACAAAATTTTCTGCAGCCTCACATTGCTAAGAAAATTAAAATTAAAGTTCAGGAGGTGGGTCTGTCTACAGTTGCCGAATTCCCACCTGGGACCCGTGAAGACTTAATCTGAAGAATGCCAAGAAAGGTGCGGGGTCTGACATTTTACCTCTTGAGTTAGCCTGCTCCAGTTTCCAGGAGGCTGGCAGAACACCGAGACCCCTGAGCCAGAGGCAAAGGTCTTACTTACTAAGAGCACAGCAAGCAGCACATTAGCACGGGTTCTCATTGCCCCTCAAGTGCCACCAGGGAGATGTCAAATCAGGTCAGGGGATGCTGCGCACATGGTGAGTTTGGGTCACGAAGAAGAAACTTTGATCTTAGAACACTGCAGGTATTATAAGGGGCCTGTTACTAATCCTGAGAAACTTTTGTCCTTGAGGAAAACATTATAATATTATCTTGGACATCAAAAGGCTCTGCTTTTTACTCTGGAGAGAAACACTATCTTTCTCTGCCAAGGCTGCTAGTTACACAAGCATCCTTGAAAACACAGTTTGGAAGAAAAGCTGATAGAAGATGTGAGGAAACACCATGGAGTAAAACAGAGGTTTGTTGAGCATTACCAAACTGGTGACCCACCTCAAGTCAGGCTGTCCCTGATTGGATTAAAGGGATATTACCCCCTTAGACTGCCCACCAGAAAATAAGATTATTTCTCCTTGTAGGAATATCCCATTATGTGATCACATGCAATTTTTAATACAAAATATCTGGCAGTAAAGATTACTGGGTGTACAAATGAAAAAGAGGAAAATTTGAACAATGTAAACAGACCTAAAAAATGACCCAGTTCTTGAATTTAAAGTACATATTTGCATAGTTCAGGGTTTCACTGACTTTTATTTTTTTATTATTATTCTAGAGTAATTTTCAATTTTATAATTCAAATGAAAAAATTAGAGTAATTAATTTGTTGACAATTTTAGTCTTTTAAATATATTTATATTCATTTATGCAAATCAAATGTTATATTTTTTAAAAATTGAATAATTGTTTAGAGTATGAATGAAGTATTCATTACATATGGTTACATTTTGGGAAACACTTTCTTTGCTGAACAGATTATAGCAACAGCTAATTACAATATATTTTCTAAAAGTATTAATTTTCAAAATTTCAATCACCGATAGCAAATAGACCTTCAATAATTTTGAATATTTAACACTATATTAAAAGATATACTCAGAATAAGGAAGTATATTTGATATTTTGAAAAAGTGAAGGAGAGGAATAACTTAGGCTTTCCAAGAAACTATATTATTTTATACATACACATACTCATAAACAACAAAATGATGCATATGACAAAATACCAATAGAACAACAACAAAGGGAAAATCATAACAATTAGAGACAGAGAAGCATTGATCAGAACATCAAACCTCAGAGGGAAGGAAGGGGAGGGTGGGGGAAAGGGGGAGAGATCAGCCAAAGGACTTGTGTGCATGCATATAAGCCTAACCAATGGACACAGACACAGGGCAGGGCGGGGGGGGGGGGAATGAAGGCATGAGTGGGGGGATAAGGACCATATGTAATCGCTTAATCAATAAAGAAAAAAAAAACAGAAAGTAAAGAGGTCCAAATAAAATAAATAAATAAATAAATAAAAGGCATTTTAAAGATGACATGAGTTCAAATGCTAATTATGACTATAAACATAAAGTGATAAAATTTACTAATAAATAAAAGAAAAAAGAAAGATTTATATTGAACCCAAAAGTTCATGTTCTGCATCCTTGGGCTGCCTGTTGGCCAAAATTAAACTTCCTTCCCACACCAGAAGGATGGAAAGCTTTAGGAACTGATCTTTTCCTCACCCACCATGTTCCCAGTACTAGTCCTTGACCTCTCCAATTCTGGATTTCAGATATTTTTCAAAGTCAGACCTTTAAGAATACTTGGTAAGATGATGTGAAATTTGTAAAAATACAAATATAAGAAACAATTGAACTAATTGAGCACACTTGCCCCCTGGAAACTGTTGAGCTTACATAGCAAGACAGAGGGTTCATTTTTAAATTAGCTGACATTTCCAATGGCCCACTACTGGATAGAATAATTTCCAGTTCATTTATTTGTTTACTTAACATGGACCTGCTGAATTAGTGGCAGCTGATTATAACAGGAATCAACAATGAAAAACAAAATGGTGGTAAAAGTGAGGCGACGGAAGGGAGCTAGGAAGATAGAGGTGGGACCACGGGAAAGGAGGTAGAACCAGGAACCCAACGAGGCGAAGTTACTAAAGCACCCCAACTGGGCCGGGAAGGAAGGGCACTCATAAGAGAGGCATGAACTTTAAAATGTATGAATATTGGTAAGATAGGCAGCGTGCAGATAACCAATCACAAGGCAGTAAGGCAAATAAACCAATCCAAAGGATATTGCTAAGGCATAATTATTTGAAAAGACCAATTAGGAGCTCGCAAGACTACCCACCCTTTAAATTAAAAAAACGCACACTTCCTCTCACCCGCTCTCTTCTCCTTGGCATGGGATGGGTTCCTGATGTTCATTCATGGGACGGGAACACATCCCTGTGCTCACATGGCTTATGGCCATGTGGGCCTCCACACATGGACTATTAGACTTTAATTAGCTTGGATACTAAACTACTCCCGACTGTAACACGGAAAGGAAGCTATGGACAATGGCCTCCTCTTGGAACTCCAGCTATACCTTTTCCAGGACTGGCTTCTCCCAATAAACTTTGGTTCCATTAATCATTTTTGTCTGCGATTTTATGTTTTACTAGTAGCCCGTTTGCACAAAGATTCGTGCAATAGACCTTCATTCACCTGGCTGCCTGCACCAGTTTTCTGCCGGCACCGGGGACCCAGGCCTTGGCTGTGGCCACCGCCTTCTTCCTTTTTCAGGGTCGGGGCTTGGCCCCGGGCGGTGGCCTTGGGCTGGGCCGCACCCAGCGTCCCCGCTACCGAGAGCAGGAGCCGACCCCCAGTGCTTTCCTGTGATCGGTGCAGGCTCCCCGCTGGTGCCCAAGGCCGGGAAAGCCCCCGCCCCAGGCTTTCCCTGCCTTGGGCTCCGCCACACCCCAACGTCCCTGCAACGGTTTTCCTGGTGGGTGTGGATAGTGGGCGTGGCTTGGGCGTAGCGAAGGTGTGGTCAATTTGCATATTTGTCTATTATAAGGTAAGATTCTTCAACTTCAGGAGACAAGATCCGGGGAAGAACTTCAGCTCACTGTTAGGGTATCAAAAGCATGTTAGAAATCTGATGGTATATTATGTTAGAAATCTGCCATCTTGAGTACTTTATGTTGAATTGTGACAAATTTGCATGAAGAGCACAGAAATAATAGTGGATCAGAAACCAGGAAATACATTTAAAAAGGCATTAGCAGAACATATTAGGTAGTAGAAGACACATGTAAGTAGAATTCCTAACGCATTACAGAGATGTGCTCAGATAGTAGGAAAGCATAACAGGTAGGAGAGAGAAATAAGCAAACATTTTAAGCAAGAGAGTAACATAACTAAATTTATAATACCACATAGAACATGGACATGGAGAGAAGAGTCTGTAAAAGATTGAAGGCACAGGAACAATTTGAAGGTTCTCTCAAACAGATCTAAGTTGACTTCAAAGCATTGATAAAGAAACCCATGTATTTCTGCTGTGGTACATGTACTAGTAGAAACGCTATCTGTACAGTGTGAAATTTTAACAAATCTACTCTTCATTAAGGAACATATCTCTTTTAGCTTTGGTTTTGTAAGACTTGGCCTTGACAGATAGATAGTGTCAGAATTAATTAATTGGTGGTGTGGAAAAAACATAAACATTGGAATGGGTGTCAGAATCAGAATTGGTGTCAGCATTAGACCAGGGTTTACTTAGTTTTCATGCAATTTTATGATCACAGATTGATAAAAATTCACCCCTGGCAATGTCTAAAATTAAGAAATTAAACAGAGAAATTGAGCAGATATTAAAAAGCTGTGTAAATACATCTGGTCCCAAGATGGCCTGATTTGAAGAGACTGTACCAGCAATGATATGATTCAGGGTTACTTGAAAAAAATAATTTGAATAATAATTTGAAGATCAAATTAGGATCATCATTAATAGTTAAAGAAGAACAAATGAGGAGAAAAATTCCCTACTAGTACTCAAAATTTTATTATTATTGTATGATAGTTTCACACATTTTAATATATATTGATTATACATACTTGAATTCATAGTAATAAATAGAAGGCAAAACTCACTGTTAATTTAAGACTATATGATCTAGTAATCTATATTCTTAAAAAGTAAAAAAAAAAAAAACAGCAACAACATATCTTTACCTTCTGACGCTATAGATCAAAATGTATGAAGAAATAGTAAAGATTGCATGGAGTACCTCTAGCTGTAGGTAGTTTCCACAATTAGATAAAAACTTACAGTTGATATTTTATAAATTAGCATTTTAGGTTCCTGGTGATACTCATGAAAGATAAATTTTGTATGATAATTAATAAATTATTCTTTAAGAGTAATGAAGTCATGTGTATGTATAAATATAAATACATATGTAAATTTACATATAATATACTGTATATAGTATTTAGTAGAAGAGTAGATTCTGAGTTAAGAAAAAGAGAGCATTTGTTTTGATTATATAAACCATGAAATAAACATTCTGCAAAAGCAGGAATTATAGTATATTCTAAGTAGTAAAAGCTGAAATTTGTCTTTTGACTGGCCATAGTAATATCAATTTCACAAGGGACAGGTGGGAACCATTATTATGAAAACCTGTGTTCATACCAAAAAGTATATTATTTTTAGAAAGAGAGAAAAACATTTTATTATAGGTCCATTAAATGGTACATTGTGTTCTTCAAGTACAAAATAAATTTAGGAATATTCCATCCCATTTTGTAGAGGATGAGATGATTCATCCTGAATAGGCTTCCTGTTGAGGCTGAGTGGTTTTAATAAAAGAAGGAAATCAATGACTAGCCATTGGAATATAATGGATCTGTAACACTATATTTTAATGAGGAAGCAATGAAAGGCCATTAGAATGAAATGGATTGACCATCAACAGCACATAAAATAATTTATTAAACAATCTTATGTGCAGATAATAGGGTCATTAAAAGTATGTTGTAGGGATATACAAAAAATTTGAAGGTATAGTTTCTTAATAAGCTTCTAAACTGATGATTATTATCATTCATAGGGAAAAAAAACCCATAACTTACTAATTAGCGACAAATACTACTCTGACTTGGTAGTGAATTGTGGTGCACCAAAAACTATGTTCCACAGGGGGACCAAGAGAAAATAACATTAACAAAGCGCACCAGAACTTGCTGGTAAGATGGGCAATAGCATTATTAGGAAGGATGGTGATTTCTCTCTGCAGATCATGACTCATGTTAGATAAGGCCATGAATATTGATGGGGTTGTTGAGGCTCCATATTAATAGGAGCCAAAGGATAATGCTTAACCATCAGCATTCAGAAGATCATAATTACCATAACCAAGTGAACAGTCAAGAAAGATTGGTTCATAGTGAGTTGCAAAGCTGATCAAAAGGGTATAGTGTCTTAGCATCCAATGAGTAGATTAGGAGAGAAGGATTCTGTGAGTAGGAAGCACCGAAAATTTGTCTCTCTACCTAGACAACAATTGCACTGGCACAATCTGTAACTATTTTGCAACTCTGACATTTATTGAAGGCTTGCAACTTCCAGGGATGGCTTGGACAATCATTTATGGTTCGTTTCTTTCAGTTCAGCTCTTAGCAGCTACCCATCCCCCATTCCCCAGATGCTTAGCAGGCAGCCTTGCATATATTTCTGGTGCTTAGGTTTAGGATCTAGTCCTGGAACTAGTAAGTCCACTGTGAATTGACCAAGCTAAAATTCAGTTACAGTAGGCTTACTGGATCCATGGACCTATCCATTGGGGAAATCACTGTGTGGGCCCATGGATCCAGTAAATCTTCCATGTCCCTTCTAATCTGACTCCCATACATCACTCCAAAATTCCCTATTTTGCATTCCCAGGTCCAATTCACATCACTTCCTTCTTGATCAATTTCTCTAACATCTTTTCTAACACTTCTCATCTGCCTTAACTCAAAGTTCATTTCAGTTAGCATATGCCTTCCTACAGCTCACATTAAATAAGCATTTATCATCTAGTATGTTAACTGGTTCTTTACATTTTTGTCACCTTCTCTAGATTATAAAACCCCTTGAAGGTAGAGACAATGATTTAATCACCTTATATTCCCTACATTTCTCATAGTGCTTGCTACCTGAGAGAAATGTGATTATGTATTGAATGAATGGATTACTTAATGAGTCATAAATGATAGCCTAACATTTTATAACATTTCTGTTGAAATTATCCCTGTTAGCAGTAAATTTCCTTCACATTAACCTCTTTTCAGAACTTTCTCTCTCCCTGCCTTAAGTGAAATTGCACTTTACATCAGGAATACAGTTCCTGGAAGTGGGAGTATGAGAGAACTGAAAAAATAGGGGATTAAATCAAAGACCCTGGTCTTTAATATTTAATATTTATTAACCCCTTATTTTTCCAGTTCTTTCATACTCCCATTTCCAGGAATTGTATTCCTTGATCTCATTGTGTTCTTGATTTTTTATCTTTTTCTATTTGAACCTGGTTGATCAATGTTCCCCTTAGATTCACTTCTTTTGATAACAAGCCTGAATTCAAAATGAATAAACTGTATTAGTCAGAAGTTCTCAGTTGAAATATTAGATATTGACAATAGATTACTTAAACCAAAACAGGAATTTATTGAATTAAGACTAAAGATAAAGACTAAAGATAGAGAAGCAGGTTCCACAGGCCATGCAGCCTTGACCACAGTGAACATTATCTCACAAACATGCTCCATTGAAGACACCTTTGGTAGTATTAATAGCTACCCGATGAACTTGGCTCCATTTTGATTAACCCAGTTGTTAATTACATGGGAAGGAACAAAGGGAAGGCCAAATATTATTGGTGTACCCAGTGAAGTCTGAGGGAGTTAGGGAAGGGTGATTACATGTCAGTCACACGTGGGAACAGGTCATTGGCCAGAATAGGCGTGGGTTAATTACAATTGTATCAATACTGTCTCAATTACTTAACAGAGCAGATGTTTCCTTTTTATTCCTATTATAGGTACATGTCTTAGTAAGGTAGACAGAACAAAAGGGGCTCTGCTCTAAAATTTCCTTAGAACCACACACTATGGAAGCTTTACTGTCTTGTAGCTGCATCATTTGGAGCATGAGTCTTGCTCAGTTGCCACAGCAGGGGAAGACAGTGCTGACATTCATTAATCTTTTTCTCCTAACCCTTTTGGCCAGATATCTGCATCACGTCATCCTAACTACCTAACTACAAGAGGGTAAGGAAAGGTAAGGCAGTAGAATGTTTAGCAAACACCAATCTATTACAACATTTATTCTCCTAGACAAAAAAAAAAAAAAGTACCTCTCAAAATTCAGCTGCTGGCAACATCTCTCATTTCTTCGATGATTCAGGGAAAATCTACTCAAGGCTGAATGTCATAGCAGCTGAATTTCTATTGGTGCCAGCATATCTTACAGAGTCATCTCTTTTTAAGGGTTAAGTTTTTCTCCTGAATCAATTGGTCATAGGAAACTTCTTAAAAGGAAGAGACAATACTGACAAAATGGACAAACAGGGAGTGAAACACCCGCTGATAAAAATATTTGTACTATTGTTGCCCCTAGAGGGGATTCCTTGACATTCCCAAGAACACCGGGCACTGGGGCCCCCAGGGACTTCTCTAAACTGACTGCTCTCTGAACTCTGTTGGAGCAAAGCTCCCACCCTCTAGCACATATGAGACTCACAAAATAATCTAAGTTATCTGCTTTGTCAGTTCTCTAGATCCTAATAGTCTCTGGACCCTTGGGATTCTGTTATGTTCACTATAATTCTTTGACTGTACTATCTCTTCCCAGCACTCTCATTCTATTAAAAAAAAAAAAAAAGGAGCCCCAAAAAGACTGTTTTAAGATACTGGTGCTTTAGCAAAGTAATTCTTAATGATTTAGTGAATGAAGTATTTTCAGGATATCCATAGCTATCCTAAATCCTGAAAATAATTAAGGAACCATATGATATACACACCAGCATGCCCATCCACCTCACTCATTGAATGTCTTCCTCAATATTACTTCAAGGATTTTCTGGTACCATAGAAAACAACGTGGATTCATGTATAGGAACAAGGGACCTGCAGCCTAGGTTTAAGTCTCAGTTCTGTCGCTTACTATATCAATTCCCCAGCTCCTCTTCCCCTGCCTATGAAATAAGGGATAACAATCCTATTTATGATACATAGATGTAGTGATAAATTAATTAATGAACCCATGTTTAAAACAGAGCCTGGAATATACAGCAGCTCTTCTTTTATTCACAGAAGATGTATTTAAAGACTCCCGAGTGGAGGCCTTAAACTGCAGATAGTATTAAACTCTATATATACAATGTTTTTTTCCTACACATGCATCGAGTTTACGGCCTATGATAGAGTTTATGGCTACTCTTTGGCATATTTAAACTGCCAGCATCACTAATCTTGCACTTTGGGGTCATTATTAGGTAAAATAAAGGTTACTTGAACACAAGCATTGGGATTCCACAACAGTCAATCTGATAAATGAGATGGCTACAGTGTAGTTAATGGGAGGGAAATATATGTACAGCAGCAGAGAAAAGCTGTACAAAAAGATGATTCATACGCTGGGTGGGACAGAGCTGGATAATTTGAGATTTCATCACAGTACTCAAAACTGCACAGAATTTAAAATTTATGAATTGTTTATTTCTGGAATTTTCCGTTTAATATTTATGAACCACAATTGACTACAGGTAACTGAAACCACCGACAGCAAAACCACAGGTAAGAAGGGACCACTCTACTAAGAAATCAATGAAAGTAATATCATTATCTGAAATGTATTTACCATAAGCCACTACTGAGTCCATTATTTACACAAACAATTGAGAAAAAGATTAGAAAGACTTCACATTGCGTAAATTAGTTGTAGTAACTCCAAAGACACAGATGGACTCCCCCTCCCCCCCACATACACACCCCTAGAATATGGTCTGAATGTCAGGACTGATGATACCCTGGAAGGAGCTTACTCACATAATGAGGCGTTGGGAGAACAGAGCACACTTCCAAGCAGCTCAAAACAGGCCTTGAGAAAGCAGAGTGGGAATGGATTTGGGATTTTCGGGTGACTAAACAATAGGGTTGTAATGAGGGTTTTCTCATCTGACTAGGGCTTGGTTTGAATTTCCTGCTGATGCCAAAGGAGGGAGCGCCTGGCCTTTCTTATCAGCACTTCCAAATGTAGACCAGAATGAAATTGGGAATGATGGGGCTTGAAAGATGTTAACAGTCAAACATCAGAATCAAAGTCAGACGCTTCCTGGCATTAGTCTAATGAATTCAGAACGTTGTATAAGTACACCAGCATCGGTACATTTTCACCAATATAAATATATGTTCTTCACAGCTTATTACTACATAAGAATAGTAATAAAGTATTATATACCATCTATTAAGTATCTATTTTGTCTCAGGCATTGTGTTCTTATAGACATTTAACACAGTGATCCAGATAATAGACATGAAAACCAAGGTTTAGAGAAATGAAGCCATTTGCCTGAACTAATAATACCTAAAAAAAAGTCAGTGGATAGAGTACCGGCCTGCAGACTAAAGGGCCCTGAGTTCGATTCCCATCAAGGGCACAAATCTCAGTTGCAGTCTAGATCCCTGGCCCTGGTTGGGGCGGGTGCAGGGACAACCAATTGATGTGTCTCTCTCACATTGATGTTTCTCTCTCTCTATCTCTCCCCCTCCCTTCCACTTTCTCTAAAAATCAATGGGAAAATTATCCTCAGGTGAAGATTAACAACAAAAAAGGCAGTGGAACAAAGTGATCTGTCAGATTCCAAAGCTTCTAACCTTGTCATGTTACATGCTGCTTTTCTGGTAAATTTGCTGCATGCCACTAAGTTATAACCCAGAAAAAAAATAAAATTTGGATCAGATAGTAAAAAATCATTGAGATTAATAAGGATAACCAAAAGGTATCACCTTTATTTGCATTCAAGTTTGAATAAAACAATAATCATTAACTGGGTAACAGTAATAGTAGTGCTCACTTGGATCGACATATCAGGGCATTTATATGTAAACTGTTGAGTTAGAAATAGCCCTCTTCACACCAGGAAGAAAATGATGCATACATAATGCAAACCTTCAACATCATATTAGTTCTCTTGCAGATGATTATATTTTAAATATTTAGTATATATATAACATATTTATTTAAGAGTGTTTGATTCAGCTTTCTGCATTCTATCTAAGAAATTTAATCTAATGTAAAATACTTTAAAAAAATCTAAATGCATCTTACTTAAAATTAAGTGTTCTTTTATCATAGGAAAAAACATCACAACCCCCAAATTGTCAAAATTATTCTTTTAAAATTGTTTAAAATATTATAGTGTCAATGACATACAACTAATCATGAAGCTGCATGAAAGGGATCCCTGAGTTCATAAATGGCCCAGCGGAATCTATCATTTTGATAGGATTCTAGGAACAGTTTCTAAAGTAATTTCACACTATGATGCACTGTTTTTACCAAGTTTGTAAATTGCCTTATAAGACAATATAATGAAGAAGAAAATGTAAACAGCTAAATCATTTATAAAGACTGAGAAGGTATTTTTGTCACTGCTTATGAATTCTAAGCAATATGATTTCTATTCTTTGTATCACAAATATTGGTTGAGTTATTTTGTATTTAAGAATTTCAAGTACAAGTTTACAAGGATTTATCACCTCTTTTTGTGTAGAACATGATTTGAGCTCAGTTTTCATGCCTAAAAAAATGTATCCAATACAATAGGGCTGATTTAACCTTATCAAGATGTGACTTAATGTTCTTCAGTCTGCTTCAAATCGTATTTCACATTTTAAACAAAGGAGGGCATAGTACTTTATAGTTGTTATTTATTTTTATTATATTAACAAACCATATTTATATATAAATTTAATTAATTGTTATAAACTCTCCAGAAATATTATTTTAGATAGAATGTGAAAATGCATACAATGACCCTATTGCATAGGGAGTAAATCATTTAGGTACAATGAAAAATATGTATTTTTATTCTGCCAAAACTGGATTCCTGACACTACTTTGAAAACTGATAAACAAAGGTCTACCTATCTTTTACCATTTACATGTTAGGAGACTTTATGATATTTGCTAAATTCATAAAAATGATTACTACAATGTTTGCACCTGTAACCAACTTTACCCAGTTCTCCAGCCCTATCCCTCAGCCTCTGTAAAACCACAAATGTAATATCTCGTTTCCATGAGGTTTTTGTTTGTTTTTTTTAGATTCCACATATAAGCGAGATCATACAGTATTTTTCTTGCTCTGTCTCACTTACTTCACTTAGTATTATACTCTCAATGTCCATCTGTGTTCTCACAAATGGCATTGATTCCAAAATTTGAGTTGAGACTGGGTTCCTTGTCTCATGAAAGCAAAGAATGAGTTCCACAGACAGAGGTAAGTGAAAGCAAAGTTTTTATTACAGAAAAGCTTCCTATAGTAGGACCCAAACGCGTTGTAGCAGAAGCTCACTAATCTAGGGGTGTAAATTTTCCTGCTCTTACCATCTATTGGCATTTAAACACACACACACACACACACACACACACACACACACACCAAAAAAAAAACAACAACAACAACAAAACACACACACCAGCCAATTTCCTTTGGCCCTCATCTCCCTGCTTTTAGTTTCCGCTCTTGGGTTCAGGGGGAAGGAAAGCTCTATGGTCAGCTGGTACATTCTGCCTACCTTGCTCACATCCTGACCATCTTGTTTATTTCTTCCTTATCTACTATCTTCCCTCCCCACAGCCCTAACCGTAAACTGCCCAATCCTCTCTAACTCAGCAGGATTTCCTTCTTTTTTATGGCCAACTAAGATTACTTTGTATATATACACCACATTTTCTATATCCATTCATCCATGGATAGAGACATAGGTTGTTTTCCTGTCTTGACTATTGTAAATAATGCTACAATGCACGTGGGGGTGCAAATATCTCTTTGGGATAATTTGTTTCCCTATACCCAGAAGCAGCTGGTAGTTCTATTTTTAATTTTTTGAGGAATCTCCAACCTCTTTTTCATAGTGGCTATCTCAATTTACATTCCCATTAACAAAGGACGTGCCTACTGTTTCTCTACATTTTCATCAGCATTTGTTTTCCAGTCTTTTTGATGATAGCCATTCCAAAATATCTCACTGTGGTTTTTATATACATTTCCCTGATAATTACCAAAGTTGAAAACCTTTTCACATACCTGTTGGCCATTTGAATAGCAGTTAATTGCTATAGATACTGCCAGTAGAGGGGTAAAAGTTTTCCTGCCATGCAATTTAAACACCCTGGAGCTGAAGGGTCAGGCTAACTTTCCTGGATTCTAATATTTGGTTTGACAGATTGTTGTGAACTGTCTAAAATGTCAAAACACTTCACTTACTTTTGCCACTGTCTATGCTTTTCTCCTAATACACTTTGATCCAGTCAACCTTCTATGTGGGCTGCTTGGTTACTCATTGTCATCTATATATATAAAAGGCTAATATGCAAAGTGCCCCTTGGGATTTTGATCGAGAGAATGGGAATTCAATCACTCTCTATGATGTGTGCTGACCACAAAGGACAGCGTGGAACATGGTGGGCAACCAGCAGCTGCTGCAGGGGCATTGAAGGAGTGAGGAAAGGAGGAGGTGGGGAGATGGGGAGGAAGGGATCGTGATCGGCCCTGATCACCGGCCAGGCCTTAGGGACCCTACCTGTTCACAAATTTCGTGCACCAGGCCTCTAGTTTGTTTGATAAGAATTTTGGTTCTTATACTAGAATGTCCTTTTATGGTATTCTCAGAAAGTTAAAGAAAAATGATGTATATATATATAGTTGAATGTTTTATCTCCCCTACACCTAGTCTTATAGTATAATGTTGATGGTACATGCTAGAATATATGACATTATAAATATAGCACAGAGAAATAGAGTGCAATACAGTATTTAAAATAATCAAAATAATGAACCATACTTTCAATCAAAAAGCATCCAGTAATATTCACAAAGCACCTATTCTATATATCAAGTGAATTCCCAAGAGACTCATGGCCATTATTTAATGAGAGAAAGTGTTTTAAACATAATTTCTCTTTCTATGAGAGAATCATTTATGATACTTGGAAATGTGTGGTAGCCATTAAGTTTTATGGTATTGAGTGTGATTTTATCACATTTTAAAATAGTATTTTCCCTGAACATAGAACCCAATTTTTATTTCTAATAGCCATTTTTTTCTCAGAAAGTAAGTCATCACATATATCTTTAAGGAAAATTATTGTTTCATATTCCTTTTTCCATGTCATAATGCTTGATAGAAACTGAAATGTCAGGAGTATTACAAAATTGCCTTATACTTGCGTCAGTTCTACAGTTAGCTATTCACATAATTATGATTATATCAGTCATAAAAACCCTCCATGTTCCTTTTATAAACTCTAAAGTGTAGAGTGAGGTAGGCAGCTTTAGCTCTTATAATGGAGGTTTATTCTGTGCCTGTGGATACCAAGAAACCCAACTACACCAAGAATTGTGAGTTAATAAGTCTAATAGCACTGGTAAAGGCTCATTCTGCTTTTCGTATAAAATGCCTCTGCATCAAAAAACATAATATATTTGTAACAATAACCGTTTTTTTCCTATCTAAACATGTTTCTTGTCATTAGATGATATCAAAATTAATATATACAAACAATAATAGGAAGCAAAGTATAAGTATGTTGAACAACGTTCAAGAACTAATACAAGGCAGGTAAATGTGCTAATTTAAAATCAAGTTGAATACTTAGGAAAATATTGACATGTTTTAGAATTTAGAAGGCAAGAGTAAAACTTAACATGAAGAAAAACTATTTTTAAATTTCCTATATCCATGAAAAGTAAAAGACAAGACAAAGAAACTGAGGCTTTGGTACTAATTAGTGAAGAAACTAAGCAGAATTTGCTTACACAACTTTCTAGGCCCTGAATCCCTATTTTTTAAAAATATATTTATGTTGATTTCAGAGAGGAGGGAAGATGGAGAGAGAGATAGAAACATCAATGATGAGAGAGAACATCATTGATCGGCTGCCTCCTGCATGTTCCCTCCTGCGCCCATTTTGTGGTCCCCAGCGATCTTCACTTCTGCAGGGTTGGCTGCAATCTCTCTTGCTTCCATATATCACTCATGCTGAGGCCTTAGACAGGCTATTTCTCATCTACTTTATAAAACCATTTGAAGACAATATTTCTTTGAAATAGGAAGAAGAGTTCACCTAGAAAGTGTTAATTCAGAATACAATAAATGACCTAATTGAAGATGACTACACCTCATTCTCAGGCATAGTGTGAAGTCTTACCAAATTTACAGCCTAATTTTTTCTATAGAGGCTTCATTGGGCTTAGTGAGTTTAGGATGTATTCATATATGAATGTATGCATTTTCCAGAATACTTGAACATGACAAATCAACTAGGAACATAGGATCAAGTACTCTCTAAATAGAAAAGTCTTTGGCTTTTATCTGCCTCTTCCCAGTGTCAGGGGGATTCTCTTAAATTAATGAAAAACTGCAATTTAATGCTTAGCTTTTATAATTCCCCAACTCTGAGGCACATATACATATGACCAAAGGCTTTTTGATCATGACTTTTCTGGAAGCAAAGCTGGTATTTAATTAAGGATTGGTCTACTAGTAAAAGCCTATGGATCAATTTGTATTATTTCCTTTTGCACTGGTTTATAGATGATCTGATTAAAAGGGTTAATTAAATTATATTCAAATTTTTCTTAAAGTACTAAAGTATGCAATGGTGAAATAGTAAATAAAATGAATAATCTAATATATCTTTTGAGTAGTTAAAAATTCAATTTTACATTTGATTTAATTAAATTGAAAAATACTTAGAGGAGGGTATAGGGGGAATAGATGGTGATGGACAGAGACTTGATTTGGGGTGGTGAACACACAATAAGTGTGTAAATAATCCTATATAATAAAGAGGTAATATGCAAATTGACCCTCATTCCATAACACTGTCACAAGATGGCAGCGCACACAGCAGGGGCGGGGCAGTGGGGGCAGGGTCGGCGGCTGCTCTGCATGGCTTCCGCCTGGGTTCCTGTGGCCCCGTTGGGGCACAGGGGTCCCAGGGTCCGCTTAGCACAACTTCTGCCCGGGTTTCCGTGGCCCCATATGGTGGGACCCTGGGACTCTGGGCGGTCCCATGGCATTGCGGGGGAGGGGTCCCAGGTCTCTCATGATTTCGCGCAACAGGTCACTAGTATATTATAGAACTGTGCACCTAAAACCTATATAATTTTGTTAACCTGTGTCACCCCAATAAATTCAATAAAAAGTAAAAAAAAAAAAAGATGCTTGTAAAATCATAATATTTTTGGTTTAATTTATAGCAAAGATTAAATTTGAATCCATAATATGAAAATTCATTTAGACTATAAATCTTAGTCTACCCAAAGTATTCAATTTCTGAACTGAGGTGGTGGCAGTAAAGCAGCAGTTTCAAAGGGCACTAAGCCCTTTAACTTGTGGTCCTGATGGGAGAGCTGGATATTAACTTTGACATTAAGGTACTGCTTTTTGTATGGTCACCAGTGTCCTTGGGTAGTCTGCTATATGGCCACTCAGTTCTCAAGTGATGTAAGTTTAGAAACGATGGTTCTCAGTGAGACATAAAGAAAACATGTTTTAGATTTTGATCTTGAAAGTAAAAGGCTATACCTCAAATAGGTGCCTCGGTGAGCACTAGGCTCTTTTCCAACCATTTGGAAGTTTGAAATATACTAATAACTTTCAAAACAATTTCTTAAGGCTAGATTGTATGGAAACCCAGACATATACACATGATCACCATATTTGCATGTCTTACAAAAACTTGAAATTTAATTTGTCCAAAACTGAGTTCTTGAATCTATTCCTCTATTCATGTTTGTCAGGCCAGCAAATGACTTCTCTATGCATATTGTTTTTAAGCCAAATGCCTGGATGTCACAGATGGGTGAGAAAAAGGAATCATCCTATATAATAAAGAGGTAATGTGCAAATTGACCCTCACACCCTTGTGTCACAGTTGGCTGCTCCCATGTCATCACAAGATGGCCACCCCACATCGTCACAAGATAGCCACCCCTACATTGTCACAAGATGGCCGGCAGGGTAGGGCAGTTGGGGGTGACCAGGCCTGCAGGGGAGGGCAGTTGTGGGTGATCGGGCCAGCAGGGGACCAGTTAGGTGTCAATAAGGCCAGCAGGGGAGTGGTTAGGGGTGATCAGGCTGGCAGGCAGAGTAGTTAGGGGCAGGCAGGCAGCCAGGCAGGCAAGTGGTTAGGAGCCAGCAGTGCCAGATTGTGAGAGGGATGTCCAGTGGGATCAGACCTAAACCGCTAGTCAGACATCCCCCGAGGGGTTCCAGATTAGAGAGGGTGCAGGCTGGGCTGAGGGAACCCCCCCCAGGTGCACGATTTTGTGCACTGAGCCTTTAGTCAAAAATAAATGCCTAAAACAATCAGTAAACTTTGTCAATTTTATCTACAAAATACATCTCTGTTATTTGATTCTTCTCCATTTCCTTTGCTCTCCCCTTTAAAAATCATAATTCTCATCTGGATTTTCTGCTAATATATTTACCTTGTATGTTACCATCAGATGACCCATCTATTTGTTTATATTTTCAAAGCCAAACACATTTTGTCACTTATATACTTAGTCCTTATTGATTTTACATTAAGATCCAACTCCTTGCCCTAATTGGTTTGGCTCATTGGATGGAGCATGGGCCTGTGGACTGAAAGGTTGGATTCTGGTCAAGGGCATGTACCTTGGTTGCAGGCACATCCCCAGTAGGAGGTGTGCAGGAGGCGGCTGATTCTCTCTCATTGATATTTCTGACTCTCTGTCCCTCTCTTTCTCTCTGTAAAAATCAATAAAATATATTTTTTAAAAAATAAAAAAAAATCCAACTCCTTAACTAGACATGGAAGAAATAAAAAAGAAAGGAAGAAGGAAATAAAACATTGATAGAAAGGAAGAAAGAAGGGAGGAAGGGTGACCTTACATTAATTTGACTTTAATAACCTAAACATTCCATTCTGTCCATCTCAATTGTGCTCATTGTATTTAAGCCACATTAGTTTTATCTAATTTATTCCAGGCTTTCAGTTACATTGTTTTCTAGATTTGGAATGCTCTTTATTCTTCTTCTCTTCAATTGGATTACTTTTACATCCTCAGAATATTTAGTTTCCTTACAAAGGACTACTTGCCTTCCTAAATTATATCCCTTTACATAATGTGAAAGTACCATGCATACTTTCCTCTCATAGCACTTATCACAATTATTTTAAGTCAAGTGCATGATTATTTGCTTAAGTTTGTTTCCCACACTAGCTTATAAACTGTATAAGGACAAGGACATTGTATATTTACCATTTTACTCCAATTTTTTATGATGTCTCCCACCTAGCAAACTTTTTGAATAAATATTATTGTTGTTGTTGTTTTAATTAAAACTACACTTTAAAATAATTATTGTAGGTGGAAGGGGAGAAAAGTCCAGGCCCACACTTATTTTTCTCTATATAACCAAAAAGATAAATAGATATTTAATGCTGGAATACTTTACACCACAGAAAAGTTCCTCAAAATATTAGTAGGGAAAAATTTAACACACTACTGTCTATACTCTATTAAGCAATGAGTATTTATGAAAGGAAAATTTAAATAACAAATACTATGCAACATATAATATGTAAAAAATATACCTAACTGATTTGGCTCAGTGGATAGAGCATTGTTCTGGGGACTGAAGGGTCACAGGTTCGATTATGGTCAAGGTCATATACCGTGGTTGTGGGCACATCCCTAGCAGGGTGTGTGCAGGAGGCAGCTGATTAATGTTTCTCTCTCATTGATGTTTCTAAATCTCTATCCCTCTCCCTTCCTCTCTGTAAAAAATCAATAAAATATATTTTAAAAAATAAAAATAAATTTTCAATATACAATAATTTTGTTGATTTCAGAGAAGAATAATTTTTTACTAGAGGCCCAGTGCATAAAAATTTATGCATTGGAGGGAGGGTCCCTCAGCCCCGCCTGCCCCCTCTCACAGTCCGGGAGCCCTCAGAGGTGGGAGGCGACCCAGCGATCAGGGGAAGGCGACATCCCCATCATACCTCTGCTGCAGCCACTGCTGGCAGCACAAGCCTTGGCCAGCCCTGGTTACCCGAGCCTCCGGTGACCCTGGGTGGGTGGGCAGCTGACATCCGAGGCATGCCTGCACCTCAGGCCGTCCCTGGGCGGCTGGGGGGCTGAGAGGACTGAGGACTCTGGAGGCAGGTGTACAGAGTGGCCAGACCTGCCTGGGGGCCAGCACAGACATGCTGCATGCCTGCCGCCCCAGCGGGGCTGAGGGGACTGAACGCTGCCATCTTTTGGCTATGGACACCACCATCTCTGAGGGCGTGGCAGTCAATTAACATATTTCCTCCTTATTTGCTGTGGGCGCTGCCATCTTTGTGAGGGTGTGATGGTCAATTAGTATACTCCCTCTTTATTAAATAGGATTGATTTCAGGAAGAGAAAGATAGGAACATCAATAATGAGTATCATCCATCAGCTGCGTTCTGCATGCTCCCCTACCAGGAATCGAGTTCACAACTCAGGCATGCGCCCTGACTGGGAATCAAACAGTGATCTCCTGTTTCATAGGTTGACTCTCAACCACCAAACTACACAAGCTGGG
This sequence comes from Cnephaeus nilssonii, assembly GCF_951640355.1. NCBI lineage: Eukaryota > Metazoa > Chordata > Mammalia > Chiroptera > Vespertilionidae > Cnephaeus > Cnephaeus nilssonii. Next base: position 26,248,126 of record NC_137074.1, on the reverse strand, counting down.
CAGATATTGTATTTCATAACTGTTTCTCAAATTGTGGCCCTTATAGTACCTGAACCAGGATCACCTAGAGTATTTGATAAAATATAGATATCTGTGTCCCACCACAAACATATTTGATGGGATTCTCACAGAGAGGGGAACAAACAAATTTTTGAGAGGTAGTATCACTGATACTTGTTATGTTTGCAATGCTTGAGAAAAGAACAACTGTTATCAATGGTTGATATTTGACCAATTAGTAAATGTCTATGTAGCTAGCACATTATAAATAACTATTAGTTAATGAAAAATTGAATATCCAAACCCTCACCAATTACTCCACAAAAGAATAGGAATGTCATGGGCTGATGAAAAGGCAGTTACTGAAGCTCCTTTAGAATGCCATCTTGTTGTAAGTGGGAATACTGAGATGGAAACCAGACTATAAAATATTGATGGATTATTGACCAGAGGTGGCAGAGGAAGGCAAAAACAAATTATCTGAAAGCACACAGGAGCTATCTGACTCCATGCCATGGAAAAGACCTTCAATATTAACAACATTAATGAGAAATTACCACTGGGATATCTTTTCCATATCAGAATTATATTCACTTCTGTTTCATAGAGACAAGAGACAGTTTTATTTTTTCCTTTCACAATGATATTTTCTGGAGAGCAATAAAAGTGCACTTTAGCAAGACGATTCTAAATACAGACACTTTCTGATTTTGAAAGTTCATAGACACCACTTTGCCTTTACAAAAAAAAACTTACATTAGTACCTGAGTTCGCTAACTGAAAGAAATCTGAAGAGGATTTTCATTTTTATGAAAAAAAAAAAAAAAAAAGAAGGAACAAAGGGGAAAAAAAGCATTTAGCATTTGTTTTGCAGTGAGCTGTTATAGAGGCAGCCGCTCACCCCAAGCAGTGGGAGTGGCCCCACCAAACTCCTTCCCAGGAAAGGACACTCAGCATCAAGCTGCCATAGTTTTGAACTGTGTCTGTGAACATCTGTGCTTTATCTCCATGTACTTTGTGCATCTGTTATCAAGATGTGTCCCAAGGTGTCAGAAAAGCCTAAGAGACCTTGTAAGGGTATTATGTTTAGTAAAATTGAATGTAATTAAGCATATTTGATGTGATTCAGTAGTTGTTTTTGGGTATGGGAACAGTAAAAAAAAATTTTTTTTCATATAGATTAATGCTAATTGTCTTTTCTCTTTAAGTCATTCTAGCTTAGGAAAGGCTCCATAGGAATATTCTTCTTTTGGATTGCTGGGGAAACCTGTGTAAATCTTGTGATCATTAAAGCGATGGTACTGGGAGGTATCACAGCCTCTAATTTATGAGATAGTCCAATAGTTGAGTTGTTTGGGAGTGCCGAATGTTGTAATAACTACGTATGATGTCAGATGGTAACTAGATTTATTGAGATGATCTTTAAGTAAGTTATATAATGTCCAATCACTAGGTTATACACCTGAAACTAATATAATGCCAATTATAATTTTAAAAAATTTAAAATATTTTAAAAATGAAAATGCCCAAATATATAGAATGCTTCTTTAATACTTATGCCTCATCCCTCCTTCTCTTGCCAGACAAATGTGACAATCTTTTGTTAGCCTAAGATCACATACAAAAGAAGCATTCTTTGGATCAGGCATATGTATAAAAGGGGGGTGAGTACCACCTGGCAGCTTAGAGAATGGTCCAGTCACGTCTGTCACCGTGATGGTTATACTCCATGTAAACTCCATAATTCTTCATAAAATGATCTAATCTGCTTCAGTTGAAAAAATGTTGGGACTTTTATTAAGTTACAAATATATTCTGATTATATCCAATCATATCTCTTATTCTTTTAGAATAAAGAATGCTAACTCCCATCTCTTTGATAATTTTCGTTGCCTTTTTTTGGATTGTTTCAATACAAAACTAATGTACAGTTCTTCCCTATCATGCCCTTTTTTATCTGATTAAATACAAAAATCTACCAAAGTTGAGCTTCCTGAGATAGATAATTCTCTTGTCTAGCACTTGAGTGGGTGTCAGTTTTAACATTGCAGATATAGTGGTATTAACTACATGCAAACATTAAGAAGTCTATGGAGAGGATCACATCAAAGAGTGGAGTCAGCTGCACAAGACAAAAGGAAAAATCATTTTTATTCGATTTGTGTATAGAGGGGAGCCAGAGGAGAGTAACATCATTACAATATTTAGCAAGAAATAATTTGGGAACTCCTTTTGAGACAACTGATTTGGAGAGGGACTGGGTAAGGGAATTTTTACACTTAAGAAAAAGTTAATCAAGGTCAGTATTACTTTGTGTAATGGCAGAAAATAACAATCGGCCAGACTTTAATTAGGGAAGAGAGTACACAGTACAAGTGGCATGCACATATTCAAGTAATACAACTTTATTGCCCTGGCTCTATGCCAGTCACCCTATGATTCTGTATCCATCCTGAGTTGGAGGATTAGAGAACTCTTGATGTATACCTTTTAATATAACTAAGGAATACCAAAAAAGGGTGAACCTTCTTGAAAGGAAATTTAGAAGGATACTATCTAAGCACTAGGAGAAGGAAATTAAAGCCGAACACACTTGTGAAGTTATTCTGAATAAATTTTGATTGTATTCATTCTATCTAATAAAAGAGTAATATGCAAATTGACCATCACTCCAACACACAAGATGGCTGCCCCCATGTGGTCAAAGATGGCTGCCCCATGTGACACAAGATGGCTACTACAAGATGGCCAGCAGGGGAGGGCAGTTGGGAGAGATCAGGCCTGCAAGGGAGGGCAGTTGGGGGTGATCAAGAGTGCAGGAGAGGGCAGTTAGGGGTGACCAGGCCGGCAGAGGAGGGAAGTTGGGGGCAACCGGGCCTGCAGGGAAGGGCAGTTAGGGGGTACCCAGGCCTGCAGGGGAGAGCAGTTGTGGGGGACCAGGTCTGCAGGGGAGGGCAGTTAGGGGTGACCAGGCCTGCAGGGGAGGGCAGTTAGGGGCAATCAGGCTGCCAGGGGAGCAGTCAGGCATCAATCAGGCTGGCAGGGGAGTGGTTAGGGGGTAATCAGGCTGGCAGGCAGAAGCAGTTAGGGGCAATCAGGAAGGCAGGCAGGCGAACAGTTGGGAGCCAGCAGTCTTGGATTGTGAGAGGGATGTCCCAGATTGGAGAGGGTGCAGGCTGGGCTGAAGGACACGCACCCCCATGCATGAATTTCATGCACCAGTCCTCTAGTATAGATATAAAACTGCTCAACTACTCTAGGCAAATTTTATGCCCTGTTTATTTTCTATTTCCACAGTAGAGAATGAAATGCATTGTTACTCTGACTTTCTCCAATTTCCTGCCACTCCATGTTATCTTTGTCATTTTTTTCATATCTATTCCCATTATGTAGATATTTTGTTTACCAATAAATCAAGCATATAAAAACTCCTCGGAATATGGTAGTTGCTTTACAAATATTGGATAGATAAACATTTTTTAGCAATGACTTTTACATCAAAATTATATCTTCCAAAATATACAGTATATCTTGTGTCTTGTTTCCATAGAAAATATTTGCTGACACTTAAACCAATCATAAAAGAAACATCAGGGACCACTTTGTAAAAGATATGATTGTTTAACCACAATGCTATACACCTGAAACTAATAAAAATAATATTGAATGTAAACTCTAAATAAAGAATTAAAACATTTAAAAAGTTATTCTAAATTACATCTAAATCACAAGATATATGAGAAAGCAAAAATAATGTAAGACAATAAATAATATTAATGCCACAGGAAAAAGTTCAGTAAATAAAATCATAATTCAAAAATAAAGCATTTTTATGTGAAAGTTTAATTTCCAGAGTACATAACAAGATGGACAGTGAAGTACTTTAATTTGACTCATAAGGATATCTTTGATTTTCATTAATTTTTTACTATATTGATAAATACAGCTAATTACATATTTTAAATCTTTTTGATATTTATATCATAGTTAAATGCAAGTTAAATATCATAGTACTTTAAAAGAGATTTATTAAGTTGACATATTTAATGGAATAAAGTAGTCAGCAATGCATAAAGAAGCTGACTTAGTAATCAAAAAGGTGTTTAGCATGTATGAAATGATAGTGATGAATATAAATTCTTGTTAAGGATATGTATAAAAATGATGCTAATGAAACAATATGAGCAAAAATAAGAAGCCATGAATACTATGCAATGATTGGTATTGGCCAATAATTTGGTGGGAAAGTATACAGAATATATAAAAAAATTAAATTCTGCCCAGCCGGTGTTGCTTAGTGGTTGAACATTGACCCATGAACTAGGAGGTCACAGTACAATTCCCAGTCAGGGCGCATGCCAGGTTTCAGGCTCCATCCCCAGTAGGGTGCATGCAGCAGGCAGTTGGTCAATGATTCTCTCTCATCACTGATGTTTCTATCTCTATCTCCCTCTTCCTCTCTGAAATCAATAAAACAATATTTTTCAAAATTTAAATTCATTGTACCTTATTTTGAATAACCACAATTTAGAATCTAGTGTTTTATACAGAAAATAATTATACAAATTTTTGTAACATTTAATACCCCGACACGGGTAAGTTCAAAGTGTTATTAGTTCACCTAGAAAAGCCTTTTGCAAGGCTTGGCAGAAGAGGTACGGCCTAAGATGATGCCTGAGTAGTGATTAGGTGTCTGGTTTAGGATGTATTTAGTGGAAGCAGGAGGGCATATTCAGAGGAAGTAACTGGCAAGAGATAGAGAGATTAGTGAAAAGTGATAAATTTAGAGAAATGCTTTTAGATACATTTCACGCAGGAGCATAATATGTTTCTAAGATTATGATGGAAATGAACGGTTCGAGGGAAACACTGAAAGCTAAATCTATAAAGGTAAGGAAGAAAAAAGGTCACAGAAATATTTTACAACAGTTCAAGATAGCAGTTTGTTCTGACAGCAATTGGAAGACCATTAAATAACTTCCAAAAATATAGCAATCATATTTAAGTAATTTTTTAAAAGATGTGGGTGTATTATCAATGAATTTGGAGAAAAACTATACTTGAAGGAAGATTACCAGTTATGAGACTCCCACCATAAATCAAGAGAGAAATAACATCCTGCAGAGCAGATAAAATGGCAGTGAGATGGGAAAAATGACAAGAGACAGACTTGAAAAATATTACAGAAGAAAAATCAATAGGACCTAGTGGTTGATTTAACTCAGGTGGGGTTAGTGGTGATAGTGGACAACTGGAAAAAAAATGGAGAAAAGTCAGAAATATCCACATTGGTGAAACCATTCAACAAGGCAAAGAGGAGATTTAAAAAAAAAAAAAATCCTTTTGAATTTAATTGGAACTGCTTCTTGGGCTACCAATCTGAGAGTTCTCCTAGGCAGTTAATTACATATGTTTGGAATTTGAGTGTGATCAGGGTTGTAAATGTAGATCTGGAAGACAGCAACACATAAATGGTTGTTTAACATATTGGAAATGATGAGCGTGTCTTGGAAAATAAATAAGTGGTCAACAAAAATATGCTTGTGAAAGAACCACAAGGGATACCAGCCTCCTGGGACAGAGGAAGCAAGTTGGAAAGGAGGCTGGATAGAGGGCCAGGGAGATAGAAAACTCCAGAGGGTGCATGTCACAAAAGACACAAGTGAGAGTGGTAAACAATGAAAGTTATTAGAGATCACCTAATATAATAATAATAATTAACAATTGTCCATGGAAGTCAGAGACTCTGAGTTATTAGAGCGTTGGTGAGAAGAGAATTTACATTGAAATGTAAAGCAGAGGGAATGGAGGAGAGCTAGAAGGGGCCAGCTTAACCCTCTCTCTCAAGTTACTACTACATGACCTGCTATTAATTGTACAAATTAAATTATTCATGTGACTTTTCTTGCTTGGGGTATCCAATCCACATCTTTTTTTCTTTATTCAGATATCTTGTGAGAATCAGCTAAATCCCATATCGTCATTAACCTTTCCCCCACTCCTCTGCTAATGCTACTATTTCTTTTTGAATGGCTATAAAATTTTACCTCTTAATTTATACACTGTGCAAGTATCAGTTTGTCTTTGTAGTTTTAAGCAGCAGATTATGACTCTGTTTATTTGACCATAAAAAAAGTGAATTTATTGAAAGAATATAACTGAGAAAAGTGGTATATCTGAACTAGTGGCCCAGTGCATGAAATTTGTGCATGGAGAGGTGTCCCTCAGCCCCGCCTGAAACCTCTCAAATCTGGGACCCCTCAGACATCCTTCTCGCAATCCGGGACCGCTGGCTCCTAACTGCTCACCTGCCTGCCTGCCTGATTGCCCCTAACCACAATGCTTGCCGACCTGCTCGCCCCCAACTGCCCCCCCTGCTGGCCTTCTCACCCCCAACTGCCCCCCTTGCCAGCCTGATCTCCCCTAACTGCCCCTCCCTGCTGGCCTGCTTGCCCCCAACTGCCCCCCATGCCAGCCTGATCACCCCCAACTGCCCTCCCCTCTTGGCCTGATTGCTCCTAACTGCCTCTGCCTTGGCCCTGCCACCATGGCTTTGTCCCTTTTATTAGTATATATGAGATAAAGGGATTGAAAAAACACACACGCAAAAAAAAAATAGCAGCCAAAGTCCATCCTAGAAAGATAACTTGAACTGCCCAACACTAGTGGCCACACCTCTATCATCAGTTCCTCTGTTCCTGGACCCTCTTGCAGGTGACAGCACCACTGTTGTCCTTGGAAACACCACCCCTTCTACCTAAAAGTATTCTTTACTCTCCCTCCCCTGTTGAGGCATAGCTCCAAATTCAAACCCTGACATCCCTTCCATCCCCACCTCCCTATTGGTCCAGCTCAAATCCCATGAAAAGGTCCTAAGTTCTAGGGGGCTGAGAAACTGATATGGTGTTTTCAGCTTTTCTATCAGAGGGCATGATCTGCCTCGCACTAAGATACAATTTGTATATAAATTGTGGAAAATTCCCTGAAAGTAGGATGGGTGATCAAAACAGAAGTCATATTTATACAATATTTCATTTATTTTTCCCCTAAGCAATTTGTTATCCACTGAAGTAGATTATAAACTCTTTCAGCATATTAACCCTATTTTATGTTTCTTATCTCCCATTTAACCTAGCATAATTCTCAGGATATGAGCGCTTGATAGATTCTTACTGTGGTTGATCAGATTAACCTCACCTTTTCACTTCTTCATAATTTCATATTCTTTGTCAGGTAGTTTTTCAGTTCTTCCCATTAAGGGAAAGAGTATATTTCTTTGTCATGCAGCTTATTTAGCCAATGGAATCTGGCTAAAACAATTGTGCACTAGTTTTATGCTGGGCTTTAAGAGGCCTTGTCCATTTCCACCTGAGCTCCAGCCATTGCTGAGAACAAAATGCTTGGACTAAATATGGGTCCCAGGTTAGCAAGAGAACTATAAAAACAAGCTGCAGCAGGCGAACCCCACCCCTATCACCTGATCCAAAAGAGAGCCAAGCAAATACTAATTGTTATATACTAATGTTTTGGTGGAGTTTGCTATGCAGAGGTCACTAACTGATACACATATGTGGGAGACATGTTTTCCACGTTAAAATAAAGGCCATATAAAAATGGCAATATTTGGGGGATTTAGGTTTCACATTGAAATTAAATAAAAGAATATATCCCATTGCATATATCACCTTTCCAAGCCTTTTTAAAAAATATTTTATTGCACTTATTAGAGTAACATTGGTTAATAAAATTAGGTATGATTCAGGGGTACAATTCTACAATACATCATCTGTGCATTGTATTGTATGTTCACCAGTCCCCAAGTCAAGTCTCCTTCCTCCATGCCTCTTTTTAATGGCTTTTCATCTATATTGATGATCTTGTTTAGATACCGTTTTATGTAGAAAATTTAAAAAGAAAGTTTGCCTCCTTAAGTGTTATCGCAAGCCTGACAAACTCAATATTCCTGTCGCATACTCAGTTGTGAAGGTCTCAGCTCAAGGTTATCATCCAGTGGGTCAAGTGAAAGGAAAAAAAAACAAACAAAATAGTACCATGTTTGAACTTCTAGCCTCTGAAGTCCAGACAAAGAATATTGAAATAAATTATAGGGACCTTTTGTTCACTGTCACATAAATTAATGCATATATTTCTTGGAGCCCTTTGGGACACCTGAGACCTATTATACAAAGTGACATAGACCAATTTTTACAAGAAAAACAACTGAGAAAACACAGAGGTTTAAATTTAAATCATGTTCATTCCCTTTTTCCTAAAAACTCATATGAGATATATTGATATGAGATCAGGCACATAGTAATTGTCAGCAAATAATCACTGTGTATTTGTTAATTTAATAGCAAAAATAAAGGAGAGAGAAGTCACATCAAGTTAAAGTGTGCTAAAAAATTACATTAAAGAAAAAATTAGTAATGGGAAAAATATAGATGTCAAGGATAAGAGTAGTGCCACCGTTATATATGTTCAGTTTATTGTACAGAGATAATACGTTTTAAGCTCTACATGATATATAATTGGAGCTGGAACAGTTATGTAATTAAGATGGCTCCCCGCCTTTCATTATAATCCCCACCCACTAGAGAGATGACAGATGGGTAATTTTAAGCTTTTATCTGCAGAGAGAAAATGGGCTTATTGCTTCATCTGTCAGGTAAGCCACTTTGCAGTCATCTTCAACTTCATTAAAGCTTTCCCATCTTAGACAAAATACATTTCAATATGGAAAATAGGTTGTTTGGGGATATTTATGCTTCACCTCTCTCACTGCTTCAGCTGTCCTATGTCAAATTTATACTCAGAACTCTTCTACAAAGTCAATAATAAATTTGGCAGTATTTCCTGCAACCATTAGAAACAAGATAATTAGATCTGGAACTTCAATCAGCTCTCCATATATAAACATTTGCTTTTCTTCCAGGCTGACCCTAAACAAAGTACAAATTAATGTTTTCACCCTCTCCCTCCTTTCATTAACTGGCACTAAGCTTTCCCTTATCTAATATTATATCATATACTGGTTACCAGTTAATTATCTTGTAAGTTTAAGACTAGCACATTAGATACTGACTACATTTATAATGTTGTGGTCTTATTTTTCAGAGGATGCCAATTTTACTCAAATTAAATGTAAAGCCTAATTATCTATAAGAGACCACATCTTATTTTTAATATAATTCACACTGAAAAGCACTGAGAAAATAATGTGATTTTAGATACTTTCTAAATGTTGAGCCCTCACTATTTGGCTCAGTGGATAGAACATCTATCTGCCTGAGGACTGAAGGATCCCGGGTTCCAGTCTTGTTAAGGGCATATGCTTGGATTGTGGGCTGTATCCCCAGTAGGGGTGTGCAGGAGGCAGCCAATAAATGATTCTCTCTCATCTTTGATGTTTCTATCTCTTTCTCCCTCTCCTTTTCTCTCTGAAATCAATAAAAATAGATTTTAAAATATAAAAAATAAACGTTGGGCCATATCATATGATATGACAATAAATAAATGATACAATTTTTAGGTGGACTGAGGAGATGGATACTTCTAAAACTATCATCCTGTCTAATAAAGAAGGAATATGCTAATTGACCCTCACACCATCGCAAAGATGGCAGTGCCCACAGCCAACAAGGAGGGGATATGCTAATTGACTGTCCCACCCTCAAAGATGGCGGCACTCACAGCCAATAAAGAGGGATATGCTAATTGACTGCCCTGTCCTCAAAGATGGTGGCACCCACAGCCAATAAGGAGGGAATATGCTAATTGACTGCCCCACCCTCAAAGATGGCAGCACCCACAGCCAATAAGGAGGAATATGCTAATTGACTGCCCTGCCCTCAAAGATGGTGGCACCCACAGCCAAAAAGGAGGAAATATGCTAATTGACTGCAATGCCCTCGAAGATGGCGGCACCCACAACCACAAGATGGCAGCACCCAGTCCCTTCAGCCCTGCCGGGGTGGCAGGTGTGTGACAAGGCCAATCTGAGCACCTGCCTCTAGAGTCCCCCACTTCCTTCAGCCCCCATCCACCCAGGGCCGGCCCAAGGTGCAGGCAAGCTTCAGATGGCGGCTGCCCAGCTTCCCAGGGCCACCCAAGGCTCAGGTAACCAAGGCTGGCCAAGGCTTGAGCTGCCAGCAGTGGCAGCAGCAGAGGTGTGATGGAACATCACCTTTCTCTGATCACCGGGTCACCTCCTGCCCCTGAGGGCTTCTGGACTGTGAGAGGTGGCAGGCCGGGCTGAGGGACCGCCCCCCTCCAGTGCATGAATTTTCATGCACCGGGCCTTTAGTATGTCAATAAATACCCTTATTCAGTTAACAAATTGAATAAACCATATGAAAAGATCCTGATAATGTGTTTGTTTCTTTAAAAGGAATTAAATATGGACTATGCTTACATCAGTTGTACTTATAGTAGTCTAGTTGGGTGTGAGAATCTTGGCAAGAACAATTTTACCCATCTAAATATGAGCAGGCAGTATGTAAACTGTGTCACCAAATAGTCTTTATGAGAAGTTTTCAGATGTGTTTACTCTTTAATATAAAATTTTTAAATTTACTAAATAATATTAAAATTATCTGTAGTTTACCTCTTAAGATATAAGTATAGCATGAGATATCAAGGAATCCCCAAGTTTATTTTCAGATAGAAGATATATTATGCTTATTAAGATAATCATGAAAGTAGGAAGACACCCATTAAGTTATGAATTGTACAATAAACTTTTAAATCCTGACTGCCAAAAATAATAAAAACTATTTCTCAATTTTATAAATCAAATAATTTTCTATATCCACATATATTAGCTGTTCATTTGATTAAACACAATTGCTTGCATATGAGAGTGAGTGTGTGTGTATGTCTAGAATTTCACCCAATAAACACTGCATCTCTAGCATTCATATCTTGGGATATGCTTTCTTTCCTTCAGCTAAAACAACACATTTCCATTTAATTAAAGTCAAACATTGCTTGATTTCACATTAGAATTGTGATAATTTCTAAATAAGTAGAAGGGTTTGCTTGCATCTAACAATACAGAGTGAGTTTCCTCTTGGCAAATAATCCTAGAATTTCAAGATCTTCATTCAGATATTTAAAGGTAAAAATTCTGATTTAAATAAAGAGTAAAAATTCAATGGACCAGTAATCTTGTTTCACCTTTGTAATGTCATTCAAATAAGATATAACATGAGTTTTCTAATTTTAACTGCCATTATAGGACCTTCAACTTAAAAACAATATAGGCCTACATGAAAACAAAGCTAGAGATTTTACATTATATAATAAGTAGAGGCACAGTGCAGGACATTCGTGCACTAAGGGGGTTGGGGGTCCCCCAACCCAGCCTATGCCCTTTAGCAGTCTGGAGTCCCTCGAGGGATGTCAGCCATCAACTGGACTTATGGCTGAGCAGCACTCCCCCTGTGAGAGTGCACTGACCACCAGGAGGCAGTTCCTGCATTGAGCATCTGCCCCTGGTGGTCAGTGTGCATCATAGTGACAGGTCATTCTGCCCTTCGGTTGATTTGCATATTTCCCTTTTATTATATAGGACTACAGGCGTGGTGCATGAAATTTGTGCACCGGGGGGAGGGGGGGGCGCGGGGGAGTCCCTCAGCCCGAACTGTACCCTCTCCAATATGGGACCTCTTGGGGGATGTCTGACTGCTGGTTTAGGCCTGATCCCCTGCAGGATTGAGCCTAAGCCAGCAGTATGACATCCCTCTCTCAATCCGGGACTGCTGGCTCCTAACTGCTCACCTGTCTGCCTGCCCGATCACCCCTAACCACTCTACCTGCCTGCCTGATTGACCCTAACTACTCTGCATGCCTGCCTGATCACCCCTAACCACCTCTGCCTGTCTTCCTGATTGCCCGTAACTGCTCTCTCTTGTTGGCCTGATCACCCGTAACCACTCTCCCTTGCTGACCTGATCACCCCTAACCACTCTGCCTGTCTGCCTGGTCACCCCTAACCGCTTCTGCCTCTGCCCCCACCACCGTGGCTTTCTCCGGAAGACATCCGGTCTATCCGGTCTAATTAGCATATTCCCCTTTTATTAGTGTAGATATTGTAAACCCATATTTTTCAGTTTTCAGAGATTTTAGTCTGTATTTAATATTACAACTATGATATATGAATAGATGTGGCCCAGAAATGAAATATTCTCACTAAAATAAAGTATACTTTTGTTTTTTATTTTACTCACATTTATAGGCTAGTTTTAAACTTATTATTATACTAGAGGCCCGGTGCACAAAAATTTGTGCACTCGGGGGGTCCTCAGCCTGGCCTCACCCTCCTGCAGTCCGGGACCCTTCAGGGGATGTCCACCTGCTAGTTTAGGCTCACTCCCTGGGAAATCGGGCCTAAGCTGGCAGTCAGACATCCCTCTGGCAGCCCAGGAGCCCTTAGGGGATGTTCAACTAAATGTTTAGGCCTGCTCCCTGGCCAGCCATGAGCCGGCTTCTGGCTGAGCGGCACTACCCCTGTGGAAGCACACAGACCACCAGGAGGCAGCTCCTGCATTGAGCATCTTCCCCCTGGTGGTCAGTGCATGTCATAGTGACCGGTCGCTCCCAGTCGTTCTGCTGTTAGGGTCAATTTGCATATTACCCTTTTATTATATAGGATTGTAATGTAAAAATGAAACAAATAAAACATGGCATAGAGAAAAAAACTTTAAAACACACATGTACCTACATACATTAAATGGCAGAATAAATATGTCCAAATATTAGAAAGTTTAAAAAATTTCAAAATTAATGGCCTTATCCAAATAATTATGAATGGAAATGTAAAACACGGGATAGGATAGAGTAGAATAGTCTAGCCTGGGCTAGGAAATGCATCATACTTATATAACTAGAGGCCCAGTGCATGAAATTCATGCACAGGGCGGTTGTCCCTCAGCCTGGCCTGCACCCTCTCTAATCTGGGACTCCTTGGGGGATGCCTGACTGCCCGTTTAGGCCTGATCCTTGTGGTGTGGGATCAGGCCTAAACGGGCAGTCAGACATCCCTCTCACAATCTGGGACCACTGGCTCCTAACGACTAGCCTGCCTGCCTGCCTGATTGCCCCAAACTGCTTCTGCCTGCCTGTCTGATCACCCCCTAACTGCTCCCCTGCCAGCCTGATTGCCCCCAACTATTTTCCCTTGCCGGCCTGATCGCCCCCAACTGTGTCAGGGAGTGTGCAGCAAAAAATAAACGACATCCCTCCCTAATGCGCATGGACCATATATACAGGCCCACTGGCCCAGGCCAGTGGGATACTTGGCACATTCTCGGATTCCTGCGCAGGGGCAGGAGGGGTGACTGGTGGCAGCACACATGAGAGGGGCCCTCCGGTGGCCACTCTGGTCCTGGCTACTGGTCCTGGCACTTCCTGGTCCTTGGTTACTTCCTGGTCCTGCCTGCAGCCCTGGTCCCCCTACCTGGCTCAGCCTCCCCTCTCCATCCTGGCCTCAGATGGCCCCTTGGTTCCTGGGGGCTCTGTCCTCCCCTCCCAGCCTGGAGATCCCGAGGGGAGGTTATGGTTTCTCAGAGCCTTCCCAGCAGCCCTGTCACTCATGTTCACACAGTGGAAGGGGTGCATGTGGCAGAAGCAGCTGTATAAATGTGGGTGCAGGGACAAGTCCTCCAGGGTCACTTGGACAGTTTGCTGATGATGCGGATCAGGGCCACATTCTCCTCCTTGAGGTGCTGGTTGTAAGCCCGGAGGTTGGACAGGCCCTTCAGCTCCTCTGTCAGTTCAGAGGCCTTGTGCTCCAGGGCCCTGTGCTCAAATCTCTCCAGCTCCAAGAGGGCCGGCCTCTCTGCAAAGTGCTCCTGCCTCTGCATGGCACACTCCAGCTCCACCTTGAGCTGTGCCAGCCAGCAGCGTGGTCTCTGTCAGGGCCTCACGAAGTCTCTCGTTCTCAATGCACAGCTCTGCATAGAGCTTCCTGAAGCCTCCCTCGGGCTCTTCTGATTTGGGTTGGGGTTCTGGGTGGAGGGCCCGCTGCCTCAGGGAGGAAGGGCTGGATTCTGGGCTGATGTCCGCTGGCTTCGCCTCCTCCCTCTTCCGCAGGCCCTCTCCTCTCCTTGCCAACTCTGCAGTGCTCCCTGGAGGCCTGTGGTCCCTGTCCCTGCCCTCTCTGGGCAGGGCCACTAGAATTCTCAACCCTAGGGACTCGGGGCTGCCAGGAAGGGTCCAGGCTCTGTGCAGCCTGCTCTAGATCAGGATGGGAGAGTCTGATCAGGGGCAGGCTGGCGGGGGGAGGGGCTGAGAGGTTGGCTGACCCCATCCCTGATCGGTTTCGTTCGCTGGCTACAGTGGGCAGCGGCGATTGGCTGGAGGTGGGTGGGAGCCTCAGGCACCCACAGGAGCGAGCCCCGGAGAGGTCAGCAGTTCAGCTTGCTCGCCAGTCAATGCCACCTCATGGCTACCAGTCGTTTGTTCGTTTTGGTCATCACAGCCCCTGGCTTTTTATGTATATGGATTTATAATCTCTATCTCCTTTTACAATGTAAGCTTCATGAAAATAAGTTGTTCACATTCATCATTGCATCATCATTGTCTTTAATTGTGCCTAGCAGAGAACAGAAACTCAGTACATATTTGTTGAAGAAGAGGTAGAAAGGAAAAAAATCCAAATGAATGCTCTCAAGTATACTAATGATGATGAGTAGTTCCTAAAAATGCAGAAGTATTGGTAAACAAAATATAAAACAAAAATCAAACAAAATATTGTATCAAATTGTAAAATATTGAGTCTTCTTTTATTTTTGTTGAATTTTTCTACTTTAACTTTTAGTTGATTTGCATTACATAAATATTTTATTTCTTTATCAGGTCAATTTCCATTAGTGATTCATGCTGAGAAATATCTTTCTTATACCCATATCTTATTAATTTTTACTTATTTTTAAGTACTTTATTCTCCATAGTTTATTTTTATTATTTAAGTCTGTGATTTTCCATAGGGTTCATCATTTGTAAATTACTAGAAGCCTGGTGCACAGATTCATGAACATTGAAAGGAAATTAATTAGAAGAAATATTTTAGAGGCCGGGGAGGGACTGCAAGAGGGCTCCAGGGCATGTCCGACCCGTCTCTCCCAGTCCTGATCAGCCAGACCCCAGTAGCACGCTAACCTACCAGTCAGAGAGTCTTCCCCGTGGTGGTCAGTGTGCCTCATAGCGACTGGTCAAAAGGTTGAACGGTCGGTCGGACACTTAGTATATTAGGCATTATTTCTATAGGGAATGAATATTCTTTAAGTATGCTAAATATTTTTTGAAGTTTAAAGAGGTACTCATTTAGCATATATATGTAAAAATAAAAGCACAGGCATACAAATAAAAACACACATAAATTCTTTAATTCCTACAATTCCAGCTCCTACTCATTCACATTTACTTTTCCATCAATTCTTGAGAAGAATCAACAACAAGCCACCATGCCTAAATGAATAATGAAGAGTTTAATTATATTCATATCAAGTATTTTTTGTAATGTACCTGGTCAAGCTTGTCAGATTGAATTTGTAAAAGTGTTTTGATATTGATCTACTTTAATTTCAGCACCTTTTCAAGGCAGATATTTTTTAGGTTCCACATAGAGTCTAAATGATAAGTAGGAGTCTGTTTACTGTATTACTGTCAGAAAATGGCAAAGAATCTTTTGAATCTTAATGGGAGCCTTTTTTAGTAGTAATTCAATAGGAATATAATTTCATCCCAAATTTGGAAATAATAATCACCTACAAAGAATGTTAAAACTTAACTAACTTTTTCTCCTCTATCATTGAAACACATTTCAAAGATTAACAAATTGTGTTTATACTGAAGAAAAAACTAATGGAGAATCATTAAAATATGCATATGTACTAGAGGCAATGCAACTTTCAAACATTTAAGAATTTATAGCACGACTATTATATAACATTTGTTCCTCTAATATAATAATACTAAAGTCAACATTTGTCCCAAATTGTCCTTAAAAAGGTTTTACTTTCTGCAATGCAAAATTACATTAAGGAAGTAATTTTTGTGAGCTATGTACAAATTATAATATATATGCTTATTTTGTTATTTGTTCCTGTTGCAACATATGAAACTAGATAAGAATGAGCCTGCTCTTTTCTATTATCTGCTTTTTTTGAATTGCTGTAGGCAAATGTCATCAATTTAAAGACAGAGATCCCAATGATCTATATATAAAGTGATTTGAAATTCATGGATGTGTAAGTTTCATGAACCAAAAATCATTGTTCACCCACCAAAATGGACAGGATTAGCAACGCCAAGCTGCCTGTTCTTAAGAATGATAGATTCAAAAAATTTGTACTTTGCCATTTAAAATTAGTGATGGCCCTCCCTTCTTGAGGACTAGATTATTTTCTAAATTTGTTTTTAAATTTAAGAATTGCTTTTATAGAGACTAAAAGCTTTCATTTTGTTTTAGTTGATATATAAAACAATTCTAACTTACTGCAGTACTATGATAAGTGACAATAAGTGGGTGGACAAAATATATTTGCTAGTTGTTCTCACAACTGAAAGGAAAAAAACACACAGAAAGCTAGTTGAAGCAAACTAGTGATTATTTTACTTTTCTGTTATGTTTTGATTAGAATGCTAAACTGGACTTTTAATCTGCAAGCATCTCTTTACCGCTTGCTACAATTTGGGGAAGTAAACTGAACAAAATTATTTAAGTTATGACTGAGGTGTGATTGCATACCAAACAAATATGGTAACTTAAGCAAGAACCATAGCTGATATGTAAAACACAATGGAAAAGTATAGGAGGATGTTTGTGTGGGTAGTTTGTTAGTATTAATAAAGGAAGCAAATGAAACCAGAGAACAAGCTGAATATACTATGGAGGTGACTCAGACATTAAGCCTGACTTACTAGGCAGCTATAACAGTCACCGCTCCCCATGGGACGCCACATCCTCTGCCTAGGGGACTTAATTCCCAAAGCAGGCTCCCTAGGGGACAATAGCCCCTTACAGGGCTTAAGTGCAGGCCTGGGTGCAGCAGCACAGTTGGTCACAGAGAGTAAGCTACCTGGAGGAGAAGAGAGACGAATCTTTGGCATGGATTGAACTGAATTAAGGAAGCTTTGGATGTCCTGCCAATGTGGGCCAATAGCACAGAATTTCTGGACCTTGGCCCTTCTGGGCTTGATGAAGACAAGACTGGACTTGTTCCACAGGAGGATGGAGCTAAGCCACCTGGTCATGGATAAGACACCGAGCACCTGGAAATGGTCCTTTATTTCTACTCCAATAAATCTTACGGCTATACCTCATCCTCTATGCATGGGTACCCTAAATGCTTTTCATGTGACCCATTTCCACCAATAAAAGGAGGGGTGTTGAAGGACTGGGAAAAAGAGGTGAAGTGATTAAGAGCTACAATTGGAAAATGAGGGATATCTATAATAATGTCAACAACAACAACAACAAAAAACACACACACAAATTAGTAGCTCCAAAATAGTTTTAGGGATGTAAAGTGAAATATAGGGATTATGATAAACTAAAGGCTCAGTGCACGAGATTTATGCACTGGCAGAGGGGTTCTCAGATAAGTCTGCGCCCTCTCACAGTGCCCTCTCACAATCCCAGACCCCACCGGGGGATGTCCAACTGCTGGCTTAGGCCCACTCCCCGCATCCCCTGAGGGGTCCTTACCGCCGCTGTGGAGGTGGGAGAAGCTCCCACCACCACCGCTGCACTCACCAGCCGTGAGCCCGGCTTCTGACTGAGCGGTGCTCCACCTGTGGGAGTGCACTGACCACCAGGGGCAGCTCCTGTGTTGAGTGTCTACCCCCTGGTGGTCAGTGGGTATCATAGCAACCGGACGTTCCATCATTCTGTCAATTCGCATGTTAACCTTTTATTATATAAGACTAGAGGCCCAGTGCATGATTGAATCATGCACGTGTAGGGACCCCTACACACTTTCGCTTTTCACGGTAGAGCTGGGTGCCTGTCCGCTGGTGCACCAGGCCTTTCAGAAGCCTCCGGCTCGGCAGAGGCTTCTGAAAGGCCTGGTGCCGGAGCAGACAGGCACCCAACTCCCCCACTTTTGATGGTCCACGGCCGCTGAGGGGGGCTGCCGCGGACACCTGGCTACCCTGCCTTTGAGAGGCACAGCCGGGTGTCTGCGGCAGGCCCCCTCAGTGGCTGGCTGTGGATCGGGCCATTGAGAGGCGCAGGGGGTGGGAGTCCCGCCCCCTGCGCCTCTCAACAGTGGATCCGTGCCTCTCAATGGCAGGATAGGCCACCCCGAGTCCCGCCCCCCAGCCTCCCGCCGCCCAATCGTGGGCGTAGCGGATTCATGGTAATTTACATGTTACTCTATTATTAGATAGGATAATATTGTGATGACTATGTATGTTGCATATCAAGGGAACTGGAAATATCAATGGAAACACTATGTAAAGCATATGATTGTCAAATGACTATACTGTACATCTGAAACCTATACAAAATAATGCTGAAAGTAAATTATAATTGAAAATTAACAAAAATAAAAGTATGAGAGAAGAAGAGCAGATATAAACAGGTTAAATATAAAATTAAATTTTTATGAGATAATATATTTATTATTTTAAATAACAAAAATTCCAAAATCTTTGGTATGTACTCCAGTAACAAATAGCACTTAAGGTATGATGGGATGCCAATTAATTGGAAATTAAATTTATTTGGAAGACATAACATAAAATTGTGTAATAAATAAAGGTATACCACTCCCTAATGTAATAGCCAAGTAATGCTTAATAATATTCATTTAAGTCTTGATTAATTAACTTTTCTTATCTTTTACAAAATATAAGAAAGGCTTCTTTGAGAAAGATCAAGTTTATTTTAAGAAATGAGAATTACCAAAAAAAGAGAGAGAAAATTGAAAAAAAATTAAAAAAAGGAATGAGAATTACCTACATTTTTACTAGACTTAGAGAAAAAAAAAATACAGCACACCAGAACATTATCCTTGAAATTCTAAGGGAATTTTTTATTCTTCCTCTTTTGAAAAAAACCTAGTGAAAACCTTCCCTCAGATATGAGAATCAGCAGTATTTCTGTGGACCTGAGTGATTCCTTTATGCTTTGCATAGCCCTAGGCCTGCAGATCACATTTCCCTGGTCCCCTGCTAGGCCGGGCCAGGCAGTTGGCTCTTTGCTATTGTTAGCCTCCCAAACCCAGAGTGATTAATTTTTTGTTTGAAGATTACTTTATTTGCAATTTTATCCACTAGAGAAGCAAAATGTTTCTTCACAACAATGTGCTCTAGGTAATGTTGCCTGGTCTACCTAGAAACTCTTTGTATGGCTTCTCTGTGTGCTTAGTAGATGTTGCAGTTTTACTGTTAACTTCTTTATTTGAAGTCGCCCATGAGAACAGATTTCTTCTATTAGACAGAAACATACTCAATCTGATAGCAAAGAGTTGCTCAACCCGATCACCAGACCCTCATCTGACCTCCATCTTCAGGTCAGTTCAGGTTTTATTCCCATTGATATTTATATTGGATGTGGTCATGAACAGACATAGACTGTGCCTGGGTTATAATCCTAGCTCTATTCCTTCTTTGCTTTTGTGTTGTTGGGAAAATTGTTTAATCTCTGTGACTTAGTTTCCTCATCTGTAAAACAAGAATACCTACAGTATTTACCTTATAAATTTGTTTTAGGGAGAATATAAATGAATGCTGGTAAAGAAATCATAATTCTGTTAGTTAAACACGCTTTATGCTTATAGTTAAACATGTTTTAATATATACATAAACCTTTACAGAAAATGCGTATTTCTTATTCAGGTAACTATGTGTTTGCCTTGTAGGAGAGGAAAAGTAATTTTTCTTTTACTCTTCTAATGTCTTCTTGCTGGTTCAGTGGTCAAATTGACATGAGACAGATGAAGAGGAAAACATAACCAATCTTTTTACATACTAGTATGTTCTGTGAGATCATGGGACCCACCCCACTTAACAGGACAATTGAGGCTTATATGCCATTCCGACCAAGGAGAGGGAGGCAGGTGTCTGAAAGTTCAAAAGGGCAAGCAATTCCCAGGCAGATAAGAAAGCAAACATTTGGTAAATAAATTATTGCTGGACGGTGATAAACAATGGGACACAGAGGGGAGTCTAACAGACAGACCTTGTTAAATTCCTCCCTGTCTGCCACACTTCATATTATGCTAAGGTGGTCGTTCCCTTTCTTGAAGCAGGTTTTTCTACAGAAATTCCTTTAAGCAGGTAAGAAGGGTAAAAGGCTTTGCTTGAATCTTTTGTTTCCTAAAAAAAAAACAACAAAAAAAAAAACCACACACACACCAGTTTAAAATAATCAATATCCCCCCAAAAGGCATGTTTTTGGAATGATAAACTCTGCTTCCACTCAGCCTCAAATGTGTTCAAATATAATGAAATTAAACTTTCACTTTGTAAATTTCACAGGAAAAAAAAAGACCATCATTTCATGAGATTTTATAAATGACACATTCAAAACTTAATGTTACCAACTTTCTTAGTAAGACTCCAAGGTCGACATATTTTTAAACATTTGAAATGCACATTGTATAAATCAACTCAGGACCAGCAAAGTGCCAGTGCCAGTGAATTCCACTGCCTGTCTTCCCTCGAAATGAGACTGGCTGATAATTCTTCTATGCTCTAAATAACTAAACTCCACTAATGTGAACCCAAGTCTGTAAATTATATTTTATATGTAGCTGACTGGTAAGCAAATTTGATTTCATGCAAATATTTTGAAGTGGATTAGTTGATGGAGAAACCCCATCTGAATGCTAATAACATGCTTCTATATATACACAGTATGAAAACTCCCTCAATCCACAGGGAAGTGTCAGCATTAATAAAGCAATGTCATGCTATACCTCCCCAATACCTGGCCTATAGTGACATGACAAATTATAATGGTAGAAATACAGAACTTTTCAGATATAAATAACCTTACTGTGTTATGAAATTTTTATCAGGAAGAGGTAACTGCAAAGAGTATCATTGCCATCTATTGACAATGGGATTCGTGATAAAATGTAAAATGTATTTTTTTATGTAATTTTGGATGCCCTACTAAATAATGGCATATCAGTATGCAGAAAAAATAATTCTGATTTAGAAGGTCTAGATTTGTGGATGATAAATGGATATTTATACTATCTCAAACATTTTGGAAGCTTTTTAGAATATATTCTACGGTGGTACATATCATAGTTTGAACATGTTATAGCATAACTGATGAAGGCTTTTAAAAAGGTGCTAAACATTTCTTGTGGAGAGTTAATGTTCACATCTCCAAAAACTGACTATCAAAATTCCTCTCTCAGAACAATTAGTAGGTAAAAAGTGGTAGTTTAATATTTATTGAATTCCCAAACATGTCTCTGTTTTATAAGCTAAATGATTTTATTTTAATTAAATGCTATAAATATAAAGTATATGTATATACCTCTGTGTTGTCAGGGCAAGGGACACTTTTCCTTACCCCTTTAGTTCTTCTGGCTGGTCAAAGAATTCAAATGACATATAGCAGATTAATAGGAGAAAATGAAATTTTAATACATGAGCATGGGAAATTCACATAAGCATGAAAATTCCAAGGACAGTGAGGAAAAATGTGGTATATATATATATATATATATGTCATTTTTTACTAAGAAGGGAGAAGGAGGCAATTCTTAGGTAGATAAGAAAGAGCATACATTTGGTAAACAAATTCTTTCAGGGCTACACATGAACTATGAGAATCTAGGGAACAGAATTTTGCTTAGATCCTTGCTGACTGCCCCATTTAATTCAGATGTATTAAGGCAAAAATGCTGAGGTGAATATGTCAAGGTTTCTATATCTGAATCTCTTTAGGAAGGTAAGGGAGAGATTTAAACAACAACAACAACAACAACAATACTCTTCTTGAGTTTGTAAGGCCTTAATTGTATTCAGCTCGAAATAATCTATAAGCCAGGGTGGTGCATTCTGGGGAGACTTACTCCCTACTCACACTGTGTACAAGTCAAATACTTCCACAAAAAGAATTACAAAAAGCCAACCTAATAAGGAGTACTTTAGGGAATGCAGACTATTGCACTTGTTATGCTTGCCTAACAGTCTAACTTAAGAACAAATATAATTGACTAGGGGATGGAGAAAGTGCAAGTGCTCAAAATCTTGGAAGGGTAAAATCCCCAAGACAAAGAATTCTCTCACCCTAGTCAGTTTGGCTCAGTGGATAGAGTGTTGGCCTGTGGACTGAAGGGTCCTGGGCTCTATGTGGGTCATCAGGTATGATTGGGGTCAGGGGCATGTACCTTGAGGTCAGGCTACATGGGGGAGGCAACCAATCAATTGTGCCTCTCTCACATAAATATTTCTCTCTCTGTCTCTTCCCCTCTCTTCCACTCCTAAAAATCAATGGAAAAATATCCTCAGGTGAGGATTAACAACAACAAAAAAGAATTATCTCTCTTTTGTTCCTCTTGCTTCTCTCCTGCTTTCTTACACTTGCCCATGCTCCTTCCATAGCCTTGTGATCCCAGAAACCGCATGGCCCACTGCCATTCGGACCCCACATGCAGTGGGCTGCAGCTGAGAATACAAGCTAACCTAGCAAGATGCTGGAATTGACTGTGAAAATATGGAGCAAAAACTCTGGGCAATGGTTTTAATCCTAGCTCTGCTGAAGACAAACTGGGACATTTTCCATGGCAGGATAGAGGAAGATGGGACTTTGGAAACTCGGGGGTTTAATTCTACAGAGATAAAGCTTCCCATGATACCTCATCCTCCCATGGAAAGCTCAAGAAATTCTTATTCGTGAAGCATCCCAAGAATCTCTCTTCCACCAGCAACAGGTGGGGATACAGAAGATACCTCACTGATAACATAATTTCATGTTAAATACTTAATCTTGCAAAAATAATCTGCTGTTATCTATGAGAAAGGTGGGAAAGATTTGCTAAACCTCCTCTCTCTGCATTGACCTGGTTTTCATTAACCATTGCCGTCAGCTCCATTGTCTGATCTTCCATTCTACTGACACATGTCTTATATAATAAAGAGGTAATATGCAAATTGACTATCACACCCTCGCACGAGATGGCCGCCCCCATGTGGTCACAAGATGGCCGCCCCAAAATGGCTGGCAGGGGAGGGCAGTTAAGGGTGACCAGGCCAGCAGGGAAGGGAAGTTGGGGGGGACCAGGCCAGCAGGGGGGGGGCAGTTGTGGGGGACAGGCATGCAGGGGAGGGCAGTTGAGGGTGATCAAGCCTGAAGGGGAGGGCACTTGGGGGGACCAGGCTGGCAGGGGAGGGCATTTGGGGGCAATCGGGCCAGCAGGGGAGAAGTTAGGCATCGATCAGGCTGGCTGGGGAGTGGTTAGGGGGTGATCAAGCTGGCAAGCAGAAGCGGTTAGGGGCAATCAGGCAGGCAGGCAGACAAGCGGTTGGGAGCCAGCAGTCCCAGATTGTGAGAGGGATGTCCCAGATTGGAGAGGGTGCAGGTTGGGCTGAGGGACACCCCCTCCATTGCACAAATTTTGTGCACTGGGCCTCTAGTTAATACATAAATTATAATTTAAATAAACTCAAATATCTACCTGTAAAATATATACATTCTTATAAACAAAATTATAAGAAAGGGATAAAAGGGATAAATCAACTTTATACCTAAAATCTGACTTTCACTTGGTCTACCTGAGTACTTCAAAGTCCTGGGCACATAGCTTAGGGCATATTTTAATACTGCTATAAAGAACTAGGACAAAACATGATGCTGTAGTATCATTGCTTCCTCCATATATGTACATGCATGGCCAAGAAAATAACTGTATCTAGTTTTTCAAACTCATTACACATTTATAGAACAAAAGAAACTAATTATATACATTGAATTATTTTAACAGAGTGGCTGCTATCAAGAACATTGGCTTGAAATCCTTTCACAATACAAGTGCGTATGTTGCCTTCTTCTAATACTTCAATTTCAGAGGTAGTGCTGGTTTTCTGTACACTGTGATGTGTTCCATTATACTGCTAAGGGAGCTGCAATTGTTAGTTTAGGTGGAATGATAAGTAATCATGGAAACTGATGATGATTGTAAAAGCCATTCCAAACCTATTACAACAAAGCCATTTAAAGTAAACTCTAGCAATAAGATTAGATTCCTCTCAGACCTAGGTTAAGACCAAAGGCAAAGAAAGGCAATCTGAAATTGTACCTATTTTGTAACCGGATGTGTATAAACTATAAATTATAAGAAGAGTTTATACCATGATAGAAGAGATTTTTTCCCCCTGACATGTCTTTTAAGATAATTCAATTACTATTTTTGCTTATTTGAAATTTTGGAAAATTTTATAAGATTTAGTTAAAGCTTTAATTAAATATAATTAAATATACTGCAAAAATTAGTTTTATTGTGATAGCTGATTTGATCTACTTGAGAAGAAAGCACACAGGTGTGTGTGTGTGTGTGTGTGTGTGTGTGTGTATTTTGGTATCTGTTTTCTTCCTTGGCATAGAAAGAGCAGGTTTTATGAGGTCCTTATCGAAAGGAAAAGAAATATATTGCCTTATTCATCACATTAAATGTCCTCTATTCACAGAGTCAATAGGTACATTTCCAACTTCTGAGATTTCATCTATGCTTCAAGGTCCCAAATGACCTCCAAGCATCCTCCCATTTTCTGCCAAAATATCTGAAAAATAAATAGATATTCTAATTGTGGATATATTATTCCAAACAGCAAAGGATATTACATTTTATTTTTCTTTATGAGGCTTTAAAACTTGGCAATGGTTAGAGTACAAAAGAATAAGACAAGTTATTTCTTTGCCTTATGGAGCTTAAAATTTAGTATGGGAAATTCTATAAGGATACATATGAATATACAATGTACAATCATAAAGATAGCATTCATCTGAGTACCAGTTATGCACCAGGGATAGTGTTATGCATAAAAAAAACATGTGACAAAGATTTTACAGAGGAAAAAATAAATAAAGGTCAGAAATATTAAGTAACTTGATAAAAAAACAATCAGCTATATAAAAGAGAAGTGCATCCACAAACAAAATCAATTAATTTAAATTTCTATGTTCCTAACTACTAAGCACTTCTGTTTTTAAGAGATTTCAAATAAGAAGCACACCATGGTTACCAAAACCATGAACAGTATATTATTTGTAATAAATAGGAGTCTGGGGCAGACTTTTTAAGAAAGTGACATTTACACTTTACATGGAACCTAAAAATGCTGTAGGCAGTGAAAGGCACAATGCTAAGCAGAAGGAACATAGTGAATGGTGGTGCAGATTTCATACAAAACATGGTGGCTTTAGAAAGTTCAATGTTCAATTTCAGGCAATTTGAGTTATAAAGTGACTGTAGTAGTCACAGTCACATTCCTACAAATGGCATGGTCAAATGTTGGAAACTTTGAATACTTTGACTAAAAGATTGGACTTGAGTATGTGGACAAGGGACGTGTACTGAATATGTTTAAATTTCAGTTAAAATTTCTTTGGGATAATTAATTTGTTAGCATTATGTAAGATGATGCTTGAGAAGGCCTACATGAAAGACTTAAGCTTACTTAAAACCTCTCTATGTAGACCTGACTCATTAGCACCATTCAAATCATTCATCAGATTGGTTTACCCATCCTTTCAAGGTCTCTAACAATATGAAGCGGGGAGGGAAAGGCAGGTTGGAAGAGTTAAGAAATGAAATTTGGGGAGGTTTTCGGTTGACTTGAAAAGCTTGGGCCCAAATACAAAGTCAGTGAACCATCATGATTCTTTGAGTTCCAGTCTTCTTCCAGAGATAAGAACACCCTCATCACTTCAAGAAATATCATAATAGATGGAATCATAATCATCCAGGGTACTAATCAAGGATTTCACTGATATTCTTTCGAGAGACCCAGATTTTGGTTAGATGAGAAAAGAGTAAAGAATATCCCTGGCTGTTTAATCAAGGTATTTCAGATTCAATAAAACAACAGACAAAAATACTTATCTACTACTATTCTGCAGCTTGCTCACCCTCAGCTTCTTTGCAAGAGAAAGAGAGAAAGAGAGAGAGAGAGAGAGAGAGAGAGAGAGAGAGAGAGAGAGAGAAATTACTTTGTGCCGGGCATTGTTCTAAGCACATATTTGAGTAATTCATTCAACCATCTGAGAGATTTAAAATTATTCTCGTATTACAAAAAAGGTAACTGAGCCACAAGGGGTTTATATAACTTTCTGTAATTACACAGCTAAAAATTATAAAAGAGTTGGGATTTGAACCCAGGCCAAGTGGTTGCAAAATCTGTGCTCCCAACTGTCACACTATGCTTTCTTATATAAGTGCTAAGAACACCAGAATTTTGTCTATTTTATTCCATACTGGATTCTCACTCACTAGAACTGTGTCTGGCACATAAATGATAGCTATTGACAGAATGTGTGAGAGAACCAGAATGTAAGCATCCACCAGACAAAATGTAGAAGTAGATCCCTTATTTAGAAATTTTGTGTTACAACAGGACATCAAAAATAAATGGGTAAAATCCAAGGCTAAGACATCAATATATTCACAAGGGGCAAAGAGTTTCACTAATTGTTCATGAACAGAAAATGGAAGTTTATAACAGGATCTAGAATACATAATTCTATATTAATTGATTTCTTTGAAATACATATTTGATTGTTTAGTTGTATATAGTTAAATCTACTGTAATAGTTCTTTTTAGATTTTTTTTGATTTTTTTATTTTAAATTTCAGAAATAAATATTCAACCCTAAAAAAATTGATTAGGTATTTTTAAAAGTATCTGAGTAAGGAGAAACCAAGAATATTTAAGGTCATGTTTATATTGCTCATAAAATACATTTTATTAACACAGCTGACAAAATGATATTTGTTTCTGGTCAAACTTAGACCTCTTAACCTATAGATTTTTCAGTTTATGGTAGAAAAAATTTTTTCATCCAATTGTCTTTAAATACTTTCAAATAAAATTAAATTAGGTATATTATGTATAATATTTCCCATAAGATATAATCTTCTGCATTTAAAGGGTTCATAGTTTGGAAAAATCTACCAAAGAAAATCAGCATATTAAATATTTTTGTTAAATATTGTAAGATCCTTAGTTAAACTAATGATATTTGTAATGATATAAAAAATGTCATGTAGGCCGAAACCGGTTTGGCTCAGTGGATAGAGCATCGGTCTGCGGACTGGGGGGTCCTGGGTTCGATTCCGGTCAAGGGCATGTACCTTGGTTGCGGGCACATCCCCAGAAGGGGTTGTGCAGGAGGCAGCTAGTCGATATTTCTCTCTCATTGATGTTTCTAGGCTCTCTATCCCTCTCCCTTCCTCTTTGTAAAAAAATCAATAAAATATATATTTTTTAAAAATGTCATGTAGGAGTCAATTTACTGAGCCTTATTTCAATTAAGTAAATTCCTATTAACTGGGACCTATTAAGTTCACTGAGAAAATGAAAATTTATTTTTAAATACCTACAAAGTTTATATAAATAAACCTGTAACTTTCATACAAATCTAAAAGTTACCAGATTGTTGCAACAAAGACTTACAGTATTTTGACAAATACCAACAGTCTCTATAAAATATGGTAAAAACATTTTTGGTCAACATAACATAAAACTTTCAGATCACTACACAATTATCAGGTACTTCCTTTACAAAAAATAGTTTCTACAGAAAGTTCTATTCTGTAATAGAATATCTGAGATCCTTAAGTTTTCAAATTTATGGGAGACCTTAAAGCTAAAGCTTGCCTTTTTCAATATATAGAGGAAATTTTACTGTTCAGAAGCTACATTTAAAGGAAAAGCATATTATTTAGGGATCCTGGTGATGAAAACATATGAGTGGAGTCTCCAAGATCAATATAAGGTAGTAGGTAAAATAATGCCATAAAAAACAAGGAAGAAATGCCATTTCTGAAAAGATGTTACAAAGGTAATATATTAAAGTTGTGAGAGTAGGGGTGGCATTTGGGAATTGGGATGAAAATAATAAAATGTACTGGAGGAGGCACTTTGTTTTCAAAATAGCATTCCCCAAGCTGGTTATCATATAAAATAAAGAGGTAATATGCAAATTGACTGTTACACTCTCACAAGATGGCAGCCTATGACCAGGCCAGCAGGAGCGTTAGTGAGGATGACCAAACGACTGAAAAAGCAGGCTGTGTGGGGCAACCAGGCCAGAAGGGGGTTTAGTGAGGGATAATCAAACAACTGAAAAGCTGGCTGCATGGGGTGACCTGGCCAGCAGGGGGGTTAGTGAGGGGCAACCAGGCCGGCAGGGGTCAGTTAGGGGCGACCAGGCAGGCAAGCCGGTGAGCGATTAGGAGCCAGCAGTCCAGGATTGTGAGAGGAACATTCAACTGCCGGTTTAAGCCCAATCCCCAGGATTGGGCCTAAACCAGCATTTGGACATCCCCCGAGGGGTTCCAGATTGGATAGGGTGCAGGCTGGGTTGAGAGCACCTGCCTCCATGCATGAATTTCATACACCAGGCCTCTAGTTTTAATATATATCTTCTCTTTTTCTTTAAGGGGGATAAAAAGCTCTTTGAAACTTCACACTGTGTACCATGCTCACAGTGAAATGTAAAACAAAGTAAAAATATATTTTATTTATTTTTTAAAATATGTTTTTATTGATTTCAGAGAGAAAGAGAGAAGAGAGCGATAGAAAGATTAATGATGAGAGTGTCATTGATTGGCTGCCTCCTGCAGCCCCCTACTGGGGATTGAGCCCACAACCCAGACAAGTGCCCTTGACCAGAATCAATCCTGGGACCCCTCAGTCCTCAGGCCAACACTCTATGCACTGAGCCAAATTGGCTATGGCTAAAAATATATTTTAAATAAAAATACAGCACTTATTTTTTGAGCCATTCTCCTTTAACTAAATGTTCTTACCATTAAAAATTATGACAGTCTGATATTACTAACTATGCAAGTTTGCAAGTGAAGTTTAAGAATATACTGAAACAGTTCAGTAAATATTTTTCTATTTTTTTCTTTTGTTTGTCTTTGCAATAACAAGGTGTATGATATATAATAAAAGAAAAAAAAAAGCTGTAATCAAAAATAAATAGACAGTCTAGGTTCTTACATTCTTCCCCTGGATCTAATTTATTGTTTGACCTTCTTCAAATAAGTGCATTTTTGGACCAACATGTTTCTCAACTTTTAAATGGGTAGACATCCTATCTAATAAAAGAGTAATATGTAAATTAACTGTCACTCTGTGACAAAGATGGCGGTGTCCATAGTGGCTGGGGCAGGACAATGGCAGCGGTGCCCCAGGAATGTGAGCCCAGAGTCCGCACACAGGCCCTGCGGAGGGAGGGGTGGGGAGGGGCCTCGGGCCAGACAAGCAAGCCAAGAGTGCGAGGAGCACCAGGAATGCTGGTAATCGTGGTTCTGGTGGCAGACATATTGCGCGATCTCCTAGACACTCGAGCAAATGAGCCTGGAGCAAGTTACTGTTGCGGGTGGGGGATGGAGGGAAAGCAAAGGTGAGAGACATAAGTCAGAGTGTGGAGGAAAAATTAAAAGGAATATATCCTGCAACTTCTAGGAAATCTCCACCAATGGCGCAAAGATAAAAAAAAAAAGAGCTCTATTATTCTGTGAGCACCAAACCAGACTGGGCTGGGATCTCACACAATTCGCTCATATGATTGCAAAGACAGACAGAAACTTCACTTTTTCATGTACCCAGGCAGTTACAATGCACGGCATGCACGTTTTCACAGAAGAGGACTTAACAGCACCGTTTGCTATACGTAAGTCACCTTTTTGGTGGCCATCTGTGTTAGTTAATTGCCATAATCAAGAGTAAAAATTAAAACTTTTCTATCTCTATGACAAGCAGGTCCTTACAACTTGGAGCAAGGCAGCTATCTATAATAATAAAAGTGTAATATGAGGGGCAATGAAACAGGCAGGCAGAGGCAGTTAGGGACAGTCAGGCAGGCGAGCAGTTAGGGGCAATCAGGCAGGCAGGCAGAGGCAGTTAGGAGTGATTAGGTAGGCAGGCAGAGGTGGTTAGGGGCGATGAGGCAGGCAAGCAGAGTGGTTAGCGGTAATCAAGCAGGCTGGCAGGCAAGTGGTTAGGAGCCAACGGTCCCGGATTGTAAGAGGGTGCAAGCAGGGCTGAAGGACTGCCCCCCCCCCCCCCGTGCACGAATTTCATGCACCAGGACTCTACTCTCTATATATAAAAGCCTAAGTGACCAAATGAACGACTGCATGACCGAACAACTAGTCGGCCGGTCGCTGTGATGCGCACTGATCACCAGGGGACAGGTGCTCAACGCATAGAATTGGGCTCCCTCCTCTCTGGATCAGACCTGTGGGGATCAGGCCAAAACCAGCTATCCGACATTTCTGGATGGGTCCCGGATTGCGAGAGGGAACAGGCCAAGCCGCGGGACCCCACTGGTGCACTAATGTGTGCACCAGGCCTCTAGTTAAAAATAAAACCTACCTCAAGGGGCTGTTGTTGAAGAAATAAGTGATAAAAATTTTACTATTATTTTATTGCATATTTTCACACATTTCCAAGTATGCCCAGTACTTAATCTGTACCTTTGTATTTTTTTAAATATATTTTTATTGATTTCAGAGAGGAAAAGAGAGGGAGAGAGAGATAAAAACATCAATGATGAAAAAGAATCATTGATAGGCTGCCTCCTGCGTGCCCCCTACTGGGGATTGATATCACAACATAGGCATGTGCCCTGACCAGGAATTGAATGATGACCTCCTGGTTTATAGGTAGATGCTCAACCACTGAGCTATACCAGATTTGCATCATACCTTTATCAATTCTATTTCCCAATAATTCTCTGGGGAACACATTTCAGTTTATTTTCCACTTTACATATTAATCTATCAGAAGTCAGGATTCATTGATATCAAACCTTTGTTTGAAATGTGCCCATGATTCCTTCTTTTATAAAAATGAATTGTTTGAGCTGTTTATTACAGCAGTCAGATTATTACACATTTGATTTCAGCTTCTACATTTGTTAATGCATTGCATTTTGGTTGATGCCAGGGTATGAAAACAAACTAACAAAAAATGGTAGTGAGGACCCCTAGACTGGGGTAAACAAAAAGGCGGCTTGCCTGCAAGGGAACTCTACCTGATATAACACTGAGCCTTCCTTCCCTGAAGCCTAATGGTGCTAACAGCTCTGTGTGCCTGAAACACAGGGAGAATCCCACTCCCTCCAGTCCAATGATCCTATCAATCCATCCTTCTAAGCTTTGTGATTTCCACCTCAGTTCTTCCATCTAAGCTGTGCTGTCTGCTAGGAATGCCCTTTGAATTCCCCTAGTGCCAAGAAAGATGAGGGAAGGGAAGATGAAATGTTATTTTTCCATGAATCATTTCCAAAATCTCTCATTTGAAATTAATTTTCTCTCCTCTGTACCTTAGCACTTTGTATTACACACTTACTTTGCCTTACATTGTTTCATGTTTGTCTCTCCCTCTCATCACATTAAGCAAAACGTAAAGCAGGGCTTGTGTTTTATTCATCCTTTGATCTCATACAGTGCCTGTAACTATGTCCTTTTATGAGATAAACAGTAGATATTTTGTTCAATTATTTGAAAGACAGAATAAACAAATTTCCACACCGATTTACTGTGAAGAAATCTGAGGCCAGTGTAAGTTTTACACCTTTGAAGGAAACTTCTTTCTGACTTGGCTCTTGTAATATCATTTATTTTCTGTTTCTGTTTAGAAGTTTCACAATAATGAGAACCATTCTACTTTTCATTAATTTTTACTGGAAGCTAGAGAGAATTATTGATCTATACATATAAAACTCTTTTAGCTTAGCTTATGAACATTATCTTTTATTAAATTTAAAATTTATTTCTGCTGCATACACTCAGAACTATTTTTGAATATTAAGTATTCATATATTTTTTGCATCTAACATCCAGATTCTTTATATCAAATTTCACAAATGCCACTACTGCTGCTTATCACAGTTTATGGCACATTCTCAGTGCTCAAATAATGGAATAAATGAATGAATGGTATAAAATTAGGACATTTTTAAAAATTTAAAGGAAATAGATTAAAGGAAATAACATTTATTCCCAAAAATATTTAAACCTGTTTATTATAACCCAGTTGATTCAGTTTTCTCTAAAGGCAGAAAACATTAATTTTAAATGATTCACCTTTCAAATTATTGAAAACAATAAAATATGCATACTTCTAAAATATCCAACATTAGTCAAGTGAAAACAGTTAATGTTTCTAAAAGTGTTCAATCTACATTACCACAATTTGGCATAGGCATTTATTGGAAAGTAGGACATTTTATGGTTCTTCGTACTATTAATAAATTTCACTAATAGGGAACTCATTCCAATCTGAATTATTTAGATATTAATCATTCTTACCATCTATCAGCTACTGTAGCAGCTAACTTGAAATGAATTGGCTTGTCTCTACTTTGACTGGAAGCTAGAAATGCATAGAAATTTAAATATCATAAATATTTCTATTATTAAAACTCCTACAGGTAGTACCAGCAGGGAGAGTCTGAAAAGGCCACAGGACTCCAAAGTAACTCACCCCAAGAGAAACTGCTCTTAGAGCATGTGAACATGTAGCCAGATACAAAGTTGGGATACTGTTATGGTCCACAGCAAAATCTGGTGTACTTGTAATAACTTGTCACGTTGACATGATACACTCATAAAGCATTCTTAAAGATAACTGAAAACAGCAAACAACAAAGCAATCTAAAGATTCAGTGCAATTCCTATCATACCAATGGCATATTTTACAGAAATAGAACAAATATTCCAAAAATTTATATGGGGCCACAAAAATACCTCAAATAGCCACAATAATCTTGAGAAAGAAGAACAAAATTGAAGGAATCATGCTGCCTGATGTCAAACTATCCTACAAAGTCATAGTAATCAAAACAGCATGATGCTGGCATAAAAACAGACATATAAATCAATGGAACAGAATAGAGAGCCCAGAAATAAACCCACACCTTTATGGTCCATTAATATTTTACAAAGGCGGCAAAGACATACAAAGTGGTAAAGAGAGCCTATTCAATAAATGGTGTTGGGAAAATTAGACAGGCACATGAAAAAAGAAATGAAACTAGACCAACTTTTTACACCAGACATAAAAATAAACTCAAAATGGATTAAAGACTTAAATGTAAGACTTGATACTATAAATTCCTAGAAGAAAACATAGGCAGTGCACTCTCACACATTTCTTGTAGCAATATATTTTTTCGGATATATCTCCTTGGACTAGGGAAACAAAAGAAAAAATGAGCAAATGGGACTACATAAAATTAAAAATATTTTTGTGCAGCAAAGGAAACCATCAACAAAATGAAAAGACTACTCACTAAATGGGAGAACATATTTGCCAATCATACATCTGATAAGGTGTTAATATCCAAAATTTATAAAGAACTTATAAGACTCTATACCAAAAAATCAAGCAGACAATCCAATTTAAGAATGGGCAGAAGACCTGAATAGACACTTTTCCAAAGAGGACATACAAATGGCCAGGAGACATATGAAAAATGCTAAATGACACTAATCATTTGAGACATGCAAATTGAAACCACAATGAGATACCACCTCACACCTGTCAGAATGGCTATCATAAATAAATCAACAAACAACAACTAAGTGTTTGTGAGGATGAGGAGAAAATGGAACACTTCTACACTGTTTGTGGGAATGCAAGATTGGTGCAAGCACTGTGGAAAGCAGTATTGAGTTTCTTCAAAAAATTAAAAAGCCACATGTCTAAGCCAGAGTTAATGCTGGAAGAGGCTATATAATGGCACATACACAGAGAGATGTGATTCATTGGCCATTACTGTAACAATCAACTGCCTTTGGTAAGTCCAAATTGAACTTTGGGCCTAGCCTACATTCTGATTTATTCGGATAGTATCCTTTAAAAAAATAACTTACTTTACCATTGCTGGTTTATTTGCAGAAGTACAAACTTTTAAAAATATTAATATTTCATTTCTACTATAATTCCAAGATACTATCCTTTCAGTCCATAACCAGTATTCAAAAATTGTTAATAACATATATGCATAATTTTTAAATTGTATTATGCAGATTTATTTAACAAATTAGTCATTAAGTAGACAAGAGAGTCATTAAGCACATATACTTTAATCATAATATACTAGTGGCCCAGTGCACGGATTCGTGAACAATGAAAGAAAATCAGGAGCCAGCACCTGCTTACCTGGGGAGTTTCCACATCCCCTTGAGCCACCAGGAAGTCATGTGGGGAGTCTGTCCTCCTTCCCGCATCTTCCTGAAAAAATATTTCCAAAGTCCCTTCTGAGGCCAGGGTCACTCCTTGCTGGCCGTGAGGTCCCTGCTAGACACCTTGGGCCATGCTGGAAGCTTTCCACCACGTGGAGCCAGATAAGAGAGGCTCTGAGGTGAACAATACAAAGTTGGGGATCTTGTGGAGGCGGGGGTACTCTGTTGCCCACGCCTCCACCCTTCAGATCCATCTCTCTTTAACTTTTAGCCTGATTTGTCAGTCACCACCTTGTGGCCACTGTTATATTGCTGCCCTCCTCTGTAGCTCTGGGCAATCGGTAAGGGATTAGATTTTATCTCTCAATGCCAGAGGCAGAGTTCCAGGAGCCCATCGGCAATATCAGGCTCTTTCTGGTTACTCCAGGTGTTCACACTTCAACCATTCTCTGGGGATTGTAACTGCAGGCTTATGGGGTACGAGGGATGTAGCAGTTCACTAAGCAGCAGGCAGTCGGGGAAGAGCCCAAGCTTGGGCCAGGTGCCACGCCGCTCCCGCTCACCCCTGCCTGCTGCACCTGCTACCACAGCTGCTCAATAGTGCTGCTGCAGAGGCAGGAGAGGCTCACGCTGCTACAGCTGCACTCTCTAGCCGTAAGCCCAGCTTCTGGCTGAGTGGTGCTCTCCCCATGGGAGCACACTGACCACCAGGGGTAATCTGAGCGTCTGCACCCTGGTGGTCAGTGCACACCATAGTGACTGGTCGACCGGTCATTTGGTTGTAATGGTCGCTTAGGCTTTTATATATATAGATTGGCATTGATTGTAGAAAACAGTAAAGAGCAGATACATATATTTATAAGTAACTCTGTTTCAAAAATTAAAACCTCAACTTTGGTTAACTTTTGCCAAATTAAAAAAAAAAACACAACTTTAAAATAAATAATCTTAACAACAAATTCAGAATTTATTTTTCTTTGGGACTAATGAAAGTTATCAATATATTAGGTAAAAATCACTACCTGAAATTTGATTTAAAATTTATCTTTTCTGCTGTTTTTTTTTTTAAAGTATACTTCAGGTAGGTTTGTCAGATAAAATACAGGATGTAAATTAAATGTGAATTTCAGACAAATAATGCATATATATTTTTGGTATTAGTCTATCCCTAACATTACAATATTAACGGGACATCCTATATTTTTATTTGCTAAATCTGGTAACCTTACTTCAAGACATTAATTTTAAAAGGTTTTATTCACCATCCTTTAAAGAGATGATATGATGAAAAATTAGTAGTCAGGTATATTTGATAAAGGGTACTTCACTATGAGAAAATCAGATATGCCTTACGTTTTAGAACTCTATTAATTGTATTTTGACAGGACATGAGTTCACAGAGGCATATAAGTATGTGAGTGATTCTTTTTTTTCTTCTTTTTTTCAATATATTTTATTGATTTTTTACAGAGAGGAAGAGAGAGGGATAGAGAGTTAGAAACATCGATGAGAGAGAAACATCGATCAGCTGCCTCTTGCACCCCCCACTGGGGATGTGCCCGCAACCAAGGTACATGCCCTTGACCGGAATCGAACCTGGGACCCTTGAGTCTGCAGGCCGACGCTCTATCCACTGAGCCAAACCGGTTTTGGCAGTGAGTGAGATTCTTGTTGGATAATATGTTTTGCTAGGCAGGACAGATCTGTTCATAACACACAATTTTTTTTTTTCCATGACTGGAGTTAAATCTTCAAAATGCCTCATATCTACTGATCACATTTTATCTATTTATGGTTGTAAAAACCATCCAAAAATTGTGTAATATTGTTTCTCATTTAAAATTGCAAATTTACTTGATGTATTAAACTTCTTAAAAATAAACTCATATATTTATCTAAGAAATATAATATTTTAAGTTTAAATGGAATCATAGAATATGATTTTTAAGGAATATGCAAACTTCCTTAAAATAGATGATTGATCAGAAGAGATAGCAAAGGAAATGAAGGAATATAACTGTTTCATCAATCATATTGTAACTAGAAGCAAGAAATGTTTAAAATACTAATCCCAAAATATCTCTCCTTTCTCTTCTCTTCTCTTCCACCCCAAGTTTACATATTCTAGAATATATACATATACTAGAATATTTAACATATATCACATATATTATCCTATATAATCAAAGGCTAATATGCAAATCAACTGAATGGCAGAACGATCGGTTGCTATGATGTGCACTGACCACGAGGGGGCAAATGCTCAATGTAGGATCTTCCCCCTGGTGGTCAGTGCACTCCCACAGGGAGGGAGCACCGCTCAGCCAGAAGCTGCAGCATTGGTGGGATCCTCTCCTCCTCTCCTGCCTCTGTGGCAGTGCCAAGGATGTCTGACTGATGGCTTAGGTCCGCTCCTATATATATAGATAGATATAGATATAGATAACGTATTTTCCGGCAGATAAGACGACTGGGCGTATAAGATTTTCCTGGGTTAAAAAGTCCTCTTATACACTGGAAAATACGGTACCTGACACTCTATTCATGAGAGAGACTTGGGCGAAAAGCCTATTTACTATTAATTACCATATTTTCTGGCATATAAGATGACGTTTTAACCCAGGAAAATATTATACGCCCAGTCATCTTATACGCCGGAAAATATGGTGTGTGTATATATATATATATATATATATATATATATATATATATATATACTAGAGGCCCGGTGCACGAAATTCGTGCACGGAGGGGGATTGTCCCTCAGCCAGGCCTGTACCCTCTCCAATCTGGGACCCCTCGAGGGATGTCCGACTGCCCGTTTAGGCCCGATCCCAGGACTGCTGGTTCCCAACTGCTTGCCTGCCTGCCTTCCTGATTGCCCCTAACCGCTTCTGCCTACCAGCCTGATTACCCCGTAACCACTCCGCTGCCAGCCTGTTTGCCCCCAACTTCCCTCCTCTGCCGGCCTGGTCACCGCTAACTGCCCTCTCCTGCAGGGTTGATCACCTCCAACTGCCCTCCCTGGCAGGCCTGGTCCCTCTCAACTTCCATCCCTTGCAGGCTGGGTGCCTCCCAACTGCCCTCTCCTGCTGGCCATCTTGTGTCCACATGGGGGCAGGATCTTTGACCACATGGGGCAGCTATATTGTGTGTTGCAGTGATGATCAATCTGCATATTACTCTTTTATTAGATAGGATAGAGGCCTGGTACAGGGGTGGGGGCCAGCTGGTTTGCCCTGAAGGGCGTCCCAGATCAGGTGGGGTTTTCCTTGGGGTGTGGGGCGGCCTGAGCGAGGGGCCTGTGGTGATTTGCAGGCCGGCCACGCCCCCTAGCAACCCAAGCAGAGGCCCTGGTATCTGGAATTTATTTTCCTTCTACAATTGAAACTTTGTAGCCTGGAGCGGAGCCAAGCCTGGGGCTCCCTCCGAGGCCGGCAGCCATTTGTGTTGGGGTTATAATTGAAACTTTGTTGCCTTAAGCAGGTGGGCCTGGCCAGGGTGTGCGGAAAGCTTTGCTTCCTCTGTTGCCAGCGGCAACCCTGGCCTGCTCTCTCAAGCTCCATTCTGCCGCCATTTGTTTGAATTTGTTTACCTTCTATAATTGAAACTTTGTAGCTTGAGTGGAGGCTTAGGCCTGGCAAGGGCAGGCGGAAAGCTTGGCTTTCTCTGTTACCTAGGAAACCTTGCTCTCTGTGGCTGTAGCCATCTTGGTTTGGGTTAATTTGCATACTCGCTCTGATTGGATGGTGGGCGTGGCTTGTGGGCGTGTCGGAGGTATGGTCAATTTGCATATTTGTCTATTATTAGATAGGATGTATATATATATATATATATATATATACACACATATACATACACACATATACATATATATATCCATATATGTATATATATATATATATATATATATATGTGTGTGTATATATATATATATATATATATATATATATATACACACACACACACACACACACACACACATACCAGAGGCCCATTGCATGAAGAGATTCATGCAATGGGCCTGCCTTCCCCTGACTTCTGGCACTGGTTTTCCTCTGGCACTAAGGACCCAGACCTTCATTCACACTGGCCACGTCCTTCAGTCTTCGCTTCGGGGGAGGAGCTCTGCTTTTGCAGCTCCCTCCGCCCCCACCCTCCCCCTCATAGCAGGCATCCCGCCCTGCCCAGCTGCTCTGTACCTGCATGGATGCTGTCCAGAGGCCTGAAGCGGCTGGGGGACGGGGCCATTGCCATCTTTGTCAGGTTAATTTGCATACTCACTTCCAATTTGCTGGTGGGCATCGTGAAGGTACAGTCAATTTGCATATTTCTCTTTTATTACTGTAGATTATTTCCTGTGTTCATTGAAACATTTTTTATGATAGATAAGATTTAGAAGCAGCCGAAGTGTCTATCAGTAGATGAGTGGATAATAAAGCAGTAGTATATTTACATAATAAAATAAAATACTATTTGTCCATATAAAAGAAGAAACAAGTCTTACCTTTTGTGATAGCATGGATGGACCTGGAGATGATTCTGCTACATGAAATAAGCTAGTCAGAGAAAGACAAATGCCATATGATTTCCTTATATGTGGAATCTAGTGAACAAAAATAAGCTAACAAACAAAATAGAAACAGACTTAAAGATACAGAGAACAGACTGTCAACTATCAGAGGAGAGGGAGATTGGCAGGCTGGGTGAAAAAGGTTAAGGGATTAAAGGGGAAAAAAAACTACCCTCACTGACACAGACAACAGTATGGTTATTACCAGAGGGTAAGGAAGGTGGAGGCAGGTGGAAGAGGGTAAAGGGAGAATAAATGGTATTGGAAGGAGACTTGACTCTTGTTGGTGAACACACAATACAACATACAAATGATGTAAACACACATGAGAATATGAATCTTAATTAAAAAATCAATAGAAACAAACCCAGGATTGATACAGATAATAAAATTAGTAATAGTGGTAGTAAAAAATTCAAATACTAATGATGATAATAAATTATATTTGAGTGTTAAACATGTATCAGCATTTGGCTAAGTGATTATCATCCATCACTTAAGGTAATTATTTAAAAAATACCTTTAGAACATAATTATTTTCCCATTTTAAATGGTGTCAAAAACCTGACCAATAACACACAAGTACAACATGGCTGAAATGAAACTGATTCTCAAGTCTAGCTACCTGACATGTCTAACATATGCACTTAATTACTTACCTATATTACTTTATTTTCATTTAAAGTTACACAGCTATTCACTTATATTGAATATTTTCTAAAGTGATATGAATTAGTAGAAGCAAATAGTGGCATTTCACAATGTCTGTTAACATTCTGAGGAAAGCTTAAAGAATATTAATTTACAACTTTAGTTTCACCATGTTTTAAATAAGTACATCAAATATCCAATTACAACTCTATAGGACAAGATAATGAGCAATATCTTTTTTTATTTAAATATTTTTTAAAGTATTCTAAAGAATACAATTAACCACATATAATTGACAGATATAATTTCACAGCAGATATCACATGTGAATAGAAAGATATGCCACTAGCCCCTTAAAAAAAGCTCCTGTAATTTGAGTTTTGGCTTTATCTCTCCAAAGCATGTCTTTCTTCTTTTGCTAGATTTTACATTTTACAATGGTTTCTCTGGGAATAACATTTGGAATTAGCATATCCAATTCCCATCCCACAGCCACACTATCAAAATGTCAAGATTATCAAGATTAAATTCAGAATTTTTGGTATTACTAACAATTTGGCCAAAGACCAGTTTATATGAACACATAATTGTTTATAAACTTTGTGAGTGATTAGGAAAAAATTGTAATAGAGAAATGCAATATTGAGAAGCTAAAAGTCAAATAATTCTTATACTGAAAGAATTTAGACAGGGGACAATAAAGAAGAATATAAAAAATGACAGTGATTATATCAGTGGTTTTTGAACCATGTATGTGGTTAAAAAAGGTACAAATATACAGACAGATATCATGTATTCATAGAGGTGAAAAGATCAAATAAAATGGATAAGGTGATAAAGTTTACTTGATGTTAAAATGTATTCAACTGTTTTAATATTTAAAAAATTACATTTCTTTATGCACTATATGATAAAAACTTTTAGATGATTATTTCCAGTTAATTTTATTTAAAGTATCATAAGAAGTACTAGAAATATAAAGTTATGAAAGAAAATAATGCCTGACAAATTCTAAACACCAACTTTTGTTAATTTAAAAATTCTAACACATTTGATTCACTTCAAAATTTTCCAGCCAGTCCTCACATTTGCATAATTTAAATGGTTCTACTAAAAAATGAATACATATAATATTTGGGTTTCAAATGAATTATAAATTAAAAAATAATAAGATAGAATTGTAGGTTAAGTAGAGATGATTACAATTAGAAGATAATATCTCCACATAATGTAGTCTGGCTATATATTTTAATTTCTTAGAATAAGGCTATGCATTTACTTTTAACTTTGGTCAAAAATAATTGTGTTTCCAATAAAAATGGGTGAAATTATTTCCCTCATAGAAATCATCCATGAATCAATAAAATAGTGAGGATAAGTTTCTAAGAGAAAAAAATCTCATGGTATTCATGTTCTTTAAATTACTTTCCAGAATGACTGCATTTATATTATTGTATAGACTATTCTGTATTTGAAGATAGTTGATATAAATTAGATCAGGTTAACTATCAACTTGTCCACATAGCAGAAAATATACCAATATGAAAAATGCTTTTCTAATGACTCATGGAAGGAAGATAATGCCATCAGGATTTGTTTTGTTTTGATTTACCATAAGAAATTAGTAAATACAGTAAAAATTTTAATCATGGTAACCAAAAATTATTTGTATTGCTTATAGTGTTTGTGAAGGGATTTTTAGTGCTAAAACAGTGCTAAATGACATTTTTTTCCTTCTTAAATGCTGATATAATTTTATTAAGGTTTAATAACCAGCATGATGCATTAGCAAGTTCTCTTTCCTAAGTCTTACTTATTGTATAATATTAAAAATAAACACAAGGATAAAGACTTTCAAAGATAAGAGGTTAAAGTTTAATATCAAAGAGTATGTTCTTCACCCAATCAAAGCCTTCAACATCAACAATCATCACCAAATGTCTTTATTTCTTAATATTTATTGTATTATTTCTTGATGAAAACCTTTTCACATACAGGCACTAACCTAGACATAGGTATGTGGCCACACATAAAAATGGACATATTTACAAAGAAGTTTATAAGCCTAAGAATTTCCACACAAATCTACCTATTAACCCAGGTATAACATGTGTCATTTCTATCCTTTGAAGAAAGTGTAAAAGCTGAGTATGCATGGATATATTAAATACACCTCAATACTGAGTGAATATATGTTTACCTTTGAGACTAAGCATCAGCATCAAATATATCTCACCACACTACTTTTGCAGTTTTCAACAATCATTGGGGACTATTAATTTTCTGGAAGCTCACCAGGACCTGGTGTATATTCTGCAAGACAAGATCAGCAAAAATTACATGCTGCAGGTCTCTTAAATCACAGAGTTTGGATTACTACTTATTCCTATTACTTAAAAGTATTTTATTGAGGTCATTTTGAACTAGGCTTTGGACAGTTGAGGGAATTGTTTTAAAGAAGGTGAAGAGAAAAATATTATTTCAGTTAGGGGCATAGTATAAATATAGTTCATGATGAAGTATAGGGCATGCACTATAAGATCATAACATAAACCAGTCTAGTACTAAAACAGCTCTGAAGAGAAGAAATAGGAAATAAGTTTGGATGGCTTCCAAACAGTTACTCTTCCTCCCTCATGTAAAAGTCCTTGTTCAATTCTTGTTCAAAACATCAATTTATAATTCTGCTCCGCTTCTTTCCTTTATCCTTTATTCTAAAGGATTCCTGACTATTCCACTTAATCATTGTGGAGTTTGGCTACTGGCTCAAAGTTAGGATGATCATGCAAGTTATATTCAAATGACTAAAATTTGAGAGTGACGGAGAGTGTTATTA
This sequence comes from Cnephaeus nilssonii, assembly GCF_951640355.1. NCBI lineage: Eukaryota > Metazoa > Chordata > Mammalia > Chiroptera > Vespertilionidae > Cnephaeus > Cnephaeus nilssonii. The sequence goes on along the minus strand of NC_137074.1, from coordinate 26,205,669 downwards.
ATAATTATGATATTACATCAGGTATAAGCCAGGTTTGTAGGTGAACAAGTATATATGAACACCCTATTCATTTTGGTGTCATCAAAACTGGCCTACCAACTTGACTTCAACCATATTGTCCTTTACATTTAAACATATATGACAAGAGATATACACTGGAGTGTTGACATCATTACAAACAGCCTCACACTAAAAAACTTTAAGCCCTAATATACTGATAACCACCTCCCATTCATCTATGATCTCACTTTCAGGCCACTAAACACATTACACTCAACAATTACTATACCCATATTTCCTTATTTTAATTCCTTCATCAAAGAGTCATATTGTCCCATATTCAGAAATAGCAGGTCATCCAGAACTTCAACAACTTTCTTGCCTAACCCTTTGCCCCCTTAGATTTCCACCTTTAAAGTGCAAAACCAAAATTTTGACTCATCTCTACTCCTTGGACTTACTGCTGTAATATATTTCCAAATAGGTTAGGTACATTTTCTTGTGATGAGCTCTGGATGAATTGAGCCCCTCTTTCTCTCTTTATATTTCTTCCACTTGCAGGCACCCTAGATTTTGAGTTTCAAAGGAAGGATGTGTACATGTGAAGTGTGTGTGCATATATTTTTTAATGCATGCATATAAAAAAATGAACATTTATAAAAATATGACAATCGTATACTTAACAAATCATTCTCCCCGTTATTTCACAAATCCACCTGGGACCATAAATAGTAATTAAAATATTATTAACTATGCTAGAGGCCCGATGCACGAAATTCGTGCAAGGGGCTTGGCCCTCACTGCTGCAGTGGCTAGCTTCGGCCCTCGCAACCCCAGCTTTGTCCTGTAGGTCATTCGGCTATCCGGTCTAATTAACATATTACACTTTTATTATTATAGACTAGTGGCCCGGTGCACGAAATTTGTGCATGGGAACAGGTGTTCCTCAGCCCGACCTGCACCCTCTCTAATCTGGGACCCCTCAAATGATGTTCTACTGCCGGTTTACAGGGACCAGGCCTAAACTGTTACTCAGACATCCCTCTCACAATCCGGGACTGCTGGCTCCAGCTGCTCACCTGCCAGCCTGCTCGCCCCCAACTGCCACCCCCCCCGTCAGCCTGATCACTCCCAACTGCCCCCTGTGCCAGTCTGCTCACCCCCAACTGCCTCCTCTGCTGGACTGCTCACCCCCATCTTTCCTCCCCACTGGCCTGCTCGCCCCTAACTGCCCCCTCCTGGCCTGCTAACTCCAAAATGCCCCCCCCCCGCTGTCCTGATCACCTTCAACTGAACCCCACTGATGGCCTGCTCACCCCCCCTGACCCCCCTGCTGGTCTGCTTACCCCCAATGGCCCTGCCCCCCCCCCACTAGCCTGATCCCCCACAACTGCTGTCCCATCCTGGCCTGATCACCCCCTGGCAACCCAAGCTCACAGCTCCTCTTTTTTTTTTTCAGTGCCTCCTTGAGCAGAGGCCAGGGCCAGCTGGAAGCAGGTATCTGGGATTTATTTATCTTCTATAATTGAAACTTTGTAGCCTTGAGTGGAGGCCAGGGCCAGCTAGGGCGGGCGGGAATCTTGGCTTCCTCTATCGCTGGGGCAACCCAATCTTCCTGCTTGCTCGAGCTCCATGGCCACCGCCATCTTGGTTGGGTTAATTTGCATTCTTGCTCCTGATTGGCTGGTGGATGTGGCCTGTAGGCGTAGTGGAGGTATGGTCAATTTGCATGTTTCTCTTTTATTAATGTAGATTTCCATTTTTGTACTTTACATTCCTATAATTATTTTGTAACTACCAATTTGTATTTCTTAATCTCTTTCACCTTTTTCACCCAGCCCCAGCCAACCCCTCTCTGCCACCTATCAGTCTGTTCTCTGTCTATGTGTCTGTTTATATTTTGTTTGTTCACTTATTTTGTTCTTTTGATTCCACATATAAGTGAAATCATATGGTATTTGTCTTGGCTGTGACTGAGTCCCTGACTTTCCTTAGTTTTGATGACCTTGACAGTTTTGAACAGTGTGGGTCAGATATTTTGTAAAATAACTCTCTACTGATATTTGTGATGTTTTATCATGAGTAGATTGAAGTTATGGGTTTTTGGTGTACAACAGAGATAAAGGGATATTTTCATAACATTACTATTATCACATACTATCAATATGGCTTGTGCTGTTGAAATTCTTTTACAGGGGAGATTTGTGTAGCATCTCCAATTTAGTATGTGTTAATGGATATATATATATATATATATATATATATATATATATATATATATCCTATATAATAAAAAGGTAATATGCAAATTGACCCTCACACCCTCACAAGATGGCCACCCCAACATCGTCACAAGATGGCCAGTAGGGGAGGGCAGTTGGGGGCGACCAGGTCTGCAGGGGAGGACAGTTGGGGGTGATTGGGCTGGCAGGCAGAAGCAGGTTAGGGGCAATCAGTCAGGCAGGCAGGCGAGTGGTTAGGAGCCAGCAGTCCTAATTGTGAGAGGGAAGTCCTACTGCCGGTTTAGGCTTGATCTCTGTGGGATTGGGCTTAAACCGGCAGTAGGACATCCCCCAAGGGGTCCAAGATTGGAGAGGGTGCAGGCTTGGCTGAGGGACCCCCCCCCCAGTGCACAAATTTCATGCACCGGGCCTCTAGTATGTATGTGTGTGTGTGTGTGTTGGTAATCTTGTTGGTAATCTTAATCTAAATTATATATATATAATTTAGATTAAGATTACCAACAAAATAATAAACATTTTAAGAACATTTAGAGAAAAACTTCTATGGATATAATAAAAGAAAAAAAAATGCACTGCATGTTTGAAGAGTAAAATTTGACACAAATCTTGACATTCAAACAGACCTATAAGGGCTAATGCAATAAATGAGAAAATGCCCATATGTGCAAAAACATAAATGTAAATTTTCTAACACCAAGGATAAATAGATGATCCTTAAGGTGAAGGAAGAAAAGTCATCTATAAAACTATCAGATATCTTAAAAATAATCATTTTTATGCTCAAGCATAAAGACAAATAGAGAGATAGCATCCAACAAATACTGATCTAATTATCAGGCAGGTAATTATACTGCAGTAATAGAAAGTAAGGGGACCAAATTACAGAGGAAGTCAGACCCTTTTGCAGGATGTGGTGGACATATTCAGAGGAAATTTAATTTCGCCATATCAAAATAGAAAGAATATAAGTGCAAAAGTAAAAATAAGCAAAACCTGATGCTGAGTTTTCATATCCCTAATTATGACTTGAAAGTGTATTTTAAAGACAGATACTGGGACTGGAAAAGGACTTTTTAGTGAATCAATCATCCAAAAAATAAGTTAATAAATGAATCTTAAGTAAATTAATTCAGAAATAGAAGTAATAGAAAACTTATTTAGAGTTACAGAGATAAATAGAATAAGAAATAATTAGAAGTTATTAAAGTGCTTACCTCAGGGATTGGTACAGAGTAGAGTGAGAAATGGAAAAAAGAGAGGTCTCTTACTTTTCTTTGTACCTTTCTAAACTGTTGATTTTAACCATGTGCACACATTGCTATTACAATTTATTTATTCAAAAGTATTTAACACTATTTTAAAAAGAGAACATAAATGGGGAGGATACACTAGCAGAAACAAAATAGACAATATTATTTTGTGCTTGTGTGCATTTGCTTAAGATATCATGTTATGAAATGTGCACAAAGTAAAACAAAAATCTCAGATGTTTTTGACTCCAAAATTTGTGTTAATTCCATTAAATAAAACTGATAGCAAACCCAGAGCCTTGCACAATTCTACTGTTCTCCAGTGATGGTATATGCTTTGTGAGTGGAAGTCCTTTGAGCACAGAATACAAGCTCCCATGAGGAAGTAAAGATAGTTTTTCATGTAAAAAAATGCTTAAAGAACTGCAAAGCTATACACAAGGTTAGCTAAAGTTTTTTCTTTAGAGTCCAAAACATTTCTATCAGGGATATAAGAATCAGAAGTCTGGACACCTTATGCTGTTCATGTGTTCCTGGGAAGGGATATATTCATTCTTTTCCTTGGTAGACACTTCTCAGGTACGAAAGCTCTTAACCATAAAGAAAAAAGAATTATATAGCCCTGGTCAGTGTGGCTTAGTTGGTTGGGCATTATCCTATGCACTGAAAGGTTGCCAGTTCAATTCTCGGTCAGGGCACATGCCAGTAGTGGTTGTACAGGAGGCAGCCAATAGAGTGTAATTATATAGAGTAATAGTCTCTACTTTATCGAGAATAGACTGTAGGTTACTCCAGGTTCTATAGGAAATGTTTCTATCAACTTTCTTCTCCTTTGATATAGGATAATTGAGCCTTTCTTTATTTAACTAAATATAATAATAACAGTCTATTTTATTTGCTAACATCAGGATTAGAAACCATGTCTGATCCACCACATATAAGTCACAGGTTGAAGGGAGTCTGAGGGACGATGACTTCTGAGAAATTCAATAAGGTGTGCCACTCATCTTAAAGTGGTGAATTTTAAGTGTGTTTATAGCATTTCCAGATTGCTATAAAAGGAAAGATCAGCACACATTTTCTTAGTTACAGTCGGACTAAATAGCAATGTAATGGAAGCTGTGTCATGATATGCAGCAACTTCATCACACAGGTTTCTGATCCATGAAAGATAAAGACCTGCACTTACGTTTCCTTAAAAAAAAACAACCTAAAAATAACCTTTGAAATTTATTTTACATTTTAATATTGTATGTAAAAAAAGTTCAAAATATTAGTTGTGCTTTTAATAGGAAAGCCATATCTTTATTTTAAATGAACCTGAGGTAAGCTTTGGACATCTTTAATATCCAATGATTTATCAATATATTATCAAGTCAACTGGAAATGGGTTTCTGAATCACACTGAGTTAATGTAAATATAATTTCCCAATATACACTGTGAGTCAGAGTCCAAATTTAATACAATCCTCCAGTAGAGAACCCAAAAACAAAACTGAAACCAAACTGGAGAGCATTATGCTAAGTGAAATAAGCCAGTCAGAGAAAGATAAATATCACACGATCTCACTCATTTATGGAAAATAATGAGCAAAATAAACTGATGAACAAAAACAGATCCAGAGACAGAGAAGCATCTATCAGACCATCAAACCTCAGAGGGAAGGTAGGGGAGAGTGTGGGTAAGGGGGAGAGACCAACCAAAGGACTTGTATGCATGCATATAAGCCTAACCAATAGACACAGACAACAGGGGGTGTGAGTAGGGGGGGTAGGGAGCAATGGAGGAATAAGTACACATATGTAATACCTTAATCAATAAAGAAATTAAAAAAAAAGAGAAACCCTTATTCTGAGAAAAAGTAGATTATGATGTCAAAGAGATATTCACTTTAATACTTTATTTTTTAAAATATATTTTTATTGATTTCAGAGAGGAAGGAGGAGAGAGAGAGAGAGAGAGAGAGAGAGAGAGAGAGAGAGAGAGAAACATCAATGATGAGAGAGAATCATTGATTGCTGCCTCCAGCACTGCCCCTACTGGTGACTGAGCCAGTAACCCAGGGCCTGTGCCCTGAACCTGGAATCGAACCGTGACCTCCTGGTTCATAGATTGATGCTCAACCACTGAGCAACACTGTCCAGGCTTCACTTTATTTTTAATTTATTTTATTAGAATGTGACTAATAAGAAAATGGATATATCTTCATATTTAATTTACAAAACTGTAACGTTTAATTTCTGTTCACTTCATCTGCAGAAAAGAATGCTGTCTTGAGCATACTTTTCTCTTTTCTTTTTATGTTTGCCCCACTCCCTTGACATCTGTAAGTTTTCCTTCTGTGGTGATCAGAGAAAATGTAATGATGATTAACATGGTGCAGGCAAGGAGAATGTGCGCCTCTTATGACTGTTTTATGCAGTTCCTGGAAATTGGAGGAACAAATGACATCCTCCTTTAGCTGAATCTGCGATAATCAGACAGCACTGCCTTCTGTTCTCACTCCGTTTGTAGAAAGAAAATGCTAACTTTAAAATCATCCATCTTTTGAAGTACTAATTCCTTCTACTCCTTCCAAATCTCCTCTGTTTCAGCATTCTTTTTTGAAGTATCTTATCTTGACCACTCTATGCTATCAAATCTAACACCATTCTTTATGTGATGTACCTGAATGGAAAGCTGCTTTTTGATATTTTTATCCTTTCAGAGCCCAAGTCAACTCTCTTTTTGCTTAGTGGAAAAAAAATTTCAACTGCAAGTCAGAGAAATACGAAAACGAAACGAAACAAAGCAAAACAAAACAAACCCTAAAAACAATCTTCCTGTTCATCTCTACCGTCATTAATCTCTCCTTTTCAATTCAGACACCCCGTTGCTACGTTGAAAACATAGTTGCTGTAACTCATCCTAGATTATTTTCATCATCAGCTTTTTGAACACACCTAGGAACCCATGGCTTACCCTCTGTCTATTTAGGCCAATCATTCTCACGTAGAAGGAGGTGGCAGAGCTTGCCCTGTGTGGTAAAACATAAGGCTTTAATCTCTACCTACACTCTGTAACTGACTTATTATAAGAACACTGGAGTCCAGGTGCACAAAATTCGTGCATGGGTAGGGTCCCTAGGCCTGGCCAGCGATCAGGGTTGGCCAGGACCTTCCTTCATTCCGTGCCACCCCCTCATGGTCAATGCACATCATAGCAAGTGATCAAACTCCCAAGGGGACAATTTGCATATTAGCCTTTTATTATATAGGATGATTTTGGTCATTTAAGAGGTTTGTAATTTACTGTTTGTAATTTACAAAGCTAATGAGCTGAATGAATTTAAGGTACCCTAATGCTCTGACAATCTATTTGAATTCATTTGGGAAACTACTACCTGACCCACTCTAAGACCTCTCTTATGTACTGGTTGCATAAGTCAAGCCCTACAACAACATTAATCTTTGAACACAAAGATCTCCATTCTTTATAGAATAGCTCAACTTATCCAGATAAGATTTAAATACAATGTATTTCCAGCATTTCAGAGAATGTATATGTTCCATCATAAACATGGTTTGAAATACATCATATTATATTTAAATATTTTGGTGTGTGTTTTTTTTTCTGATTGCTAGCACCTTTACATATATTGTGTGCCACCAGTTCAACAAATTATTATGGAAAATCTTATAAAAGATGAATACAACTATAGCTTTCAAGGAAGTGTACAAAATTTAGGAAGTTGAGTTAGATACAGGCATAATTAAAGTCTATATTAGTTTATATTGCTCTGTAAAAAATTGCCACAAACTTAGTGGCTTAAAACAGCAAGAAAATTATCTCAGCTTCCACTAATCAGAAATCTGGGTATGGGTTAGCTGGGTCCTCTGCTCAGGGTCTCACCAGGCTAAAAGCAACATATCAGATAGGGTTTCAATCCTACTTGAAGGTCAATACCCTATTCCAAGCTCACTGGTTATGGGCAGAATTCAGTTCTATAGGACAGAGTTTCTTGCTTTCTTGCTAGGTGACAACAGAGAGCCATTGTCACCTTTTAAAGGCAGTCCATCATTTCTCGCATTGTCCCTCTCCAAGGCTGAAAGGTTGGCAGGAGAATTTCCCATAATTTAAATCTCCTTTATAAGAAAGAGCCCAGTTTCTTTTGAGGGTTCCCTTTATTGCATCAGGTCCATCTAAAATAATCTTCTTTTGATTAACTCAAAATCAGCTGGTTATATCTGAATAATCTCTTTGCCATATAAGGTAGTATAATTTTATGAGTAATACCCCATCATATTCACTGGCCTTTTTACATTCATAAGGCATATACAATAGGGAGTTTTAGCAGCGAGATCTTCAGGGCATCTTAGAATTCTGCCCATCTCAAGGACAACTTGAAATATAATACGTGTTTAAATAAGGCAGAAGTTAGACTTCTAGAAATTTAAGTTATGCATACTATATATACACTGAGGAAGAAATGTGAATGAGAAATGGTAAGGCACGTATCAAAGTATACATTTTTTCCAGATGGTAGAGAAGTGACAAAGGAAGAAAGAAGTTATTTCAATAAAGAGCAAAGCATATAGTGTAGTGAAATAGGAAAATACAAGGGATTAATCCTGTAAATCAATTTGACCAATAAAGCTAATAGGAAAGATTTAGGCCATTCACTGAAAGACTTTAAACACTGTGCTTGACTTAATAGGCAATAAGGACCTATTGGATATTTAAGAGGGTTGAAATGTCCTCTAATTGCCCCTTTAGAAACATATCCTGGAAGGCCTATCTGGACCACATTCATGAGATTCCTTGCCTTTGGGCTTCTAGTTGGTTTTGTCCACTGAGGGGACATCTGGGAGACAGAAAGAGAATGAGGTGGGTTATATTCCTAAATTTTCTTCCTGTGAGGCTGGCTACCTCCTTTATGACAGGTAGCCTTTCCACTCAGTCCTTTTATCTCTAGGTTTCAATAACCACTTCCTTCTTTCTCTCCATCAGGTAGAATTATGGGAAGAACAATGGGATACAAACCCCTGAGTACCACATTATCCCCTGTGTTCTTTCTTCAAATTAAAGTCTTCAAATTACCCAGTTTGAATGTGCCATCTGTTTGTTGCTGAAACTTGAGTAAAATTGGTACTGGTATAACCAAATTCTTGTGGGAAGATTAATGTGACAATGATGAACAGATGGTGTAGAGAGGGAAGATATTGAATATATTAGTTTATTTAGCTAAGAGTAGTAATGAAGGCATGAACTTGGTGGTGAGCCTGAGAATATGGTACAGATTATATAAGAAATAACATCAATGTAAAATACATAGTATTTGCACCTGATTAATTGTAGGGAATGTGGGAAAAGAATATAAAAGGTAGTTTAATGTTAAAGTTCGGTAACTAAATGAACTGTCATTTCATTAATGGAAATATAAATGTCAGAAGGAGAAATTAATTTAGTGGCTATTAGAAATACCAAGTTTTCTTCAAAATTAGGATGCAGAAATATGGTGAACGTTCAAGTAGAGAAAACAGTATAGTAGGTCCTTGAATAATGTTCTTTCATTATAAGGTTGAGGAAAAAATCAGAGATTCCTGGGCAGGACCACAGTCTTCGTGAAGTTTGCATGTTCTCCCCATGGCTAGACGGGTTTTCTCCAGGGACTCCAGTTTCCCCCCCACATCCCCGAGATTCAAATGTTAGGTTTGGTGGAGTATCTAACTTGTGCCAGCCTGAATGAGTGTGGGTATGGGTATGCGTGCACCCTTGATGGAAGGCAGGATCCAGAGTTGGATCCTATCTTTCACCCTGAGCTGCCAGGATATGCTCCAGCCACCAGTGACATGCAAAGAAAAGCCAGTTGGAAAACAATTCTCTTACTTGTTTTTATTAATTTTTCTTAAATGCATGTATACATTTATGCATCCTGATTTATGTAAGCTCACATTTATTTCAACATTTAATACTAGAAGGATTTTGAGTCTTTGTGTTTTTAATTGTTATTGAATATATTGGGGTGACATTAGTTAATAAACTTACGTAGGTTTCAAGTGTGCAGTTCTAGAACACATTATCTGTATATTGTACTGTATGTTCACCATCTGGTTATGTCTCCTTCTATCACCATTTATCTCCCCTTTACCCTCTTCTACCTCACCCTACCCCTCTCCCTCTTGTAATCACCATACTGCTGTCTATGTCTATAAGGTTTGTTATTTTTTTTTTTTTTGCTTAATCCTTTCACAGTGTTTAACCAGCTCCCCTCCCCTTTGCCAGTTCTCTGTATCTGAGTCTGTTATGATTTTTTTTTGTTTATTTTGTTTATTAGATTCCACATATAAATGAAATAATGTGTTATTTGTCTTTCTCTGACTGGCTTATTTCACTTAGATAATACCCTCTAGGTCCATGCATGCTGTCACCAATAGTAAGATTTTGTTCATTCTTATGGATGAGTAATATTCCATTGCATATATATACCACTACTTTCTTAATCCACTAATCTATTGATGGGCAATTCGGTTGCTTTCATATCTTGGCTATTGTAAATAATGATTCAATAAACATAGGGGTACATATATTCTTTTGAATTAGTATTTCAAGTTTCTGTGGATATACACTGAGTGGCCAGATTATTATGATCTCTGAACGCATAATAATCTGGCCACTCAGTGTGTGTGTGTGTGTGTGTGTGTGTGTGTGTGTGTGTGTGTGTGTGTATTTTAGAGGCCCAGTGCATGAATTCATGCATGGGTAGGGTCCGGCCAGCCTGGCCAGGGGGAAGGGACATGGGTGGTTGGCCGGCCTGCCTGCTGGTCGAACTCCTGGTCGAGGGGACAATTTGCATATTAACTTTTTATTATATAGGATATAAACTGAGTGGCCAGATTATTATGCGGTCAGAGATCATAATAATCTGGCCATTCAGTGTATACCCAGAAGTGGAATGGCTGGGCTGTTCCATTTTTAATTTTTTGAGGATCCTCTATACTGTTTTCCATAGTGTCTGCACCAATTTGCATTTCCATCCACAGTGCACAAGGCTTCCCTTTTCTCCACATCCTCACCAATACTTGTTGTTTATTGATAAGAGTCATTCTGACAGGTCTGTGGTGATATCTCATTGTGGTTTTAATATGCATTTCTCAGATGATTAGTGACACTGAGCATCTTTTCATGTCTATTGGCCATCTGTATGCCCTCTTTGGAGAAGTGACTATTCAGGTCTTCTGCCCATTTTTAATTAGATTATTTATTTATTTATTTTTGGTGATGAATTTTATGAGTTCTTTATAAATTTTGGATATTAACCCCTTATGAGATGCATTATTGGTGAATGTCATCCTCCATTCTGTAAGTTGTTTTGTTGATGCTTTCCTTTGCTATGCAAAAACTTTAATTTAATATAATCCCATTTGTTTATTTTTCTTTTGTTTCTTTTGCCCAATGATATATATATATTCAGAAATATATATATATTCAGAAATAATTGGGTCTTTTTTTGGAATTTTGATAATTTTTATGACCAGAAATATGCTATAGGAACTTAATTCTTGTTTATGTCAATTAGTTTATGGTAAATTGGTTTCCTTGTATGTTGGTTAGAGTAGAGTTGCATTTTCCAAGACCCTTTTAACAACTTAAGTGAAGACTTGTAGTAGTGGTAGGAAAAGGTGGATTGGCCTTTGAGAGTGTAGTTGAAGCTAAAATTATAGACTTGAATACTATATAAAATATGTCATAACTGAATTCATAAGGATTATGTCTCATTAAAGAATATACATCCAGGGACAAAACCTTAAAGTAACTAATCATAGGAATATTAGGAAAAAAAATTTTCAGTGCAAAAGACTGGGAACTGTCTCTTCTCTTTCTTTTCAGAGACAGAGATAGAAAAGGGTAAGAGATGTCAAAAAGCCAACAACAAAAGCATCAAGATATTGCAAGTAAAATAAAAAAATATATACATATGTTAGAGCTTTTTGAGAGCAGGAAGTGGTTGGATTAGTGCCAGTCCTGGTGCCTATCTAGCAACAGTCCAAAATAACCAATGCGGTCTTTTCTGTAGTCATCACTTCATAGGTATTTATTTACCATGTGACAATGTCATCCAGCTGACCTAAGCTGTTTAGACCAGTGATAGACATCTCATTTGAAGATAATAAATTCAGAGTCGGGGTGGTGGTCCTTAAGTGCACTTGTATGATATGATAAATTCGCCCACCAGTATAACAGCAACAATAGTAAGATATAAATAGACTATAGCTGTCATATTACTGTTATTCAGTGACCTAATATTAGAAATATGCAAAACACTTCCTCTTGTTGAGGTCCTTAAACCTACTCTGAAAGTAGTATAAAGAACTTGAGTATCATTACAATGCTTTATTTTGGATGTGTGGACAAAATGTCAGATATCTAACCATATCCTTCCCTTATAACTAAATGAAACAAACAAAAGAAAGGAGTTTCTAGTGCAAAACAGTAGAGAGACTTGGGAAGAAGATAAGGAAATTGAAGTGTATGTTGCATTTTGGATAAAGAAACTCATTAATGACCTTTGAGAGAGCAATTTCAGTAGAGAGGTAGGGAAAGAGAAGCAATTGTAAAAGATGAAGACTGAAGGCATAAATGGATAATAAGAACTGAGAGGAAATGGCTTTAGAGCAATACAAACAAAGATAGTTTTGAAGACAAGGAAAGAGGTTAGGTCAAAGAATAATAGGGCACAGTTGTATCAAGAAAATGGTCCTTTCTGTTGCATTGTTTGCCTTGAAGTATTGGGGAAACTAGAGAATATTTTTAAGCAGCAGAGTGAAGTCAGCCAAGATTACTAAACTGTAAATTCCTATATAAATGAGATATTTTTATTGTTCAAATATTGTCTAACAGTTATGAAATTAAATGGTATATTTGCATTATCTGTACTCCAACTCTTTTTAAAAAATTATTTGGAAGTTTCTTCAGAAAGAAAAATATATAGTGAGAAATCATCTGGTTCAATTACTCATTTTGTATTTAAAAAAAAATCATTCAGTGACCTACTGCCTAAGTCAAATAATTGATTTGTGTAAGGTTTGAAGTCCTGATGATTCAACTAATATTTTTATACTTTGGCTTTCTCATTACTTGTGTCACTGAATGTTTAAATAATGAATCTTTCTATAATTTCTAAAATTATCTAAAACATAACTGTGATGATACATAACAATATAAAAGTGTCCAAGATACTTTTATTAATTTCTGAGAGTATTATAAATACTTTTCCCAAAAAGATAAATCTAACTGCATACTCTAATGAAATTATAATCTACTAGAGGCCCAGTGCAGGAACTTTGTGCATGGGGGGCAGGGGTGTCCCTCAGCCTAGCCTACACTCTCCCACAATCCAGGACCCCTTGGGTAGGGTCCCTAAGGCCTGGCTTGCAATCAGGGTCTATCGGGGCTTTCCTTCCCCTGGCTGCCGGCAGCCGGCCCTGCCCCCGCCACTGCCACTGCTTGCCATCTCTACGGTATTGCTCCCCTGAACCCCACCACCAGCTGCCTCCCTCTGCGGGCAACAGGTGTGGGGTGCGATCACTTGGCTGGCCTGGGCCTCCCTCTGTGGGGCGATTGTGCGGCAATGGCTGGGCCCCCCGACCAATCACATCGCACCTGCCTTGGTTGGCCTGGCACCAGTGAGTGTCATAGCATGGTTGTCAGGAAGGTCATCCGGGCGGCCGTTCTGCTGTTAGGTTGTTCGGTCAATTTGCATATTATGCTTTTATTATTATACATGTTCATGTTCCATATATTTTAATTAATTTTATTTAAATAAGTATTTGGGAGAAGATTGGCATGAATTCAAGCAGTCATTTTTTTTGTTTGTTTACTTTTTTTTTTTTTAACTGGAAAACAAATTAGACTGGGTCAAATGACTGTGAAGCATGTTTGCTACCTAAAGTTGGGAGCAAACTGAGGAAGGGTAGACAGAGGTCACATTAGCAGGGCTTAAACAGTTTACACTGAGGTTAGTTACTTGTTTAATTACATTTAGTCCTGGAAATGGTAATCTCATCAGTGAGATACTGTAAGAAGATGTCACGAAAATTTATATATAACAAACAGAGAGCTATCAGGCTCCATATGTAATACATATTAAAGTTCTTATTAACTGAGATTGAAATATGTTAATTAGGCTATCACAAAGATAGGTTCAAAGCCATATACATGTAACATCTTGAATGTAATGGCAAGAAATGAGTGTCTATGTGTAATTGAAATATTAAGAAATATTAGGTAAAAATAATTTTGAAACAAGTATATTAATATTTATGTTTAACTAATACTTAAAAGCTCACTCATTTACTCAGTAGCTTTTATAAGTCAGGTATTTTGCAAAGTTCTGCAAATTAAAACATGAACATGGCAGGATCCCTGTTTTCTAGATGTTCCTAGAGAACTGAAATTATAAAAATCACATCCTATCATATTATCAGACACTAACTGGAAACTTAAATTTGAATGTTCTTCGATATATTTTTACTTATAAGTACTAAATACATTTACATCAAAATATATATGAAAACATAGCCAATATATAGAAATAATGTGACTCATTTGTAAAATGGTTTTTGTGCACATTTGCTCTACCAATAAATATTATGACTGAGTAATTTTTCATTTTAAGTTATATTTTCATTTAATTTTTCAGCTTTATTGAGATATAAATGTCATATAACTTTATGTAAGTTTAAATTGTGCAACATATTGTTTTGGTACATTCATATCATGCAATATGTTTATCACCAGAGAGCATTAGCTAACACTCTAATCCCATCTCATTTTAAATTTTAAATTGCTTTACCCTTATGCTTCCATCTCTCAATGCTATTTTGTTATTGCAAATATGTATTACTTAAAAACAACCTTGGATAATCTTCCAAATTCTATTTTTAAAAGTTTAAAAGCATATGTAGTCCTTGTTGTCCTTGTAGTATGGAGAGTTTCAGAGTTTCAGAGTTTCAGAGAGAGAGAGAGGGAGAGAGAGAGAGAGGAAGATATGCATAAATAAATAGAATATCAAATACAGTATATTTGAGATTCCACCTGAAAATTTTACATAAAATTTCTTACAAGTTAATAATTTGGATAAAAAAAAATAGTCCATCAAAAATTTTGATTGCTTATTTTATACAATCCAGACATTTTAGGGAGAAAAATTAGATTGAAAATAATCTATCCTCTTTAATTCATATGTACTGAGCCTGCATGTCAACATGGCAAGTTTCTTTATCTGTATATTTTGTGTATGTAATGTATGTTATACAATAAAACTGTAAAATGAATTTTCTAAAAAATATTCATTTTCAAACTGATTGAATCTTAAAGCAAAGAGAGAATAAAAGAAGGTTAGATTGGATGACTTTGGCATACTTCCTCCCCTTTCTTTCTTGTTCTACCACTTGAATACTTGTTCCTTTGCATACATACAATGCCTTTCTATCATACACAAAGGAAAGCCATCAAATAAACACATTTGCAGTAAAATAATAGAAATTATTCTATTATTCATTATAGGGTTTTATGCATTTTAATGATAGAGTTGGTATTATCATGCCAGTTAAAACATTCTGCTTCTACATTCAGAAAGAAATGGATTCAAATCCTAACTCTATTAGGCAATATGAGCAACTCAGGCTAGACTCAGTTTTCTAAGTAGAGATAATAATATTCACTACGTATAAATGATCTAGATATTAAAGGAGAAAATATATGTATAGTATTTAGCACAGTTTCTGGCAAATAGTATGTGTTATAAATTTGAGTTAAGGCTATAGCTAAAATTGATTGAATGCATTCTCTTTAAAAAGTGCAAAGTGAGATAAGAAAAATTGAGATATTTCCATATTTAAACCAGTACTTAATACATGCCAGTCATTGTGTTTAATTATAGAAATAAAATATTATATGAGCTTATTTTATTTATAAATGTATGTATTTATGACTGGGTAAATTCCATTTCCCTCTGAAAGAGAAAGTCATGTGAGTGGATCCTCTTGGTTGTGCAAGTGAGCAAATATTAATTTGTAACAACTAAAGTGATGTAAAAAAAAGAAAAAAAGAAGGGGAATTGGGTTCGAATTAGACTTATTTTGGAAATTATAAAGACTTAATGTTGAATGTTATTAATCTCTGTGTTCCAGGAAGAAAAAGTCTGGGGAGTGGTATTAGAGATCTCAAAGTTTCCCTGTGCCTTGCAATTATTTGTATCTTTAATATTATTAATAAAATTAAACACTGGGTATTATATATAAATATCCTACATAATACAAGGGTAATATGTAAATTACCATCACTCCACTACTCCCACGATTGGGCCAGCGGGAGGTGCAGGGGGCAGGACTCGGGGTGGCCGGGGTGGCCGATTGGGCAGGCGGGACACTGAGCTCGCGTCGCCAGCAGCGGCGCGAGCTCAGCGTCTGCACCATGGCTGTGCTGCGGCACAGAAGGGGCCTCTGGGACAGCGAGCCCACGTCCTGCTGCGGACCATCAAAAGCGGGGAGCAAAAGCGGGGGAGCTGGCTGTCTGTCCGCTCCGGCACCAGGCCTTTCGAAAGCCTCCGCCACGCCGGAGGCTTTCAAAAAGCCTGGTGCACAAGCAGACAGACAGCCAGCTCCCCCGCGATCGAAAGTGGGGAGCTGTGTGTCCCCTCCAGCACCAGCGGACCCCCTGCCATCAAAAGTGGGGAGCAGGCTGCTAGCAGTGTCCGCGGAGCGTGCTAGGCTTTGCGGGGCAGTGGATATGGCCTGGATGGCAGGTTAGGCCTAGGGGACCCTACACGTGCATGATTTAATCATGCACTGGGCCTCTAGTATAATATAAGATGTGCCAAATAAGTTACATGCATTTACTTTCATAGCTCTAAAGGATAAGAAGTGACCCTTTTTCCTATAGTAATTCAGTTTAAAAAAGTGATAACACCAATCACCATGATTTATCTAGTCTCAAATATGTGCTGGATATTTTGTATACATTGTTTTATTTACTTTACAGAAAAAAATATAAATGATGTCATTTTTGTTTTATTGAGAAAATAGGACTTTAAAATTTAAAAAGATAAAATACAATTTTAAAGAAATTATTCCTGACTGGGTGGCTCAGTTGGTCGGAGCATTGTCCCATACACCAAAAGCTTCAGGTTTGATTCCTGCTCAGGGCACATACCTAGGTTGAGGGTTCCATCCCTGTTAGGGCATGTATAGGAGGCAACCAATCAATGTTTCTCTCTCACATTGATGTTTCTCTCTCTCTCTTCCCCCCATCATTTTCCTCTCTCTCTAAAATCAATAAAAACATATCCTGGGGTGAGGATTTTTTTTTTTAATTGTTAACAGAAATTTGAAAATAAAGTGTATGTGTTCCCAAAGCTCCCAAACTATTTAAAAAGCCAAGCTGGTATTTGAACCTATTGGGAGCAAATTCAAAATGCTACCTTTAGACAAGTGGGGGAGGCAATCATGTCCTATATAATAAAAGGCTAATATGCAAATTGACCGAACAGCAGAACGACCGGTCACTATGACGTGTACTGACCACCAGGGGGCAGCTGCGTAATGTAGGAGCTGCCCCCTGGTGGTCGGTGTGCTCTCACAGGGGGAGCACCACTCAGCCAGAAGCCCTGAGCCAGGCTCATGGCTGGCGAGCACAGTGGCGGTGGCGGGGACTACTCCCACCTCTGTGGCAGTGCTAAGGATGTCTGACTGTTGGCTTAGGCCTGCTCTCCATGGGGAACAGGCCTAAGCCAGCAGTCTGACATCCCCCGAGGGCTCCTGGACTGCAAGAGGGCTCAGGCTGGGCTGAGAGACCCCGCCACCGAGTGCACAAATTTCGTGCACCAGGACTCTAGTAAAAACTATAAAAGGAAACAATAAACCCTGTAACAAACATATGTGGTAACACAGGCAAAATAAGTTGAAGCCTAAGCATTACCATAAAGGAGATGATTTGGACTGGCTTTAAAAATAAGTTGGAGTTAACTAGGTTAGATAAAGGTAAAGGATGATCAGTCAGATTGAGAGAACTTGCAAAAATCTCTAAGGATATCAATGCTTGGGGAATGGTCAATAATTATTGTGGGGAAGGGGCTTTTTCCAAATTCCCTGCAAATTATACTGTGAGTTTCTGCTGATAGGCTAGTCCAGAGATAAGCCTGAGCCTGTTTTGAAAGCTGAGATATTTTTGTGAGTATGCTGGAGGCCTAGTCTATTGCTTTGGTCCCAAGAGGGGGAACTGTACTGTAATAAACAATACTGCAATGAAAGAGGCTTTTCTGTGTACTCTGTTGGAACTGGGACTCCAGAAACTTTTTCATCCTTTTCGATTTTTGAAGTTCTTAAGTTGGGAATATATTTTCTTGATACTTGTTGTCTACTTTCTGTTTTTCAATCTCCTGTTTTCTTTCTGATGTAGTTTGTACTCTGCCCAAGGCACTATCCATGTGTGTGTCTTTCTGTATGTGTTCAAGTGTGAATGCGACTTTTACAGAAAAGCACAAATCTTCTTTGGGCAATCACGATGCCTTCAGAAAGCTACAGATTCATCAAAGGGCTCAGTTAAAGAAATTTAATGTGAAATATATGACTGAGGACCAGTTTTCCTTTAAAAACTTGAATCTTTATAACACCCACTCCACTCCTCAGGTTTGCTGAATTTCTGGAGAGTCTTGCATGAAACATTATTGCTTCCTTAGGACTCTAAATACACTTGTTCACCATGCTTGAATCCATCACTATGTTGTCTTGAATTAAAAAATATATATATATTCCAAAGGACACTGATAGTTTTCATTGCATTTAGGTGAGTGATGTTTTGTGTTCAGTGAGGAGGAAAGATGCAGGGGAGATTCAGTGGTTATGAAATCTATAGTCTAGGATTAAGAGGGTTTTTCCTAGGGTAGCCTCTCCAAATATGTTGGACAAGTGCCACTATTGGTATTGAGATGATTTCAGATATTAAAGAGACAGCTTTAAATTACATTGGATTACATGAGGGAGAAAATAATTCCCTTTTCAATTTGGTTCCAAGCCTGCTGATTGCAGCATGAGGATTGTCTCACTTTGGTACAAAGATGTATTTAACAACCCCTGACTTTTGCTAATCTCTCTTTTTATAAAAGAGAGGTAGGCCTTAGTCTCAGAGCTTTCTCTAAGCATTGCATTTGGCAGGAAGTTAATCATATCGTGGCAGTTTCATTGCATTTATTTTAAATCACTTTGTATTGACAGATGGTCTTCTTTTCTATGTACTGTTGTGTTCTTTGGCTATTCTCTTCACCTCCTTTCATCCCATCCCCCCACCTCCCCTTCAGGGGGAGAATTAAGCCTATCATTTTTTTCATTTTTGTTTGTCTTTACAGGAGGCAAAACCACTTTTAGGTTTTAATAAAACATTTAGTTGTTTGTTAAGCACCAACTATATGCAAACTGTTAGATAAAAAAAAAAGAAAAAGATAACACACATAAATGGGAGTCACCAGAGACTACATTTAACTTCAGATTCTGCTCTCCCAGACATGGAATCTTAAACCAGCCAATCAATAATCATGGGATTAGCACTATTTAGATAATGTGCCTGGTAGACCCCAGTATCCCCTAAAGAAAAGTGACCTTGGAATAGACGACCCACTTTGTACTTAGTATAACTTCCTTGTTCCTGCTTTTTTCTGCCCATAAAAGTCTTAAATTCTGAACAGCTCCTCAGAACTCCTTTCTGTCTCCTAGATTGGATGTTTCCCAATTCAAATAGAATTTTGCTCAAATAAACTCCTAATAATTTTAATATGCCTCAGTTTATCTCCTAACAAAACATTTTTTTAAAAGGTGCTTTCAGTCTCATAGTGATGGGAGGTCTGTACAAATAAGAATGCATCTCCAAATGCACTACTTATCTGTGTGATATGTTCAAGGCATAAAATATAGAATATATCTGCTTAAGGAGATTTCAAAGGGGCAAAGTTAAGGAAGAATTATGGGGTCTTTTTAGGAGTATATCTAAATTGAGACTTAAAAATGTCCACACATTTATCATCTGGGCATGGGAGAGAATAACTTTTGCAGGTAAAGGAAAGTGCAAGGAAAAGTTGCAAAAGCATAGCTCAGTAAGGTATTACTATAGCAATGCTGATGTATAAGAGATAGAACAAAAAATAGTTTTGATAAATGCCAAATCAGGAAATATTTTACATTACATGCTCAGGATTTGAGATATTTATTTAGAAAAGTGGCAATCTACTGGATGTTTCAAAGCAGCAAGCAACATGATTAGATCTGGGTTTCTAGGTAACTGGTGATTGTGAGGAATCTCTAGTCAAAAGTGTTGGCTCCTGGGGTTTGCAAGTTTTTATTTTTAAATCTTTATGCAAAGCAACCTTCTGTACCTCCAGGGCTTCCATTTGTCTTGACAAAGCACAAATTCACATATTTAATAAGTTAGTTGATTGGGAACCCTAAGTATTCACATTTGTTACTCATGGTGTAACAAGTATATGCTCTGCACTATAATCCTATATAATAAAAAGCTAATATGCAAATTGTCCTCTTGACTGGGAGTTCAACCAGGGGGTGGGGCTGGCCAACCACCTGCGGCCCCTACCCCCAGCCACCCCCCAAACCCAATCAAGGGTGGGCCTGGCTGGCCAACCACCCGGCCCCTCCCCCTGGCCAGCCCCACCCCTGATCAGCCCCCTCCACCCAGATCGGGGCAGGCCAGCCGGACCCCACCCATGCATAAATTCGTGCACAGGGCCTCTAGTTTGAAAATAAAATATTTTATTTTGAATTTTTATTTTAGAAATTAGCAATAAAACCCAACAAAGTGGGTTTGGCTGCCTATGGCAGTAAAAGCCAAACTTGAAAGACAGGTACTGATGCAAAAGGAAAGAGATTTTTTCAGGTGCAAACTTGGAAGAATGTTGGACTCCAGTCCCAAAGACTATCTCCCCTTCCTGCTCAAACCCATGGTTCTTATAGGGTTAGGGAGAAGAGGGCTTTCTTTCTCTATCCGATCACTCTGCTAGCTTTTGACCTGCTCAATACCTATCCATTCGTCTTTCTAGCCTTTGTTCATGCTCAGTGTAAGAATCTCCCCCTGCATCATCTTGACCAATGGGGATGACTCCCTGACACTCTCCGACTGTCTACAATAACAGTAACTTAAGACTTTTCATTCTGATATAATCTCTGCATTTCTAGCGTTTTTAGTCAGTCCTTCCAAAAGTCTTCTTTGACTTATCAAGGGCTCCTTATCATGTACTTCCTTTACTTTTTCCATATTTATAAATACTTTCTATCTCAACTACCTTTTCAATTTAGATTAGGTTCCATAGGCCATTTTGTTAAACACTACCAAGCTATGTGCTTCTTCTTAAGTTCATACTCTTTCCATCTGAATTTTCATGTGGAAACCCCAAATCCTGGATTGTACACTGGGCTGGCTATAAATTAATAGGCAGAAACTACTTGGATAATTGATGCTATTGAACGGCAATCTCTTTATTTCCATAATTAACAATTTATCACATTTTCCCAGAGGCCATTTCAAAAATCTTACTCTTTTCTGAATCTCTAGATTCTCTAATCAATTCACAAAAACAAATAATATTATAACATCTGTACTACATTAACCAAACATTTAACCATCAGTTTTCTTTCTTTACCCTTTGATACAATAGAAAGGAAATCCAATTTCCTGTAAAAGTCCATCCCTCCACTTGACCTCTGGAACCCATACCATACCTTTCTTAGGTACTTTAGCTAGTGGCTTGTCTTTTTTTCTTCTTCAACACTACCTCTTCTCTGCTTGATCTTGCTCACTAGCATTTTAAGATGCCTACATTCTTTTCATCTTTAAAAAACAAAAAGTAAACAAAGGTACCAAACAAAAAGCTCTATTTTAACCCCTGATCTACTCCACCAATTCCTCCTACCTTTTTCTCCCCTTTAGCACTAAATCTGATCATTGTGTCCTTGATTGCTGATAACACTTACCTGCATTCTTACCTTGCTTGTAGTCTGGCCACTGTTCTACCATACCACTGATGATGATCTCACTAATGCTAAATCCAAGAGACATTTTTCACCCTTCACTGTTCTTGATGTCTCAATGGTATTTGAGCCTCTTGCCCTCTCTCACCTTTTTAGGACACATTTTACCAATGATGTTAATAACATATACTCTTAAACATTTTCAGTCTCTATTTTTTTGTGCTTTATTGGTGGACATTCATCCTCTGCATTTTCATAAAATGTAAGTATAACTCAGTGGATTTTGATTGTTTATTTGCTTTTCCTTTCCATCTTATACTATCTGGATAAGGTCTTGCATTCCAGTGGCTAAATATACTATCTAAAAACTGCCCACTCTCAAATTGTTACCTTGAAATGCTTTACTTACCTGTGTTTTTATTTTTATTTTTTAAAAATATATTTTATTGATTTTTTACAGAGAAGAAAGGAGAGAGATAGAGAGTTAGAAACATCGATGAGAAAGAAACATCGAATCAGCTGCCTCTTGCACACTCCCTATGGGTAAATCAAGGTAAATAAATGCCCTTGACCGGAATCAAACCTGGGACCCTTCAGTCCGAAGGCTGCCGCTCTATTCACTGAGCCAAACCGGTTAGGGCTTAACTGTGTTTTTAAACATCCAAACTGTGCTCATCAGGACCTCTCTCAAATCATGCTCTACCTTTATATTTCTACTCCAATGAATCGTGTACAGCATAGCCTAATGATCAAGCCAGAAACCTGAAAATGTTTCTTTCTGTTTGTGTTTTCCTCCTTTACCCACAGCAGTCAATTCCTATATAAACCAACTCTGAAAACTTAAACAGCTGTTTGCTCCTCATTATTCCTACTGCCACCACCTAAATTCAACACATCATTATTTTTGTATTTCTAAAAAAATAGTCTCAAAAATTGTCTCTCTATCCACCAGCCTACTGTACATATACACCGTTTCCAAATAAACTACACAGATGCTTCCAAGATAAAAATTAATGTTTCTTAACTCTCTATTTCATTTATTGTGATTTTCTGGCACTCAAAATTTCTTTCAGTTCTTATATTGTTTCCTTTACTGGGTACATGTCTTTTTCTCCTCTCTTTCCACCACCTTCTTTATTAATTTTATTGGATAATTATGAGTAGTCCTTTATACTGAGCATAGATAGGGCTTTCATGCCCACTTTCTCTCTACTTGCTCATGACTTTGCATGAGCTACTATAACACCCTGCATTTAATCTCATTACAATTATACTGCCTTGTAATTAAGTAAGTGAAATTTGTGTTATTCACTAAAGCCCAATGAGAACAGAAATTATACCTAGCGTTTGTCTACCTCAGCTACATGTTTGTCCCTAGTGACTGTTAATACATGCCTGGCAGAACCTCATAAATACTTGTTAGTTTTATGTAAATACTTAAAAGAGTATATAGTTAGAATAGTGTAATTAGGTTCTAGTTCTTTAGTTACATTTTTTAAAGAAAATAAAAGTGAGCTTTGGTACATGATGTTTCACTAGGCCATCACTGGGAGGCTAACAGAAGGGGGGAAAAATTACATTGAAGCATGTGCTTGAAAGAACAATCTTTGATAGATAGAAGGAAGATAGCCAAATGAGAACTAAAATCATTTAAAGAGAAGAGAGTTAGCCATATGTTCAAGATCATGACATTAAATGCATGCTTTTGGAAGATAATATGCTTTTTAGGGGCCCGTTTTTGACCCCTACATGGCATTTTATTCTCATAGATTGCATATTATTTATCTTGTACTCTTTCAGCTCAATATAACAACTCCCAAAGTAGAGCAGGATGGACAAAACAGATTAAAAGGTTTGAATACTTAATATTAACCTTTTGAAGTATGATGTCTTTTTCTTTTTAATCTCTATTTGATGAATGAGCAAAGTGAGCTTCAAAAAGATTGAAGCACAGACACAAGGTCATATATTGAGTAGCAAAAAACTTCTGATTCAAGTCCAAATGCACATTTTATTACCACCAGCCTTGAATATCAACTTTTCAAAAGCAAGCATTATGTTATTGCTTTCATACTCTACAATTAAATTTTATGTTGAAGCAGAGACATTTAAAACCATGTGAACCCATTATATATTCATTTATTCTTAGCTGCTTCATTCTAAACATTTGTTTTGTTTAGTTAGAATTAAAGTGAATAGGTTTTCTTTTTCTTTCAAAACTAGCTTAATTAAGTCCAAACTATAAAGATAGTTATTAGAATATTTAATATGATTATCTCCAAATATATTAATGAAGAACTACCAATATATTAGAATGTAAAAGTAAAACTTAAAAAAATGTCTAATCTGGATGAAAAGATCTTGAAGACTCTAATTGACCAAGATGTATAATAAATATGGCATTGCATGCCAACAGAAAATCTTTCTGCTTTATATCAAAATTACAGTTAAATCAAACATTTAAAATAGAAAAATTAGAAGCCCTAACAGTATAAGAAAACACATGAAGTTATGTACTTATATAAATATAGACTTGTATATGTTTTGTGTGTGATATATTTATTATATGAAGAATTCCTTCTCTCAGAAACCACACATAGAAGCATAAAATAAAATTTCTCCAAAGCAAGAATCACTGACTATAAATAAAACTGAAATTAAAGTGAAAACACTGCAATGGGAGTCAGGGGAGCTTGTAAAACTTACCAGAGATAAATGGCTGTGATATTATAAAAAGAACAACCCACTTAAAGATATGGAAAAAGGTATAAACCTACAGGTCATAGAAAAGTAAATTTCAGTGGATCTTAGAAAGATGCAGAACATAACTTATAATTAGATAAGTTTAAATTAAATGTATAAGATTTTATCTTTTCACTGTCAGAATGAAGATTGAGATTGATAATATTTATTATGTGTAAGTGTTTAGAAGCAGATATTCTCCTATTTTATAAAAAGTGAGAATGTGAATTGTTTGGCTTCCCAAAAATAATATTTAGGCATTTTCTATCAAATTTTAAATGAACATAATTTTGTAGCAGTATATATATATTTTTACAGCAATGATTTTAACCAGTATGCCACAGAATTTTTAAAAACATGTAACACCTGACAATTTAGTTAGGGGCAGTGACCTCTTTTTCCTTAGATTATTAAAAAAAAAAAAAAGATAACAGCCAACACAACAATAGCTGTCCGGTGTAAATGCCCCATCTTGAACCATAAATATATAGGTCATATAATAGAGTTGCATCTTATTGGTAACATTGCACAATGAGGTGCATTGACTGGATAATTCTTGATACTAGAAATCCTTATATGCAAGCATAAGCACCTGGCTTTTAAAAAACTCTCTTTGGAGTTAAAAGTGTAGGTAATAACTATTATTATTTTTTGTAAAAAAATAAAAATTGAATATATTTTTTTGTCAAATTGGCAAAAGGTATAATGTATTTCTTGGTATGCTGCATAATTTTAGCAATTAGTTTATGTGTGCCAGGAGATGAAAAAGGTTGGAAATTGCTGCTTTACAGGAATGTATCCTATAGCTATTAAAAACTTGCACAAAGTATTTTGTATTAAAGAATATTCAACATGGTACTCTTTGTAATGACAGATGATTGAATTTACTATCAACATGAACGTATTATTAAATAAGGAAGCATTAGATAAAATATAGTACTTTTATCCTACATAATAAAATGGTAATATGTAAATTACCATCACTCCGCTACGCCCACGATTGGGCCAGCAGGAGGCGCAGGGGGCGGGACTCAGGGTGGCCGGGGTAGCTGATTGGGCCAGCAGGACGCTGAGCTCGCTGGTGCCGCGAGCTCAGCGTCTGTGCCATGGCTGCGCCGGAGGCTTTCGGAAGGCCTGGTGCACCAGCGGATAGACAGCCAGCTCCCCCGCGATCAAAAGCCAAAGCGGGGGAGCTGGCTGTCTGCTCCGGCACAAGGCCTTTCGAAAGCCTCCGCCGCGCCGGAGGCTTTCGGAAGGCCTGGTGCACCAGTGGACAGCCAGCCAGCTGGTGCACCAGGTGCATGATTAAATCATGCACTGGGCCTCTAGTATGATTATAACCATGAAGCTCCTTAAAAGAATGAGCCTCCCCTCCTCTTTTTTCTTCCATATCTATATGGAAAGCATATAAAATACATTAAGTGAAAAAAAGCCAAATACAAAACAAGGTGCGTGTATGTTTCAGAATGACTATGTAAATATATTTATAGATATTGTCCTATGCATGGGATACCTCTGGAAGGGTACTGAACCCTGGGCAGGAGCATTACCATCCCAGCCCTGAGCAATCGGGCCCTATCTCAGCTCTGCTTCGGTGCTTGGGGCTTGCTGCCCTGTGGGTCCCAAGAAGAAATCAAGAACCACGTGGGCTCTGTAAGGTACTTTACTTCGATTTGAGATATGCTCCAAGTCTCTACCTTGTGTGTGGCCTCCCAGATGCTCCGAAGATCTGTGGGACTTGCTGCAGGTGCTTCTCCGTGCTCATTATCCCCAGGTCCCCCAAGGTGAGCTGACAAGCAGAACTGCCCTGGGGTCCATGAGTAAGGTGACCAGACATCCTGCTTTTGGCGGGACAGTCCCGATTTTTACCGCGTCCCGCGGCGTTTTAAAAAAGTCCCAATGTTTGGAAAGAATGCACGACAAGCTAGGGAACAGCGGGAGAACGGGAAGGGAATATACGGTTTCCGGCGGCCATGTGGCTATTTAGCCAGGATATGAGTTTTATATTATTTTTGTTAATTTTATAATGTTAAACTTTAATAATAACAAATAATTGTTGAGAACTGATTATCGAGAACTGCTTATCCAAGTTCGCATTGTTGATCAGTTGTTAGAATTCGACCACCATTGTTTGGACTTCATGAACAATGGCATTTTTTGGGATTGGCAACGACGAAAACATTTTGTAACTGTCTCTCAGACGATACACATCGCACTGCGTGCTAGTAAGCTAGTTAAACAAGTGATGTCATTACAAATCAGCTATTCAGATAATTTAGGTAAGTAATTTATTTATTTATTTCATAAATACATACATTTTCTTGAATTTAGCAGACAGTACTCGTATTATTTATATTTTATAGTGGCGGCAAAAAGTCTAGCGCCGGCCTTGAAAGTGACACTTACGACTTACGTTATGGCAAATTCATGACCTTTTAAACAACGACAGCAAGCTACTAAAAAAAAATCACTCAAATGAGAAATATGCCAAAGAATAAAATAATACTATACATAATTTTTTATTTTTTATATTTGTAAATTGTACTTATGTTGAAATTTAAAAAAATATATTACAATACTATTTTTGCGTTCTATGAAAATTTTTGTTGCTCCATATAGACCAAATTTTTAATCAAGAACCTCCTCCCCCCCCTCCCCCCGTCCCGGTTCAATGGTGTCCCGTTTTACCAATGTTAAAATCTGGTCACCTTATTCATGAGGCCTTTTTCCCCCTCAGATCACTTGAGACTGGGAGGCCAGAATGGTGCTGATCTGCTAGGTCTGGTGACGCTCCTGTAGGATGCAGGAGTTCTGGGCCCTGGGATATCGCCAACTGTCAGCCCTCAGACCTGAGCACCGAGTGGGCTTCTGCACAGGCTTTCACTTTTCCCAGTTCCCACCGGGAGCTGACAGTTCCCAGGAGGTGGGGGTGGCTTCCTAGGAAGTGGCAGGTGTTCATTACCTCCTCTATCTCTTCCGAAGGCACCCAGAGCGGCCATCCTTCTTCTACAAACTCCACCTTGATGGTGTCTGCCTATGGGCTCTGAGACCTGGAAATTATAATGCTGCAGAATTTTAGTAAATTAGTTTATGTGCTCCATGAGATGGCTAACAAGCTCTTGGGTTCACGTCCTTGCCAGCCACCAATAAATATGGTGATATTTCATTCTCCTGAATGATTGATCTCAAGCTGTGTCTGAAGAGGGACGCACACTCCTTAGGCTTGTAGAGGCCACTCTACCTGCCCCATTCACTGGGCTCTTGCCTAGCCACCCACTGATGCTCTGTGGGGACATGGGTAGTGTCACATACAGCCTCTGGAGAAGTTAAAGAGAAGCTATGTTCTTTTCTATTTATGATACAAACTTCGGAATGGCACATTTAGCATGGCTAGAAAATGAAAGGATTTTCCCTTCACATTTTTCTGAATACTCCGGGTGAGGCTTACCCCCGTGGACATCATCAAGGAGCACAGTAACAACCTTTGATAAAGGAAATAGAAGGATTCACAGGTGGCATGATTGCAGAGCGTGAGTAATGATTTAACCAGAATTAAATAAATGATAAGTGGGAACTGAAGATGGAAGTTCTATAAAGAAACAGGCTCGAAAGAGCCACGCAATGCCAGTCATAATGTGGCTACATTATTCTCTAAGTAGGTCAGATGGAATTAGTCAAGAGTGACCCTTTGATAATAGAGAACACCAAGAGACAGTTCCTGGACCTGAACAGGAAGAGATGGTGCCTAGAATGAATCTTTAAATGCACTGATTGGACAAAAATCAAACACCTAAGATTTTTTTTACTCATTATTCTAAATTTCCACCATTAAGTCACTATTATCACATATAGACCTAATTTAAAACATATATATTTCTGAAACATGTTCAATAAAACATATTTCCCTGGGGACCCTCATATCTTAGAGATGGCCCTGCGCAGGGCAACAGGACAGATGGGTAGAGTAAACATGGCAAACTGACTTTTAACTCTACATCTTTTATAAATTTTGTTTGTTTCTCATGTACATGTATTTCCTACTAATAAAGTAAATACATATTTATATGAATAAGTACATTGGAAAATAGTTTGGATATCTATACTAATAAAAGAGTAATATGCTAATTAGACCAGGAGACCTTCCAGACAAAGCCGAGGGCTTAGCCAGCCTGCAAACTGCCCCCAATCGGCCCTCAGCCCCTCGCCCAGGCCAACCACATGCCCCTGTGGGGACTCTCACCCCAAAGCGGGTGTGGCCAACCGGCAAACAGCCATCAGCCCCTCGCCCAGGGGACCATGCCCCCCAGCAGAAACCTCCACCCTGATGGGGATGTGGCCAGCCTGTAAACCACCCCAGGCCCCTCGCCCAGGCTGTCCCTGCCACACAAGGGGACCCCCACCCTGATCTGGAACCCCCTTCAGGGCAGACCAGCCGGCCCCCACCCATGCACCAGGCCTCAATCTATACTAATAAAAGGGTAATACGCTAATTAGACTGGGAGACCTTCCGGACGTCCTTCTGGACAAAGCCATAGTGGCGGGACTGAGGCAGATAGGCCTGGAGATGCTGACTGTCATAGAAACCGACCAATCAGAACCAAATCTGGGTGAACTGCAAGGAGCCAATGTCTGTGGCTGCCTAGGGGCCAGTCAGCTTTTGATGCTGACTGGCATGGAAACTGACCAATCAGAACCTAATCTGGGTGAACTTCGAAGGCAGAACCTAAGGTGAGAGCTGAGGAGGAGTTTTAAGGGCAACAGCTGTTTGGTGTAAGGTGTAAGAAAGCAGTTCAATTTTCTAATGACCAGTTTGGTAGTATAGCGCATATGGCTGGCTATCAGTCCCGATATAGGGATTATGTATTTTTGTCTGCCAAGAGCATCTCCTCCTGCGGAAAAAGGATTTTCCCCTCCCCATTTAAGCAATCCTATCCTATATAATCTATCTATACTAATAAAAGGGTAATATACTAATTAGATGTCCAACTTCCTTCCAGACAAAGCCATGGTGGTGGGGGCTGAAGCAGAGGCAGTTAGGGGCAATCAGGCCGGCAGGGGAGGGCAGTTGGGGGTGAGATCAGGCCAACAGGGGAGAGCAGTTGGGGATGAGATCACGCCAGCAGGGGAGGGCAATTAGGGGTGATCAGGTAGGCAGAGGCAGTTAGGGGTGATCAGGCAGGCAGGCAGAGAAGTTAGGGGTGTTCAGGCAGGCAGGCAGGCAGGTAAGCAGTTAGGAGCCAGCGGTCCCAGATTGTGAGAGAGATGTCCCTGATTGGAGAGGGTGCAGGCTGGGCTAAGGGACACCCCCGCCCCTCCCCGTGCATGAATTTCATGCACCGGGCCACTAGTTAATTATAAAAGAGACATTTATGTTAAATCTCAAATATATAAACCTTACAGATCAAATAAAAAAACTCAAAAAGTGTAAATGTGTCCTGGCAGGGTGGCTCAGTTGGTTGGAGCATTATGCCTACACCAAAAGGTTGCAAGTTCCATCCCTAGTCAGGGCATGTAAAGGAGGCAACTAATAAATGTTGCTCTCTCACGTCAATGTTTCTCTTTCTCTCTCTCTCTCTTCCCTTACTGCTCTCTAAAAATCAATAAAAACACATCCTCAGATCACTATTTAAAAAATGTAAATGTAATGCAATTATTTGGCCCTTCGTTTATGTTTCCTCTGGTCTTCCTGCTAAAAGATGTGACACATTCATGAAATTATCAACAGATTAGCAATAACAATTTCAGCTGCACCTGTTCATAAAGAGTAACTATTTCTAACACACCTTTATTATTATTTTTTTTTATCTTAAGAGACTCTTTTTAAAAAGAACATATAGTTGTTCTTCCCTTTGATCTTTAGGATTTTCTAAAGCAAATTATCTTCTGAAAATATTTATCTGTTTCTTCTTCAGCATGTCTTTTCCAACTTTTAGCTTTTTTCTTTAAATTTAGGTATATTTCTCAGTAAGCCTTAACCAATCAACTACTTTTACCTCCTGGTAGCTAATTTGGCATGGCGTGGCAAAGTAATTTTATTGTTCTTTAAGGAGCAAAGTATTTTAAAATTATTTTGAAATAATTTTATCTGATCATATGTTATAAATAAAACAATAGGTAGATTTATTCATAGTAATAATTTACATTTCAAGTAATTTTTGTCAAGTTGACAAGTGAGAATATAGTAATTAAAATCATTTCTATTCTAATAGAACTTGATAGTCAAAGGCACCATAAAGATCAACTAAATTAATATAAATTATTCAAATAATGTTTTTCAGTTTAAAAATATAACATAATCAGCATTGAATTATTCTTAGCTTTAAAAAATAATTTCAAGAATTTTATAATATTTTTTCTGAAGAAAAAAATATATATTTTTTTAATTTTGGAAATGTGATCTATTCAAGCAGTCTTTAGTCACCATAGAGAAGATGAAATCAATAATGGAGCTAGTTAATTGTACAAAACAGTTCCTTGAAGGAAATTTATTTCTGTCACAACTAGGGAACAGATGCACTGCACTGCACATTCTGAGCATTGATAGTTCTATTGGTGCCATAATTAACCAATATTTTAATCTTCTTTGATGAGAGATAGGGAAGGTAAAGCCTGCAGCCTTGTTAATAGAGATCAATGTTCTTTAAAAAAGTGAGAATTAATAGATATATTCTGTAGCACTTCCCTCATCTCTGAAAATATTAAGACTAACAACGTGTT
The DNA here is from genome assembly GCF_951640355.1 of Cnephaeus nilssonii. Classification (NCBI taxonomy): domain Eukaryota; kingdom Metazoa; phylum Chordata; class Mammalia; order Chiroptera; family Vespertilionidae; genus Cnephaeus; species Cnephaeus nilssonii. Next base: position 26,174,705 of record NC_137074.1, on the reverse strand, counting down.
AAAATACAATGCCAAACAGTAAAGTCTTAGAGAAAAGCATATAAAAATTAAATAAGAATACTGAAGAAATAACTCAAACTAGAATTTACAGAAACTATTCATAGATATTTCTTTGAAATAAGATAAGCATAACTCTTAGTTTACTACATATTTACCAGCTCAAATATAATAATAGTCAAATGTGTTTTGACCACCCATAATGGTGCAGATAAAGCACTGGCAAGGATTAAATACATATTTTCATGTATTCCCAGCTTTTGCAATGCTGAGAACATGCTCAGAATTCCCTTGAGTTAAATTTTAGACTTCAATGCATCAGACCCATTTCAATAGACGGCAGCTATATTGTAAACTTTCTATGCTTTCACTAACTTGATAGTTACCTTGACCACTAGCTCTACTAAAATCTATTATTTTCTCACGCACTCATTCCCAATCCCATTGCTACATGGAAATAAGCACCAAATCCCTTTTCTCAAATCCTCCCACTTCTTCCTGTCTCCATAACTAATACTCAGGTTCAGGCCTCCACAGCGTCTCAGACTTTGTAATATTTGTTGTGTCAACCTCTTAATCTAGGTCCTATAGTCCAATCTAATAACATCCAATCGATTTTCTGCACTTCAGTTAGGCTACTCTTTCTAAAATACGAATGTGATGAAGTCACCACTGCTTAAAACCCATCTGTACCTATGCTTTGGAATTACTTCTAAAGCATCTTACAATGGCCCAAGAATTTCTGTATAACCGGATCCCAACTGATGCATAGAGCTGCTTCCCCTCCTTGTACATGGTTATGCTCCTCTCATAGCAAAATGCTCTTAATTTTTCAAGTGCACAGTGTCCAGTGACCATATTTCTTCTTTCCCTAAGCTATTACACTTACTTTTTCCTCTGTCATCTCACATTCTCCCCTTGCCCACTCTTTATTTGGCTGGTCATGACTCATTCAGTTCTCACTTTTTCGAGCCCTTGAGCACTTTAGAACTCTTCTCTTACATGCTCCAGTCTGATCTCAGTTGTAATCCTTTCCTAGCACTTGTTCCAAAGAACTGTATACTAAGATTTGCGTTCACTGGGCTTGGGGACCCTGTGTGTCCTCTTGGTTATTTGTTTTGCTTTGTTTCTGTTCTTGATGTATTCACTGGACCAAGCTCAGAATGTTGTATTCAGTCGGGACTGAATGCATATTTATTGAATCAATCCTGAGTAATGGCAGGCTCTTTAACCATAAAGCACGTGTAAGGAAGGAGGGTGACATAATCATCAATTCACACTGCATTGTTGTCTGAATGAGTCCATACATTTTTCTCCTCAAGACTTCTAAAAATATTTCTCTCTTAAATGCACAGAAGGATGTATCTAAATAAACAACTCTGCCCCTAAACGATTGGCAAATGCTGTAAGGGAAGTCTAGGGTCAGCAGAAGATTAACTGACCTCATTTCCATTTTGTCTAATTCAGATAGTACAAATGGTATTCAAAAGGTATCATTCACACTGGCCGGTTTTCTCATTGGTTAGGGTGTTGGCCTGAAGACCAAAGGGTCATGGGTTCAATCCCTAGTTCTGGTCAGGGTGGCAACCAATCTTTCTCTCTCTCTCTCTCTCTCTCTCTCTCTCTCTCTCTCTCTCTGCCCTCTTCTCCCTCCTTTCCACTCTGTCTGAAAATCAGTGGAAAAAATCTTTGGGTGAGAATTAAAAAAAAAAAAGGTATTATTTATACTTTCAATTCAAGAGCCCTCTAATTTGTGTAATGCTTGTCAGAGGAAACAGTGATTTAAAAAAGGCACTTTCAGTAAACACTCTTTCATCAAACATTGTTAAAGAAAAGTATTTTTTAAATGTATTTTGCTTTATTTTAAGTAGATCTGTGGCTAAATGGGTTGACAGTTAATACATACATAAAGATATTTTAATTTTCTTCAAATAAGAAACATTTCTTAAATTTTGATTTTTGATTTTTGAGACTATTTGACAATTCCTTTGTTATTCTTGGTAAATTCCTCAGTCATATTTCCAAAATAAATCACTCTCATCAAGGTTTCACCCACTTATAGGCTCTCATTTTTAGTGCAAAAAAAATTACTCCTACTTCAGGTAAAAACTGAGCCTGTAAAGTTTGAATGATTCAGCATTCCATTTACCTTATTTCAAATAAAAATTTATAAAAATCAATCCTTGTCTTTTAGTCGCAGGGAAGAAGAGGTTACTTGTCTTAATGAAATACAGTTCCTTTGGATGGATCTCAATTTTTTTTTCCCAGTGCATTCCCTGTCAATAGTCATGTAACTTGTCTATATTGTCAGCTTACTTTCTCTACCGGTCCTTTGCCTGCACTTATATATACCAGGCTTTTAGCTTGCTTTTCTGTCCTCTTTATGTTCTCATCTGGACATTGCTGTTCTTTACCAAGCTCATCAGGTTGTTGACAGAATTCAGTTCCTTGCTGCTGTTGGTCAAGGCTATTAGAGGGTACCCACAGTTCTTGTCATTAGCTCCCTTCTATCTTAGTGTCAGAAATGGAAAATCCGTCTTGTGTTGAGTTTCACACAATACTTTGTCTCTCCAGAAAGAGCCCAGCCTCTCTAAGGCCTCATCTAATTAGAATAGTTCCACTGAGAATATTCTCCCTATCTTAAAAGTCAACTAAGTTGGGATCTTAATACCTTAATTACATATGACAAATCCTTCACAAAAGCACATTATATTTGACTAGAGGACTGGTGCATGAAAATTCATGCACTGGAGAGGGGGTCCCTCAGCCCGGCCTTCCCCCTCGCACAGTCTGGGAGCCCTCAGGGGCGTGAGGCCACCCAGTGATCAGGGGAAGGCCACGCTGCACCACACTTCTGCTGCTGCCACTGCTGGCAGTGCAAGCCTTGGCCGGCCCTGGTTACCTGAGCCTTGGGCCAGCCCTGGGAAGCTGGGCAGCCAACATCTGAGTCTTGCCTGTGCCTCAGGTCAGCCCTGGCCAGCTGGGGGGCTGAGGGGACTGGGGGACTCCAGAGGCAGGCGCGGAGTGGCCGGGCCCACCTGGAGGCGGGCCCAGTCTTGCCACGCTCCTGCCACCCAGGCAGGACTGAGGGGACTGGGTGCTGCCATCTTGTGGCTGTGGACGCCACCATCTTTGAGGGTGGGGCAGTCAATTAGCATATTCCCTCCTTATTGGCTGTGGGTGCTGCCATCTTTGCGACAGTGTGAGGGTCAATTAGCATATTCCCTCTTTATTAGATAATATTGAGTAACTGGGAGAATGTGGGTATATTCCACTAATAGGAAGTTTGGGGGATATTTTAGGATTTCTCACCTTCCATACTCATTTGTTTTACATTTACCCTATTTTGTGCTTACTTAGCTATTTGTTTTATCTTTTTTATCATACAGTCCTCGGATTCCTGCCTGGTGTTTTGAACTTATCTTTCTGCCTTCCCTCAGCAGTAGGAATAATATATTTCTTTTTTAACAAAAACTAGTAGGCTGCAAAGTGTTTATTTAATCTAGTTCCATTGTGGCTTATTTTTTGCCTAAATTTTAAAAGGTTTGTGCACATATTCTGATAGACAACAAGAGGTTTATATGTTTTTACCTTTTATTCTGTCTCCAAAAGCATTTTGGAATAAAATAGAAATAATATATTATTTTGCTTTTAAAATACTACTTTAAACTATTGTTTCCACTTAAAATAGCCTTTTATCTAATAATTAAAAAAAATAAAATAGTATGCTAATATTGGTAATTAAATGCTCTAAATGATGTATAATTGAATCTTACAGTTTTAGAAATTGGATTTATCATTATTAAGCTCATATCAGTATTAACGCAGAACATTTTAGATGACTGATATAGCATTGTGTTTGCTAAGGGATTAAGGCTTGCATACTACTGTAAACATTTTTATCAATGACTCTTTAATGCTACAAGTAACTGTCTTATATGTGTAAAAATACTAGAGAGATATCACAAAAAATAAATAGAAATATATATTTTAATGACCTCTGTGTCTAGGGAGGCTGGTCTTTTTGATATAAGATTGGCCTTATCCTGCTGAGAGAGACATAGAAGATCTTTCTTCAGGTTCAATGGTGGTTCAGTGGCCTGCTGTGATTTACCCCAAGTCAATAGTTGTCAGCAGGTCTGTTGACTATCATTTGAGATAATAAATCTTGATCTTCACCATAGTAGAAGTCAATATCCACTTAAGTTAAGAAAATCACAGTGTTTACTTTTATTGTATAACAGGAATTGGCTCGACTTGGCTCGACCTAATCAAGTAATCTATTTCCTATGGTGAAACCCATTCTGACTTGTCTTGATTGGGTGAAAAGAATGCTATGGGCAGTCACTAAAATGTCAAGTTGCTGTGACTTACCTCTCAAATACTGTTTCCAATTTAGATGTAGAGATTCTTTCAATATATGTTATAAATTCAGATTGACTGGCTTTACTATTGTCTATCACTTGTATGAAACATAGTATTTATTTATTTGATAGCATTTAATTTACCTTTAAAAATATAATTATACTTAGACATAGCTTTGAAATATTTCACATTCTATTAGCTATTTAGTTATGAGCATGGTATTTAAAGTCTAATCTTTCTGAGAATCAATTTTCTCATCTGAAACTTGTTAGTAATAATTATACTGTTACTGTGGAATTAAATGTTATATTATTTCTAATTACTTTTAGGCAAAGAATTATATAAGAGGTATGTCATAAAAATAGGTATGTGTTTGTTTAATGTGGCTTAAATCCATAAAAGAATACTTCTGTCTCAACTCTATCTATGCACATTTGCTTAGTGTGTATAGAGTTGAGACAGAAGTATCATTTACTGACATTCCATATAGACAAATAAAAAGGATCTTGTATCAAAGAATTCAGTGGTAACCCATTATCTCATTAATCCTTAATTCCAAACCAATCAAGTAGTAATTTATTTTTTTAATTTAAATGATCTCATTGTGAATGTAAGAAACATCCAAACCAATAGAATATTTTTATGAGTTTATTTGAGCAAAACTACTAACAGTTGCTGAGAATCAAAATCTCAATGGATTGAGAGAATGCTCCAGAGAATGGCAGTTTTGCACCTTATTTTATACATTACAATGAAAGGAGATGTAAGGATGTTATAGAAAATCCATTGGTGGTAGATTAGGAAGATGAGGAAAAAGCAAATTGGGGAAATCTCTGACATTATATAAAAAGTAAAATGAAGAGACAAATAGGTCTTTTACATTGGTGGGTACAGAACAGTCAGCATTCAGAGCACACGGAGATGGTATGCAGAACAAGGTAACCATGAGGGGTTCTGTGGTCTCTGTTCTGGTGGGAGCTTGTGCCCTGAGAGGTCTGGAAAAAGGGTATTATTCTGACATTCCAAAGGTATGTTATCATACATGCTTAGATAAATTCAATAGAGAACCATCTAAATTTAGGAAGGAATGTTCTATTACCAAGATCACAGAATATCTGGAAGACTACTATCTCAGACCAATCCAAAGGCTAATAATACAGGATTGGCTTTTCTCAAGAATTGTGCCTTTTATGATAAAAACTCTCAACTTTCCTCTTTTCAATACCAGTAACCAGTTTTTAAATGTGCTTTGCATTTTAACACTCCTCTGACCCCTGGAGGTGTGGGGGCACAAAATATAAAACTTTCCTCCCACCTAAATTCTTCTAGCTGGGCTAATAATTATATTAACAAGAGACAGATTAATAGGAGAAAATGTCCAAAGTTTATTTTAAGCAATTTACATGGAGATGAAAAAGCATATGTGTGGTAAACAAGTGCTTGCTGGGCCGTCTTTCACAATGGGACACAGGTAAGACACTGAATAAAATGGGCCTTGCTAAGTTCCTCTCTGTCTATCACGCACTAATTTATATTAAACTATAGTTATCTGTGATAATACAGTATCTCCCTTCTTGGAACAGGTCCACTATATAAATTGCTTAGGCAGCTAGTGGGGAGGTAAAAGATGGTTTTTTTTGTTGTTGTTGTTGTTCTCTTTGTCTTTAAAATAAAATCAGCTTAAAATCCGTATCTCAAAAGGCATATTTTGGGACTGCAAACTCTGCTTCCCTTCACAGTAAAGTAGCCGAGTCAGGAGAAATCCCTGTGTGAAACAAAGACAATGGGGAATGGTAGGGTCAAAGGGTTTCCTAGAGGGGACACTAAAAACCAAAAGAAGAAAGGCATATGCTTCCTAAGAAGCAGTTGTGGGTTTCCATTCAATTAAACATAGCCAATAGGTTTGAAAATTATACCTTAAATTAGTTGAATACGTCTATTTTTCTCCAGCTGGTACATTTCAGTATGACATAGCATAATTCTGTTTAGCCTTGTTAGAATAACATTCATTAAATTAAACAAAAACAACGGCAAAGTGAGAATGAAAAATCCAATTTACATCTGGTATTTGAACCATGAGATATTTACTTCAAGTTTTAAAAGGATCTGTAGTAATTACTAAAACATTTAAAAAAAATTGTATGACCTTCGGATTACATTTGTTAAGACCTCTATTTCCTTTAGGCAGTCATCTGTACAATAGGGTTCAAGTCTCCAAGTACTTTTAAATGTTATATATACATTGATTTCAGAAAGGAAGGGAGAGGGAGGAAGAAATAGAAACATCAATGATGAGAGAGAATCATTGATTGGCTCCCTCCTGCACGCCCCACACTGGGGATTAAGCCCGCAACCCAGACATGTGCCCTGACCAGGTATCAAACCGTGACCTCCTGGTTCGTCGGTTGACACTCAACCAGAGAGCCACCGTGGCCAGACTCCAATGCAGTTATTATTTTCTGTATAAATACTAACAAAAATGTATGCCAAGAAAGAAGCAATGCAACTGACAATGACAAAACCCTAAGACATTTGACTATGAACAGGATACAGATGGTAGGAACAGTTCTGGGAAATATAATATAGGTTTCTGTAACGAGTCAATACCATAAAAATAAGGTTATAATATAGAACTTGAGAATTTGTTTAGAGGCCCTAGAAAATGAACACATCTACTCTTACAACATGATTTTTTTTTTCCAGCTCCCTGATCTAAAACAGCATTTTACTCTTGTATAACCTCCAGGATGAGGATATCCATCTAGTCAGACAAAACAACTCTAGAAATCAATGGGATTACAAATTGTAGCCAAATCACCCAGGGATCACAAGGTAACAAGAATAAAGGGTTTCAGGGATTTGCAAGATGATGTAACAACACAGATAAGGATTCAACTGAAGGTGTACATTAGCTTGAGGGTTATTAGGTTGAACCACAAAATATTTCAGTCACATGTAGTGAGATTCCCCTTTATCGGAGCAAAGTGGCAGATATAAATGAAGCCAGGCTGGTTGTCTGCCACCCTAAAGCTTGCAAGAAAGTTGGAAATTTCCTCTGTATAATGAAGACCAAAGAATAGTTATACCGAATGGATGTTATGGACTTTATACTTAGTGTTAGATACAAATGAGATAGATATTAAGTATTGAGTACTATTATTAGGAGAGTTCCTAGAGTAAGTGGAAAAATAGATATTAGAAACAGGAAAAGATAACTCAGAAAGGCAAAATTCCTTATACCAAAGCTTGTTATACACAATAGATTAAAAAGAAAAAAAAATTAGGCACAGAGTAAGGAAAAATAAGTCATTGAGATGGTAAGAAACGAAACTGTTTTAAAGAAGTCAATATCAGTCTGTGAAGTTTAAAATTAATATACTTGACCTGTGGGAATTTCCTAATAAACTCAAAGAGGGGCAGGTCAATAATTTTTGCCCAATGTACTGCAATATATTTTAGAAGAGTTTTACAAAGTGGGTTGGGTTGGTGATTGGAAGTGTAGGAAAGAACAATATTGTGTAGAACCACAAGATCTTAAGAAATCAACCTCATAGTGGTTATGAGTGGAGCACTTTATGGTTGTGAAAAGCTTTATAGTGTTGTTTTATTTAATTATATCAGGTGAATTTTAAAGACTATAATACCTTTACACATTTATGGAAACAAAATTTGGAAACAAAATTAAAATACTTCCTTTGTCCCACTTCCTCACATAACTATTTCATTTTTTTCTCATTGCTCTGTTGCTCACACACATGCATCTTTTAGATATGAATAATAGTAGAGAGAATAAATCTCTCTTTGTAATAGTGTGTGTGTGTGTGCTCATGTGTGTGTACCAATATTAATGTCCATGTTGTTAAAGGTACTCATAATTAATGGTTATGCATATTTTATGGTTTTAAAAATATTGAAATTTATATGATGTTATCCATTAAGTATTTTTGTTTTTCATATGTTGAATTTTAAAAGTATTTATTCAATGTATGCATTTTTAAATATTTTCAATAATTTTATTTTGTTAGTTCTTATAAGCAAGTTCAACAGGGCCAAGAGTAAGGATCTTTTTAAATCTCTCCCAAAGTACCACCACATAGTTTCCAAAAATATTTCTACCATGATTCCTACCAATATAAACAGCCTCCAACCTTTCTGACTCTACTGAACTGCCATTTTATTTTTATTTGTGTATTTATTTACTAGAGGCCCGGTGCACTGATTTGTGCACCGGGGGGGGGGGGGTGTCCATTGGCCTGGCTTGCAGGGATCAGGCTGAAACCAGCTCTCTGACATCCCTCTAGGGGTCCTGGATTGCGAGAGGGCAGTTCTTGGGTGATGCACCCCAGAATCGGGCTCCTTCCTCTCTGGTTCTGGGTGCATCACCCAAGAACCGCAGCTGCCAAGTAACCACAGCTTGGAAGTTTCTGCATTGAGCGTCTGCCCCCTGGTGGTCATTGTGTGTCATAGCTACTGGCCAGTCAGCCAGTCAGCTGCTTGCTTAGGCTTTTATATATATAGATGTATTTATTTACTTACTTTAAAATTTTTATATATATTTAAATTACAGTTGACATACTAGTACACTATTATATTAGTTTCAGGTGTACAACTTAGCGATTAGACACCATATAACTTATTAAGTAATCACCCCTATAAGTCTGGTACTCATTTGACACCCTATATAGTTATTACAATATTATTGACTATATTCTCCATGCTATCCTTTTACATATCTGTGACTATTTATAACTACCAATTTACACTTCTTTTTTTAAAAAAAATAATTTCTTTGGTTGATATCTCCCCTTTATCCCCACCCTCCCTCTGAGGTTTGACTGTGAGGGCATAAGTGGGGGAGTGCGGGGGGCAATGGGGCAATAAGGACACATATGTAATACCTTAATCAATAAAGAAAAAAATTAAAAATTAAAATAAATTAAAAAATAATTTCTTAATTATATTTTGGAATGATATTGTTTAATAAGATTGTATAGGTTTTAATTGTACATTTCTATGATACATTATCAGTATATTGCATTGTGTGCCCACCACTCAAAGTCCTGAATATGTGTGGAAAAAAAGGAAACATCATCCTCTTCTGGTGGGAATGTAAACTGATACAGCCACTATGGAAAACAAGTATGGAGGTTCCTCAAAAAATTAAGAATAGAGTTACCATACCATCTTCTGGATATCTACCCAAAATTTTTGATAACATTTATTCACAAAGATATATGAGCCCCTATATTTATTGAAGCATTATTCACAGTGAACAAGGCATGGAAATAACCAGTGTCTTTTGATAGATAATTGGATAAAGAAGATGTGTTACCTATAAACAATGGAATACTACTCAGCCATAAAAAAGATGAAATACTGCCATTTGTGACAGCATGAATGGGCCTTGAGAATATAATGCTAAGCAAAATAAGTCAGACAAAAAAAAGCTAAGGACTATGTTATTTCACTTATATGTGGAATATAAAATGGAAACTTATAAACACAGAAAACAGTATGGTAGTTACCAGAGGGAAGGGGATGGGGAGACTAGTAAAGGGTAAAGGAAGCCAAATATATGGTGATGGAGGTTGAACTGTTATTTTAATAAATAAGAGGAAGATACAAGTTGAGTATTTAAACAACCAAAACATTCCAATAGATTTTAATCATTGTTTGGCATGAGAATTATAGGAAGAAAAAGTTGAGCATAGTCCCAATTTTATTTCAAACCCTTTACATTGTTACAGTTTCAGAAGTTGTTCTTATAGGTGTTCAAAAGAATAGTACTTCTTTAGACAGGGGTCAAGAGCCCTAGCATCAGAAAAATAGGATTGAAAGCTATAGTTGTTATCTATGCAAGCAGTTATGTTTTGAATGGATATATCTATGGTCAAGCTTCTGTAACCTGCTTGTTTTATCTCCAGAACCACCCTTTGAGTAAAAAACCATCAATCCTATTTTTATTTTTATTGATTGATTTGAGACAGAGAGGGGTGGGGGAGAGAGAGAGAGAGAAAGATAGGGGGGGGGGCAAGTGTCAATTTGTTGCTCCACTTATCCATGCACTCATTGGTTGATTTTTGTAAGTGCCCTGACCAGGGATAGAACCAGAAACCTTGGTATATTAGGGCAACACTCCAACCAATGGGACCACCTGGCCAATCCTATTTTTATATCTGAAGCTAAAACTTAAAGAATTTAAATAAGTTTTGCTAAGGTCATAGAGTACTATAGAGCACAACTAATATTCAGTAAAGTTTAAAATGTATGTCTCCCCGAAACCAGTTTGGCTCAGTGGATAGAGCGTCGGCCTGCGGACTCAAGGGTCCCAGGTTTGATTCCGGTCAAGGGCATGTACCTTGGTTGCGGACACATCCCCAGTAGGGGATGTGCAAGAGGCAGCTGAAAAAATGCCTTAAGAAAAAAATAGATATAAATTCCAAGAATTTTGACAAATAAGAAAGAGAAAGTCATTAATAATGACCACAAAAGTTTACGTTTAGAGTATCCTCAAAGTACAAGACCAAGTTACAAAGAAAAGTTGGAGTTTGAGTCTATACTTAGTCTTCTCTTTTACAATAATGTGTCAAAAGTCATACCACACTACCTATGAGATAGAATAGCTAAAAGAGTTGAAGTAATGAAGATATATGGGATAGTCTAGCCAAAGTAGCTCAATTGATTGAGTATGGTCCCATGCACTGAAAGGGTGCCAGTTCAATTCTCAGTCAGAGCACATGCCTGGATTGTGCTTGAAAGCTGGTTTCCTCAGCCTGGCCTGTGCCCTCTCACAGTCCAGGACCCCTTGGGGGATGTCCAACTGACAGGGAGTGGACCTAAGCCAGCAGTCTGACATCCTTAGCACTGCCATGAGGGCAGGAGAGGCTCCTGCCACCACCGATGTGTTCGCCAGCCTTGAGCTGGGCTCAGGGCTTCTGGCTGAGCAGCGCTCCCCCTGTGGGAGCACACTGACCACCAGGGGGAAGCTCCTGCATTGAGCATCTGCCCTCTGGTGGTCAGTGCACATTATAGCGAGCAGTTGAGCAGCCTTAGCATATCATTAGCATATTATATTTTGATTGGTTGAACTACTGTCTGGACAATGGACACTTAGCATATTAGGCTTTTAATATATAGGATATTAATAAACTAGCTAGTTATGACAGTAACATTTTGTTAGGAAATTTCAATGAAAGATCAAGTTGTTTCAATTCATATTTATCCTTGAACAGGATTCTTTTAAAACCTGAATGTAGAACTTAAACTGTGTAATGCAATAATATTTTCAGAAATTATTTTACTATTTTTTAAAGTCACACTAACACTGTTTCATAGAATAGAGTCATTCATTTTTTAATTTACAGATTTTTTATTTACTTATTTTCCTAGTTTTAATAGTAAAGCAAAATGTTTTAAAATTAAGGAAAATATAAGAAAGTAGTTTTCATATATGCCAAATGTTTTAAATCTATTTCTTTAGGCTGCTTGTTTTTTTGCTCAATAACAATGAAAAAATTATCAAATAGGCAATACAAGGTGAGTGCATCCTATGCAATGCACTTTAAGTGTATTCAGATTATAGAAAACAACTTCTTTACATGAAGAATGCAGTAGTGGTTTTGTTTTCTAGGGATTACCTAAAATGAGTGGCACTTAAAAATCAATTGATTGACTAATGGTAACTAGAATTATATTATAAAAACCACTTCCAAGTATAAAATACAAGGAGTTCAAAATTGTATTATTTTTAAATGAGAGTAAATATATATATATATATATATATATATATATATATATATATATATATATATTAGGCCCCAATATTATTTCATAATAAAAATATACCAGGCATTAACTGAGTTTCAAATGCTCATATATTTAAATTAGAGGCCTGGTACATGAAAATTCATGCACTGGAGGGGGATCCCTCAGCCTGGCCTGCCCCCTCTCACAGTCCGGGAGCCCTCAGGGGCGGGAGGTGACTGGGTGATCAGGGTAAGGTGACACCCCATCACACATCTGCTGCTGCCGCTGCCAGCAGGGCAAACCTCAGCCGGCACTGGTTACCTGAGCCTTGGGCAGCCCTGGGCAGCTGGGCAGCCGCCATCTGAGGCTTGCCTGCACTTCAGTCTGGCCCTGGGCAGCTGGAAAGCAGCCGTCTGAGGCTTGCCTGCGCCTCAGGCCAGCCGTGTGCGGCTGGGTAGCCGCCATCCGAGGCTTGCCTGCACCTCGGGCCAGCCCTGGGCAGCTGAGGGGCTGAGGGGACTGGGGGACTCCAGAGGCAGGTTCACAGAGCATCTAGGCATGCCTGTGGGTGGGCCCAGCCTTGCTGCATGCCTGATGCCCTAGCAGGGCTGAGGGGACTGGGCACCACCATCTTGTGGCCCTGGGTGCTGCCATCTTTGAAGGCAGGGAAGTCAATTAGCATGTTCCCTCCTTATTGGCTTTGGGTGCCGGCATCTTTGAGGGTGGGGCAGTCAATTAGTATATGCCCTTCTTATTGGCTGTGGGTGCCGCCATTTTTGCAATGGCATGAGGGTCAATTAGCATATTCCCTCTTTATTAGATAGGACCAGGGTGAAGTTCAAGGCATATTTCAAAATTGCTTGTTCAAAGTCCTTTTCCTTTGTAAGCCAGAGGCTTGATGAGTCATTTACTACTTTATCCTTCCACTTCAGAACTTCCTAAGGAAATGGCACCCTTTTCATGTAACTGTGGGGGCATACTTCTGTGGGGGAGAACATTAAACGGAAAAGCAAAGTAGATAAAAATAACAAGCCACTGTGATTTTATAAGGCATTTAAACAAAATAACCTATGGGTTCTTATTTTAAATGTATTAGTTTCTTATTTATTCAAAATAGTAGAGGAGATCATTTGTGTAGCAAAGATTCAATTAAACCAATATCATGCTTTAACAATGAAATCTCTAATCTTATATGTCCTAGTGAATTTTACAACTCCAATAATGGCTATACTGAAGATAACTTAATTATGTTTACATCTTTCAAGACATCTTTGACGAACATCAAAAAGTGTTCGTCATCGTAGTCATCACCTCTAGTTCTATTGAGTAGAGTGATCTGCCTGCACATTAAATGACTCAAGATTTTGTTACCAACTTTGTTGATATTGTTTAAGATTTTTAAAAATTCATATATCACAAAATTGAGGGGTGTGTGTGTGTGTGTGTGTGTGTGTGTGTAGTTCTATAAATTTTAACATATGTATAGATTTAGGACACCATTACTACAATCATGATACAGAAAGATTCTTTTACCCAAAACAACTTTCTATATATATACAATTCCATCCTCAAGCTCTTTGGGGAAACAGTAATCTATTTCCCACCACTATAATTTTTATCTTTAAAAATATTATAAAAATAAACAATCATATATATATATATATATATATATATATATATATATATATATAATCAGAGGGAGGGGAGGGGAGGGTGGGGGTAAAGGGGAGAGATCAATCAAAGGACTTGTGTGCAAGCATATGTGCCTAACCAGCGGTTGGGGACAACAGGGGGGTGGGGACATGTGTGGGGAGGGGTGTGGGATGGGAATGGGGGCATGAGGACAAATATGTGATACCTTAATCAATAAAGAAATTAAAAAATAATAATAAATAAATAAATAAATAAATAAATAAATAAATAAAAGGGTAAGTAACCAATGTGTGTCTGTCTGACCATCCGACCAACTGACTGGCCGGTACATATGACACACATTGGCAAGTTAAAAATAAACATTGACTCGTGCATGCGCGATACATATAAAGCTCTTATTGATGCCAATCGCATGCGTGTTTTAATTTTATAATACTATATTATATATACTATTTTGACATGTAATTTTTTGCAGTAACATAATTACTACACAAATCTTTCTTCTAATTAATTTCCTTCTAATGTACAAGAATCCAAGCACTGGGCCACTAGTTTGTACAATAACAGACTGGCTTATTTCACTCAGCTTAATGCCCTTGAGATTCATCCCAATTTTTGTGTGTGTATCTATAGTTCAGTAATTTTTTAGCTGAGTGGGATTTTATTGTATGGTTGTTTCACCATTTCTTTTTAATTTGAAGGGTGTTGGCTTTAATTCCTGTTTGGGACAATTGTGAATAGTCACCATGTAAATGTATGTACTGGATTCTATAAGATTAAGTTTTTATTTTTCTATGGGGAATATCTATAAGTGAAATTGCTGTGTCATATGGTAAATTTAAGTTTCACTTTAAAAGAAGATGACAAACATTTTCCCAGAGTGACTGTACTATTTTGCATTCCAGCAGTAATATATGAAAGTTCCAGTTGTTCCAAGTTCTTGTCAGCATTTTGTATTTACTGCATTTCTCCTTTAACTCATTCTTATAGATATGTAATAACTGTTCATGAGTTTAATTTGCATTTCCTAATGGCTAATAATGTTGACTATATTTTCATGTGCTCTTGCCATTAATATATTCTGTTTAGTGAGTATCTGTTCCAACTTTTTGCCCATTCATAGTTTGATTGTTTATTTTTTTACTGTTGAGTGTTGTGAGTTCTTTATATATTCTAGATACAAATAATTTTTCAAACATGTGCTTTGCAAGTGTCTTCTACTAGACTGTGGCTTGTCTCTTCATTCTTTTAACAGTGGTTTTTGCAGAGCAAACATTTTTAATTTTGATGAAGTCCAATCTATCATTTGCTTTTATGTATATCATTTTATTATGAGTGTGTGATGTAATGTCTAATAACTCTCTGCTTAAGCCCAGGCCACAAATATATTTATATGTTTTCTTCCAAAATATTTACAGTTATACAATTTACCTTTAGACTTACGATTTGTTTTTGAATCATTTTTCTATAAAGGTATGAAATTTAGGTCAAGATTCATATTTTTCAAAGTGTATTACCCTTTAAAAAGACAGTTCTTTTCCGTTTAATTGTTTTGTACCTTAGTCAAAATTAAATTCACCATATTCTCATAGGTCTATTTCTGGACTCTCTCCTCCATCCCATCAATCTATATGCCAATCCCTTCACTAAGAGGTAATTAAAAATCAGATGCTGAATTTAAGAATGTTATTTTTTTTTCCTCAAAATTGTTTGACTATTTTAATTCCGGTGCATTTTCATGTAACTTAAAATAAATTTCATATATCTATAAAAATTTCTGCTGGAATTTTGATTGGAACTAAATCTGTTGGTCAATTTAGACAGAGTTGTGACCTTTATTGTCTGACTCTGACAGAGAATATAGAAATTTGATCGTTTTTTAACCAACTTTTAATTTTACTAAACTTCCACACATATAATAATGCTATAGAACACGTAAATAATATGTTACATATATATGCATATATATCATATTAACAATTTGATAGCAAATTTGAAGTTGCTCAAAAGTACATGTCTTCATAATAATGACTGGGTAGCTTACATTCTGTAATAACTTGATATACTTAACAGTTGTTTAGTTTGTACTTTTAAAAAATGTCAACCTAAAGAACATAAAGGTAAAACTTATTTCAAAAATAAATGACAACAAAAAGAAAATAAAACAAAAAAAAGGAGTAGCATCAGCCTTAGCACAGTTAAACATGGACCCTGTATGTGTGTTAGAAAACTTCGATGTACTAAGACTTAAAGGAAACTTAATCTAAATTAGTCTTCTTAAAGATGACCTGCAGACCAGATTAATTAAATGACTTGTCTAAAGTCAATAACAAGACATTATAAGAGCTAGATAAACTTTTAATTTTCACTACTGCCTTATCCTCATTAAACTTTACTCACATTTCTTTACTATACAGATGGTATGGTACCAAAAGTGTGCATCTAAAGAATATTCTAAATCTCACTACAAAGTGGATATTGTGAAAGTTCATCAAAATGATGGCATATTTATTTTAAGTGACTTTTTGATAATGCTTGGTGACAACAGAAGCATAGACCTAAAATAATAGTTTAATTAGCTATGCATAGAATGGTCACTCTTCAACTGATTTGGTCTTTATGAAGATAAATGAAACATCTAATTTCTCTTGACTGCCATGGACTAAAGGCAAATTTAAATTCCCCCTTAAAGACCCAATAAAACTTTTCTGTTTTAGAAAAGGGGATTTTGGTTTAATTAAATAGAGTAGTTTTATCTGCAGTTTGTTCATTTTCATATATTTTCTTGTTTAAAGTCAACTCTTCATTTTGGGAAGGGCATAGAAACTTAAAATAAAAATTAAAGAGCTAGAAAGCAGGGACTATTCCAAGCCTTAGTTTATATTCCTAAACACTTTTCAAATTGTGTGGAAGGCTGGATAAAATCCATATGCTGTTGAATCATGGCAATTTTGCAATACAAATTACATTCTAAAGAGGCAAAATGAGTTTTGAAAAGGAAGTTCTGCGTGCCCAAGCTTATGCCATGACTTTGGTCATTTCAAATTGCCAGACACTGTGCTGAAAATCTTCCACTTGTCCCCAGATACATACTCTATCTTTCCCTACCTTGGTCTGTTTTCTGAGAAAGCTGAGCCATGTAGCCAGCATGACAAGGATACCTTGTCCCTTCTCCTCCTTCAAGTCCAGCCAAAACAGGGTACCAGAAGACCAGAGGGAGGGAGCGTGAGCTCAGGAAATGTATTCCTCTCTTTCACTTCTTGAGAGGTTGCTACAGGCCAACTGTACCTTTCCATGGAAGTTATTACCACCTGTAATACTCTCCTCACAGATCTCTCTGTCCACTAGTCCTCTCTGTCTCCTGGAATTGACAACCACACCCTATCCTCATTTCTTCAGGTATAGAAACACTATCAGAATATACTAACCTTGGAATTTCATTTTTACTTAGGGTATTCTTATACCTGACCCTCCTAGATATTACCTAAGTTTACAAGCAACCTATATGGAAATTATAAAGCACAACAATCCTATATAATAAAAGCCTAGGTGGAATCGCGCAACACCCTTATGCGACGTCATCATAAGATGGCCGCCACAAGATGGCTGGCAGGGGAGGGCAGTTGGGGGCAACTAGACCTGCAGGGTAGGGCAGTTGGGGGTGAACAGGCCAGCAGGGGATGGCAGTTGGGGGTGATTGGGCTGGCAGGGGAGGGCAGTTGTGGGCGACCAGGCCTGCAGGGGAGGGCAGTTGGGGTCAACAAGGCCTGCAGGGGAGGGCATTTGGGGGCGACCAGGCTAGCAGGGGAGGGCAGTTGGCAGTGATCAGGCCAGCAGGGGAGCGGTTGGGGGGGGTGTCAGGCTGGCAGGCAGAAGCAGTTTGGGGCAATCAGGCAGGCAGGCAAGTGAGTGGTTAAAAGCCAGCAGTCCTGGATTGTGAGAGGGATGTCCCAGATTGGAGAGGGTGCAGGCCAGGTTGAGGGACACCCCCCATGCACAAATTTCATGCACTGGGTCTCTAGCAAAATGATTAATTGTGAGCCAACCACTCAGCACAAGAACTAGGAAATTGTCAGTATCATTATGTAGATCCAGATGTGCCTGTGCCTTCTCCACTATTTTCACCCAAAGTCATTATTATCTGAATTTTGAATAGCTTTTATTGCATACATGCTCTGTATATATAAACTATATATTGTTTTCCTTTGATTAGTATGTTTTCCTTACAGATATGACCACCCTTCCCCCATTGCATATTCTTGGGTCCTTTGTCATAAATTAATTGACCATAGACAGATGGGTTAATTTCTGGGCATCTATTTTGTCCCATTGATCTATGTGTCTGTTTTTGTGACACTACCATACTGTTTTGGTGATGATAGCTTTGTGACATAGTTTTAAATCAAGAAGTGTGATGCCTACAGTTGTATTCTTTTTTTGTCAAAACTGCTCTGGGAGTCTTTTGTGGTTTCATACAAATATTTGAATTGTGTTTTTTTTTCTATTTCTGTGAAAATGCTATTGGTAAATATTTCTAAATGATTATATTTGTCTCATCAATTTCCTTAAACATCTGACCATAGTTTTTACTACATTTTTTTAAATAAAACTTTAACCCTCTTGGAAAGCTCAATGGTATTTTTCTGTATTTCCAAGTTTCCAATAGAGGGACTACCACAGAGTTTCCAGAACTACACAAATGTTTGGAATAATGAATATCTAAGATTTAACAATAACATTTTCCAGAGTGCTACCCCAGAAATTATTATCTTTGTTTTGCATGTGTCTGATTTTGCAAGCAAGCAAGTGATGACCATTTTGAAGATAAGATATGGTTGACAGCATATAGGACACCCAGTTAAATTTGAGTTTTAAATAATAGTTTTTAATAATAAATATGTCCCAGATCCTACAACAAATATTAGTTGTTTATCTGAAGTTCAATTTTAATGGTATCTATGTATATTTATTATCTAAACTGAAAAGTTTATGATTGAAGTATGACACGTTATCTGTTTTGCACAAGTTTATTGAGGATGGGAGAGGTTAAATGTTCTCAGATCTTTCTACCAGAGATTAAAGCAGAAATGAAATATGATCATTTTATTTTACAGATGTATTTTCCTTTTACAATACTTTTATATCCAAACCCTAAGTATATTTTAAAGTCAAGTTCAAAAATCAGCTCATCTCCAAAGCTTTAAGAACCTTTCTACTCTGAACTCTGAAGCATTTCTTTATGGAACACCACTTTTAAATTTCTTAGTCTAATGTGTATGTACTTTCTAGAGAGTATTCTTGATCAGTACACAACTAATTAGATTAGATATTACAAATATTCAAAATTATTTGCTGAGTCATTATATAAATGAAGAAATAAATGCTACAAGTATAAACTTACAAAAAAAAAGTATAACATATTCAAAGACATACTCAAGAGCTTAGCGGGTACTGGAAGGGTATTATGAAGTCAGGGAGGTCCAAAAGTAGAAAATAAGTTTGGGGGACCTTAAAATTCATATCTGCCTAGTTTAAATGCTGTAGTGTAGACTATCAATAGTTAATAAATACTGAGCTAGAAATTATTTTATATGAATATTTCCTTAGATTATCCATATTTGTATATTAAATCTGTATTGTTCATATTATTAAACATAAATTACATTGAAGAGAAAAATTAGTTATTTCAGACTTTTACCCTTGGATATATTTCCCAAATACTGTAGATATTTCTATGTATAAGACATAACATAGGTCTATACAATATACTTGCTCAAGGAAGTTATATTTGTTTGGGATAACATTCAGGCATCCATACATGAAGAATTCATCTATTTTGATGCCTTTTTTTTTGCCAAGTTATGCATACTCAAATGACCATATTCCTAGGAGATTATCTTCAGTGTGTAGTATATCTTATATTTGAGAAGAAAACCAAAGAAATATCTATCCCAATGTATTTAATACATCACAGAACAAACGTCTTCTATATGCCTCACTGTAGTTGATAAAATGAAAATTGGGAATTGTCACTATTGATTGATGGTCATGCTATCAAGCCCCTGGTAGGCTACAACTCTGTTAAATATTTTGAACTTTTCAGTGAGTTCTGGAGGTGAGTAGAACATAAAAGGAAAAGAACAAAAATAAGTGCGGCTATAAACAAGTGCTTTAGGAAAGAAAAGCCTCCTACAGAATTTGAGCTTGGTAGCTATTGTCATGGCAAGAGCTACAACACAATATAAGCCCTTTATGTTTCTTTAGAACAGTGTTTCTCACACTGTGGATAGCAGACCCTTCCATTTTAACAAAGCCTCACAGAAGTGTGAGCCTCGAATTGCCTGGAACAGAACTCCTAATCCCTTCTCCTTCCCCCAAACAGAATTCTAAACCTGATATCAGTCTCTATTCTGATATTAATGAGTGTGATAACTACTAATTTAGTATGTGGTTGTTAAGCTACACAATCCTAGGATTAATTTATATGCTCAGATATATTTGCATGTGAAAAACATCGTATTATTTTCTTTAAAATCATGATTGAACTCGAAGTTTAGGCTGGGAAGTGTAACATCTGTTCTGTAGAGTGACAGAGGATCCATTAGAAATGTTTTCAACTTTTTCTTACTGGAAAGGAGTCAACGCATATATTTTTATGATGTGGGGTAAAAGCTTTAAAACATATTATGGCTTTGCTACATGTAAATAGTAGTGAAATTGTTAAGCTTTATCAGTGAATCATAATTTTCTAGAAATTATTTTCTCACATTATTTCTTGAGACCTGTTTCAGTAGAAACGGAGGTCAGAACCATTGCAGCAAGATGACAAAAGTAAAGTATGGAGTACAGAAGATATGTAGTCAGAGACTTCAGATACAAAGAACTCGACCAAAATAAAAAATTCTGATGCAAAATAGCACTTCATAATTTACTTGCCTCTTCATTATTGTGCGATTCCTTCTTATTTCTGAACATCAAAACTCTGTTTTTGTAGTCCATATAAAGGGTGACAGAATTTAACTCCTATAGTTCTCATCTAGGTTATGATGCTAGTAACAACAAAATAGATCTCAGTTCCTTTCCAACGTCCCCAGGAAAAGATGACCAGCTTGGTTAAATGTCCATATTGGGATCAATTAGATCATGCTAAAGAGGGCCCTGTTGTCACTATATTGAAGGTAGGGAGTAAGTTTGCAGTGAACAAAGGCCTGGACAAACTTTGGGTTCTCCTTACTACATTTTTCTTCTGACCCCACCTCACCCATACACACTTCACCCTTTACATTTTATACAAAGTCCAGTTACTCATTTAATATCCAGAAATGTACCTATGTCTTTCTCAAGGGAAATATCCTACACTGATATTCTAAAGTAATATTGGTAGTGTATGGGTTCCGGCAGTTTTTCTTTTTTTGCTGAGAATGTAAATTTATCTACTTTAGAGAATTGTTTGGCAATATCTACTAAAGCTAAACACATGTACATCCATGTCCAAATAATTTTACCTCTAAGTATGTGGACTCCAAGAAGAAAATTAACTAATGTGAACCACAAGAAGGAAGTTACCTATTGAGATGGACTTGGATTCCATATGGTTAACTGGGGTTAAATTGAAAATTAAAGTCTAGTGTCCATTTAATGACAAGGGACACTTACATACTCTGTGTGTCAGGAAGAACCACACACTGAATTCTTAGTTTTGCACACTATGCCCTGTCTGTTTATGCTGCCTACTCAGCATAACAGAACCACTATAGGGAAGTTCTTTATTCTGTCATTGCCATCTTATCAACCAACTAATAGACTGTGACCTGCCCTGACCGATCAAAACTATACAAAATGCATTTTTATATGCATTTATACTAACCAATCCAAACTGTATAATTTGGAAACCTCATTTACATGAAATGGGCTATCATGGGAACTATGGGTGGGAAATTTTTTTATAAGAAATGACTGTTTTAGTTGAGCGCACTTTGGGTTTCTACCAGAGGCTGCAGCTCCCTGGTTTTCAAACTATTATTTGAATAAAGTATCTTCTTTTCCATTCCAGTGATTTTTGTTGGATTTGTTTACATGTATATATTCAACAGAAATGAAATCAAAAGATAAGTATAAGACCTTCAGAAAAGTATCATTCATAAATTATAGAATATTAGAAATCACCAACTATTCATTGACAATAGAATAAATATATTGTGCTCTATTAATATAATGAAATGTTATTCCACAATGCAAATTTACACAAAACATCTACTACACACAAAAACAAGTATACATTTCATGAGCATAATATTTACAAAAGAAATGAGACACAAGAATGAATATGGTATTTATAAATGTGTACATAGTTTAAAATAGGAAATCTAATGTAAGATGAAAGAATCAGATGATAGTTTCAAGTTGGACAGGAAGAAAAAAACAATAGCTATAAGAAATGCTTCTGGGCTTAGTTTGGTTTATTATATACCAAAAAGGGGAAAAACTGCCCTTGACTTGCTTCTATCAACTTTTACCTGTTTAAATCAAATGCTAGTAAAAGACCTTTAAATTTATGCAGAAAACATCAATTTTAATTATTTCAAATAAAAAAATAAACCAACTACGTGAATGTTCAGGTAATATGCATCATGGTATGTCAATAAATTTTCCAAAATTATACCTTTCATAATAGTCCTTTTAATCTAATGTTATGTTCTCTTTAATCTTTATTAATGTGAAATTAAAAAAACCTTTAGTAAGATATATTTGCCATCACTATTACCACTTTCAAAAAGTAAACAAGCAGGTTAGTAGCTTGTTCAGAAACAGATAGTTTAAATGTACACAAAAGCATACTTTACAAAGACTTAGGTTATAACAAATAAATTAATACATTATTCATTTGCTTAAGAAAATGTCAATACAAACTTTTAAAATGAACATGTGATAGAAGAATAGAAAGGTTTTAGAAAAGATATCATTAGATAGCTTATCAAGACATAAGCACATTGCCAGAAGAAACACTTTCAACAAAACTATAATGAGGTCTTTCTACCAAGACCATGAGTAGAAATTCCCCAAACTATTTACAAAGGAATAGATGAAATAAATATAAGATTTTTAAAAGTAAAATTAATAAAAAATCTATTGGCTTATTATACCCCCAGAAAGAGATAATTAGTATATCATATGGAGGCAGGACATTTAGGGGAATGGGTAGAATACACCCTCAGAATAATAGAGCATCATGTCAAAGACAGCAGATTTCTTTCAAATGCATCTCACCAGAATATTTGAGATCAAACATAAAAATTGCCACAGAGTCTCTCTCTCTCACTCTTTCCCTCTCTCCATCTTTTTCTTTCTCTCTTTGAGTACATTGTAGGAGAGGAACAAGACAAGAAACAGTGTTCTAATTAATTTCTCTCCTTGCATAATAAGAAAATATGTATTATTCAAATATTAAAACAACTATGTGAATCCTTCTATACTATTCACAGGATGAAAACAAAGATTTCTTGACCTAGCCTATAGAATAAAAATACATAAAACTCAGCTGATTTACAAAGACCTGGAAATTCAAAGGAAGGTCATGTTTTAGAATATATAATTTGAACTTTAAAAAAATCCCAGCAAATTGGATGAAAGATAATAACTAAATTATCTTTAGGATTTAACTTAAATCTTAGAGATTTCACCAGAAATCAACTTCTACAGATTTCATTCAAATGTCATGATCTCAATTGTTCGGGAACCTTTCACAGGAAATATTAAACTAAGAACTTTTCCAAATCTAAAAACTTTTCTCATGGCCAGGACAGTAGAGATGATATGAATAAATTATTCTTATTTTTGAGCCCTAATATCCTTCATAATCATAGTGTTTGTTGGTAGGCTGAAAATGATAGATATATAGATTAATAAGGCATAAAAAACAATAGCATAGTGAAGGACTGGGGGAAGGGGTGCATGGGGGTCAGTGGGGGGAAAAGGGTCATATGTAATACTTTTAATAATAAAGATACATTTAAAAATGTTTTAAGAATTTTACATGTCAAATTCAATGGGGTATTGATTGGAACAAGAATAAGACTCATGCTATAAACTGTCTGTTATACTGTACTAGCACCATGTTAAAATCACTGAAGGGTTAGACAAATTTTCAGACACAAAGGAACTTACACATATGATATTCAAAATGATAATTTAAAATCTCTACTTTAGAATGAAGATAGTCTGATACAATGGAGTACTCTGCTTTAATTAAAATAATAAATATGAATAATGAGGGCAAGATAGGAATTCTTTTTTTCTTGCATTGAGACAAAAGAGACTTTTCCCCTGTTTTTAGTTTCATTTATTGGGGTGACATTGATTAATAAAATTATATAGGTTTAAGGTGTACAATTCTATATTGTATTATTTATATATTGTACTGTGTTCACCACCCAAAGTTGTCTCCTTCCATTACCATTTATCCCCCCTTTTTACTCTTCAACCTCCTCCCACCCCCTTTCCCTCTTGTAATCACCATACTGTTGTCAGTGTACATGAGATTTTTTTTTTTTTTGCTTAATCCCTTCACCTTTTTCACCCAGGCCTTCATCCCCCCTCCCCTCTGACAGCTGTCAGTCTGTTATCCATATCTAGGAGTCTGTTTATATTTTACTAGAGGCCCAGTGCATGAATTCATGCACAGGTGGGGTCCAGCCAGCCCGCCCTGATGGGGGCCCATCGGGCCAGCCAGTGGGGGAGAGATGGGAGCCCATCGGACTGGCCAGCGGGAGAGAGGCTGCAAGCAGTTGACTGGCAGCCCCACCCTCGATAGGGGTGTTGGGGGCCGATCGGGGCTGGGCCAGTGGGTGGTGAGGGGGGCGGTGAACAGGGCCCAGATCAGGCTGGTTGGCTGCTACAGTGCATGTCATAGCCACCTGTTGTTCTGGTCATTCTGCCATTCTGGTCGCTGGGCTTTTATACACACACACACACACACACACACACACACACATACACACTAGAGGCTGGGTGCACGAAAATTCATGCACTGGTGGGCGGGGGTTTCCTCAGCCCTGCCTTCACCCTCTCACAAACTGGGACCCTTCAGGTAGGGTCCCTAGGCCTGGCCTGAGATCAGGGTCTATCAGGGCTTTCCTTTCCCGGGCTGCAGGCAGCTGGCCCCACCCCTGCCGCTGCCACTGCCTGCCATCTGTGCAGCGCTGCCCCCCCTCCCCTGCCACCAGTCGCCTTCCTGTGCAGGCAACAGGCATGGGGTGTGATGGCTTGGCTGGCCTGGGCCTCCCTCTGCAGGGCGATCGCTGGCTGGCCGCATGCCTACCACAGCGTTGCCGGCCGATGGCCTGGGCCTCCCTCTTTTTTTTTTTTAAGTAAGAGTGATGTTTACTGAGTGATACAGAACTGAGTACTATGAAGGGTTTACCAGGATGGAAATGCACTGCACCCCGCCCTTCCTGCCACCCCCTAACACCCAGAGACTACAGCACTTAGAAGTTACATGCAACGGCCATAACTGCTGAATATCTATTTGTAACAAACAAACCATAGCATATTTATACTGTATCACATCGAGTGATTATAGAAATCCATTTATATATTGCTTGTATAAAAGCTTTTATTTTGTAAAAAATATTAAAAAAAAAAAAGTATAAAAAACGTGTGCAGTTGAAAAGCCCAGGCAGGACAGCCAGTCTGTAACATTCAGTGAGTATGTGCTTTGGAAGGGCTCCCATGCCTTGTGCCCACAGCAACTCCAGCAGGGCCGGTGAGGATGCGCCCCGGCTGCCACTCCGGGCAGGACTGAGCTGGATCACGGTGGGTGGGTACAGCAGGGCCTGGCACTGTGCCCTTCTCCAGCCTTGCATCAGGATCAGGATCAGGATCAGGGTCAGGGTCAGGGCTGGGGGCAGGCAGATTGCAGCTACACTCTGAGTTCCATACTCAGCCTAATTTTGGTTGCAACTCATGGCTTTTCCTGGCTGCTCAGAGATCCTATGGGTGGGTGCCCTGGTGGAGAGGCTGGAGAATTGCCCCCAGCTGCCTGATTGGGCATCTCTCCGGCCCAGAGCCTCTGTCCTGGCTCCTGCAAGCCTGGCTCCAGGCAGATCAGGCCCCCATCAGGACTACTTTGGTCTCAGCACTTGGTCCTGGGTTTAATCAGCCTGGGTTTCTTCCCCTGGTGTGGTTGATCTGAGTCTCACAAAAAAGCCTGGCTAATGCAGGCTGTGTTGAGCCTCATTGAAGAGTTTTTCATGCAGCAAGGAAGAGCCCTCTGGGACCCTCCTCCTCCTCCTCCTCCTTCTCCTCCTTCTCCTCATCTCCTCCTCCTCCTCCTCTTCCTCTTTCCAGCCCGTGGTCACTTATTCTCCAGCTGCTCCAGCAGTGGGTTGCCTTCTGAGTCTGGGGTCTTAACACTGTAGGTCCTGATGACGCAGGTGGGGCGATGTTGGTTGAGCATCGGGATGAGGTGCTGCCGCTCCTGCCTCAGCTCCTCCATCTGGGTTTTCAGCTCCACATTCATGATCTCCAGCCACTCAGATTCCCGCTGCAGAAACTCCTTCCGCTCCTTCTTGTTCCGGCATGGGGCTGCCGCCACTTTGTTCTTTCCCCAGCACCTATTCCTCCACTCCTCTTCCTCATCTAGCTCACTTTTCTCAGGTTGAGGCCTCTTACCCAGTTTCACCTCCAGGAAGTGCAAAGGGGCGATCATGGTCCCAATGTTGCGGCTGTCAGCATATTTCAGCTCCTCTGCAGTCAGGGCGGAGCTGGGGAGTCTGATCATGGGGCCGAGCCCTGGCAGAGAGCCCACAGTCATGGAAGGGTTCAGGATCTGCCCAGGCATCATAGCAGGAAGAGTGGCAGTCCAGCCCTGCAGAAGCTGCGGGGAGAGGCTTCAACCCTGGGGCCTAGGCCAGGCTGCAGGTGCCATGCCTGCTCGGAGCTGCAATGGAACTAGCCCCGCCCTGCAGCATACAGTGTCGCCAGTGCCTCTGGCCCCAGTTCCCCAGCGTCCCTCCTGCAAGCTGTGGCCTGGGTCTCCCTCTTTGAGGTGATTGATTGCGGGGCTCTGCCTGCCTGCATCATCGCCCCTAACCACTCGCTTGCCTACCTGATCGCTCCCAGCTGTTCACCTGCCTACCTGATCACCCCCAGCTGCACTCACATGCCTACCTGACCGCCCCCAGCCACTAGCCTGCCTACCTGATTACTCCCAGCAGCTCGACTGCCTACCTGATCACCCCTAACTGCTTGCCGCGGGGTGGGACCAGCCCAGCAAGGGGCCTGGTGGTTCTGGTCTCTGATCGTTCTCGTCGTTATGGTTGCTGAGCTTTTATTAAATAGGATAGATTTCTTAGTTGGTAATTCTTAAGATCTGCTATAACATACAAATGAAGTTATCAATGTAACATATATTTAAAACAATATTTATATCTGTGTATGGTTACATTTGCATTATGATTGAATGAGAACATGGAAGATAAAAATCAAAATAGATAATTTGTTAAAAGAGTATATTTTAATATTTTTCTTTTTTTCTAATTTCCTCTAATTGTGCATCAGTCTGCTGTCAAGAAAACAGAACCACCTGGCTGGAATGACTCAATGGTTGAGCTTCGACCCATGAACCAAGAGGTCACAGTTGAATTCCCAATCAGGGTACCTGCCTGGGTTGTGGGCTAGATCCCCAGTGGGAGGGGTGCAGGCGGCAAAAGATCAATGATTCTTTCTCATCATTGATGTTTCTCTCTCTCTCCCTCTCTCTCTTTCTCTCTTTCTCACCCTTTATCTCTGAAATCAATAAAAATATATACATTTTAAAAGAAAACAGAATCCATACTATCTATTCAAAATATAGACTGCTTAACCCTTTGCACTCGCTTGCTTTTTTCTCGATTCCTGCTACCGATGCTAACCGTGTCGAGTCACACTCGACATCCGAGTGCAAAAGGTTAAACACAGGAATTAGAAATTTGTGCTGGAATTGCTATTAGAGCAAAGGTCAGGGAAGTTCTCACAGGAGGTCTCTGCTTGAAGCACAGAATCATCTAATGTTCAAGAAGCTCACCCAGCTAACATCATATATGCCATCTTTCTGTTCAAGTGACTGGGTTCAACCACTCCAAAGAATACTGGGCTTTTATGGCAGCCTGTAACCAGGATCTCAATGGAATAAAGAATTCTGGGATTTAAAACTCATTGTCATGGTTTTTCCTCTGTGACGTAGAGGAAACCTTACAATGGGTGGCAATAATGCCAAATTAACTGAAGACAAGACTATACAAACTGTACTGAATAATAAATATTGTTCTATAACTCCAGGCAGTTGAAGGCAATAAAATGGAAAATAATTTAAATTATGGAAATAATTAGCCTTTGGCCTCCCAATTGTCAGACTGATATAATTGTGAAAACTGGGTTTAAATTTCTGTCTCACACTATGGGCAATTTTAACTAATCAGTACTTTATTGAATACATTGTTTTTTTTTACTGCTTTTCCCATTTATTTTGATATAATATATTTCATCATAACCAATAGCCTCTGACTGTAAAACAAACCATTAGTTTATGTAAACAGTAACAAAAATTGCTGTCATTTTATTAATGATACACCATTCATAATTAGATGCATCCTAAGTTCAGAGCATTACAAGGTGAATAACACATTCATTTTAGGCCCACTGGAATTCAATACAATTATTCTAATCCAAAAAAAAAAAAAAGAGAGAGAGTAAGATATGTCACTGCTAACTTGCTGGTTAGTAATGTAATGAGATATTTTGTGTATTGCTCTTTTGCAAACAACTAGGTTCAAGGCAGTGTGCTAACGTCTTTTCCTGAAAGGTATAGAGTGAAAGTCAATTACTGATGCCCCTTTGTTACTACTGACTTAAGTCAATCCTTAGTCAATATAACAATGAAAACATCATTATAATTCCACAATTAATTCAGAGCACATTACATTTTAAGATTTCTGTGTAAATTTAGTTTTTAGGTGATAATAACACATCAAATTCTAATTTGGAAATAATATAAATATTTAACAAGGATTTACAACAGATAACACATTTGCTAAATGCTGTGAGAAATACAAAGATGAATAAGATGCCAGCCAGTGTAGTCCAGTGGTTGAGTGACGACCAGGACTATTTGATTCCTGGTCAGGGCACATGCCCAGATTGGGAGCTGGATTCTCAGTAGGAGGCAGCCAATCAATGATTCTCTCTCATCATTAAAGTTTCTATCTCTCTCTCTCTGTCCCTTCCCCTTTCTGAAAACAATAAAAATGTATTTAAAAAATGATGAATAAGATATGGCCCCTCCTCTCAGGGAAATTATACTACAATCATTTAAATAGTATTAGCTATTTTTTTCTTTTTCAAAAAATAGCACTAGGTCTTAATTAGCCATTAGACTAAAATTGATTCCTGCACTAAGAGTTACATAATGATGGACACAAGTAAATTGGACACAAATAAATACTTATTAGGAAACATTTCCAATGGCTAAATGTTTATGTTTGTTTTATTTTCTTAGGTTAACAATATTAAATGTTTATAGAAATAAATTGTTGTTATAAAATAAAATTAGGGAATATGGAACAGTATGGGGAAAAGCACTCCTCAGATATTAGCAATGTGATTTTTCCAAGTAATTTCATTTTTCTGTGTTTCAGAATGTTCAGGGTCATTCATGCTAAGAAAAAGAGTCAAGCAAATAAATTAACAGAATGTAGCTAATTTTCCATTGAAAAGCTTTAAGTCTATAAGTCAATGCTTGTAAATGCAAAACAACAGATGTCACCTTTCCATTTGTGTTTTACAATTTTCATACCTGTTTCTTTCCTTGACTCGTAAGTTTTCAGCTTCCCTGTCCGGTTTCTGACCTCTCAGGGACAATCAGTGGAAATCTGGTGTCTAAGCATGAAACACTAGGCATGAAACACTTATGGTAAAATAAATCTAAAGACAAGACTAAAGTTTCTTCTGTTTCCACAAATAGATATCATTCAGTATAATTTAAAAAGTGGTTTTCCCTGAAAATATTATTTAATGACAAAAATAAAATAATCTATACTTCAGAGATTGTAGATATTCCTTGTGAGTATAACATATTATCTCTGTTAAAAAGAAACAACAGACCCAAAATGGAGGCATTTATGCTAAGTCCACCTAACCAAAATGAAATTAAATAGCTAACTGAGCTATAATTTTGACTGTCCCCAGGAGTATAATGTTAATAATCAGTCTGGAATTTCCTGGTCAGCATCATTGAGATAATACAGTTTTTGTCTCTCAGAGGGAGGTGACTTTGCCAAAAATAACCCATTTTGGCTGTTGTTTATGACTTTCTTGTCCCACACTCTCTCTACCTTTAAAAACCTTTTCTTTCCTATAAGCCTGCGTTCCTCTTTTATACTACTTAGATTAGATGGTATTCTGCCTGATTTATGAATCATTGAATAAAGCCAATTTGACTTTAAATATACTCAGTGTTTTTGTTTTTTTTTTAATAGATTTGGTGGCTGCTATGGTGGGATCCAAAGCAAACTTTGACAGCATGTGGGAACAATGAAAATCAGGCGTGGTACCCACATACCTTTTCTGAGTTCTAGCTTTCTCTTTCTTTTCTGAGGGCCATGGATGCTCCTCTTGGTTCTGAGTCCCACTGTATGTTGTTGTTTTGTTTTGTTTTGTTTTTATTGCGCTCCTGATCAAATTGGCTTTTCAATACACAGCAGGCCAGCTTGAGCTGGCAGACAGTTCTGGCCCCTGGTCATTATTTCAGACCACAATTCTCCCTTAATATATGGAATCCATCAAGATCTGTTTCTGTCCCAAGATCCACATAGCTATTTGTGGAAGTTTGCAGTTTCCCTTTTATTTGGAGCCCCCAGTTCAAAGTCCCATTTGTTGAGGTCTGCTGGTTGAATCCTTTCTCTAAAGGTCAATGGAGGGAATTGCTGATGGTATGCCCAAGGTCTTTCTTCTCTTGGCCAAGACACAACCATGTATCTTGATTACTAGAGATATATTAGGGTGCTTGTGTTTGTTTGTCTAGTTTTGTGTAAAGGTTAATTACTAATGGGAATATCACAAGTCAAAAAGCCACAGAATTTGATGGGCATGGCTTAATTATTTAACAGCTGTTATAGCTATTGCCATCTAACTATTCTAGGAAAAGTTGGTCATGAAATAGATTAGACTGATACCAGCTCACACACCAATATCCAGAAAATTTCCATGCAACTAGATACATTGTAAAACACCACACAATCTCCATCCAATGACACATCTCTCTTGGGTATTTATTTGGCTTAGAGATACCCAAGGCTTAGATAATGAAATGGGATCCTCAAGTTTCAAAAAATTGAATGTTCTACCTTTAGGCATACCTGCTTACTTCATGTCTAAGAACTATGGTCCTGGAAGCTTTTATATTTACAAAAATGGCAAAATCTTACTAAGACATCTGGAATCACAAAGTCATTATAGCTAACATTCCAATTAGAGAAGATTATTTAGGAAGTACACTTGAAAGCAACACTTTCCAACTCAACAAAGAAAATGGGGTCCCTATTTTAATTGGCATGCAGGAGCCTCCAAATTCTTGGAAATTCCCAAACTGCTTCACTGAAAGGTTAATTGCAAAAGGCTAATGAACAGTGAAAGGCACAGAGGTACCCAATGCAAAAGACCCTAAGATTGATGTGCCTCCTACTACTCCCCTCTATCTTCCTTTACCTGAGTACTCACAGTCTATACTAATGCTCTGTCTGAATTGCCTTTTCCCTCTAAAGTGAGCACAAGACCATAAACAGATCTGCCAACTTAGTAGCCTTAGCTGCAATAGCTCCAAGGCAAGAAATCTTAAACAACACCCGGCCCTCTCCCTTGCACCTTCCTCGGTGTCCATTATCAAAATACTGACCCACAAATCAGTGTCTCATGTTCAATCAACTGGGACACTGGGAGAAAGATTGTCCTCAAAGCTTTTGTACAAATCACTAGGCCCTCAAAAGATATGGTGCCCTTCAAGGCTTGACATGCCTCTGAGAGATTCTCTATTACAAAAAAGTTAGATTGCTGCTGGCCGGCGTGGCTCAGAAGTTGAGCATTGACCTATAAACCTGGAGGTCACAGTTTGATTCCTGGTCAGGGCACATGCCCGGGTTGCGGGCTCAATCCCCAGTAGAGAGCGTGCAGAAGGCAGCCAATCAATGATTCTCAACATTGATGTTTCTATCTCTTTTGCCCTCTCCCTTCCTCTCTGAAAAAAAAAAAAAAGTTAGGTTGCTGAAGCCAATGAAAGTAATAGAGCTATTGATGTCCAGATAAAATTAAGAAAGACATTGAGAAGGATAATTAATTTAGATAATGATTTAGTAAATGAATTTTGGAGTCCAATTTCAAAAAAAAACTATGTGTGAAACACAAACACACATGTATACACACATACACACACACTATCTTTATAGAAACAGGAGCAATGACTTAGTAATAGAAAATATCTTTGAAATAGGAAAGTTTATCACCATTCTATAGATGAGAGAACTAATATCTGAGACTCTTCCTGCCAAATCCTGGCCTGCTCCTTTTCTGTACATGGATGACAGATCTGCCTCAAGGTATGAAGGACTCCCCTGCTTTCTCCTCCATCTTTCACAGATTTTACCAATCAATACTACACTTGATCTTAGCCAAAAGGCCGAGAAGCGATTACCCATCAATAAATCTGTTGCAATTCCAATTGTATTTCAGTGTCTGCTTCCAAAATACCCAATGACATAAAGACTGTAGAATAATGTATGCACAGAATTTGACACATGATATCTACCTGATTGCCATCTTTTCACTCAAATCATACCTAATATAACTCCTTCTCACCATCACCCTCTCTGAGTCATTTGTAGTATTTTGCTTTTCTGGTTTGTTTGGAGGTTGGTTTTTGTTCATGGAACAACCCTAAGAACAGCAAGGAAATGAGAATTGCTGTTATATTAGAAAATAAGTTTATACAAGAAATTAGATACTGACATTTTTCTATAAGTTAATGATTTAGCATGTATAACCACAATAATTACGTGATTAATCTAGGACTTTTTTATGAAAAGAAAACATTAAGCCAGAGTCTGTAGTTGCAGGATTAAATGTAAATACACATTTTTTTTCCCCCAGAGTAGTATACACCATTTTGTCATAGAATTTTGCAGTATTTTCTATGTTGGTACTAGTTATATAAATCACCTGTATAAGCAACTCCTTTCTCATAAGGGAAATTGTGTCACTACAGAGAAACACTCATGTTTGAGAGTCAAATGATTTGTGTTGTGTAGAGAATGATTAAGGACTGTGAAATAAATTGGCTAACACTGTGCATCTTTTGCAAGCATTTTAGCTTTCATTAGAAATGCAATTTTACATGAACTACAGCCATGGTGGTGAAAGAAAAAAATCCACAGCCTGAAATATTATTAACCCTTTGCACTCGCTTGCTTTTTTCTCAATTCCTTTATTCTAATGCTAACCGGAGTTGAGTCACACTCGACATCCGAGTGCAAAAGGTTAAATTTACTAGAGGCCCGGTGTATGAAATTTGTGCACGGGAGGTGGGTCCCCTCAGCCCAACCTGCACCCTCTCTAAACTGGAACCCCTTGGGGGATGTCCAACTGCCAGTCCTAATCGCTCACCTGCCTGCCTGCCTGGTCGCCCTTAACTACCCCCCCCTGCCAGCCTGATCTCCCCTCACTGCCTCTGCATGCTGGCCTGATCGCCCCCAACTGCCCCCCTTACCAGCCTGGTCACCTCTTACTGCCTCCCCTGCCAGCCTGGTTGCTCCACGCAGCCTGCTTGTTCAGTCGTTTGATCGTCCCTCGGGCCAGCCCTGGGCGGCTTGGCAGCTGACATCTGAGGCTTGCCCTGGGTGGCTGGGGGGCTGAGAGGACTAGGGGACTCTAGAGGCAGGCGCATGGAGCAGCTGTGCCACATGCCTGTTGCACCGGCGGGACTGAGGGGACTGGGAGCTGCCATCTTTGAGGGTATGGCAGTCAATTAGCATATTCCCTCCTTATTGGTTGTGGGCACTGCCATCTTTGTGAGGGTGTGATGGTCAATTAGCATATTCCCTCTTTATTAGATAGGATATCTGTGAACAGGGTGGCAGATAAAAAGTGATAATTTACTCATAAGGATATAATAATCAAATCATTTTCTAATGGTATTTTAAATATATTTTCTCTTCTGAGTATAGAACCGGAGTCAGAAAAATTCTGCTTCCTTAAAATCATAACTACAGTGAATTTTTATAGGTCTTAAATTCTTCTAGGAATTCTATATATGTACATAAGCCCTGTCTTGTTTAAAGTAATAAAAATCTGAAACAAAAAAATGTAGCATTTTTTAGAAGTTTTATAATTTATGGTCACGTAATATGGTTATCTATGGTTATATAATTCTAGTAGCCCTATGCATGAAATCGTGCACGAGTAGCTCACTGCCACTTGCCTCAGCTGGCCACCCGCCCACCACCGTTGGTAGCTCTCCACAGCTCGTAGCTCACTGCCCCGCCCTCCTGTAGCACTCCACCACTTGTAGATTGGTCATGATGTTACGGCGTAATAGATAATTAGCATATTCCTCTCTTATTATATAGGACTATAACTAATATACTGTTGCCTCAACTATATCTCAAAAATATTTATCAATTGGTATAATATACATATATATTGGCATGCAACATTCATTAGAAAAAATTTTTAAAATTATATAAATATTTTTGTTCTTTAAGAAAATTTTGATAAAAGCTTTTATTTTACTTTACTGAATTTAACCATATTTCACGTCTATCTGACCAAATAAAAAATTATATGAAGAGAAATGTGAAATTCTTTTAACATAGTTTCTCTGCATTATTTAAGAGTTTCATATTATAGTGTTTATTAAAACTTATCTCAGTTATAACTGTTCCATGTTGACCTTTTAGCTTTATTTCCCTGTGGTCTGTGAACTATATAACCTTCTGTTTGTTTGGTTTTATTACTAATTTCAAGATATTATTTTCATTTCATTGTTGATAACAACTCAAACTTTCAGTTAGATTACTCACTTGCATTAACTGTATTTTTTATTTTGAAAATACATTTTTATTTAAGAAAACATTAATATATTTTCTGACCAAAAACAAATATCATATATCAATTATTAGTAGATTTGAAATATGCACAATAAAATTAATGTAATTATGTTATAAATTTCTTCCCACTTACATTTACAGGTTCAGTAAGATTAATGTCCATGTTTGGTAAAATAAGTAGTCTGAATATTTTACGTTTCTTCAGTTCAAGTATTGTCCAGAATTGCTGAACTCAGTAGAAGAAACGTAATGTCAGTGGATTCTTGTCCTATGAGAAATTTATCCAAATGAATAAACCTCAAAGCAAAAATTGTCTGAACTTTGCCAATACGCTCTTCAATTACTCACTAAAGTAAATCACTTTCTACCCATTTCCCACTTATCTCCCACTTGCTTATTCAGGTCTAACAACACTAGTCGGCGTGCTTTTCCTCAAGCACTCAAGGCTAGCTCCCCTTTGGGATTTGTCAACAGGGTATTGTGGGTACCTGAAATCGTTTCCATGACTAACTCCTTTAGCACTGATCAAAATGTTACTTTCTTTCTTTTTAAATTTCAGTTTTCAATTACATTTTACACTCAGTATTATTTTGTATTAGTTTCAGATGTACAGCATAATGGTTAGACAATCACATACTTTATAAAGTTTCCGCTGTCCCCCATATTTCCAGTACCCACCTGGCACTATACATAGTTACTATAATATTGCTGACTGTATTTCCTAGGCTGTACTTGACATCCCCATGACTATTTTGTAACTGCCAATGTGTACTTTTTTTCCTATTAATCCTCACCCGAGGATACTTTTTCGATTTTATTTATTTATTTATTTATTTATTTATTTATTTATTTAAATATATTTTATTGATGTTTTACAGAGAGGAAGGGTGAGGGATAGAGAATTAGAAACATCGATGAGAGAGAAACATCGATCAGCTGCCTCCTGCACACCCCCTACTGGGGATGTGCCCACAACCAAGGTACATGCCCTTGACCGGAATCGAACCTGGGACCCTTCAGTCCACAGGCCGATGCTCTATCCACTGAGCCAAACCGTTTAGGGCTTCATTGATTTTTTTAGAGAGAGTAGAGGGGTGGGGAGAGAGAGAGAGAGAGAGAGAGAGAGAGAGAGAGAGAGAGAGATAAGAGAGAAACATGGATTGGTTGCCTGCTGCATGTGCCCCGACTGGGGCAGGGGATATCAAACCTGCAACCCAGGCACATGCCCTCGACTGGGATTCAGACCCAAGACCATTCGTTCCTGGGGTGGTCGCTCTAACCATTTAACAGCACCAGCCAGAGCCCCAATATGTACCTCTTAATCTCTTTACTTTTTTCACCCACTCTTCAACACGCCCACCCCCACCCTGGCCTAGCAACCATCAACTGGTCTCCGCATCTGTGCGTCTGTTTCAAGTGTGTTTGTTTATTTTCACATATAAGTGAAATCATATGGTATTTGCCTGACTGACTTCACTTAACACAATACCTTCTAGGTTGAACCATACTGTGGCAAAAAACAAATTTTCACTTTCTATTTATAGTTACTATTAGAGTCCTCTGATTAGTAATTATAAATCTCACCTCAAATAACCATTCCCAAATCCCATTTCCTTGCTCAGATTTTAGTTTTAGTTTTTCGAAAGTACTTCCAACATTCCAGAATAAAATATTATATAAATTAGTTGCATTTATTATTTTTTAAAATATTTTATTTATTAGTTGATTTTTAGAGAGGAACATTTGTGTTCCATTTATTTATATGTTTATTGGTTGCTTCTTATATGTACTGTGACCAGAGGTCCAACTGCAACCTTGGCATTTCTGGACGATGCTCTAACCAACTGAGCTACCTGACCAGGCAGGTTGCATTTATTGTTAATTTTCTGTCTTGTACAACTAGAATATAACCTACATGAGGCAAGTCTTTTTGTTTAATTTGATCATTGACCTATCTTAAGTGCCTAGATAGTGTCTGGTATGAGAGACACTTTTTTACTAAATGAATAAATTTAGTATAGCAAAAATTATGGCTCATTCATATTTGGCTATATATTCTGGGTCAAGCACTATGCCATCACTGGGAATATAATGAACCAGACAGACATGGGCTATATACTCAAGTTGATCATACTAAATAATGGAAGGTGGAAATTAAAGAAAACTCAAGTGACTATTATAATTGTAAAATATCTTTGAAGAAAAAGTCAGATTTTATGGACACATACACAAGTGGGATTGAGCTATTGTGGGGGAGGAGAAATGTGTGAAGGGAAGGGAAGGAAATCATAGTAAGTGATGTTTATATTAAATAAACATATTAATCCTGAACATTTCCATATGTTATGCCCATGACAAAATGTAAAAGCTAAACTACATAACATTTTCATCAGTAGTAATGTGTTCAAAGATAAACAGCTTCCTCAATACACTTCTGGTTGATCTCTTTATCAAGAACCAAGTCACATGAACTCACTGCTCTGGAAGGAAACAAGATAATTTAACCATTTTGATGTGCATTGTGCCCCTAAAATAAAACCTAAATTTCTAAAGTGTCAAAAAATAACCACCAAATAATTGAAGAAGAGCAGTGAGGGTAGATTTGCACTAAATGATATAAAGACATATTTTGAAACAATTATAAGCTATGTACTTTAGTATTTGTGAAAGGTAAACAAAATGACAATGGAAGAAGAGATACCCCACTCCACACCCCCATGTGAGATCTGTACTTGAATAGGATTTTGACCAAGTAAAAGAAAGAATGTTTCCATAAAGAAAAAATGAAATAAATAGTTTACTATATTAAAGAAAAGACAACACTGTTGTTTTATTACTTATCATCATATATGCAAATCATTGTCAGATAGATTAAATACTTAAATGTTAAAAATGAAAAATTAACAAACTGTGAATACACATTTTTCCAAGCACACATAAAATCTTATCAAAATAGACTGCATTAGGCCAAAATTTAAGTCTCAATAAACTTAAAAGGGTTAATGTAATATATATTTGTGTTTAGGACAATAATTCAATAAAATTAAAATAAGAGCAAAAGTATAATTTACAAAAATTAAATGGATATTAAATATATTTTCATGTTAAAAGAAAATATCTTTTAAAAAATAAGAAAGTTACTACCTTAAACTTGAACAAAATTCTGGAAAATTATCAGAAAATACAGTGGGAAGGTAGTGATAATGAATATGAAAACCAACCATGATTATAAATTACTTATATTTACACTAGAGGCCCGAAGAGATTCGTGCAATAGGCCTTCCTTCCCTTGGCTTCCAGCACCGGTTTTCCTCTGGCACCCGGGACCCAGGCCTTCGCTCCAGCCTGAGTCTGCCTCCTTCGCTGCAGACGCAGGCCAGAGTCTGCCATCTTTGTCTTCGCTGCAGACTCCGGAATCTGCAGTCTTCGTCTTTGCTGCAGCTGGAGTTCTGCTCCTGTAGATCCCTTTGCCCCCCACCTTCCCTCTCATAGCAGGCATCCTGCTCTGCCTGGCCACTCTGCACCTGGAGCAGCTGGGCGGCCACCATCTTTGTCCTTATAATTTGCATATTCCCTCCTGATTGGCTGATGGGCATAGCGGAGTGATGGTCAATTTGCATGTTTCTCTTTTATTAGTGTAGATAGATATATTTATGGTTGAAAATTTGGAAAATGTAGGTTTAATATATTTTTAAAATGTTACTTTTCTTTCTTTTCTTTTGGAGAAATAAAAATCTTCTCTTGTTATTGTTCTTGTTGTTGTTGTTAATCCTCATTCAAGGATGAGGATATTTTTTCTTTGACTTTTAGAGCTAGTGGAAGGGAGGGGGAGAGACAGAGAGAGAAACATTGATGTGAGAGAAACACATCAATTGGTTGCCTCCTGCACATGCCCCCACCTGGGTGGGCCAGGGTCAAGCCTGCAGTCGAGGTACATGGCCTTGACTGGAATTGAACCCGTGACCCCTCAGTTCACAGACTGATACTCTGAACCAAACCAGTTAGAGTGAGAACTAAAAATCTTTAATAAATCTCCA
Source organism: Cnephaeus nilssonii (assembly GCF_951640355.1). Classification (NCBI taxonomy): domain Eukaryota; kingdom Metazoa; phylum Chordata; class Mammalia; order Chiroptera; family Vespertilionidae; genus Cnephaeus; species Cnephaeus nilssonii. The sequence continues at coordinate 26,135,779 of NC_137074.1, read as the reverse complement.
TGTGTGTTCCTATAGGGAAAGAGGAAGTTCTAAAGAATAAAAAATTTCTCACAAAAGATAGCTGATCCCTGCATACTTCCTCAAGCTAGTCTAAGAATAGAATTCTTCTGATTATCCCACTGTAGCAATGACAATATAGAATTCAGAAAGTCAGAATTTGAGCCAGAAGCAAGTGTTCTAAATGTAAATGGCTCAAGGTGAAGTATATGCTGTAGCACAGAGAGCAAAATCCGAGGGGTGTTAATATAATAAAATCTTTGTAGTTATCAATTCCAGGTAGGTTATGGATGGGAATATGTGAAAACTCTAGGAAGTCTGAGCTGAATGAAGAGTTGAAGAGAGCTGGGCATGTGGGAATCTGAGAGTCATAGACTATGGAATGGAGAGTGATAAATGCAGAAATGGGCAGAGGATTGAATTAACCTTTCACCCTTGTTGTTATCCAGACTGCTTTCCTCTGTTCCTTCAGATGCTGTCAGCACATCATTTACTGTTGTTGTGGTGTTTAAAGTTGTATTTTCTCTACTCTTACTACTGATTCCATTGAAAATGACTCTTTCCTTAATTGAGTCCTCTTGTTGAAGCAATCCTTAAACAAAAAGAATTTTGAAATGTGAAATGGAATGCCAAAGTTCTTTGATGCTTTATTCTTTGTACTTGAAGTTCCCATGGATTTTCTCCAAAGAACTTTTGTAAAAATTATAGACTAGTGATGTACTCAAATACCTAATGGTATTTGTTTGTTTGCTTTTCACTCTTAAGGCTGACTGAGGATGCTGGAACCTCTCCCAGTCCTGCAGGATAGTGTAGTCTTAAGAGTTCAAAAAATAGCCATCTAGGAATGAAAGCCAAATTTTGTCTATCTTCCAAAGTAAGAGGAAGAAAAATAAATAAAGAAAAGAGACCTGATAGGTCAAGATATAAAATCAACAGTGGATCTCAATTTGCCAGTGTGAGAATTGACAGAAAATTTACCATAATTGATACAACTTTGTTTTACTAGATACAGTGGCATATCCTATATAATAAAAGGCTAATAGGCAAATAGACCAAACGGTGGAACAACCAGTCGCTATGATGCACACTGATCACCGGGGGGCAGACACTCAATGCAGGAGCTGCTCCCTGGTAGTCAGTGTACTCCCACAGAGGGGGAGTGTCACTCAGCCAGAAACCCTGAGCTGGGCTCACTGAAAGTGATGGCAGGAGCCTCTCCTGCCTCTGTAGCAGAGCTAATGATGTCTGACTGCTGGCTTAGGCCTGCTCTCCCGAGGACATCCCCTGAGGGTTCCTGTACTGCAAGACGTCACAGGCCGGGCTGAGGGACCCCAGCCATATGCATGTTGGGGGCGACCAGGCCAGCAGGGGAGGGCTGTTAGGGGCGACCAGGCAGGCAGGCAGAGGTGGTTAGGGGAAATCAGGCAGGCAGGGGAGCAGTTAGGGTCATTAGGCAGGCAGGCAGGTGAGTGGTTAGGAGCCAGTGGTCCTGAATTGTGAGAGGGATGTCTGACTGCCAGTTTAGGCCCGATCCCTGTGGGCCTAAACTGGTACTCGGACATCCCCCAAGGGGTTCTGGATTGGAGAGGGTGCAGGCCAGGCTGAGGGACCCCCCTCCCCCATGCATGAATTTCATGCACCAGGCCTCTAGTTTCAGAATAAATGCAATGTTATGCAGAATATAGATGATTATACTTATGGAGTCATACCTGTGTACATAATATATTTACCCAAAGGAGGTGGTATATGAATAATACAAAATTCAGAAGGTAGAAAAATATCTATAAATTTTAGCAGAAATATGGTCCCTATTGTTGACAACAAAGACATCTAGCTGAGGTCTGGATTAATTCATGTATTGCTTAACTGTTGTATGCTATGTTAAGTGGTTAACAATTTGGAAAGTCATGTGACTGATAGACCCAACTATCACAAAGGAGATAATTTCAGGGGATGATTCAGAATTATTAAAAAAGCACTAACTTGTAAAGAGGGTAGATGACATTTTTAGCTGCACAACATTGATTCAACTTTTCTTTTTTTTCACATAAAAATTATAGACTAGTGATATACTCAAATATTAATAACATTTAATTTATAATGACTAAATAATGCACAGTGGCTTTAAATACATGAATATAACTCAATGGGCATACTTATAGTTTATGGACATGAAATAAGATGTCACTAAGAACATAGGACTAACTTTTTGTTAAACATACCAAACAGAGATACAAAAGGGTGTGTTTTTTTCCCCTTGCCTACAAACAAATTTTACTAGGGGAATTATAAAAATTAATTTACATTCTCTTTACAAGCAAAAAAATAGTGATTGCTGTCTACACAGTATTGTTTCTCTGAGCTTTATTTGACAATCTGTTATTGCTCAGTTGGATGTCAATAAGAGTGTTCTACAAAACACTCTACAAAATGCACCAATTTGGACACTAAACAGAGGTAAGATAGACAGAACCCCTCACTTAACATTTGGTTCAGAAACAATGCTAAGGTTGCACACAAGCACCAAGAAAGTATGAGCAGTTCATCTACACATATAATGAGGCTTTTTGTGGAGAGCTGCAAAAAATTCCCAAGCTTATCTAAAAATGGTTGGAGGGAACAAGGTAAGGAAACTAATTCTGGGAGATGATTCGATAGCTGCCAATCGGTATTTCTCAACCCCTTCACCTGTTTCCCCAGCCTCCCCAGCCTCCCTTCCATCTGGCATCCATCAGTCCGTTCTCTGTGTCCATGAGTCTGTTTCACTCTGTGATGTCTGACCAGCCTTGGAACCTAAGTCTCAGTTTCCCACCTCTAATGTGGAGATAACCTCTTAATATCTTGCCAGCACTTACTTCACTATATTATTTTAAATTTCAAATATACACAGGGAGCTATTTGAAAATATGTAATATGTGATATAAGTAAAAATGATGCTATCTTGTACAATTTTAACATATCTGAAAATTTGTCAATGTCCAAAAATTAATTTTGTCTTCAAAATACTTGGTAGAACTAAGAACAAAGAACCAAAGAAGAATTGGTTCATCTTGCAGTGACTCTACTTTTATTTCACCTACCTTACATGTTCCCAGCAGAGAACACATCTAAACATCAATAATCAGAAGTGTGTACCTAAACCTCACTCTACTGGAACAAAAGGTATCAATGCAGTCTATAGGCATAGACTATTTCTCTCTAGGTGTTCAGTTCTAGTGTTGCAAGAAAACAAGTCTCAAAATCTAGTTCTCATCATCTTCACTATTATTGGTGGATCCTAGAGCCACAGCTTCAATGTCAAATATGACGGTGGACCCAGAAGAAAGGCCTCGCAAGTGATTAGTCATTTCTTTTCCATTTTCAAAACCGTCACCATGTGTAGTAATGCACACTGCTCGGTCCCGCTGCAGAGTCACATCCATTCTGTTTTTCTGCACACACCCCTCTGCTGTCTCATCTGTCTGATTGTCCCCCAGTTTCAACTCTGAATGTTAAAGTCTGCTCCCAGAAATAGGTTGGAAGGCTGGAGTGGAGAACACCTGAGGATTCCAAATCCCTTGGGAGTGATATATTTCTCCCACTGCTCAGACTGCACCCCTTAAAGCCAGCTGTCCATTCATGAGGCACCAAGGAAGGACTCTAGTCATCTGTCTCCTTGGGCACAGACTCTAACTGATAATCAACAATGGTGTCTATGTGTAATACCCTGAATTCATTTTTTGAGCCTACATCTACACCCTCAAAATGAGCTGAGGTTCGTTTACGGAACTGGCGTTTGTAATCCTGGGCTGTAATCTGGCCCAGCTCCCACTAGTAGCTCTGTGCTGCCTCCACGTTCTCATGGGCTTCCTGCAGCAGCAGCTAGGCTCCAGTTCCATCGTCCCCACATACACATGGTGCTCAACAGTCCCCGGCCACTGAGCAGCCTGGAGTGGCTAAGCTGCAACATTCATCTTCTATTGAGTTTGCTTTCATGTGTCCAACTTTGCCCATATACTTAAGGAAAAATTTATATTCTTCTGAATTAGTGTTCTATCTGGGAAACTATGAAAGCTAAACTACAAAAATTGCCAATAGGTGTTCAATTAATATATTGTTTTACTGTTAAAGAACAAAGAGCTTGTGTAAAACGGTTAGGTTTAAAAGAGTGATTTTAGATATTTTAAAGATTATGTAGCTTGAGGAGGATCCATTATAACATGCTATCTCATGAAATCATTGTCATAACACACACTTAAATAAAATATTTGAATAATTTTTATTTGAAAAGATTACAGTGTTATTATTGTATATTATTTACTTGCCATACATGGCTATGGTACACAGTGAACACTACTGCAAATGTGCATTTAAACATTTGGTGAAAATATCCAACTCTTTAAATTACAAGTATAAATGGTATTCAACTATCCATATATTTATACACTGTATAGTCAGTACGTATGCTTAAAAGCAACTGAACTGCTGTTGCTAAGCATTTCTCCTTATTTTTGAAATTGATTTTCTTTGCAAAGGAGAAATGAGACTCTCACTTGGAGAAAATCTATGCCTTGAGGGCATTGTATAATGAATGACTTGGATTGTGTGTGTGTGTGTGTGTGTGTGTGTGTGTGTGTGTGTGTGAAAGTGCTTGTACTATTTTGAGAAATAGATATACAGTAGGATGGTTACCAGCAGTTTGCTTTGTTGTAATTTCTGAAAAACAGCTTCCTATGTTTCAGAGAGTAATTGATTTTTTTAAATAGTACTCTCTTAGCTATAGGCCTTATTTCATATCATTTTTATTTTTTTTTAAACAGATGCTTAATTAAGTATTGCAACAGTAGTCACAATTATATCACAGTTTTATTTTTTCATTTTAGTTTAATACTTTTAAAGTATTAAAAGAAAATAAAGTATTACTGATAAATATTGTTAGCATAGATTGAGATAATTATCATCAAGTATTCTCAATTGCAGTGTTCAATAAACAAGGTTAATAAGCTTTCAAGAAGTTGTATCATAAAAAACATAAGTTTGGCATTGTCATAATGTGAGAGAATTTGGAATTTAGTAAAATTCAAAGCATTATAATTTGTCATATTGAATTGTGGAGATATTTTAAAGGAAAAGGCTTTATTAGGAAAATGTACATCCATAAGAATCAAGTCAAATTCTGAGGAGATATTTAAAGATGGATAATATGTGGCTAGTACCTTAAATCATTGAATCTCACATTAAGGTAGCATACATTTTTAAAAAGGTATATAAATATAGAGGGAAAATTCAAGTTTAAAATAAAAAGATGTAAGAAGACAATTAAATAAATAATAATTTTCATGTAAGGTTTTACTATTATCTCCTCTATTTGGCTCTAAATTCTCATAAAGACATAAAAATTAAACATCCTATTATACTTGGCATCTATAAAAATATTGATGAATTGTACTATATTTGTTTAGTAAAAGGTGATAATATATCTTCATTTAATTCAGTGTTATGCATGTTAGATGTGATTCACTTTGATAATTATGTGTCAAATATTTATGTAAATACTAATCCCAGTGTAGAATGCAGATGTCCCCTGAAGTCCTTATATAAAATATACACTATGGAGTTTCCTCTAAAAGTTAAAAATGGAATTCCTATTTGACCCAGTAATCCCACATCTAAGACTATATCCCAAGAAACCAGAAATACCAATCAGAAATGATATATGCACCCCTATGTTCATAGAAGCACAACTTACAATAGCTAAGATTTGGAAACAGCCTAAGTGTCCAACAGCAGGTGAGTGGATTAGAAAACTGTGGTACATCTACACAATGGAATATTACACTGCTATAAAAAAGAAAGAACTTTTACTATTTGCAACAGCATGGATGGAACTGAAAAGCATTATGCTAAGCAAAATAAGCCAGTCGGAGAAAGATAAATATCACATGATATCACTCATATGTGGGATATAATGATCAACATAATTTGATGAACAAAAGTAGATCCAGAGACAAATGGCAGGGGAGGTGGGGGGTTAGAGAGCAACCAAAAGACTTGTATGCATGCATATTAGCATAACCAATGGACACAGACACTGGGGAGGTGGGGGCTTGCCCAGGGTGGGAATGGCTGGAGGGGGGGAGAGGTCAATCGGGGAAAAGGAGACATATGTAAAACTTTATACAATAAATAAAAATATATATACAAGTAAATTGCGTGAATTTGATATAAGCATGTTACAAACATAAATGATTGATATTAACAAATCAATGGCTTATTTCTATATTTTTAGCTTTGAGAAAGCATTAAAGGCCCACTTAAGTAAGGTATAATTTTATAATGTTTATATTTGATATGATGAATTAAAAGGGTTTATCCTCAATAGTGGAAGAAGCAGTTTTAGTGTTGTGTCCAACAAGGTGTGAGCTTTTGGAAAAATTATTTAAACTTTGCTTGCTTCAGTTTCTTATTTCCTGAAATGACTGGGATAAGATAGTTGCTGGCTAAAACCCCTTTCAGCTGTAAGGTTTTATCAATCTATCAGTAGCGGTCAGGATTTAATTATTAAAGAAGATTCACCTGGGGGGAGATGGGTGACATCTGTAATACTATCAGCAATAAAAATATGCATATTAAAAATTAAACAAGATTCATAGGCAATCCTTACCAATTTGTAGAAAATTGCAGGAAGAGTATACAGTATAACAGAAGCATTTAAAGTAAGCAGATGCATAAATCGGAGTGTGCCACACAGAAGGGGTCCAAATGGGCCACCAGCTTGAATTGTCCTTCTTCTAAGAGTTTTACCAGGCCAGGCTTTCTCTCTCAGGTTAGAAACTACCAACATCTACACAGAAAACTTCGGAGCTAATGAACCCAAAATGAAGACTTAGCCAGAGTTTCTTATATTCTGCTGATCATGTCAACATGGTTTTGCTATATAATCAGTCCTCCCGTGGTCTCTCCATAAACATGTATAAATCACCAATCTCACTGTTATCAACAAATAATGTTGACAGGTTTCTACACACAGCCCTAAAATTCCTTGGATACAGTAAATTTCATGCATTGACCAGTGCTCAGTCCTCTGATGGTACATTTCTTACATCAGTCAACAGTTTAACCAAATCTAAGCCGGTTTCACAAACTCTCACAAGACACATAAACACAGCATCATTGTACACAGTAACACTAAAAGTAAAAGAATGGAACAACAAAATCATTCCTCAAAATGGTCACAACTGTGTGCACAGCAAAAACAACAGGAGGGAATATAAAGTTGCAAAAAGAGTTTGCATTTTTTTTTTTATAAATCACTAACACATATTGTTTATAGCTCCTCTAGATTAGTTAAAAGATTTTATGTAGATCGTAGGCTAAATCCTAATTCAACCCAAAATGTGTAATTATTACAGCGGTTTAATAAATCGTTTTTAAAAGTTTAAAACTACCTTGGCAGAAAATTAAAAAAAGCTTTTCTGATTCCAAATTATTTATACACCTTATGCAACCAATTTACTAAGACTGTGAGCTGACAGATAAAACGTCTTTTTTTTTTATTACTGTTGTTATAACAAAACAGTAACAACAAAAATAGTACTTGAATGCTGAAAATAAAAACTAATATTTGCTTCAACCCCAGTTTTTGGGCTACACATGTTATGCTTTTTCTTCTACCAGGAAACTGCTTCTATCTATGGAGATGCATGAATTAAAAATGCTAGAGTCAAAATGGCATTTTACGATAGTTTGAGTTAATTCAAAAAGATTTTACCTCTGTACTATGTCAGTCTACTGAGTATATTCAACCAAAGATCCCAAAAGATCACTTTGAACACAGTTTTAATGAAATCTTTAAGTTACACAAGTTTTAACAAAGCTTGATTTAGAAGTTCTCCTTACTAATAAATTCTATGTTTAAAAGACAAAATATATTGCAATATTTTTCATTTTTATATAACATTTCAGGTTCTGTGTACTGCCAATTATTTTCTAAATAAAGCCTCAAAATCACAAAACTCACTGCTAGCTGGTTCATTTCCTCAAAAGAGTTCTAATTAGAATTTCTACTACTACCAAATTCTGAGAATGCAATGCAGTTTTAAAGAGAATGCCAAAGACTTAAAATTAGGGCACAAAGGAGTATAAAAATAATCATCCTTTTCCAATATAATTAGTTGGGAAATGAAGGCATCCTCAATACATATATATTAGGATAGCAATTAGATTTTTAAAGAAGAAATAAAATATTTTGGTGATGTGACTCAGTTAAAGTTTGTATAAATAAATTAAGAATTGTGATCATGAAGAGAACTCAATCCCTAAAAAATATATACATTGGAAAACTAGAAAAACGGTGATATATTTTGTATATGTGTCCTCATTTCATTGTATACAAATTCCTTTTTTAATACACTTATATTGATTTCAGAGCATAAGGGAGAGGAAGAAGAGATAGGAACATGAATGATGAGAGAGAATCATTGGTCGGTTGCCCCCTGCATGCCCCTTACTAGGGATCAAGCCCCAAACCCAGGCATGCTTCCTGATCTGGAATCAAACTGTGACTTCCTGGTTCACTGGTTGATGTTCAACCACTGAATTACACTGGCAGGGCTACAAATCCTTTTATATATTTTGTCAGAATCATTTATCCCCAAAACCAGGCCTAATGCAGCCTCATATATGAATGCATTTTGCCATTGTTAATCTATATAGCCCCTAAATTAAAAATAAAAAAAATGTAAGTTTCTTTTCTTTATTTTGCTATTTTTTGTATATATATATATTTTTTTTTCATTTATTGAGGTGACAATGGTTTAAAATATTATACAAGCTTCAGGTGCACAATTCTACAGCACATTATCTATAAACTGTATTGAGTTTTCACCACTCCAAGTCCATTCTCCTTTCCTCACCATTTATCCCTCCTGTACCCTCCTCCACATTCTCTCCCTTGCCCCCAGCAATCACCACACTGTTGTCTATGTCCATGAGTATTTTTTTTTCCTTTTTGATCAATCCCTTCACTCAGTCCTCCAACATCCCCCGCCCCACCAGCTGTCAGCCTGCTGTGTATGAGTCTGTCTCTATTTTGCTTGTTAGTTTCATATATGAGTGAAATCATATGGTACTTGTCTTTCTCTGACCATATCTGGCATATTTAGTAAAAAACACAGGCATATTGACAGGGTTCCATAAATCAAATCTTTGATCAATATGATAAAACCTGGAGAATGGTTTATCATTTGCTTTAATCTCAAAATAGAGATATTCAAAATTTTAGCTATTTACTTATCACATACTTTGGTGTTCTGACAGTAATAAAAACTTATTTATATACATATAAATAGTTAATTTATGTTCTCATCACTGATCACTTTGATGGTTACAATAAAAGTCATGTGTTGTCTGCCCACCCAACCCTGCTGCTGTTGTGATATTCAGACATAGCCAGTAAAAATGTGAGCATCTGAAATGGGCTGGCCCCACTTCGGATTTCTGCTCCAACATGTAAGGAGTTTGGAAGTTATTACCCACAAACGTATAATGAGGAAAAAACTAAACAAACTAAAATTCAGAGCAAAAGGATGCTCTGAAAACGGGAGAAACTTGAAAACAAAGAATCACACATTTTGGACAGAGAAGGCACTGAGGTCAGTAACTGGTAAGAACATCCTATATAATAAAAGCCCAGCGAACAAACCGAGGAACAATCAGAATGACTAGTCGACCAGTCATTATGATGCGCACTGACCACCAGGGGGCAGATGCTCAATGCAGGAGCTGCCCCCCGGTGGTCAGTGCACTCCCACAGGGGGAGCACCACTTGGTCCACCCAGATGAGCAGCGCTCCCACAGCGGGCTGATCACCGCAGGCCATTCCCCCCACCAGTGCACGAATCCTGTGCACCGGGCCTCTAGTTTAACTATAAGTGACTGATTCCTGGCAGCTGAGCATGGACCAGCTTAAGAATTAAAAACTCCTAAGGGATCAGTCATATGGTTGCTTCCACGTTGTCATGGGTTTTACATATAAGAGCCCAGAAGTTTCTCATAGTGATGATTAGAGAAAAGTACCTTCCTGCTTTTAGTAGAAAAAAAAGGGAAAAATACCATTTTGACGGTGTGCAGAACATTCTCTTCTCAGTAGCAAAATCCTACCCTCAGGGAAAACTGCTTTACAGTGAAGAAGGTAATATGTGTCGGAAAAAGGCAATTACAAGAGACTTCCTACCTTCAGTCACAGTCACACATATGGGAGAAAAGATGCTAAGAAACTCATCTGAAGGTGAAAGGGACTCTTGCCCATTAAAAAAACTAAGACTTACTCTATATGATTATAGAACACTTCCTCACCTCAATACTTTACCACTGAATTGATGGGATTCCAGTATAACAATGGATCACAACTGAGAGAGCCATTAGAAACAGGCTACATTTCAAAGAAGTTTCTAGAGAAACCCCAAGGTAACAGTGGAGACATAAATAAAGACACTAGGGGAGATTGAAACCCTTGGCACAGACAGCTGCAGCAAACATGAAACACAGCCTAACTCCTACCAGATAAATATAAAACCTCACGTGAAAGGCCTATGTATTCTCTTTTTTATTAACCAGTACGTCATATCCAGCTTTCAACAAAAATATGACAAGGTATAATAAAATTTAAGAAAACACAGTTTTTGTATGTACGAAGAAACAAAGCTAGTGTTAGAACCACACTAATACCTTTTAAATTATAGACCTACCATTTAAAATAAGTATGAAAATATGCTCTGCTCTCTATTGAAAAAGTGGATGGTATTCAAGGACACATAAACAGTGCAGGAAGAATAAAGAAAACTCTGAAAGTAAATTTATAAAATTGCTAGAAACTGAACACTGTAAAAATAAACGAAAAATGCCTTTGATTATCTCATCAGAATACTGAGCATAGTGAGGAAAGAATTAGTGTGTTTGAAGATATATGAATAAAAGCTTCCAAATCTAAAAAATAAAAGTAAGAATAAAAAAGAGTATAGAATATTCAAGAAGTGCAAAACAATTATAAAATGTATAACATAAGAGGAATACTAAAATAAGAAGTAAGGTTAGAGAACAGCAGAAATATTTACAGTGACAATGACTGGACTTTTACAAAATTGTTGACAAATGTTAAACTACAAATCCAGCAGCTCAGAGCAAAACAGGATTTGTAAAAGCATCTACACTTAGACATATCATATTCCAACTGCAGAAAACCAAAGACAATGAAAAATCTTTTTGGGAATGGAGAGATTTTACCTACTGATGAACAAGGATGATAATTACATTGGCATTCTCTTCAAAAATCGTGCAAGCAAGAGGAGAGTGGAGTAAATTATTTATATAAAGTGCTGAAAGAAAAACTTTCCAACTTAGAATTCTCTATCCAGTGAAATTATCTTTCAAAAGTAATGGAGAAAAAATGACTTTCTCAGGCAAACTGAAAACAAGGGAATTTGTTACCAGTGGGCCTGTCTTGCAAGAAATGTTAAAATAAGTTATTCACAGAGAAATAAAATAATTTGTCTGAAACTCATATGTATATAATGAAAGAAGAACATTATAGAAGGAATAAAAAAAGCTAAGTTTTTTTAGTGCTTCTTATTTAATTGCTCTCATAGGTAACTGTTCAAAACAATAAGAGCAACAATGTATTAGGTGGTTATAGATTATGGGTAAGTTAAATGAGTAACATTAAATAAGTAAGGTATGGGAAGAAGGAATTAGTAACACTTGACTATAAGCTATCTAAACTATCTATGAAGTAATATAGTGTTATTTTAAATTTGATTTAAATTAGTTGTAGAGATATATTGCAAAATGTAAGACAATCATTAAAATTTTTTGTTCAACCCTAGCTGGTTTGCTACAGTGGAAAGAGCATCTATCTGCGGACTGAAGGGTCCCAGGTTCGATGTTGGTCAAGGGCATGTACCTTGGTTCAGGCTCTATCCTCAGTAGGGACTGTGGAAGAGGCAGCTAATTAAAATGATGCTCCTCTCTCACCGATGTTTCTATTTCTCTATCCCTCTCCTTTCCTCTCTCTCTCTCTCTAAATATTAACAATATTAAAAAATTTTTTTCAAAGAAGTATAATTTATATGTAAAGAGAGGAGAGAAAATAGAATCATATAAAACACTCAGTTAAAACAAAAGAAAAAGACAAAAAAGATAGGGAACTAAAAACAAATCAACAAGTGCAATGGAGAGAAAACAGTTACAAATATGCTAGAAAGTAATCCAAAAAAAAATCAACCATCACTTTAAATGTGAATGGCCTAAATTCAGCAATTAACAGACTGAAATAGGCAAAAAAGCAAGACCAACTATATGTTCTTTATAGCACACCCACTTCAAATATAAAGGTACAAACCTATTCAAAGTAAAGGAATAGAGAACTGTATACCATTTTAATATTAACCATAAAAAAGTTGGAGTTAGCCCTAGCTGGTTTGGCTCAGTGGATAAAGTGTTGGCCTGCAGACTAAAGGGTCCCAATTTCGATTCCAGTCATGGGCACATGCCTGGGTTGCAAGCTCGATCCCCAGGGGGGTGGGGGGAGTGTGCAGGAGGTGTCCAATCAATGATTCTTTCTCATCATTGATGTTTCTATCTCTCTCTCCCTCTCCTCTCCTCTCAGAAATCAATAAAAATATATTTTTTAAAAAGTTGGAGTTAGCTATATTAATTTCAGAAAAAGCAAAGATATTTCAGATAGAGAAAAATAATCAGAGCAAAGAGAGATATTACATAATTATAAAAGGGTCTATTCTCCAAGATATACCAATGTGTATTTGTATGCATCTAACAACAGAGCATTGAAACATGTGAGGTAAAAACTGATAGAACTGTGTTATGGTATGAAATGTGTCCCCCCAAATGCATATGTGGCAGCCCTAATCCTTAGCACCTTAGAACATACCTGTATTTGAAAATAAGGTCTTCAAAGATGTAGTTACCTTAAAATGAGGTCTTTGTATGTGTCCTAATCCAATAAAACTGGTGTCATGATAAGAAGTGGAGATTAGGACACACACACACACACACACACACACGCACACACACACACACGCACACACACACACACACACACACACACACACACACACACCATGTGAGGTCAGTGAGAAGGCAGCCTCTGCACGCCAAGGAAAGATGCCTGAGAAGAGCCCAGGCCTGCCTGCACCTTGGTCTCAGACTGCTGGAATCCAGAGCTGTGAGAAAATACATGTATGTTGTGTTAGCCACCCAGTCGGTGTACTGTTAGGCCTCAACGCTAATGCGAACTACAGGGAGAAATAGTCAAACTCACGATCATAGTGAGAGATTTCAAGACCCTATCTCACTAATTGACAGATTCAGCAAGCAGAAAATCAGTAAGGATAGAGTGGAACTGAACAGCACCATCAACCACCTGGATATAATTGACATTTACAGAACATTTTATCCAACATAAACAGAATACCCATTCTTGTCAAGCTCATAAAAAACATCCACCAAGACTGACTACATGCTTGGCCTTAAAACACATTTTAACAATTTTTTTAAACTTTATAAATCATGCAAAGAATGTTCTCAGACCACAATGGAGTTAAAGTAAAACTCAATAAATGAAAAAAATACCTGAAAAATCCCAAATTATGTGGAAAATAAGCAATGCATGTCTGGATTGTATATGGGTAAAGGCCATCTAAAGAAAAATTAAGAAATAAGCAGTTCTAGGACTAAATCACCAGCTTTTTCAAGTGTGGCCTGGATAATCAGCTTAAATTAATGAATCCATAATTGAAGAATGAGATGACATCTTTCAGGTTGTAGAGATGACTAGAGACAAATAAATTAACTCAAATTAAAGTTTGAGTTCTTTTTAGATAGGCAATCAATGGCAGCTTTTATTAATGTAGTGTCTTAAACATACTATGCTACTTATTATTTTCCAGAATTAAGGAGGGGCTTATGGGAATCCTTGCTTTGTAACCACGTCAGAGAAAAGTGTAACTTAGGAATCCACATTTTGTGATTCATATCTGAAGTAGGAGTTAGGTTTGTGGAACTGAGCCTTTAACCCGTGGGGTCTGTGTCAACTCCAGGCAGTCCCTGCCTCAATTTAATTGTAAGACATCCAATTGGTGTCCGGAAAGTTAGAGCCTTGGTTGTTGTGGAAAACTGGGCATTTGGTATCAGAAGTGAAATGTTCTCTGAGTATAGAAAAAAAAGAGACACTGTGTGTGTGTGTGTGTGTGTGTGTGTGTGTTTCCTTTTAGTAACTCAGTGTTTCAGTGTTTGGCAACAGTAGGCACTCAACATATGTTGAAAGGATATTGAATGACTACATTAAAAGTATATTTCTTGCATTTGAAGTTTGTTAAAACTGAATTTTTTTTTAAAAGTGAGTTTCTATTACATATGATAATGGAAGAAAGCCATTATTGAATTGATACACATATTAAACACTGTGCTAGCTTCATCCATCCCTTCACAGTCCTGTACTATTTTAGACACTGGAAGATAGAGCAGTGAACAAAATACTGAAATCCTTGCCCTCATGGAGCTTACAGTCTCATTATTACAGACACACATCCAAGTCCCTAAATAACATAAATTAGTGGCATGTGCTATGGAAATGGAAATACCTAAAGGAATTCTTGCCTGACCCATAGCCTGAGGTCTCTATTATATGCCGTGAAGTAATACTGCATATATTTTCTACGTAGCTCTTACAAAAATTAAATTATCAGTTGTGTAATTAAATTAAAAATAATTAAAATCAAATGATTTTACCAATATCTGCCTCACTTTAGAATCCATGAGGCCAGAAATCAAAATGTCATTGTCTCTCATACAGAAATGACCAAAGGAACTTGGGTTTGGTAAGTGAATGAATGAATGAATACACGCATAAATTAAAGGTGCTATTTAGTCTTCAACTCTGTGAACTCAGAATAATTAATGGAGGATTGCATATCATAGAACTGACACTAAGAACAATTAACTTGTTCAACTCATTTGAATGACAGGACCAACAAGAAAACCTGGCTCTTCTGAACATTGAAAATATCTGCACACATTTAGTGGTACAGGTTTGAGTTTTCAAACAGGCTTTTCCCCATATATCTAGAACCCTTGACAGAGTTACCCTCTCCCTTCAAATCACTCTACTTTGCTTAGAAAGTGGTCCCGCAGAACAACTGCTTAAGAGAGAGCCTCACTTCCACTCCCATTTCCACCGGGGACATTGTCAGGTTGCTTAGTTTTGCCTGATAGTGACAATCCCAGAATGTCTCAGGTAAAGTCTATTTTGGTTGAATTTGCCTTCTGATAATTGATGGAATGCAAAGGAGCCAATAGAATATACATGCAAACTAAAACTCACTTTCTATTAGGCAAATAACTCCATCATATTTAGATGTAAGGGATATTTGTATGTGTGTTTCATACATAGTTTTTCCAAGAAGTATTTGCTAACATGATCAAAGTTTTTAGAGTTTTTAAAAGGAAAAGCTGATTTTGGGTTGTTTTTGATCAAAGATGTGATTTGCATCTAACAGTAAGCTATTTTTCCATCCTGTGTACAAACATAGATTAGACTTTCAAATGAAAGTGTAGAGCGAAAAGGGGAGCAGAATCCTTAATATCTCTCTCCGTTAAGGAAAAACACTAGAAATATCTATTTAGTATTGGTATTACAAGTACAACATCTGTGGTAAGATATATTACTGTGGTTGATTGAGCCTACATGTAGGAAGAACAGCACCATTTGTAGAAAGAAAAAAAAAAGCTTAATTATGCGTTTCTCAACTCCGGAAACGCTTCCTTCAAATAAGAATACGTACCTTTAAAATAGCTTTTTACTTTCTCATGAAAACAATTAATATCCATCCTTAATGAAGCAGTTTATGGAATTATGTTATATGTTTAAAATCCACGATGTTTCCTTGAACAATGACGCCACATAAAAAGGCTAAATTTTCTGGAAGCACAGCAGAAAATCAGAGAATTCCGAGGGTGACAAATGATTCGTCAAACAGAAACAGTTCTTGGCAAAGAAAGATGACTTTATTTTGTCTGTCATTCCTTCCTTATTTGCATGATTTTCTTCTGTCTTCCCAGTCAATCAGTGCTCACACTGCCTTTGCCCTTTGAGTTGCACTGTTAGAATGCACTTCAGTTCCCACTCGTGTATTCCTCTCATTATCACCCATCACAGCTTGAGTGTCACACTGCTCGAGGCCTTGTTGAATAGCAGGCTGCTTAATCTGGTAAAACTGACTAAATTACAAGGTTATGCTTAACAAACATAATATCCACATATTTTAGAATAATCAACTTCAGTTTTAGACATTGAATGCTATGTTAGTGTGAGATTCATAAGAAAGAGTATTAGAATGAAAGTTTTTCAGAGAGGAAGATGTTATCAAAGTCTGCGTATTTCATTACGTACATAAGTCATTTACAGTCCACCTACCCAGACTAAATAAACATGAGGTTTATAGAAAACATTTTATTTTTTTCTTGAGTTTCAGTTCATAATTTTAATTTATTATGTCATAACTACTTATCTACAAATAACAGAAAACATCAACTCACCTATTGTTAATAATGATGGATATATTTTCATAAAACTAACATTTTAATCAATAAGTGTTCTTATAGTGTCAAAATGTGCTTTTCTTCACAGTTAATTTTAACTCAATTAAAATTAATGCACAGAATACTTACAAATTAAAATGTTTCATGATTGATTTTTTACTCTAAAACTATTATAAGATATATTACATTTAGGAGTAGATATGTATCAATACTAACAAATATAAATGTAAGCCTTTTTAAAAATATGCTCTAATAAAAGTTGAGATATGTACAAAAGAAAAACTTTAGCAATTTTAATTAAGGCAATTCAGGACTGCTTAGTAGAAAACATGTAAATTTGATTACAACTTTAGAGCTAAGATACATTAATGAGGATACTTTATATATTTGTAAGTATATGTAAGCACATAAACTTTGCATAGTGCTTATTAGCTATATATGTGTGATACTGCCAAAAAGAACTCGCTACCTGAAAACATATTTACTTGTTTAATTCTCACAATAATATGTAAAAAGTTATCCTGAAATGATTAAAATAAAGTTAGTGGGTTTAGATCACTTTTTTACTAATTCAGTACCTTTTTTCAGTTTAACAAATTTCCTATACTTTTATAAGATTGGTAGAAAGAAAAAAGATAGAGTTTCAGTATTCAAGGCACTGTTTTTGGTGAAAAAAATGAAGATGGAGATAAGAGTTCTCTATTATATATGTAGGTTAAAATGATAAGACATGCTGATGTATTGGAACTTGAATGTTATTAAAGGAAAAGAAAATTAATCCGAGTTCTGGATTCAACAAATGAGTGGAGATGATGCCATTTTACTGAGACTTGGAAGACCTGATCTTGGGAACTACATAAGGAGTTTTATTTATTAACTAGAGGCCCGGTGCACGAAATTCGTGCACGGAGGGGGGTTGTCCCTCAGCCCAGCCTGTACCCTCTCGAATCTGGGACCCCTCAAGGGATGTCCAACTACGCGTTTAGGCCCGATCCCAGGGATCGGGCCTAAACGGGCAGTCGGACATCCCTCTCACAATCCAGGACTGCTGGCTCCCAACTGCTTGCCTGCCTGCCTTCCTGATTGCCCCTAACCACTTCTGCCTGCCAGCCTGATCACCCCCTAACCACTCTGCTGCCAGCCTGTTTGCCCCCAACTTCCCTCCTCTGCCGGCCTGGTTAAACCTAACTGCCCTCTCCTGCAGGGTTGATCACCTCCAACTGCCCTCCCTTGCAGGCTGGATGCCTCCCAACTGCCCTCTCCTGCTGGCCATCTTGTGGTGGCCATCTTGTGTCCACATGGGGGCAGGATCTTTGACCACATGGGGGCAGCTATATTGTGTGTTGCAGTGATGATCAATCTGCATAGTACTCTTTTATTAGATAGGCTAGAGGCCTGGTACAGGGGTGGGAGCCAGCTGGTTTGCCCTGAAGGGCGTCCCAGATCAGGTGGGGGTTCCCTTGGGGTGTGGGGTGGCCTGAGCGAGGGGCCTGTGGTGGTTTGCAGGCCGGCCATGCCCACTGGTGACCCAAGCGGAGGCCCTGGTATCTGAAATTTATTTTCCTTCTACAATTGAAACTTTGTAGCCTGGAGCGGAGCCAAGCCTGGGGCTCCCAGCCATTTGTGTTGGGGTTATAATTGAAACTTTGTTGCCTTAAGCGGGTGGGCCCGGCCAGGGTGTGTGGAAAGCTTTGCTTCCCCTGTTGCCAGCGGCAACCCTGGCCTGCTCTCTCAAGCTCCATTCTGCCGCCATTTGTTTGAATTTGTTTACCTTCTATAATTGAAACTTTGTAGCTTGAGTGGAGGCTTAGGTCTGCAATGGCTGGCAGAAAGCTTGGCTTCCTCTGTTATCTAGGAAACCTTTCTCTCTGTGGCTGTAGCCATCTTGGTTTGGGTTAATTTGCATACTCACTCTGATTGGATGGTGGGTATGACTTGAGGGCGTGCCTTGTGGGTGTGTCGGAGTTATGGTCAATTTGCATATTTATCTATTATTAGATAGGAAGGTGAGAAATAAGAAGTTCAATAAAATATCTGGTGCACCAAAAAGAATCTTGGGATATAAATCTAATAGCTTCCCTCCCCCTCCCCTCCTGTGTGACATGTAAAGCCATGGGACTTGAGAAGATCATTTAGGGAAAAAGTGTCAAAAAACAAAATTAAGACATCAAGAAAAAAGCCCTATGAAGAATTAATATGTAGAGTTTGGATGAAGTATCTAGAGAAAGACCAGCAGTCTAAGGTAATATAGAATCCAAGAGAAGGGACTGGTTCAAGAAGTAGAGAGTGGCTGACTCTGTAGAATTTTGTTTTGCAAGTAAATAAATTAGGGTATAAAAATATGGTAAAATGCTGATGAGACTAAAATGAAAAAACAAAGAAGACAGAAGATATTAATAAATATATAACATCATAAACAAAATATAATTATAGACAAAATTGTTAAATGTGATAAATCTATGGAAAAACTATAAGGTAATAAATTGGAAAAAGTAGATGAAATGCATAAATTTCTGGAAAAATCTAAAATGCCAAAGTGGTGCAAAAAAAAATAGCAAACTTGAGTAGACCTGTAACTACTTATGAGAATGGAAGTCTAATAAAATATCTTCATCTCAGAGAAACTTTAGGTAAGGTCTACTGAACTGTCAATAAAATGAAAATCCCTTTATCTGAGTTGTGTGAAAAGACAGTAAAACAAGAAAAGCCATCCAAGCCTTTTTGGGAGGTTAGAATACCCATGATTCCAAAATCAATCAAGAGCAATATAAACCATGATGATAACAGGTTCATTTAATGTATGAGTAGGGATTCGAAAAGCCTAAGAATCAAATTTATCTAAACCTATCCGTGTATTAAAAATATCTATATAATGATTAAAATAGTTTATACCAAGATTTTTAAGGAGAATTCAACATCACAAAATCAATTATTATGGATGTATTCCTCATATTAATGCACTAAAGGAGAAAACTCAATTTTCAATGGCTCTTAAGAAAGTATTTCATAATGTTAAATATCAATTTATAATAAAACATTCAAGGTGAATTTATAAAGACCTTAAACCAAAAAGTTATAGTAAATGTTTTGGAGATATTTCATTATGAGTCTTGTGCTGCTATACATCTTGCTGAATAATAAAGAAGTCAAGGCTCCTTTAAGTGCTCTTTATCTGGACCATTGGGGAGAGGGGGGTGTAACAAGCGATCCTGAGGGTTGGGACAATGTTTCCTTCTCTTGCTGAGTTCCTTTAAAATGGTGGGTTCTCTAAGCTCAGCATTCCTCTATTATAAAGATATCCACTGCTTATAGGTGTCTTCAGACCTTCTGTTGATTTGCAAATAATGGGCTCAGGAAACCAGTGCAAAAGGGTTCATGTTCTTGCTAGTGATATCGTCTCGATGCCTCTGATTTAGGAGTGTTGGGTCTTCTGTCAGTATCCATGGAACTGTGATAAATTACCTTGATTCTTGCAAGTAGGGTAACAATCTCATACCCTCCCCAAATGCTGACATGTATGTTATGCACATGTGGAATTTTAAATTCATAAATACAATATACATTAGAAACATTTTGAACCTGATATATTTAGTACAATTCTATATTAATAATGAATAGTAGATCATAGTACATAAATATGCCCATTTATAAATGATGAGTTATAGAGGTGATACCACAAATAATTCAGGGAAAAATGATTTCTTAGTAGATAGTGATTTAAAGAAATCATCTCACAGTATGGAGAAAACTAAAATGTGTCGTTCTTTAAAACATATATAAAAGTGATCTCAAATGGGTTCCAAATCTAAATGTTAATGGCCAATAACCCTAAAAGAATAAGTTTGTAGAGGTTACACTGTAATCTGAGAGTGATAAGACTTTATAAATAATAAAATATTATTCTCCATATAAATTTTAAAACATATTTATTGATTTCCTTGAAAAATACTATTAAAATTTTGATTAATTAATTATAGATTACACAGAAATCACAGCATAGATTTTGGATTCTATCTTTACTCCTCCCCTGAAGAACATTTTGCTTTGCCCCACATCTTCTTTATACATCTTCATTAGTTTTACTTAATTGCTATTTGTTTCAAGTTACATTCAAAATGATCAATTAACTAGAATGTTATTCATTTTGTCAACATTCCAAAATAGTAGTAATAGACATAATATTCTTAAGAATAGCTTTCCAAGAATGACTTAATATCTCCAAAATAACTGTTTTATTGGATCAAGAATTTTTAAAAATGCAAAACTAAGGCTTTTAGAGGAAGGGATGTGAATATAAAAGTCACAAGAGAAGCACAATATGATATACTTATAGATTGTGTTTTGTAGTAGGAATCAAATGGGGGAATTTAAAATTTATTAAATAAAGTTGAATAATAAACCAATACTATTTATAAGAAAATTTATAATGGATTATGGTTGAAATATTCAGTATTCAATATTTAGTTATTTTACTTTAGAAGAGAGTAGAATTATTAGGTCAGGATGGGCATGAGGGCACCTGGACTCCCAGTGCTAGGAGAAACCAATGTTTGCTGCATATAACTGACAGTATCAGGGTTCCACCTAACAGTTCAGATTTATCCTATATCATAAAAGCCTAATATGCAAATCAACCAAACAGCAGAACAACTGGTGGAATGACTGGTTGTTATGACATGCACTGACCACCAGGGGGCAGACACTCAATGCAGGAGCTGCCCCCAGCCTGTAGGCCCCAGGCCAGCCAAGGTGGGTGCCAGCCAGGCCCCCCCCATCGCCCTGCTGGTTAACCCACAGATTGGCCCTGATCGCCAGCCAGGCCTAGGGACCCGACCCATGTATGAATTTCATGCATCGGGCCTCTAGTAAATTAATAAAATCCAACTGTTCTCTCAGGAAAAAGAAGCCTCAAAAGGGCTAAGAGGCACATTAACTCCCTTTGAGATCTAAACATTTTTTTTAATTTTGATAGAAAGAAGTAGCTTTTAAGTTATTTCATTTGAGATTAAAAAAAAAAATAACTAATTATGGCAGAACTGACACTCCAATTATAAGTTTTACTGGAAAACTATCAATTATATTACTTTATGTCTGAACTTCTGACATCAACTTATTTTCTGTTTTAATTTGTATTCCATCAATTTTGAGACCTTGAAAAGGAAACAGAGAATTTTTGTGGAAAAACCCATTTTGATCTTTCTGCAATCTAAATTTCACTTATATGTGCAATGAAGAAAGGCTATCCTATATAATAAAAGGCTAATATGCAAATTGACCCAACAGTGGAACGACCGGTTGCTATGAGGTACACTGACCACCAGGGGGCAGATGCTCAATGCAGGAGCTGCCCCCTGGTGGTCAGTGTACTCCCACAGGGGGAGTGCTGCTCAGCCAGAAGCCCTGAGCTCACTGCCACAGCTGGTGAGCGCAGTGGTGGTGGTGGGAGCCTCTCCCACCTCCATGGCAGCACTAAGGATATCTCACTGACGGCTTAGGCATGCTTCTGCTCCCCGAGGGATGTCAGTAGGACATCCCCTGAGGGCTCGCGGACTGTGAGAGGGCACAGACTGGGCTGAGGGACACCCCCCGCAAAGTGCACAAATCTCCTGCACCAGGCCTCTAGTAGTAGTATATTATTTGTGTGTTGTTAATAAACATCTAAAAATCATTTGAGGTACTGGCTTAAAATAAAAAGTTTACTTGGCAGGATTTTAATACCCTTTATTCCAAATATTATAAATTTAAATGATAGCTTGAAAGTCTGGGATTTTATAATTTTAACATTTTGCTTTCTTTCATCTATTTTAATATAAAATTATTGAGGCAGTTGACATTTCAATTTATGCTGGTAATGATTGTGGAATTGAGGAATGTGAAAGATATGTGCTCAAACTTAATTTTATGAATGTATGTGGAGGCTGATGGTGGTGTTGATAGTATCCTTAAAAGCTAAGCTTCATTTAGCAATGATAGTCTACACTGAAGAAATAGTCTGTCCAAGCTGTTGGAAAAGTCTCAGGGTTTATGGTGGTCATGTCTGAATATGTTAGAAGGGATAGTCACGACAAAAAGAGCTGTGTAAATATACAATTACACATCTTAAATTGAGTCATTTTCTCACTGCCAAGAAGACGACACTTATGCCCTAGCTGGTTTGGCTCAATGGAGAGAGTGTCAGCCTGCGGGCTGAGGGGTGCCGGGTTTGATTCTGGCCAAGAGCATATGCCTGGGGTGAGGGCTGGATCCCCAGTGGGAGGTGTGCAGGAGGGTGCAGGAGGCAGCCAATTGATGATTCTCTCTCATCATTGATGTTTCTATCTTTCCCTCTCCCTTCCTCTCTGGAATCAGTAAAAAATATATTTAACAATAATAATTTTTTTTTATAAAAAATATGGCACTTAGTGTCTTGACACAGATGAAATGCTGGGTACAGATCCTGACCATAAAGAGCATCACTTTTCTGCACTAATGAAGTTAAGGGAGATACTTCCTGTTACAGGTTCGGTCTCACCTTCTTACCTCATCTAAAATAGGTCCTATCTGGCCAAATATTCCTTCCAGTGAGTATTTAAACCACATTCTTCAGGGGAAAATCTTCCACATTTGAACACATTTCCAAAGGAATCTCATCCACATTCAGTCTCTCTGTAATTGACACTCCAAAGTTTCCAAACTAAAACCCATTCTCCAAACTTGTACCTAAAAATGTCTCCAAAGGACACTTTATCTTCCAACATTTTCATACTCCCTAAAAATGCTTAGTGTAAGGGAGAATATTTGGTGCACATCTTCCCAAATGTGTATTTTAGGCCATAATTCTGGTATCACTTACCATTTACCAACTGCAATCTGCTTATACCGCTCATTCTCTCCCAGTTCACCTATCCTTAGAAACAGTCTTGGTTGTACCAGATAATCATTCTCATATCTCTTGTCATCAAATTCCATGTCCCCATATTTGTGTGTGTAAATTTGACATCAATAATAAATAGGTATTTTAATGTAGTCCCTGACATATTGAATCCCACCGGAATCTATTGCATTTTTTTCTTTCTTTATTGATTAAGGTATTACAGATGTGTCCTTAGATTTTCAAATTTTATTTCCAAATTATATGCTAGAACCACATCTTCTAACAAAATCTTAACCTTAAAGCCAGATTAAAAAACAAAGACATATTATGAGCTATGGTAAGTCACGAAGTTAGGTCCAGAGGATAATACAGCACCTCCCCCTTGTCTGCTACCACTAGCTTTTCTTCCTAGTGTCTAATGTCATTTAGTCTAACTTGAACACTGGTGCTTGGTTCTGCTTTTAAAGGTTTACCCTTATTACCTCTGCTAAAATGATGTAATTTTATCGCATCTTAAAAAATAATCTATATTGATTTCAGAGAAGAAGGGAGAGGGAGAGAGAGATAGGAACATCAATGATGAGAGAGAATCATTGATCGGCTGCCTCCTGCATGATCGGGGATCCAGCCAGCAACCTGGGCATGTGCCCTGACCACAAAATGAAACCATGACCTCCTGGTTCATAGTTCAATGCTCAGCCACTAAGCTACCATGGCCAGGCGCATCTTTTGATTAAAGCAACATATTTTCACTGATTTATTATCATAGATTTTAATCTCTTTTGTAGGCTTTACATTTTTCTGCATGTACAAAAATTAAGAATATATGTTTCCTCTTCCTTTTGCTACATTTTTTAAAACATTTAGGTATAGGATCATAACTTAGTTTTCATATCCCATCCAAAAATGTCTAAAATGTTACCTAATGTATGATAAAAATCCATAAATTTACTGAAATAATAGAAATTCTGACTTGGAAAAAATATCTACAATGAGAAAGATCAAAAGAACATCGACTTGGAATTATTTGAAGTATTTTTATAGGCTTGGAATAGAATAAAATGCATGGGGTATACATTTTAGGCACAAAATTTAGGGCAGCATGCAAACATCCATAGTTAGGTGAAATTATATTTTACAAACAAAATGTGAAGCAAAAATTCATAATTAGTAAGTATAACAAATTTAAGTAAAGTTAGGACTATTAATTTTGTTTTCTTTTGTCTTAGTCTCCAACATGACTGGGATGAGAATGAGCAGATCATGGAATAAATATCCAGGAGTAGTGATCAAATAAGGAGCCATGATGGATAAAAAGTATAGAAATATAAGAATCATGCAAAAAGAAGAAGAAGAAGAAGAAGAAGAAGAAGAAGAAGAAGAAGAAGAAGAAGAAGAAGAAGAAGAAGAAGAAGAAGAAGAAGAAGAGATAATTCACAACTTACTTTTGCCTTCCCCCCACCCCCTACCCGGGCCCAATTGGACTAATTTGAGCAGCTCTCATTATAAGCAGAAAGAGAAGAAATATAGAGATTTCAGGGTTTTTTTGTTTGTTTGTTTTTAAAGAAATGAAGAAAGTGAATCTGTGATAGACCTAGAAAAAAAATCAGTTTTAAAGTAAACCAAGATGGAAAACATGGAGGAAAGTATTTTAGGGCCAATAACTTTTGTTTGGAAAATCCATTTTGTCACAACAGATTTGATATAATTCATTCATCTAAACTTCACTTCTCTTATGCTTAAGGCTTTTTTTCTTCAGTTGTTTTTGCTTAATAATGTTTCTAGTAAGCCATGATCACCCATTAAAAAAAGAAAGTTCACCCAGCTGGTGTGGCTCAATGGCTGAGCATTGCCCTATGAACCAGGAATTCATGGTTCGATTCCCAGTCAGGGCACATGCCTTGGTTGTGGGTTCGATCCCCAGTGTGGGCATGCAGGAGGCAGCCAATCAATGATTCTCTCTCATCATTGATGTTTTTATCTCTCCCTCTCCCTTTCTCTGTGAAATCAGTAAAAATATATTTTTTAAAAGTTCACGTAGCCTGAATGCATGTTTTCCATGGTCTTAAAATAGTAAAGTTATTAGATAATTTATTAGTGGTATAGAGTAAGATATTCTTTCCCTGTGATTAATGTGTTCTCATGCTACTTTCTCATTTTTGGAAAACAAAGAAGGCATTAGAGCAGTTAATGGACTGCATTTATAGTTCATAAACTACTCAGTAATATGTGAAACCAGTAAATATTATTTTAATTTCCCAACATTTTAATTCCTAGTGATTAGGAAGTTAACATTGCTTATTAGGGTGAATTTCCTGAGTCAATCATTAAAATATGGTCCCTTATTTGAATTATTGGATTTCACAAGGGTTTATTGTTTTGTACCAGGGGAGACACTTGTTTGAAAGTCTGAATACATGAATTATGAATGGCCAAGTTTCTATTTGGTTGTGGGTATGTAATTACACACTTCTACAGTTTTGTTTTCTCACCTGTCAAACACGTGGTTTGGAATATGTTACATCTTATTTTTTAAAATAAATATTTATTGATTTCAGAGAGAAAGGGAAAGGCAGAGAGAGATAGGAACATCAAAAAGAATTATTGATCAGCTGCCTCCTTCCTGCACACCCCCCACTGGGGATCGAACCTCAACCCCAGGCATGTGCCTCTGCCGGGAATCCAAGAATGACCTCTTTGCTCATAGGTTGACACTCAACCTCTAAGTCACACCGGCCAGGCATTACATCTTATTTTTAAGAGCTATATAATATTTTATAAAGCCAGGAGTTATTACCTTTCTCCAAAACTCTGGATAGTCACATATATTTGAAGTAGGTAAATAATAAATAAATAAGTAAATCAGTAAATCAATCAATCAATAAATAAATAAATAAATATCTTAGGTAATCTTTAGTATTGTAAATTAGAACTATGTTGCCAGAGAGTCAACTTGAACACTGGTTCATAGCAACATATAAACTGACTCAATCCACTAAACAAAGGCTCAACTTTCCATAAGAGTCAGGGAAATCCAGTTTCAGGACTCTCTTCTTTTAAGTTGAAATATAATTGACATATAACATTATGTAAGTTTAAGTTGTACAATGTGTTGATGCAATACATTTATATATTACAATATGATTACCACCTAGCATTAGCTAACACCCCTATCATGCTACATACGTATCATTTTTTTTATTGTGGCAACAATTAAGATCTAGTATCTTAGAACATTGATGTTTATAATAGAGTGTTGTTGACTATAATCACTATGCTGTGCCTTAGATCTCCAGGATTTATTTATGTGTATCTACTAGTCCCCTGTCTGTATGCTTAAACAATGTCTCTTCAGTTCCTCCATTCCCCAGCCCTAACCACTGGTAAAAACTCTCAGCTTTTTAGATTCCACATATAAACAATATCATATAGTATTTGTTTTTCTCTGACTGTATTATTTCAATTAACAAAATGCCTTCATTTTCCATGAATGTTGTCGAAAATGGCAGGATTTCCTTCTTTCTTCTGGTTGAATAATATTCCATCTATATCTATTTGTATATGATATATGTATATACATATATGTGTGTGTATATATGTATCATAATTTCTTTATCCATTCATTGATTGACACTTAGGTTGTTTCCATATCTTAGCTACTGTGAATAATACTGCAATGAACATGGGAATACTTATATCTCTTTTAACTCTTGTCATTTATTTTGGATATATATCCAGAAATGAAATTCCTGGATCATAAGGTAGTTCTATGTTTAATCTTTTATTAAACCTCTATACTGTTTTCCATAGTGGCTGAACCAGGACTTTTTTATTGAATACTAGAGGCCCGGTGCATGAAGTTCGTGAAGTCGGGGGAGTCCCTCAGTCCGGCCTGCACCCTCTCACAGTCCGGGGAGTGGGCCTAAGTCAGCAGTTGGACATCCTTAGTGCTGCCGCAGAAGGGGGAAAGGCTCCTGCCACCACCTTTGCACTCGCCAGCCATGAGCCTGGCTTCTGGCTGAGCGGCATTCCCCTTGTGGGAGCACACTGACCACCAGGGGGCAGCTCCTGCATTGAGTGTCTACCACCTGGTGGTCAGTGCAAGTCATAGCAACCGGTCGTTCTTCCCTTTCGTTGATTTGCATATTAACCTTTTATTATATACTAGAGGCCCAGTGCATGAAATTCATGCACAGGGGGTGGGGGGTTCCCCTCAGCCCAGACTGCACTCTCTCCAACAGGGACCCCTCAGGATCGGGATCAGGCCTAAACCAGCAGTTGGACATCCCTCTCACAATCCTGGACTGCTGGCTCTTAATCACTCACCTGACTGCCTGCCTGGTTGCCCCTAACTGCCCTCCACTGTCAGCCTGATCAATCCTCACTAACTCTGCATGCCAGCCTGATCGCTAACTTCCCCCCCGCCCCTGCTGGCCAGGTCACCCCTAACTGCCACCCACACTGGCCTGGTCACACCTTACTGCCCTCCCTGCCGTTCTGGTCACCCCCAACTATCCCCTCCTGCCGGCCTGGTTGCCCCCAACTATCTCCCCTCTGCTGACCTAGTCGCTCCTCACTGCTCCCCCTGCCAGCCTAATCACCCCCAACTGCCCCCCTGCCAGCCTGGTCATTCCACGCAGCCTGCTGTTCAGTTGTTTGCTCGTCCCTCACTAACCCCCTGCCAGCCTGATCATAGGCAGCCATCTTATGAGGGGGTGATGGTTAATTTGCATATTACCTCTTTATTATATAGGAGGGTTAGAGGACCAGTGCATGAAATTCATACCCTGGGGGGGGATGTCCCTCAGCCCAGCCTGCACCCTCTCCAATTCAGGACCCCTCAGGGGATGTCTGGCAGTCGGACATCCCTCTCACAATCCAGGACTGCTGGCTCCTAACCACTATCCTGCCTGGATCCTGGATGCCTGATTGCCCCCAATTGCTTCTTCCTGCCAGCCTGATCACCCCCTAACCGCTCCCCTGCCTGCATGATTGACACGTAACTGCTCCGCTGCCCACCTGATCACCCCCAACTGCCCTCCCCTGCAGGCCTGGTCGCCCCCAACTGTCCTCCCCTGTGGACCATCTTGTGACAATGTGGGGGCAGCCATCTTGTGACGATGTGGGGGTGGCCATCTTGTGATGACATGGGGTGGCCATCTTGTGGTGGCCATCTTGGGATGATGTGGGGGTGGCCATCTTGGGATGATGTGGGGGCACCCATCTTGTGGCGGCCAACTTGTGACAATGTGTGGGTGGCCATCTTGTGACAACTTGGGGGCTGCCATCTTTTGATGACATGGGGTGGCCATCTTGTGGTGGCCATCTTGGGATGATGTGGGAGTGGCAATCTTGTGACAACGTGGGGGCGGCCATCTTGTGACAACATGGGGGCGGCCATCTTGAGATGTGATGGAGTGAGGGTCAATTTGCATATTACCTCTTTATTATATAGGTTTCTTTCTTAGACTACAAAAATACTTAGTCCTGCATAGTTATCTACATGAACCATATTTTATTACCAATTAAAAATCATATGAAGTCTACTTTTAACATATTTAGAGGCTTATTACAATGAATGACCTATGTTATAAAAAATTATATATTTTCTTGAAGAGTTTCTAGTCCTGTAAATCATATGTTTATCTTTCTAATATAGCATTCTTTCTTATAACATTTACCATAGTGAAATAAAAGATATATATCTATTCGAAGAAGTGATGCTCTACATGTTTCCACTTTCTACAAATAGTTTACTCCTTTTGGGTTCATTCCCTAAATTAATAAATTTCATGATTTTTTTTCTACAGAAAATTTTATCATATTAAGGGTTTCAAATAATTGTCATTTTTTAAAAATGTGGCATCATTCTGAGATTTTTTTTTTTTTTTTACTTGACTTGGTACTTGAGAAGACTGTGGTGAATTTTCTTATTATAAAACTCAGGATGAAACTTTAATTCCCAATGAATCCTTTCAGCTTTGCCTTCCTGTTACTGAACTGTAGCCTCTCTTTTATGTCCTGAGTACCAGCAAGCATATAATGCAAAAGAACATTTTAATTTCTTTCAAAGGCTTTGTAAATTTCCTATCCCTTATACCACTCAGCATTTCATAAGATGGGTATTTATTTGTGGTCTCACAGATAACCTGTCTTCTGAACAGGATTTGAATTCATAATTTACAAAACATGCTTAAGCTATCTAACTTTAGAAGCAAGAGAAAATTAATTTATTCTTTTCAAAAAATATAGAAGTATTTTCTTCTTATAGTAGCTCTCAATGTGGCTAATCAAAATATATTCTTGCTATTATTTTTTATAGATTATCTTAGTAATATTTTATCCTTCTGCATTTCTAAACAGTTTCTGAAATGTGTCAGGGTAAAAAATGCATTGGTACTTTGTACATTCTAATTGTTATCATTAAAATGGTGATGTTCCAGATAAGCAAAAATAAAAATAAGAACAGGCACTCAATTGATTGCATATGGAAGTACACTGATCTAAAGAAAAATATCATTTTACCTTTATACATATGCATATGTCCTGCACTGTATAATTTTTACCAACAGCCTTTGAGCTTCAAACAAGCCATTTTGATGTACATATTTATCCAAATGATTCTGTTCAGAATGAGATCATGATTCAGTGACCTCATTTTATATACAGCTTATGGATTCCACAGCTCACAGCTTGACTGGTTCTTATGCTTAGAACAGTTTGTTTTTTTCTGGTGGCTTAGCAACTCACTGGTGCAGTTGCTGGCTTGCCTTATAACATCTGCTTAAATATAAAAATTACAACCTGTGTGTAAAATCTCAGCATGCATGGGAGCTCTAAATGCAAGCATGAAAATGGGGGTATTTATACAACCTTCAATTTCAGGGAACCTACTTTTTACATCTTCCTGTAAAATATCATTTTTAAAGCATAAAATTTACCCTGAATAGACAGATTAGTGCAGAAATGTCATAAGCCCTTAATACTTTAACCACATGACTAGAAAAAGCAACATGAATTATAATCACTAAGAGAAACATATGCATTGATTTACAAAATTTTTCAACTTGCTGGATTTAAAAGCAATAAATCTAGGGTCAGTAATAAAGAAATTTCAAATTCAAATCTTATAATTTATTTTAAATGTCTTAGCTATAAATATTACAAATACATGGTAGAGAACTATATTACCCATGAATAAGTTTCCATTTTGATGGTGGATATACCATGAAAAGATTATATAATCAAGGTATAAGATTATTCAGAAACTGGGCTACAAGGGATGTAATCTAACTGTTCACTGAATTTCCTTGCTGCTTTCTCATCACCAAAGCAATTCAGTTCACTGAATGTCACTAAGTAAAATAGAGTGCAAAAGTCAGAGCAATTACAAAAAAGAAATATTGAGAAGTTTTAAATATGCCCTAAAACGGTTTTGATGTTACACTGTAGGTCAATTTAATATCTCTATTTTAGCAGTTACCCCTCAGCAAGCACAGCATATAAAATCAACTGGTTTGATCTTAAGTTTCAGCACCATTCCTGACAATCATTTACTTCATCTGTGTTGAGCTAAAGGGACTTTAATAGTGTACATTGAAGTCCAGAGACACCTGGAGTTGAATCACATGGATTTTAAGCAACTATTCTGTGGGTCTAATATTTAATCTTTAAAAATCAATAGTTTTCTCTTAAGATTTTTTACCCAATACATCATGATTAATCTAGAAGTCTGGGTGTCTATTCCATTTCTCCACATGGGACTCCTATTAAACTAGTTATTTGTATGTATCTTAGTGTAAGTAGGTGTGTACATTATAAACAGAAAATTGTTCTCAGCAGTTGTGAACAGGTGGTAGGAAATGCAAAGGATAGGGCTGCAGAGACATTAGCCGTTAATGGAACGTCAAAGGCAATTGCTACTGAAAATTAACTGGAAGAACCAAATAGACTTCTCATCCTCTTCACTCATTTTAGCGTCAGTTAAGGCTATTAAGGTCACTGAGAAGTACTCACTGTTTTTCCGTTTCTTTAATCTGTTTTATAGCACTTATTATAGCTGTGTCAATTTCTGGTTCTAAATCTGGCTGTTCAATTTTTTTAATTGTATTTTGAAATACAGTTATTTCCAGAGGTTCTGCTTCAATCTTGGAAAGAATCAGCATAAATACCATGCAAAGAAGGCACAGGGTTTGCATGCACTTTGAACTTTACAAACTGGAATTTACAAATACTTATGGTTTTTTTAATATGACTTAGTATCTTGAAGACATTTCCCATGTGTTAACCTTGGGAGTATATTCACCCTGTAAGTATTAGGTCAAATACATTTTTGTACAAAAAGCATTCACAAAATTTCCATAGCAGACTTAAATATTTATGTTTTTATCAACATATTTGCATCATACACTTTTGAAACACATTTGCTTTATGATTTTTGTTAATAAATTAAAATTACATGTTTCCATCTCAGGATGAGATCCTATAGAAGAGATTTGTGTGTGTGTGTGTGTGTGTGTGTGTGTGTGTGTGTGTGTGTGTATGTGTGTGTGTTTTACAATACCAGCAAGGAAACATTCACTCATTGTGACTATCCAGTCCAGAAAGGTGAGCCTCCTTATACAAGAATATAATTCTACAAGGACTAAAAAAGAAGAACCAGAATGGCAGTATTTTCTGATTATATAGTTGTATACTTAAGCTAAAATAATCTAAAAGTTAATAGGCAAATAAATTGACTTTGTGATTACTACCAAAAACAATTAAAACTATAATTTAAAAGAACAAAAATTGTACTATCAAAAATTAAGGTACTTATTGAAAGAATTTTAAAGTTTAATTAAAATCAGTAAAAAAGGACTAAGTAATGAAACATATAATATTCATGAATTTTTATTTCACCTGCCTGATTTATAGATTCATTGTGATATCAAGAAAAACATCAAATCTCAACATGTTTTTTTAAAGTGTTCTTTTAAAAATATATTGTTATTGATTTCAGAGAGGAAGGGAGAGGGAGAGAGAAATAGAATCATCAATTATGAGAAAGAATCATTGATTGGCTGTCTCCTGCATACCCCTTACTGGGGATGAAGGTCCTAACCCCTGCATGTGCCCTTAAAGGGAATCGAACCATGACCTCCTGGTTCATAGGTCAAGACTCAACCACTGAGCACGCCAGCCGGGCTACAACACACCTTTAAAGAAAGTGTATATGGGAGTGATGTTTAAGACCTCCAAAGCCCTGATCATAAAGAAAAAAAGAATGAATTATTCAAACTAATTGAAATGAAAAACCACTTTTAATTAAAACACACTTTAAAGAGAATGAAAAGATAATTCACATGCTGAGAGAAGATATTTGCAGCACATATAACTAACATTAGTCTGATGCATAGAGCTCATTATTAAATTCTAATAAGTCGATACATAAAAGACAACCACATAGAAAAATTGGTAAATAATATAAACAGGCATTTTACAAATAGAACTAGGAAAGTACTCACATGAAAAAATGTTCAACTACATTGGTAAACATGGAAATGTAAATTTATATCACAATTAGATAACATTATCTGTCCACCAGATTGTTCAAATTTTAATCTGAATAATACATAATAGTGGGAATCTGGGTCAACTTTCATACATTACTAGCGGAAATGTTAAATTGATATAACAACTTAAAAAATGTGGTCACTTAACTATATAATCAGGGAAATGTATGCACACTTGCTCCAGAAGACATGTAAAATAATGTTTATAACAACAATATATAAATGCTTCATCACTAGTAAATGAGTAAATTAAGACTATCTAATAGCAAAACTCTATAGATCTGTAGCAATATCTCATAGAATTATAATGTCTGAGTTAAAATGGGAAGCTATGATACTAGTATACTATATAAATCATATCATTTAAAATTTAAAAATTACAAATGAAACAATATTTTGCACAATGATATAATCACAGATTTTTAAAAAATATATAGTAAAACAAAAGAATACAGAACAAAATTTAATATATACTGGATCTCAATGAATAAAAAATAATAAAATAAGAGATGAGGATGGTTCAAGAGTCTTTTTAATATTTATCATTTTAATTTTGGTAGTTCATCCATGTGCTTATTTTTTCATTTTGTCCTTCATCTGACATTCATAACTTATTAACATGTTACCAGTTTTTCTTTTGAATGTATTAATGTACAAAATAAATACATATAAAATTTTAAATTTATGTCTTGTCTTTAAAATTGTTGTACATATTAGGAAGGATCAAACCAATATGTAAAAGGCTACAAAAATTTATTAAAAAGTGATAAATACCATAAAAGAGTAGCAAATATTTTGCTGTAAAATCTCAGGAAAGGGCAAGTTAATATCAGCCAGAATATCTTTTTGGAAGAGGTATGGATAATGCCTTGATCTTGAAAAATACGTGATTTACATATTTGAAAATGAGGATGACAAATGTGTGTTCTTCAATTGCCAGAGTGTCTTAAAAAGTGTTTTCTGTTCATCATGATACACTAGAGGCCCGGTGCACAAGATTCATGCACTCAGAGGGTTCCCTCAGCCCGGCCTGCACCCTCTTGCAGTCCGGGAGCCCTCCAGGAATGTACGAATAGCCTGGGGAGTGGGCTAAAGCTGTCAGTAGGACATCTTTAATGCTGCTGCAGAGGCTGGAGAGGCATCCGCCACCGCCCCTACGCTCCCCAGCCAAGAGCCCTGCTTCTGGCTGAATAGCACTCCCACTGTGGGAGCGCAATGACCACCAGGGGGCAGCTCCTGCATTGAGCGTCTGCCTCCTGGTGGTCAGTACGTGTCATAGCGACCAGTTGTTCAGTCTATTTGCATATTAGCCTTTTAATATATATAGGATTACTTATTGGGTCATGCTGTAGGTTGTATTAAAATAGAAAAAAGAGCATAATTAAAGAAGTGGGAAATTGATTGGTTATTTTTATCAGAACTTATTCTTTAGGAAAAACACTGCGTCCTTTTAGTTCATCTTATTAAAAAAGTATTTCCAGCCCAGCCAGCATTGCTCAGTGGTTGAGCATTGACCTATGAACCAGGGAATTATGGTTGGTTTACCAGTCAGGGCACATGCCTGGATTGTGGGTTGGATCCCCAGTGTGGGGTGTGCAGGAGGCAGCCGATCAATGATTCTCTCATCATTGATGTTTCTATTTCTCTCTCTCCCTCTCCCTTCCTCTCTGAAATCAACAAATATATATTTAAAAAAATAAAATAAAAATATGTTTCCATAAATATACTGGGAAGTATTTATGTCAATGAATAAGTTAGTGAAAATTTGCTAAATTTATAATAATTCTTAAATAAACTAGAGGCCCGGTGCATGAAAATTCATGCACTGGATTGGGGGGTCCCTCAGCCCAGCCTGCCCCCTCTCACAGTCTGGGAGCCCTCAGGGGCGGGAGGCGACCCAGTGATCAGGGGAAGGTGACGCCCCATCACACCTCTGCTGCTGTCACTGCAGCAGCGCAAGCCTTGGCCGGCCCTGGTTACCTGAGCCTCGGGTGCCCCTGGGCGGCTGGGCAGCCTCCATCCAAGGCTTGCCTGCACCTCAGGCTGGCCCTGGGAGGCTAGGGGACTCTGGAGGCAGGCGCGCGGAGTGGCTCTGCACCTGCTGACCTGGCGGGGCTGAGGGAACTGGGCACCGCCATCTTGCCGTTGTGGGCACCGCCATCTTTGAGGGAGTGACAATCAATTAGCATATTCCCTCCTTATTGGCTGTGGGCGCCACCATCTTTCCAATGGCTGAGGGTCAATTAGCATATTCCCTCTTTATTAGATTTCAAATGACATTTTATTATCTCAAATGTCATGAAAACCTGTTAGTATATTTCAATATCAATTTATACTTTGAAGGAAAGATGGAGAACATACTTCAAGGGAAAGGTTCTTGGCAATTTTTTTTCTACATTAATTAAGCAAATGAAATATTCTCATTAAGAGAGACATTGAGACTTCATTACCTTGCCAATTGCATATCTGTGTTTCTCCTTTTTCTTTCATTTTTCTTCTTTTGTAAAGTGCACTAAAATGCTGAAGTATGTATTATTCACCATACACAGAAACACATTCAGGGTAATCTAAACACCTCTCCACAAAAAATAGAATGTTATTCTCTCAATAGATTTTATAGTTTTCAATTTTCCTTCACAAATCCTAAGTAATCTCCATTTCTCAAAGCCTAATGTATTTCAATGTATGCCATGTGCAACTCTATTTCTCCTTCCTTAAAATTGCTGAAGTCTACTTAAATCCCAATATCTTTGCAACTACTATAAATTTTTCTTCAATTTTGCTATTATTTAAGCAGTTTCTACCCTGAAAGGGACATATACTTTAGCCAAACTGTACTGTGACTCCTGCAACTGTTGTAATTCTGCTTTAGAGTATGTTTGCTCCCTCCTTTATTTCAATTTTGATTTTATCGGCTATACAAAGTAAAAGAATGGGAATACAGAAAACATTGTAAATTTGTAAGTATCTAAACCACTCTCTGCATGAAGATTTTGTAAAAGCATATCCTTTAATTCTTATGTTTTGAGTTTAGTTAAGGAAATAAGTCAGGTAAGAGAAAAATCCTGAGAGATAGGAATGACTAGAAATTTCAGATATTTTACTGTCATATATACAAAGAAAAATACACTTGAACATATGTTAAGCAGACTTATAATCTCAAATAGATCTTAGTATGTATTTTGAATACAGAAATAAAACTTTATCTTCACAATATAATTATTCAGGCGTATGAGGGAAAATACTGTCTTTGGTTTTGCTCCCTGGTCCTCTTGGCTAAACTGCTTTGAAGTACTCTTAATGAAGAAATACACACTTCCAGTAAGATTCTGTGAAGAATGGAGTAAAATAATTATTTACAGTAGTAATTTATATGAAAACAGTGATTAATCCCCATCAAAGTGATGCTAATGAAGTTAGTGAAGGCAAATTTTCCAAAATAAAACAGTGTGTGAACTGAAATTCTTATTTGTTGTAATTCCCAGTTTTGAAGAAAAACACAAGGGTACCTTAAATAAACTCTGCTTCTTGAAAAGCATAGCACTCACCTCGAAACTGAGCACTAAGACATCTCAATGGAAATATCAGTGTGGCTAGTTGAAGGGAGTTTCATAAATTTCACAGGATACTGATGTTCTGAGAACCTATAGTTTATTAAAATCACTGCATCTTCTAACTAATATCTATAAAATTGAACATCTAATAAAAGAAGGTGGTTATAGTTATGAACTGTATTATTCAAAACTATATTTGGCTACAGCACAGGTAACATCTATTCAACTCCCAGGGCTTAAACAAATAGGGATTTGTTCTTGTTGTTCATTCTCACATTGATTTTTCTCTGTCTCTCCCTGTCCCTTTAGAGAGAGTGGAAGGAAAGGGGGGAGAGACAGAGAGAAACATTGATGTGAGAAAGATACATCCTCCTGCATTCATGTGCCCCTGACAAGGACCTGGGATTAAGCCTACTATCTCTGATTAGAATCCAACCCGGGACCCTTCAGTTCACAGAATGATGCTCTATCCACTGAGCCAAACCAGCTAGGGACAAATAGTGACTTTTTTTTCTTTTCACATGTTTGAAGTAGGTAGTCTAGGACTGGAGGGAGGCTTCTCAATGTTGTAAATGTTGTAGCCTCCAAATACCATTTTGCTTCAACATTCTTAACTGTGCCATTTATTTCTAAGGTCTTATAATGGTTCCTTGAAGCTTTAGGCTTCTCAATTCCAACAGGTAAATTGTAATTTTTAAAAAATCTTTGGCTACTTCACCCAGACATTTAAAACAACAAAGTTAGACAATAGCAATAATAACAGTATCTTAAACATCCCATACCTTATAACCTACTGTCTCTGTATTGGGTTATATGGTCACCACCTAATCCACACAATTATGGGAAATAAAGGATGAAACTGAGAAATGATGTGGGCTAGGCGACCAGTAGTGTTTGCCCAAAGATTACTTTCTTTTTCTATAGTGTCCTATGGAAATTCATGTTTACTAATATAACTGACAAATTTGGTCTCCATTCCATCATACTATTTTATGATTATATGCAATATAGTATATGTGCCTTGTTTCTTTACCAGATATATATTATTCTCTCTTTTTAAACAAATTGGTAGTTAAGAAGGTTTGAAATTTGTTCCAGTGGGTGAGAAGTACACTCACCACAAAACTGAGCACTTACTAGTAATTCTTTGCAATTGTACCTTAAGACCCTAAGCTCTCTGTTTTGTTTTAAACTATTCTGTCATTTTTAAATGGTACACTTTAAATCTCACCTATTTCCTATACAAAAATCAATGAGATTATTCTCTTGCCCTGTTTTTCCTCTCCATTATCTTATTTTTTTAAGTTACATTATTTTGTCATATGCATTTGTGCATTAGTCTTTCACCTTCATAACCACCTTTTATTTAGTCTGAAGTATATTGATACATAAATGTTAAATGCTCTGAACAGTTCTTTTGCTAGAGTTTTCACATTCTTGTCTTTGTTGAATAAAGAACGTCCTATAGTAGATTCCTCAAAAAAGTCTTATGGGTACAGAATTCCTGAAGCTCTTGTATGTTCAGTGTCATTCTAGCTATTTTATTATTGTATGTTATTTGATTTTTTTGTCTGGAAATGAAAGAGAGAGAGAGAGAGAGAGAGAGAGAGAGAGAGAGAGAGAGAGGAGAGATTTGAAGATGCTCTACTGGAGGAAGGGGCCATAAGCCAAGGAATGCAAATGGCTTTCAGAAGCCAAAATTAATTCTCCCCTAGAGTCTCTAGAAGAAATCCTGCCAACACATTGACTTTGTCTCCTGACTTATAAATAGTATCTTTGTGTCTTAATCTACTAAATTTGTGATAATTGGTTATCATGGCAACGGGACCTTAATACAGTTACTATCTATTTAAAGTTAGTTTTACAAAAGTATAATGAAGGTATGTAATTTGCCCAAGGTAATTAAGTGGTAAACAGAATTAGAACCTGTGTCTGACATTCCCTCTGTCTGCATTCCCATGCACTCAGGATTTTTAAGAAGTATTAATATTTGTGCTTCTAAGAACTGGATCCTAGAATATACTAAAATAAAATGTGCAATAGAAAGGATGATACTTTATTAATTGCAACTTATTGAAGTATGTCAAGAAAATTATGACTATGTATTGAACATCTATGCTAGGGCATGCACTGTGCTAAATGCTTGGGCTATAATAGAGACTAAGCGGCTGAAATGTCTAACCTAATGAGGACTTTCTGCCTTTCCTGATAGGTTTTTCTTTTCCCCTCAGGCGATATTGCATAGAAGGAAAAGTTTTAATTGCAAGAAGAACTAATAACACAAGTGCCTTAAACTGTCTTTTGCCAGAGGCTTAGTTTTTCCAAAAAGATGGTATTGTTAAATACATAAGCATGATGAACTGGTTTATCATTTTAGATGAACTTACATGTTCTCAAGCTAAGCAACTAAAAGTAGTTATGCTCCTTCTGCATAAATATAAAACTAGAATATGTATTTTCACAATCTTTGTAGAAAGCTATTTTCTTTGAAAAAATGCAGTTTATTTTTATTATACTACCAATTTATCTAGAAAGGGGGTGCTTTCTTTAACAAATTATATATAAGCCCATATATAGTTTAATTTTTTATTTATCTCTATCTCATTATCGTGAATAGGACTAGTGCCCTTATGAAGGAGGCCTGAGAGAGCGCCCTAGTGCCTTTCACCATGTGAGGACCCAGGAGAAAGTTAATAGTCTGTAACCAGAAGGAGCATTCACCAGAACCCAGCCATGTTGGCACTCTGATCTTAGACTTCCAGCTTCTGAAACTGTGAGAATAAATTTCGGTTGTTTATAAACCACCCCGTCTGTGGCATTTTGTTATAGCAGCTTAAATGGACTGAGAGAGATATACTGACCTCTTCTTGATAGGTATCCTATATAATAATATGCAAATAGACCGAACGGCAGAACAAACAAACAACCGGTTGCTATGATGTGCACTGACCACCAGGGGGTGCACACGGAACATGGCAGGTGAGCAGGCTGCAGAGCGGGGAACATGGCAGGCAGTGGCTACAGGGGGATGGTGGAGCAGGTGAGTGGGGGTTCCAGACCAAGGCGAGGCGCCGGTCGCTGTCATCAGAGCAAGCCTCTGGTGGTTACTGAAAATTCTTTGCTCCACATGCCACAGTCCCGCCTGGTGCTCACACCTGCTGCTGGTAATGGCTCTGCTCAGACCCACAGTCAGTGCTGGAGTCACTGTTTGCACCTGCTGCTGGTGCCCTGCACTGGCCCTGATCACCCCT
Source organism: Cnephaeus nilssonii (assembly GCF_951640355.1). Taxonomy (NCBI): domain Eukaryota; kingdom Metazoa; phylum Chordata; class Mammalia; order Chiroptera; family Vespertilionidae; genus Cnephaeus; species Cnephaeus nilssonii. Next base: position 26,095,977 of record NC_137074.1, on the reverse strand, counting down.
GAGGGCTTCTCCACCTCCCCCTGCTCCTGAGGGGTGATCGGGGCAGCAGCCGCCACTCACATCTGCTGACAGTGCCAGACGTGCTTGAACCCACTGCTGGCACCAGCCCCAATCACTCTGCACCGTCAGAGGGTGTGAGCAGGGCCAGGGCCATCAGTGCATGGGAGTGGTGGCAACGGGAGCAGAGCTGCAGGCAGACAGGGGGGCAGGGACGCAGAGGATGGGCCAAGACCTGCCCCTGTGCCCACCACAATCTCGCAGCCCACAGTTCATTTCAAGGTGCACGAATTCGTGCACTGGGCCCCTAGTATTAAAATAATGGGCATACTTAGCTCAGGTCTGTGCATCCTGGGTGCACACTTTTCTATTAATCTACTCTGTGTTGTGAAGTGTGCCCAGGTTCTGATCCAGGTCTGCATGAGCCCAGCTGGGTACTTCTACCTAAATCTGGAATTCAGTTAGCTGGGCCATTTGGCTCTTTACCTAAGCTGCACCCTCCAACTTAGCTTTAAGTGGTAATAAATGTGATACTTTTATTTTTTATGTTTACTCTGTTTTAAATTAATTTAAAATTAAGTAGATATCACCATATAGGTCTAGTAGCTACTGTAATTAAGCAGCACATGTGGAAGGTCCCTGTAAGGTTACATCGAAAGGGTAAAAGTGAACCTCCTTGAGTGTTGTACTGTCTAAAGGAGGAAAGCTTTGAATAAATAGCAGCCACTGTGGAGAACAGTTTGGCGTTTCCTCAAAAAAACTAAAAATGGAATTTCCATTTGACCCAGTGAATCCCAGTGTTCAGAGACCCAGGAATATATCCCAAGAAACTAGAAACACCGATCAGAAAGGATATATGCACCCCTATGTTCATAGCAGCACAATTCACCATAGCTAAGATTTGGAAACAGCCTAAGTGCCCATCAGCAGATGAGTGGATTAAAAAACTGCGGTAAATCTACACAATGGAATACTAGGCTGCTGTAGAAAGAGAAGGAATTCTTACCATTTGCTACAGCATGGATGGAACTAGAGAGCATTATGCTAAGCGAAATAAGCCAGTCAGAGAAAGATAAATATCACATGATCTCACTCATTTGTGGAATATAATGAACAACATAAACTGATGAACAAAAACAGATCCGGAGTCAGAGAAGCATCGATCAGACTGTCAAACCTCAGAGGGAAGGTAGGGGAGGGTGGGGATAAGGGAGAGAGATCAACCAAATGACTTGTATGCATGCATATAAGCCTAAGCAATGGACACAGACATCAGGGGCATGAGTGTGGCTGTGGGGGTAGCAATGGAGGGATAAGGACACATACGTAATACTTTAATCAATAAAGAAAAAAATAATAATTCATGGTAAAATATGGTATTTGGTGTAAGTTTATAATAAATATCATTTATCTGATGAATATAATTCCTTATAAATCATAATTTTTAAGAGCGGGATCAGCAAACTATGGCCTGTTTTCATAAATATAGTTGCACTGGAGCATAACAGTGACTGCATGTTTTCTGGGCTGTTATGCTGCACTCTCAGAACTGAGTAGTTGTGGCTGAAACTGTGTGGACTACAGAACTAAAGTAGTATCATGTCCCTCAAGAATTTGCTGACCCTCAATGTGAAGTGTGCATAATCAATGTTGAATTTCATCAAATTATTTATACATCTAGGAGTTTATTTCCTTTAAATTCTCTCTCTTCCTACTTGCTCTCTCTCTCTTTCTCTCTCTCTCTTTTATCTCTCTTTCTCTGTCACACACACTCACACAAACACACACACAAAATTTTGGTAATTTGTTCCTCTTTCCTATTAGTCTAAGTTTTTTCTTTTTATTGAATTCTGGATATATATTTTTAATTTCTTTATTGATTAAGGTATCACATATTTGTCCTCATCCCCCAATTCCCATCCCAAAACCCTCCCCACGCATGCCCCCACCCCCCTGTTGTCTGTGTCCATTGGTTAGGCTTATATGCATGCATACAAGTCCTTTGTTTGATCTCTCCCCCTTACCTCCACCATCCCCTACCTTCCTTCTGAGGTTTGACAGTCTTTTTAAAATTATAGAGATAAATGTAGTCTTTCCCAGGAAAGATTTACTTTTATTTATGAAAGGCAGTGAGGGACAAACATTAAGAATTTAGGCCAGGCTATGGTGATCAATTTATAAAAAGACTGGTAAATCTTAGCTAGGATACATACATACTACTACATACACATTCACACATATACACACAAAAAAACTTATTTTAAGTCATATTGAACAGTATGATAAAATGCTGTTATTATTAAAATTTATAGATGTATATAAAAGACAAATACATAAGAATATGAATGATGAATAATACTTTAGGGCAAACATTTAATTTGACTGCCATTTAAAAGGAGATAGCACATTCAACACACTATTAGAAATACGAACACCTCATACAAATCATAAAGCACAAATTGTTTTGTACTATGCTGAATATTTATTAGATTTTGAATCAAATCATCTTTACTCTGTGTCACTAGAATAAAACTTGATATGCTTTTATAATTCCTAACAGACTTACCTTGTAGGGAAAAGTTTATGTTCTCATTACCATATAACTACAAAAGAAAACTAAATTAGACCCAACAGAAAGCTCATGGAAGAAGTGATTATTTTGATAAAAGTATGTCCACATGGAATAGGGATGAAAATCGTGACCAATAACTATAGCAACTATTCATTCTATTATGCAAATATTAAATGTAAACAGCTGGTAGAGTGATGAAATTTCAATGCCTGGTGGTTAATAGTGAAGTTGTTATATAAACACCTTTCTTAATGTGGGAAGGTAATTTTCTTAAATCAAATGCTTCAATCAACCTTCATAAGATTGCTCCATGTTTCTACAAGCAAAGAGATTATTGTTTTCATCCATCCTTTATTTAGACAAGAATATAAACGAACTTGGTCCCATAAATATTAAGAAAGCATTTTCTACTCATTATCAAGAGTGTGATATTATGAAGATAGCTAGAAAATATAACACTGATAATATAGTAGTTTAATAAAAAGATATAATATTTGATATTAGAGTCACATAAGCAGCATTGACACAATTAAAAACATAACACTTGATGGAGATTTGTAAAAAGAGAAAGAGAAGTATAGTTTATCAATTTCCTGTAAAGTGTTAGCCTCTCTAATAGATATTTCATATATGTTACCTAACTGAACTCACTCAATAGCACTGGAAGTAGCTCTTATTCTCTTTACTTTATATATTAAAAAAAAAGCCATTCTCAAAATATAGAGGGCCTGCACAAAGCTATAGAGCTACAAACAGGTTGCCAGCTAAAATGTCTCACCAAAGTCTTCAATCCTGATCATTGTATTAACAGGATGATAAATTTGCATTGAAACAGCAATGGAAAATCAAGTTGTTATAAAAGTATACTTTTATACACCAACAACAGTGTGGTGATTGTGGGGGCCAGGAGGGTGAGTGGAGGAGGAAGAAGGTACAGGGGAGATAAATGCTGATGGAAAAAAATGATTAATTAAAATACTATTTATTTTAAGTTGATTATAGAAATAGTCAAATGAGTGATGTTTCCAAGTAAAATAGAGGCATTAGAACATGTTTTAGTAAATAGATCACAATTTATTTGCCTCTTACCATGTTTCAAAAATAGTATTTTTTACAAACACTTGTATTTAAAAGTTGAAATTTTAGTGTTAATATTAATGATATTCTTAGTCCCATGCCCTAACATGAGTTTAAGCTAAAATTGGCTTCAACAAATACAAAATGAAGTAAATATGACTAAAGGGAGTGAAAAGGGGAAGAGGTGGAGGAGAAGCTATCAGAGAAATAGCATGGCCTAGCTAATGTAAGTCACTTAGATCCATATAAAATCTTTCAGTTTTATTCTGAACCAGAAAGTAGGTCAAAGCAAAATTTGATCCTATGAGTGATATATATACTATCTTCTAATCAAGGAAACACTCTGAATTTTGTATTATGACCATATCATGGTCTTAGATAACAGGTAAATGCCCGCAAGCTCATTTAGTAAACTTTTACAGTAATACAGGCTCGAGAGGAAATAATAGAAGTAGAGTTGATCCATAGCAGAAATAGATTGATTCTGAATAAATTTTGGAAGTACAGTGAACTGGATATGTAAGATTCCATGTGGGAGATAGGAAAATAGAAACATGAAAGATAACTCAAGAATGTTGGCCTGAATGATAATGATAATTTTGAGATTATAGGGAAAGGTTACATTTTTCTCATCAACAAGAAAATAAAGTAATTAGATATCTCAAATATTATATATATACTAATATACATACACACACACACACACACACACACACACACACACACACACACACACACATATATATATATATATATATATATATATATATATATATTCAAATAGTCATAGTCCAATAAGGAAGCAAAATAAAAGTTGACATGATCTTGAATAAAACTGGAACCTAATAAAAAATGTTTTTGCAGGATCCTAATCCAAAAGGATTGGTATCCCTATAAGAAGAGACATCAAGAGTACATGCACGTACCGAAGGGGCCATCGGAGGACACAGTGAGAAGGTGGCCATCTGCCAGCCACAGAGAGAGGCCTCCAGATACATCAACCCTTGGTCTTGGACTTATAGCCTCTAGAATTGTAAGAAAATATATTTCTGTTGTTTAAATGACCCAAAATAAAAAGAAGAAGAAGAAAAAGGACATTTTGACCTTATGCATATAAATATCCTTTGACTAAAATAGTAATACATTACTTGAAAAATCAATACATAATACATATTTATATACATATGCATACTAATGCAAATGGTTTATGCCATTTCTCAAACTATAAATAGAACTCTGAAGATCTACTTAAGGTTGTATAAGAAAATATGCATATTGCTAAATATATTGTGTTTGAAATGTTGCATCATAATGCATTAACTTAAAAAATAAATATGAATACAGAGTTATTGGAACAGAGTTTAAAAAGTGAAAAGAGAATGTGATTTGATAAAATCGATCAAAGACTTAAATGTGAAAGTTAAAACTATAAAACCCTGAGAAACAAACTGTGAAAATCTTTATGACCTTGTATTAGACAGTTTGTTTAATAAGAGAGATATGGATAAATTGGGCTGAATAAAAAATACAAAACTTTTGTGCCTCAACGGAGACTATTAGGAGAGTGAAAAGACAACCTACAGAACTGGAGAAAATAACCATTACAACTCAACAATGAAAATAAAACTAATCCAATTAATAGATGGTCAAATTATTGGAATAAGCATTTATCCAAAGAAGATATACACATGACCAATAAACATATGAAAATATATTGAATATTATTAGTTAGGGAAATGCAAATCAAAAACACAATGAGAAACCACTTTGTAAACATTAGCATAGCTTTAGTGAAATACGATGAGCAATAGTAAACGTTGGTAAAAATAGGGAGAAATGGAACATTCCTACTTTGCCGGTGGGGATTTAAATGTACCAGAATAGTTAAATATAGAATATACTAGAGGCCTGGTGCACAAAATTCATGCATAGGGAGGGGGTGTCCCTCAGCCCAGCCCGCACCCTCTCCAATCTGGAACCCCTCGAGGGATATCCGACTGCCCGTTTAGGCCCGATCTTACCTGGTAGTTGGACATCCCTCTCACAATCCAGGACTCCTGGCTCCCAACTGCTCACCTGCCTGCCTTCCTGATTGCCCCTAACTGCTTCTTCCTGCCAGCCTGATCACCCCCTAACCACTCCCCTGCCGGCCTGATTGATGCCTAACTGCTCCCCTGCAGACCTGGTTCCCCCCAACTGCTTTCCCCTGCAGGCCTGTATCCCCCTCAACTGCCCTTCCCTGCAGGCCCAGTCGCCCCCAACTTCCCTCCTCTGCTGACCTGGTCACCCCTACCTGTCCTCCCCTGCAGGCTTGATCACCCCCAACTGCCCTCCCTTGCAGGCCTGGTCCCTACCAACTTCCCGCCCCTGCTTGCCATCTTGTGGTGGTCATCTTGTGTCCACATGGGGGCAGTCATCTTTGACCACATGGGGGCAGCCATCTTGTGTGCTGGAGTAACAGTCAATTTGCATATTATACTTTTATTAGTTAGGATTATCCAGTGATTTAATTCATAGGCATACACACAAGAGAAATGAAAGCTTATGTGAACACAAACTTGTACCTGAATGTTCAAAGCAGAATTTTTCATAATAGACAAAAAGTGGAAAAATGCAGATGCCCACAAATTGAGTAAATAAACAAAATGTGGTATATCCCTTCAGTGGAATATCATTCAATCATACAGAGCAATAATATATTGATACATATTACAACACCGATGACACTTTGAAAGAAATGTGGAAGAAGCCAGACACAAAATGCCACACACATTATGATTTCATTCATATGAAATGTTCATAATAGATAAATCTAGGGAGAAAGAAAATAGATAAGTGGTTTTCATAGGCTGGGGGTGAAGGGAATGGAGAGTGACTGCTAATAAACACAGGTTACTTTTTTGATTGATAAAAACTATTTTGAAATTATATAGCGGTGATGGCTATGCAATTCTGTGAATATACTAACACAACTAAAACAACTGTTCAAAATGGTGAATTTTATGGCTTGTGAATTGTATCTCAGTAAAAATTAAAATAAAGGTTGAAAATTAAAACTATTTTTTTCATTTGGAAATTTATGGCTCATTTTAACTCTATTCTAAAAATAAATAAAAAGATGGTTGTAAATTTATTAAAAAGGATAAAAGAGAGACAATTTTGTAATTGAAAAAAAGGAATATAACCAATAATTCTGCATTGAAAAACTCATTTGCAATTCTTATTATCTGTGGCTCTGAGAAATTCTTTAAATTCTGATTTACAGTTTGCCATCAGAGATCTGAAACAATGCCTTACACGATGGCTATAAGCACTGAAAATCCTCTTGCATGAGAATGCTCTATAAAAACATTTTTTTTGTCTGACTCAGTAAGGTCGATATGGGTATAAAAACTCATTTCAACACATAAACCTACAGCAGGCACCAAAACAATCAGACCATGCTAAATCTTTGCAAACCTTGAGCATCTTCAAGGTTTCTTTCCTCTTGAAAAACCACCATATATCTTTAAAAGGATTCACTGTAAAAGTTGAGGTTTTATCCCAACATCTTTTCTAGCACATTATATCATGGTCTTTTCATACCTCTTTGTTACCAATTACTCCTAGAAGCTCATTCTAAATGGAAACCATTTCCTGTGTTAATATCAGCTCCCACATTGCAGGGTTTGCAACAGGTCATTCTCCTACAAAATTCCTTACCAGTGTGGGCCTGCAAATTTTTTATTTTTACAAACATGTGGCTGTAATGCTAACCTCTCTTTCTGGAACAGAGTTGTATCAGAACATCCTTTCATAGTCTCTATTGAGAAGATCTCTTTCTCTCTCCCCCACACCACGCCCCTGGCCACCTTTGTTCCATTCCTTGCTTGATCTACTTTAATAAATGAAGGCATTGGGGAAGCTATGTGGTAGCAACATGTTTTTTTGTTTGTTTGTTTTAAACTCTTTAAGACTCATGAATAAAGCATCTGGACCAAATTTTTGAAATTTCTTTTAAAATGGGATATTCCGTGCCTCTTTGCCATTATCAATAAGCCATAATAACCAGTCAACATCCTTTACAAAAATATTAGTTCCTAAAGTTATACCTGATTTTAATCTACATGTACTAATCGATTATTAACTTATCAATTGATAAATCTATTAAGTCAACCAGGATTTATTGATATTAGAGATTTCCCACTCTGGAGAACAGTGTTACCAATAAACTTAGCTACCCAAGGAGTTGCAATAAGAACCCATCTTCTACCACAAAAGTCTGTGCATGTGCATTCGCAATGTAGCATCAAAAAATACATGAAGAACTAAATGTGGGGCACATTTTGGTGAGGGAACTAGTAAAGATTATTTGTTAGATGCCTCATACAGGAACTCTATGAGAGAAATGTATGAAAATGACACTGATAAAAAAAGAATGCTTTTAAAAGCAATATTCAAATTCTTTTTTTGTTGTTGTTGTTATTAAGGTATTACATATGTGTCCTTATTCCCCCATTACCCCCCCATGCCCTCACCCCCCTGTTGTCTGTGTCCATTGGTTAGGCCTATATGCATGCATACAAGTCCTTTGGTTGATCTCTCCCCTTTACCCCCACCCTCCCGACCTTCCCTCTGAGGTTTGATGGTCTGATTGATGCTTCTCTGTCTCTGGATCTGTTTTTGTATGTGATTGCTTTTGAAATGTTTATTTGTTTATTTTTTTGGTCCAGATAAAACTTAATTTCAAAATTGAATACAGATTAATAGAACAAATGCATTTACATGCCAAATATACCTAATTGCTAAAAATAAAGTGGAACAATTCAAGAATAATTTATTGAATACTGAGTATATGGCCACTTGGGAATCTACCTTTCTACTGCTGAATGAATAATGTAGCCCTGCTCTAATTACTGATATTTCTTAATATAAATTGTAGATATTCATCTACTTACAAAATATACTTATATATTATTATGTAACATATGAATCAAGATATAAATAATATAAATTTATATAAAATTTCTTTGTTTTTGTCCTCAGAAGATAGATTAAACATATTCTTTCAGTAACTTTGAAAGTAACCTTGAACAAGCTAGAAGGTAAAAAATAGAATTGAAAACAACCTTTTTCAGAACTGAATTACCTTAAATGTACCTCTGACTTTCAGACCTAAATGTTTGAATTCTACTTTTTTTATACTTATAAGCAAAAAATCCCAAACCCACATGACTTTAGGTAGAACATATTTGAATTTCTGGATAGTTTACATTTTAAGTTACACAGGGAAAAAAAATCTGTATTTTTATTTCAAAGAGATAACTGACTTATTTTGTAAATATTATGAAGTTCCAGAAAGTTGCACTAATCAGGATCCAAATTACTATATATTATAATAGACAATAGGTAGATAAATCATAGCTCCTTTAATGTTAAAACAAACTTATGCTATTCAATTTATTGCCAAGTGTTTGTGTTGATAATTTTAAATAATAGTATTTAAATAACAGATAATATGGCTTGCTTCCTTTTACTCTTTGCTAGCCATTATGTGTGAGCAAAATATTTTTATGGCGTTAGGGTGGGAAAGCCTAGAGTAACAGGGAACTCTCTGCATCCTTAATTAGATGAATTTATTTTTTATTAGATATATAATAAATTCCATATTCTCCTAAATAAATAATAGGCAATCCTATCTAATAAAAGAGTAATATGCTAATTGACCGTACCTTCACTATGCCCACAGCCAATCAGGGCACTATGTAAATTAACCCAGCAAAGATGGTGGCCCCACGTGCTGCCCCACCCCCACCACTGAGCTGCTAACGGACCCAGGCCAGCGGGAGGCGCGGAACCTCCCGTCGCTCCGATCACTGAGCCGCTGATGGACCCGGGTGGAGGAGGCACCCAGATCACAGATGGCGGCATGGGGCCGGGCCCGGGTCCAAGCCCGGGTCCAATGCCGCCGCCACCTGGGTCCAAGTCCTGACCCTGAAAGAAGGCGGAAGGCGGTGGCCAGAGCCAAGGTCTGGGTCCCTGGTGCCAGCGGAAAACTGGTGCAGGCAGCCAGGTGAAGGAAAGTCTATTGCACGAATCTTCATGCAACGGGCCTCTAGTATATAAATAATAGATAATAGTAGTTAGTTTTGAATAAGGGTAGAATTAATGCTATTTGAAAAATTCTTTGAACAAAGTGTATATAGAGCTCCTATCATGAAATAATTGTTAATTTTAACAATTTAAATGCTATTAGGGAACATCAAACAGAATTAAGCATTGCCGTACTTTCCGGCATATAAGACGACTGGGTGTATAAGATTTTCCTGGGTTAAAAAGTCGTTTTATATGCTGGAAAATACGGTATATTGGACTATATTGATGGAATTAGATATAATGGATTAGATATATTGGACTACCGTATTTTCCAGCGTATAAGATGACTTTTTAACCCAGGAAAATCTTACACGCCCAGTCGTCTTATACGCCGGAAAATATGGTATATTTTACTAGAGGCCCAATGCACAAAATTCGTGCAAAAGTAGGCCTTCCTTCCCCCAGCTGCCGGCACCGGCTTCCCTCTGGCACCATGGATCTGGGCTTTCCTCACAGTCCTGGGTTTATCCGGAAGGTCATCCGGAAGGATGTCTGGAAGGACGTCTGGTCTAATTAGCATATTATGCTTTTATTATTATAGATACTAAAATTATATACAAAATAAAAATTATGCTATGACATGAATTTATACCCAACTTTGAATACAGATTTAAATAATTATTAGAGCATACATACCTAACTCTGAATTAAACCTAGAGCTAATTCTTTTTAAAAAATATATACAGGGATTTTGCAAATTGACAATATATTTAAGTAAATATATCTACCAAAATTATTTTACTTGGGTTCTGGAACAAAAATTTAAACTATCCTGAAAAGTTCACATCTTGAAAAAGTCAGTCTTGAACTACACACACTACAATTCATATAGGGTAAAGGATCTGACAGTTCTAGGAGAATGAAATAAAGTTAGGTGATTGTAGCATGAGCAAGAACTAAGGTACAGGCAGGTCAAGGTAAGAATGATTGCTGATTATGCATAAGCCTAACAGCATCTTAAGAATATAGACAAAATGTGTTAGGAAAACAAGTTTTAGCTCAAGAATGACTAATCTTTTTAGCCTTGGGAGCAAAGCTAATGTCTGAGTTAAAGAGACAGATTGTTAGTGCAGTTGTCAGCATAGTCATCCATCTGGAATTGTTTTTTCCTTGTTTTTCAGTTTTTGTATTAAAAATTTCTTTCTTTGTTGAACAAAATAAAAAGTAACATGCAATTAACATGAATATGCTTCCATATTATTTTTTGGCATTAAGTTGCATCTGACATTTAGCAAATCACCTAATTAGTCTCTGTCTACATTTACCAACATGTGAAGCAGATTTTTAAGGTTTTATATTCATGATAAAATTGGTAAATTTTAATGGGTTTAAGACTGAAAGTTTTTTGTGGTATATAAGTCGTTATAAAATGTTTAAGTTAATGACTTAATAGAATGACTATATATCTAAACAAACAAATTAATGAGGCAGAGTTCTTAAAAACCTAGAGCCTAGATTTAAAAAAATGGCTAAGTTTTAAGCACAAAATATATTTTTCAATATATTGTTCCTACTTAATATAATTCAACTGTGTATTTAGTCTCATGACTTACATATTAGTACAATGCAATATGCCCAGCCATGAAATATTGCCATGTATTTAAAATGGGATATTTCATGCCCCTTTGCCATTATCAAATACATATATACCACTTTAAATACAACCATGAAATACAGCCATGAAAAGAAGATTAAAATGCAGAAATCTCTCTATAATGAGACTATGTGATATCTTATATAATATAAGTATCATATGCAAATCGACCGAACAACAGAACGACTGGTCGTTATGATGCGCACTGACCCCAAGGGGGCAGACGCTCAACACAGGAGCTGCCCCCAGCCCACAGGCCCTGATTGCCTGATCAGAGCTTGCCAGCCAACCTCTTGGTCCCTTCCCCCTGGCAGGCTGGCTCCGATCACCCAATGGCGATTGGGGAACCAGGGGTTGCTGGTGGTGGATGCAGGCGGCACTAGGCCAAGACCCCCATCCTGCTGGTCTCCCCACACACACAGAGGGCGACCAGCGGCGGGGGACGGGGCCGGCGAGTGGGTGGGGATGGACAACCTCTCGGTCCCTCCCCCAACTGACAGGCTCTGATCGCCCGATGGTAAAGAAGAAACCAGGGGTGGGTGGTGGTGGGGGTCAGGGTCCCGGCAGCTGGGGAAGATGGCCCTGATTGCAGGCCAGGCCTAGGGACCGTACCCGTGCACGTATTTCATGCGCCGGGCATCTAGTGAAATTATAAAGTGGGAATTCTTATCCTTCTATTATGTAAGGTGTCCCAAAAATGCAGACATATATGCATATAATTAATATATACATATAATTATGAAAGCGATGTTTTTTAAAATATAGTTTATTTTCAAAATTGAGCGGTCAGCTGTTCAATTGTGTATGCATTTTTTGGAATGTCTTGTATTTATCAAATTAAAAATGTCAATTGAAATATATGCAGATTTCGAGTCATTCTTTGAGATATCAAGCCAAATAGAGGTTTGGAAATTATAATGGGAAATGTAAAGGGGAAAACTCAGCCAGCCAAGAAGATTTGGTAAGTGGCCTTTGAGGAATAAAAGGAAAGTGATGTAAAATAAACCAAAGCCCTACATCTCCCTGTTATAGTTAGGAGGCTAGATGATAGCGGATACCAATGAGAGCTTCTGCTAAGGGCTAGTTTCTAATAGGGGTGTGATTAATGCTATTTGATTCTGTGTATTGGGAGGAACAGTATGTACCCAGCAATGTATAACGACTGAAAATTAATGTATGACCTTTTAAAAAGTCTTTCAGAAGGTCTGAGAATCCCAAGTTGGAGGGCAGAATGTGACCAAAGCATCTAACTATATTAAAAATGTAGGAAGGACTCTCACTGAAGAGGGAATCTTGCAGGAAGTAGACCTAAGTAACTTTGGAAATGACTGGAGTTTTTAAGACTCAAGACAAAAGAAATGATATATATTTGCTGTACTTAATAATATTTGCCACAGAAGCTCAAGTTTACAATTCTGGAATTACTATATACTAGTATGTCTACTGAAATTATACAATAATGTAAATATTTAATGGCAGATGGGGGGAGCCAGTTTGGTGGTTTTTAAAGTGGGGAGTTATAGATCAGCAGAGGGAAGAAGCTAGAATGATCCATGTGCTTATGGATTAAATTTAGAGATAGCAGCATTTTTCCTACAGCTGTTAACATATAGGGCTATTTATAGATATGTGTATGTACATGGATTAGTATATACACATATATTTTCCTTCTTTGTCACCTCAGAGATCCTAGAAGCAGTCACAGTGAGCACACCTAGTGCCCAGACCTTAGTTTCTAATACAATTTTTTTTTTTTTTCAATTTAGAGGAATCAGGACTCCTTGGTAAAATGGCTGATTCCATGTTTAGGTGAGATTACACAATGAGCCTATGGGACCTTGCAGTGCAGGAATGTAAAGTCCCTCTACTCCCCCCCCCCACCCTATAAAAACTAACTCTTCCCCCCAAAATAACACCCAACAATTAGGGAGAAATGTGGAAGAGACAAAAGAGCCACCTGAAAAATCTCCCAATGTGAGTACAGGATTATAATCCAGAGTGCCCCTAAAATTTTCATTAGCCCGCATTAATATGAAATCTATAATAATAAAAACGTACTATGTTAATTAGATCAGACAGCAGAACAGCGGAATGACCGTCTGAATGACCTCCTGGACAACCATCTGGACCAATGCTATGACAACCCACTGGCACCAGGCCAGCCAAGGCGGGTGCAATTCAATTGGTCGAGGGCCCGGTCATCGCCCCATGATTGCACCACAGAGGGAGGCTCAGGCCATTGGCTGGCGGGGCGATCAATCTGGGGGCTCCACAATCACCCCAGAGAGGGAGGCCCAGGCCACCAACCAGCGGGCTGCTACCCGAGTCCCGGGTGCCAGAGGGAAGCCGGTGCCAGCAGCCATGGGAAGGAAGGCCTACTCTTTCATGAATTTCATTAATCAGGCCTCTCGTCTTATCTAATAAAAGAGTAATATGCAAATTGACTGTCACTCCAAGACACAAGATGGCTGCCCCCATGTGGACACAAGATGGTCACAACAAGATGGCCTGCAGGGGAGGACAGTTGTAGGCCGTTAAGAGTGACCAGGCCAGCAGAGGAGGGCAGTTGGGGGTGATCAGGACAGCAGGGTAGGGCAGTTGGGGGGGACCAGGACTGCAGGTTAGGGCAGTTGGGGGGGGACCAGGACTGCAGGGGAGTGCAGTTGGGGTGGGCAGGCCTGCAGGGGAGAGCAGCTGGGGGAGGACCAGGCCTGCAGTGGAGGGCAGTTGGGGGGAGACCAGACCTGAGGAGGAGGGCAATTGGGGGGGACCAGACATGCAGAGGAGGGCAGTTGGGAAGGGACCAGGCTTGCAGGGGAGGACAGTTGGGGGGGACCCAGATCTGCAGGGGAGGGTAATTGAGGGGGACCAGGACTGCAGGGGAGTGCAGTTGGGTGGGGGCCAGGCCTGCAGGGGAGGGCAGTTGGGGGCGACCAGACTGGCAGGGGAGGGAAGTTAGGGGTGACCAGGCCAGCAGAGGAGGGCAGGTAGTGGCAATCGGGCCAGCTGGGGAGCAGTTACGTGTTGGTCAGGCTGATAGGGGAGTGGTTAGGGGGTGATCAGGCTGGCAGGCAGAAGCGGTTAGGGGCAATCAGGAAGGCAGGCAGGCGAGCAGTTGGCAGCCAGGAGTCCTGGATTGTGAGAGGGATGTCCAACTGCCTGTGCACCAGCTGTCAGACATCCCTCAAGGGGTCCCAGATTGGAGAGGCTGAGCTGAGGGACACCCACCCCCATGCATGAATTCTGTGCACCGCGCCTCTAGTATTTGAATAAATAAATAAAATAGGGAGGATGGAAATTAAATTATTGTGCAGAAAACGTTCAAATAATTTATGTAGATACTTCACCTTCAAAGAGGTGAAGCAAACTCTCTCATTGTGGGCTACATATAGTGACACCTTTCCAAAGAGGTCAGTATGGAAAGGATGAAAAAAAAAAATAGTAAATTTACAGTACCAAAACTGAAAACATACCACTTAAGCCAGGTGATCGAGCTTTACATCAGCAGAAATAAGTCCTTTAATCATATATGTCTTTAATATTATGTGATGAGGGATACACTTGACCTCTGTTGTTTTCCTGTCTAAAACACATCAACTCAGTCCAAACATTGAAAAAGCATCAAACAAATCTCAATTGAGGGATGTTCTACAAACTCCCTGAGCCTCAAAACTAACATGGTCATCAATAACAAAGAATTTCTGATAAATTGTCTAAGCCACAATAGCCTATGGAGACATAATGACTTCATGTATTGTGGTATTTCAGATGAGATGATGAGAAAATAGCAATTACAAAAAATTGAATAAAGGTGTTGATGAATTATACTATATCAGTATCAGCTCATTAATTATGAGAAATATACCACTGTATGATATTAAAAATATAGGGAAACCAGCTATGGGCATGAGAAAAATTTTCACAATTTTCCTGTAAAAAGACAGAACTGGGGAAAAAATAGCAATGTGGTTCTTCAAGTAGTTAATAGAAAACTAAATTACCCAGACAGTAAGAAAAAACTAGAATAAACAGATCTCAAAAAGTAATTAGGCAACTGCTGCAGTTTAAAGACAAACCCTGATACCACATCATTGCAACTCTACCTTCAACACAGTAGAACTGTGGAGAGTTCCCTGGCACCCTCCGGTTCTAACATTTCCTGACTTCTCTATATCAATTTAATACTATTTTATAGCAAAACACTATCACAGCAGCATATCACGTCTTTCCACTGAAGCATCAAGCTTTTAAAAAATAGGGAAAACATTACATGTGTAGGTGGAAATCCATTATTAGGGAGCCAAATTAAAAAAATGGATACACTGTAATTTTCTGTCACAGTAGGCACACTGTAAAAAAAGCATCTCTCTTGAAGTGGTATTTTCCTTTCTCTGTTACTGGCCATAAAGTGCTCTTTCTAATTAAAATTTTTAAATGACTTTAATTACTGAAATAAAAAAGAACCTATGTCAAAAGTAAGCCCATACACAGTAACTAGTCATTAATGTGAGGTCATGAACTTATTTGGCAGAAATAAAAATGAGATATAGTAGTTGAAATCTTAAAATGCAGAAAAATATATTTTACTTATGATTATCACTATTTAGTTAGCACTGTATTATTATTGGCTTATAATGGTTTTCAAATAAAAATAATAATCTAAACCACATAAATTAAGGTTTTTTAAAAAGAAGTTTACAATGATAGGAAAAGTAAGGGGAATTTTTGTTCCAGGGAAATAAATAATCATTTAAATTGCTAGAATATACTACTTGGTACTCTACTGTGTATCCTACCTGGTCATCTTTGGGAAACTTTTTTTGTTTCAAAAAGTATGAGTTGTTATTAAGTAGGGTCCACATGCTTTACACAATGAACTACTATGAGGCAGTAAAAAAGGAGGATCTCTTTCCCTTTGAGACAGTGTGCAGGGCCCTGGAGAGTATTATGCTAGACAAAATAAGCCAGTCAGAGAAAATCAAGTATCATATGATCACACTCATATGTGGAATCTAATGAACAAAAGAAACTATTGAACAAAATAGTTTCTGAGGCATAGAAGCATGAACTGAGGATTCTCAGAGAGGAGGTGGGAGTAGGTGGGTGGATGGGTAGAGATCAACCAAATAACTTGTGTGCATATATATATATATATATATATATATATATATATAGCCCATGGGCACAAACAATAAGATGATGGAGACCTGGAGCGGGAGGGTGGGGTAGGGGAGCCAGAGGTGCGCTATAAGTGGTCAAAGGGAGAAAAAAATGTAGACATAGTAATACTTTCAACAATAAAGATTTAAAAATATATAAACAATATGCTACATTGCTTTTATCAATTTTATAAATTAGTGGGCTTGGATCTGCCTGAGATAGATTTCTCTACCTTGTTTATGGTTGTTGAATTAGCTAATCAGACAAAAGGAAAGAACATCATACACAAAGAATTTCTTCTGCTCCAAGTAGAAATAAGCACTCACTCCACTTCTTGACTAAAAGCTTGAAATACATTCTCCAATCCATTTGAGCATCATAAGCAGAAAACTGTATTACCAATAACAAGACATTTCCTTGACATTTTTATATTATTTTATATATAAACTAGAGACTCAATGCACAAAAAATCATGCCAGAGTAGGACTCTCTTCTCCCAGCTGCTGGCATTGGCTTCTCTCTGGCTCCCGGGACCCTGGCTTCCCTCCTTTGGCCACCGGCAGGCACACGGGACGCGGGCTGCTTCCTTTTGGCCACTGGCAGGCACCTGGGACCTGGGCTGCCTTCCCTCAGGCAGCCCACAGGCACCCGAGACCTGGGCTGGCTTCCCTTGGGACAGCCGCAGGCACCCAGGAACCGGGCTGGCTTCCCTCCGGCCCCAGCTTCACCAGGAAGGACATCCAGAATGACATCCAAAGATGTCCCATCTAATTAGCATATTATCCTTTTATTATTATAGACTAGAGGCCCGGTGCATGAAATTCATGCATGGGTGGGGTCTCTAGGCCTAGCCGGTGATTGGGGCCGATCAGGGCCTTCTGGCTGCTGGCCAGAGCCTTCCTTCCAACTGCCAGCCAGGGCCTTCCTGCTGGCTAGGGCTTTCCTGCCAACCGCCAGCTGCTGGCTGGGCCTGCCGGATGGAGGGAGGGACTGCAGGAGGTTGGCTGGGATGGGGAGGGACCAGGGAAGGTTGGCCAGCTGTGGAAGGTTGGCTGTGGGAGTGCACTGACCACCAGGGGGCAGCTCCTGCATTGTCTGTCCCCTGGTGGTCAGTGCATGTCATAGCAACCGATCGTTCTGGTCGTCCCTGTCGTTCTGGTGTTCTGGTCGCTTAGACTTTTATATATATATAGATGTGGCTCTTACTTGACTTAGAATCTATTATAACCCCATGTGACCCTGAGCCTTGCTATGTATGAAATGCCTACCGAGCCCTCATCTTTACATAAACTCAGCTTTTATGTCTTTTGTTATTATATATAATGTTTTAGAATGTGTTATTGTGTAATCTCTGTAATATCACAGAATTTAATTCCCACAATGCTTCTTTCTCTCTGGAATCATCATTCTCAAAGTAAACACACAGAAGAGTCATCATTCTAGCAAGAAAATCCTTACACATTTACAGTTAAAAATTAGCGCAGAGCTATCCAAAAGAATATC
Organism: Cnephaeus nilssonii; assembly: GCF_951640355.1. NCBI lineage: Eukaryota > Metazoa > Chordata > Mammalia > Chiroptera > Vespertilionidae > Cnephaeus > Cnephaeus nilssonii. The sequence goes on along the minus strand of NC_137074.1, from coordinate 26,077,939 downwards.
ACCTTGCTCATAAAGTAATTGTTTGTCTTTTCGTATTGTATATTTTTGTTTTATTTTGCTTATAGTAGTAGAGAGATGAGTTTTAATTCAATTTAAGTAACTGGTGTCAAGTTACCATGTTCCTAGCAACAGAAACTGATGTGTGTGTGTGTTCATGCATATATCAGGGTTCTATAAAATGGGGAAAGAAAACCAAGAAGCATGAATAACACTTTAACTCTTGAGGATCCCAAAACTGCAAAATTAACCCTTTTGCACTCGCTTGCTTTTTTCTCGATTCCTTTATTCTACTCAGGATTTAATTTTTTAAATACCCCCAATTTTACAAAGCGCGGCAGGAGAATAAAAAAACTGGAGTTTCTTTTCATACAAACTTATTTATTTGGATTTTTTTATATTTCAAATTATTGATACATTCAATACAATTCGACATACGAGCTGCTACCGATGCTAACCGTGTCAAGTCACACTCGACATCCGAGTGCAAAAGGTTAAAATAGTATTCTCATAATTTTTACCTGCCTATAAATTGGGGAAGATAGTAAGCCTCCCTGCCCCCAAACACTGAGTGTTAAGGATTTTGCAAAATATTGAGCATTCTTAAATATTTATCATAAGAATTTATTTGTTATACTCTTTGGGAGGACCTCTGGATAAAGTTTAAGCCATTTAAATTGTGAAAATTCTTTGAACCAGGAAATTTCCTTCTATTAATCTATTCCTAGCAGAGATTCATAGATAAATTGAGAATCTTAACAGGTAAAGATAAATACCATAACATTTAAAATATTACATTCATAGGATGAGATTAAAATATTACAATGATATAGAAAATTTTCAATGACATAAAAATGTTAACTATATATATATATATATATATATATATATATATATATATATATATTTATATCATGCTCACTTTTTCAATTCAAAAGTGTGTGTGTGCATAGATGTGTTTGTTATCTAAAATCATAGCACTGCTCTCTGTATCCACTGTTTAACCCTTGTCATCACCCCTCAATCTCCTAACTCTTCCTCTGATGTCACTCCCCTCAATGTATTCACAACAGAAACTCTTGGAGTAATCAGTCAAATCAAAACTCAGATTATCTCCTCCCTTTTCTCAAAATCTTGCAGTTGATTTCCATTTCACTCAGAATAGAAGTTTAAGTTTTTAGAACTGTATAAAAGGCCTTCGATGATCTACTTGCAAGTTATCACAGTTATTATATCATCTACTATTTTCCTTTTCACTTATTCCTCTCAAGTCACATAGTTATCATTATTTTTTAAATGTCAGTGCTCCTTACTGAGAGAGTTTAGTTTATTTGTTCCCTCATCCTGCATCATCCCCCTGCTCCCCACAGATGTCAAAAAATCCATTTTCAAATATTTGTTTAAATATCTATAGGCAGAAAATTATAACCCCCCAAAGTATCTAAATGGGTTATAATGTCAAGAAGCCATATGCAATTAACCTTTTATTACTAAGTTTTAGAGAGATGGCCATTATAGTTTCCCTTTGACCAAATAATTTACCTAATTATCTTTTTTCTTCATTACACTTTAATTCTATGAATACATATTTATTAATTTTGTTATAAAATGTCTACTCCAGATAAAATCTCTCTGGACCAAGCTTTCTCACAATTAGAAAAATGTATCTGAGCTTAAGTTAATTCAAAACATGGTTTAATGTTAGAGATTTTTCTTTCTCTTTATTTTAGATTTCTTTCCTTTATATTTTTTATCTGCAGGTTTAATATAATATGCCTTGGTGTAGCTTTTTGGCATTTATCCTGTTTGGTATTTTCTGAGCTTCCCAGATCTGTGGTTTGGTGTCTGATATTGATGACAAGAAAATTCTTAGTCATTATTGCTTGAAATATTGCTTATTTTACTTTCTCTCTTTCTTCTCCTCTGGTAGTCCCTTTACATGTTTGTTATCCTTTTTGTAGTTGTCCCATATTTCTGGGATATTCTGTTCTGTGTTTTTGTCAGGGTTTTTTTCAGGCCTTTTTTTTTTTTCTATTTGCTTTCCAGTGGTGAAAATTTCTATTTTCATGTCCTTGTCCATTCTACTCATGAATCCATCAAAGGCCTTATTTATTTCTATTACAGGCAGTCCTCGGGTTACGTCGGACTCGACATACATCATTTCGTGGTTACGTCGCCATCTCCCATTTATTAAAAAAAAAAATGAACCGTCATTTCGACGTATGTACATATGTGCTATATGTTTTTTATTATTTACTGTATTTACCACAAGTAAAGGTCAGGAATTGTTACCTTTCTTTTAATTTTTTTTTTACTGTTTCACTTCATTACTGCTGTATATGTGCTCCATGTGAGTGACGTAGGTCCATTAGAGCCCTCAGCACATTATTCATCGTTGTTTTAAATTCATGATCTGATAATTCCAATCTCTCTGCCATATCTGGGTCTGCTCCTCCTGCTTGAAATATCTCTATCTCACCAAATAGGGTCTTTTGCCTCTTATTATTCTTTATACTTTTTTGTTGAAACACACGCATGCTATACAGATTGAAAGCAGCTACAGTAAACAGGCCTTTAGTATTCAGTGGTAAGGTGTAGGGGGAGGGGAAGTGGTGTATAGTTCTATAACTAAGATTTGGTCTTTCGATGAACCTGAGGCCTGGACTCTAAACTTCATTAGTGTGTCTTAGTTTTTTGTTTGTTTGTTTTTTTCTCATCCCTTTAGGTGGGACAGGATGGCTAGTGGGGCCTAGAACTGGGTATTTCCTTTCTACAGGTTGGCTTGCCTCTAATAAAATAGTTTCACTTGAGAGTAGGCCTATTCAAGAAAAACAGAATGCTGTGGTATATTTCAAATTGGGTATTTTCCCCCTCTCCCTGTCAAGAGTTTGAAATCTTTTCTCTCATCTTCACTGTGAGAACCTGATAAAAGGCTTGTAAGATTTACAAAGTGTGAGGGCTCCCCTCTGAATGGATTCCACTAGACTTTTTAACTCACTTGACCATTCTGAGCCTACAGCAATGTGACTATTACAACTTTGGATTTCCTACTCTGACAGTACTCCTGTGGTGCTTTCTGTGTGGTGATCTTTGCTCTTATTCCATTCTGATTCTTTGTATCTGCCTTTCTGTCTAATTTTGGGATTAGCACTTTGCCCGTGACCTCACTTTTTTGCCAGTGGCAGATCTAAGAAGAGCAGTTGATTTTTTAGTTTATTTAGCTCTTTACTTGTTGTTAAAACAGAGTGATGACTTTTAAGCTCCTTATATGCTGGACCAGAAACTGGAAACCATCTGAAATATATAGTTGGGTCATTGTAAAAACATCTGAGCAGTCCAGCAATCAGAAATCTTAGTGTGATAAAAATTGATCTTAGGTATAATGTGCCATAGCACCAGCAAAAGTCCATCTTGTTGGCTATAGCTTACGCTTGGAGTGTACATTATGCTGAATATAAAACCAAATAGAGATATTTTAACTGAGGTTGGCTTCAAGAAACTGAAAAATAGAAGAATTGAAAATGACTTAATAATATTACTTAATAGAGGCCCAGTGCACGAATTCATGTATGGGTAGGGTCCCATGGCCTTGCCAGCAATCAGGGCCAATTGGGAAGGATCGGGACTGGCCGGCCAGGGGGAGGGACTGCGGGAGGTTGGCTGTGGGAGCACACTGACCACCAGGGGGCAGCTTCTGCATTAAGCATCTGCCCCCTGGTGGCCAGTGCATGTCATAACTACTGGCTGGTCATCCAGTTATAATAGTCGCTTAGGCTTTTATATATATAGATGGCACCAAATAATTCACTGTCTTCTAAATCAATTAGATTCTTGAATTGACTTATATCAGAAACAAAACAAACAAAAAATACACATTCTAGTTTAACCTTTTGCACTCGGATGTCGAGTGTGACTCAACACGGCTAGCATCGGTAGCAGCTCATATGTCGAATTGTATTGAATGTATCAATAATTTGAAATATAAAAAAATCCAAATAAATAAGTTTGTATGAAAAGAAACTCCAGTTTTTTTTATTCTACTGCTGCGCTTTGTAAAATCTGGGGTATTTAAAAAATTAAATCCGAGTAGAATAAAGGAATCGAGAAAAAGGCAAGCGAGTGCAAAGGGTTAAGGTATGTAAGCACAATTCCAAGTGCAAATGTGAAAATGTTGAGTAGATCAATTAAAAGCCATCCTGAAAAATAATGTGGTAGACATCTAAAGTAGTTCTCAGTAATGCCTGCCTCTGTTACCCATGCCCTTGTGTAAACTCTTTCCCTTAAGAGTAGATAGACTTATGTGAAAGAGAAGGAAAAAACATTATTCTACCTAAATAAGAGTAGAAAGACACATGTGTAAAATGGCAGATGCAGCTTTTTGCATCAGCTGCCTGGTAAGTTTTACTGCTAAAATGCAGTTCAGAGATTTTTCAGCAATGGCTTCCTATGATTCTGATCTTTCATGATTTCCTGAAAGGTCAGTTTCTCCTGGCACTTTCTAATGGTGTTTTAAGCATCCAATTATCTATATTAAATACTTTCCTGCTAAAACATGTAAAATATGTTTTGCAAGTTATCCTTTCTACCATGCTGTCATAGATAGATAGGTCACTCTTCATAAATAGGGTACTAGTTCAAGATTTGTTTAGTTAGTAGTCAAAAGTAGTGATTCCTTAGTATTGCTTAAACTACTAAAGTTCTATCTTGAATTTTAAGGGATACATATTTGTTTTATATAATTTACTTCTCATTGAAATGTAATGATGTTTAGTCCTATTATTTATAGAGACAGTAATCCTATATAATAAAAGCCTAATATGCTAAGTGTCCAGTCGTCTGGTCATCCATTCAACCAAGCAAAGCGTAATACGCTAAGGCCACTCAACCACTTGCTATTATGTGCACTGATCACCAGGGGGCAGACAGTTGACCAGAAAACCAGTCGCTATGAGGTGCACTGACCACCAGGGGGCAGACACTCCAACCAGTAGGTTAGCTTGCTGCTGGGGTCCAGCTGATCGGGACTGAGCGAGAAGGGCCAGACATGCCCTGGAGCCCTCCCACAGTCCCTCCCTGGCTGGCCAACCTCCTACATCCCTCCCCAGCCCCGATCGTGTACCACTGGGGTCCCTTGGCTGGCCTGCATCCTCTTGCAATCTGAGACCCCCTCAGGGGATGTCAGAGAGCCAGTTTCGGCCTGATCCCGCAGGCCAGGCCGAAGGGACCACACTGGTGCACGGATTTGTGCACTGGGCCTCTAGTGACTCTATAATTTGCAATACAACTGAAAAAATGCATGTCATATTTACCTGTGAACTTTAAAGCATCCCAGGCATATGTTATTATACTTTTAGGGCAAAGCTGTTCTATGTGTGTAGCATTTTTTATATATACAAAATAAGTACTTGTTAAAGATGTGTTAAATGAATAAATAAATGTTCTGGAAACAACTGTTTTATAAACTGAGAAGACAGATACACATGCTTTTGCACTTTCAGAGTTTTGGGTTGAAAACATATTTCTTCTAACACTTATAGACACATTTATCTCCTCATGATTGAGATAATTTTTCAAATTAAAAACCATAATATTTCAGTACTTCTAGTGCCTTGGTGATTATTAAAAGAGCAACACAAAAATATATGATAAGATAGGTGCCACATTTCAAATCGTGTGGGTTGAGATGAATTTCTAGAATAAAAAAATATAGTCTTCTGATGGATTTTATGTTTGTTAATCTATAGAGCAATTTACTCATATATCTAAATAACTATGTCACTTTCCATATATAAATGTATCTAGAGACTTATGCATTTAATATATTTGTTCCCAGGAACACATTTACTCTTATGTTCTGAAACATTTTATGCAAAAGGGAGTTGTTTTGTACTATATATTCAATCACGTCTATAATTTTTACAGATAAAAACAGCACAACCTTTAAAAAACAAACTTGCAGACTTCATTGTTCACACAGATAGGCATGAAAATAAACCTAATGAAGATAATGCAGATGATTAAAGTAATATATGGGCATAGAAAAAATAAATATCTAATGCCAGTTATTTAAACTTTAATATAACTGTCAGTCAATTACACATGGATACGATCCTAAATATTTCATGCTTATAAGCAAAAATACAAATACCTTATTTGATACCCCAACATATTTAAAAAGGCCGTTCTGAAACTGCATCCGTTTGAAAACCAGGAAAAGGCAGGATTTTATAGCAAATAACACGTAGTGGCTCTTTTTAAAGCTCTTCATCATACATCATATTATCACATTTACACCAGATTTTTGAATGCATGTCTAAGGACTCAAAACAATGACTAAGCTGCTGGTCCCTTGTGCTTTTGAAGTCTATGGAAAAGTGCACCCAGAGGTCAGGTATTCAAAACAAACACAGAAGACAGAATAAATTCTCAAGACGCCAGGCATATTCCCTCAAATCGGAATATTTATTTGTTCAGCATTGAGGAAATATTATCACACACCTATCCTGGACTACGCATGGGAGCAGGGTTTTGCTAATTGAATTTTTTTTTAAAAAATCACTTATTGCTCTGCCTTGGTGGCTCAGTTGGTTGGAGCATTATCCCATACACAAAAAAGTTGCGGGTTGGATTCCCAGTCAGGGCACATACCTCGCTCACAGGTTCATGGGGTTTGTAAGGGAGGCAACCCATTGATGTTTCTCTCTCACGTTGATGTTTTTCTCTCTTTCTCCCCCTTCCTCTTTCTCACTAAAATCAATAAAAACATCTCATCAGGTGAAGATAAAGAAAATCTATTTTTGTATATGATGTAAGACACAGTTCAAAGTTCATTTTCTTACAAATAATTACTCAATTGTTTAAAAAACATTTATTGAAAAGTTATCCTTTTTCCAAAAAAAAATGCCTTTGCATTTTTGTCAAAAAACAGTTGTGTATACAGTAAGTACTGAAATCTCTATTCCATTCTTTTGATACATTTGTCTATTTTTATGCCAATAGCACTGTCTGTGTTATTATAATGAATCTTGAAGTAAATCTTGAAATAAGGTTGTGCTCCCTTCTAACTTTGTATTTCTTTTAAAATGTTGCCTTGCCTATCCTAGGAACTAGCTTTACTATATGAATTTTAGAATCAGGTTGCAATACCTCCAAAAAAATAAATAAAAGACTGCTTAATATTGATTGGGATAATATTGATTGAATCTAGAGATCAATTAGGCAAGAATTATGTAATTCCTGCCTCAATCATAAAATCAGCCATTTCTCCAAGGAACTCTGGTCCTGTTTTTAGAGATAAGAATTAGAAACCAATATGTGGGTGCCAAGTGTGCTCACTGCTACTGGAGTGTCCTTACTTCTAGGTGGTTTCAGCTGACAGAACAAGGGGTATGTAAGCATGTATACTAACACATGGATATACAGCTCTATCTATCTAGCAGGCTATATATCTGTATTTATGTTAGCTAAACATGCCTACATGTGATATCTCCAACTCTGACCCTTGCTACATAGGTAATTCTGCTTCTTCCCCTTGTTAATTACACATGTATAGTGGTTTTAGAATTGTGAACTTGTACTCTCATAGGAAACAACTAAATAAGCTAATCAACTACAGTACAGTATTTATGTACATTTTCTTCTATCTTTTCTATTACAGACTGCACTCATTTCCAAAGTTAAATAGGTCACAGTCTTTACATCAATCTCAACTTTAGGAGATTTCATACATTTATAATACAACTAGTGGCCCAGTGCACGAAATTCGTGCACAGAGGAGGGGTTCCCTCAGCCCAGCCTGCATCCTCTCCAATCAGGGACCCCTTGGGGGATGTCCGACCAGACATCCCTCTCACAATCTGGGACTGCTGGCTCCTAACTGTTCATCTGTCTGCCTGCCTTATCTCCCCTAACTGCCTCTGCCTGCCTGCCTGCCTGATCACCCCTTACTGCCTCTGCCTGCCTACCTGATCACCCCTAACTGCTCTCCACTGCCGGCCTGATCTTGCCCCCAACTGCCTCTGCCTGCCTTATCACACCTAACTGCTCTCCCCTGCTGGCCTGGTTGTCCCCAACTGCCCTCCCCTGCTGGACTGATCTCCCTCTTAACTGCCCTTCCCTGCTGGCCTGATCACTGCTAACTGCCTTTGCCTGCCTGATCACCCCTAAATGTCCTCCCCTGCCGACCTGATCTCACCTCCAACTGCCCTCCCCTACAGGCCTGATCTTGCCCCCAACTGCCCTCCTCTCCTGGCAAATTTGGTTCTGATTGGTCAGTTTCTATGCCAGTTAGGTCAAAAGCTCCGTCTCGTAGGCAGATATTGGCTCCTCACATTTCACCCAGATTTGGTTCTGATTGGTAAGTTTCTATGCCAGTCAGCGTCTCTGGGCCTATCACCAGAGCCTGATCAGAAAAGCCGGGCTGATCAGCAGCCCCAGTGGAAGCCTGGAGAAAAATGGAAGCATACCTGCTGGCTAGGCCCAGAGAGAAAGAAAGAGGCAAGTGCTGATCAACAGCTGCCACTGAGGCTACAGATCAGACCCTGCTTCTCTCTTCAGGCCTCTCTCCGGACCTGATTCGCAGCCCCCACAGCAATCAGTGCTGGGTCGCCACAGCAACCCTGTGCTGACTGCAGGACTAACTTTCAGTTGATTGAGCCTCTGGTTGTTGTGGATGTGACAGACCCAGGTTTTTTATATATTAAGATTAGGGTTTTTTTGTTACAGTTTTCATTACCTGCTGAGATTCCCCTTAATTCCTAAATGTGCTATATAATTTATATACATTAAGGAGTCACTCTTTTAGCTGTAAAGATCTATGGGGTTATCCAAGTGACGAGTGTGATATAACACTACAAGCATACCTCATTTTATGGTTCTGTGCTTTATTGTGCTTCACAGATATTGTGCATGTTTTTTTTTAATGAAAGTTTTGTGGCAAACCTGCAGTGAGCATGTCTTTGGGCATCATTTTTCCAACAGCATTTGCTTACTACATGTCTCTGTGTCACATTTTGATAATTCTTGCAATATTTCAAACTTTTAATTATTATTATATTCATGATTGTGATATCTATAGTCAGTGATCTTTGATGTTATTATCATTGATTTGCTGAAATTGATAAGTTACTTTTTAGACATAATGTTATTACATACTTAATAGACTACAGAATAATATAAATGTTTTTATATGCACTGGGAAAACAAAAATTTTGTGTTACTCTATTTATTATGATAGTCACTTTATTGCAGTGTTCTGAAACCTGACCCATGATATCTCTGAGGTCTGCTTATATTATAGTATCAACATAATTGAAATACTTGCACTTTCCTGTGCTTCACCTTTCAACCTTCTCCTATCAACAAACCCCTGGCAAACACTGATCTGTTTAACATCTCTATATTTTTTGCTTTTTCCAGAATGTTGTAGAAATCAAATCACATAGCATATAGCCTTTTCAGACTGGCTTATTTGAAGGAATAACATGGATTTTTAGATATACCCGTGTTTTGCATGGCTTAATTGCTGGTACATTTTATTGCTGAGTAGTATTCCACTATAAAATATTTACAACAGTTTGCTTATTTACTATTAACCTATTGAAAGATATCTTAGTGTTTTTTTTTATTTTTTTGTTGATTAAAAATAAAGTTGATATAAGCATTCATATGAATAGTTTGTGTGGATATGTTTTCAAATTTGTTGGATACCTATCTAGGAATGCCCTTCACATGCACTCACCACTCACTCACTGACTTACACAGAGTAACTTCCAGTTCTGCAAACTCCATTCATAGTAAGAGCCTTATACTATATTATTTTATCATTTATTTCATATTTTTACTTTATCTTTTCCATGTTTAGATATATTTAGATACACAAGGACCTACCATTGTGTAACAATTGCCTACAATATTTGGTAGAGTAACATGCCATACAGTTTTGTAGCATAGAATAGGCTATACCATATATGGCCTCTGGGTGTAGTAGGCTATCCCATCTAGGTTTGTATAAGTAACTCTAACTCTATGATGTTCACATAATGACAAAATTACCTACTGATGTATTTCTCAGAACACATACGTGCAATTAAGCAATGCATGACTGCATAGCAATACCCAAGGGACAGAGATGGGAGGCAGAGTAATTTGTAATAGGTATCAAAAGTAAGCATGCAACAAGACATGGAGTTTGGATACAGGCCTTAGGTATCAAAGCACATACACTTATCACACAACTCTCTTTCTTGTTCAATTTTCCTTTTTTTGTACAACAAAAAATTATTGCAAAGAAGAGGGTTGATTTGTTCCAAATCACATCAAAATGCATTCAGCTACTTCAGTTGTCACTAATGATGAGATCTATGAAGTCAGTTGAAATTATGGGTTGTAATTTTCCTTCCTCTCAATTCTTCTCTTCACCATCTGGGGAAGGTATAAAGAGAAATCCTCACAAATGTTTGGGTGTTTTTATAGGAGTATGACATTTCCTCCAGGTTGCCTTTCACCAAATTTGATTTATACTCAATTTTAAAATACATTGAGCCTTATTCTCCCCTCACTAGTGGGAGGGAGTAGCTGCCATAAATCCTTGATACTGCAGCTTACACAAAAGAAAAGATTGTCCTGGATTGCATGGCATATATAATACCTAGTCAGGGCAGGGAAAATGTGACAGGAGCAAATTCTCTGATGTTATCTAGGCACAGGTAGGTATGGAGCAGGCCTTTCATTATTAAGGTCAAATTAAGCTAATTCAACTGTAGCATTAAAATCATACAATTGAGAAACAGTTTTCTTTCCAAAATCTAGTCATAAACAAGACAAATAGAGCATTTTTCTTACCAATGAAATCCAAGTGTTATCAATTATAATTTCTTGGAAATAATTATCCTAACAATCATGTGATACACTATTATCACAAATATAATTTTTTCTCATTAATATCAAAGAAATAAACATTCTGGCTTTTCCAAAGCATGCAAAAAATTGAATTTGAAAATAAACTAAAACTGAAATTCAAGTAAGAAACTGAAGTTCTGATATAAGGGACTGGGATCATGTTTGAAATCTCAATATATTTTATGGGTAAACACAGAATACTTTCAATAGAAAAATGGGCTGGAGTAGAATGGTCACTTCATGAAAGAAAATATGAAAGTATCTGTAAATAATTAAACGTAATTAACCTCAATCAGGAAAATGTAAATGTGATAATATGAGAATGGTTAAAATTAAAACAAAATTTAAAATAAAAAAGTATTGATTCAGTCAATAGCATTTCCTCTGTGTATATGAATTGTAACCTCTATCTGTGTTACTTATTAAGTCTCTTCATGTGCTTTGAGTCTATCTTAAAGTGATACACATTTTTTGAGTTATTTCTTAGATTATCCTAGCCTTCAACATTCACTCTCCTCTAAACACTCGCTACTTTCAATTGCAGTACAATACCTTATGTCAATTAATACGCACAATCTTTTATTATAATGAGATTGATTTATTTTGTCCATGAGATTTTATGCTTGTTAAGCTATTCAAGATACATCGTGTGTGGCTCTTTTAGCTTCATTAATACAATACTGGGCATACAATTTTTATTAAGTACATTTTTATTGATTCATACTTATTACTCTATTTAAGCAAATATATTTGGAATTTAAAGTGTATTTTCTCCAAACAAAAAAATAAACAAATAAAGTGTATTTTCTTCAGTAAGAGAATTATCTAAACCAGAAAAAATTGTGTATGTACTTTCCACCTGCCATATCAGCCCATTAATTTTATGGATGAAAAATTAGAAATTTAAAGTGGTGACTTTGTCCAATATCACATAGCAAGCAAGTGGCAGAATTATAACTTGGATACAGGCCCACTGATTTTAGACCACTGTTTCATACATTTAACAGATAAATTTAATAAAAAAGAGAATTTGGAAAAAAAGAACAACTTGATTATGGCTCCAGCCATCAACTTTTGTTTCCTAGAATGAAAGCTGCTGTTTAATGTCTATGTCCTTCTTTCTATGATATATGATGTTGAATGATACTTGCCAAACTTAGTTGATGAAAAGAGGTAGTAAATAATACAAAGAAAAATAAAACACAGGAATTGTAATATTTCTCTGTGGAATAATATACATAGCAAAAATTTCTGATAGCCTAAAGGATAATAGATCTTGTAGAGACATCTGGAATGCCAAATGCAGTGCATCTAGCAAGAAATAAAAGAAAGCAGAAGGGCATTTGTTTTTTCTATTGTATTTCCAAGATCCTGTTTGAACGACCAAGGACACAATAACCTAATCTAATAGCAAAACACTGTAGTAATAAATGTAAAAAAAGGAAAATAATTCCTATAATGTAAAGTAGAATATAATCAAAGTTTATGATTAAAGAGAAATTAGTAACAGTAGAATAAAATTCATATGCAATATGTGACAAAATTGCCAAAAATATTTTGATTTTCTTACATTTTAATAGTATCTTTGTTATTGCTTACCAAAGTCATGACTATTTAATTTTAATTTTTTTTAGAGAGAGAGAGAGAGAGAGAGAGAGAGAGAAATTTGTTGTTTCACTTATTTATGCATTCATTGATTTTGTATGTGCCGTGACGGGGGATCGAACCTATAACCTTGGGATATCAGACTATGCTCTAATCAACTGAACTACATGCCAGGGTGGGACTATTTGTTTTTCTTTTTCTTTCTTTTTTTTTTGAATCAGCCATAAACATCGGGAAGTCATTTGGTAAGATCTTGGGGTATTGCTATAGGTGCAATTTTACTTTGAATTACAAAGTGGTACAAATAAGTAGCACTTAAATTACAATAAGTACTTTTCAAATAGTGCATAGTATAGGAATTCCTATTCTATCTCAGTTTTGTTTCTAGTAGCCTTTAAAGTCATTATTGTAAGAACTGGCTCAAGAAAAATGGTAGTTAAAAATAACAAGTACTAAATTATTAGTTATGAAAAGCAAGTGACTAACATATAAGAGATGAAATAAATGAGATTGAGGCGAGTTGTTTATTAATGTTTGCAAGGTTTACTTTCTTAATATTGTTGTTTTATTAGATGATCAGTCAGAAAAACAAAACCAAAATCTATATTTCAGTGCCACTGTTATGCTCATTCCCCTCTAACCACATCTTCAACATTTACATGTGAGAAAAAAATAACTGCTAGTGATTACCCTGAGGTTAAACAGAATTATAAGATTTTAAATAAAGGAGGAGGGGTGGGTTTTGAAAAATATTATAAGAATATCAATTAAACCAGAAGATATAAGCAATTAATTTACAGATTGATAGATTTATAATGTAATGTATCAAGGATTTATTCAGTTATAAATCAATTAAATAAATATACACTTGGAGTGTATTGAATATCAGGCTAGTCCAAACTTTATTCTATAGTCAAGGAAACTTAATTATTAAGTGACTGGACTAAAGTACTCTTCTAATTTTGTAAATTGGTGCAAAACACTGCCTTTATAACTAAAATAATAATAATAATAATAATAATAATAATAATAAACTAGAGGCCTGGTGCATGAATTCGTGCACCAGTGGAGTCCGTTGGCTTGTCCTGAGGGATCGGGCTGAAACTGGCATTCCAACAATCCCCCAAGGGGTCCTGGATTGTGAGAGGGCACAGGCCAAGCTGAGGGAACCCACCAGTGCACAGTCGGGGCTGAGGAGGGACGCAGGAGTTTGGCCAGCCAGGGAGGGACCGTGGGAGGGCTCCGGGTGTGTCCAGCCCATCTCACTCATTCCTGATCAGCCCAACCCCAGCAGCAAGCTAACCTACCAGTCAGATTGTCTGCCCCCTGGTGGTCAGTGTATGTCATAGCAAGCAGTTGAGCAGCCTTAGCATATCATTAGCATATTACCCTTTGATTGGTCAAACGGCCAACTGGTCAACCAGACACTTAGCATATTAGGCTTTTATAGTATAGGATTAATTTTAAATAATTTTTTAACTCCAAGTTCAGTTTGATTCATAATTCTGTGTTAAATATTTGAAAACTAAACATGCTGAGGTAATCATGAAAAGGAGGCCAATCATCAGCATAACCCAGCGACTAAATGAAACTAGGAAGTTAAATTGTAACAAATATATACATATGGATTCTAATGATGGTTTGTAAGCCCCAATGCTTCCTCTCTAAGTTTGCTATTAAGGCTAATGTTCTCAGTATATAAGTGGCACAGTTTTATGTAAATGATTTCCAGCTGCCATTATCAGCAGTTTTAAAGATCTTGCTTATTCAGCAAGTGGTCTTGTTATAGAGATATCTAGCACCAAAAGATGGCAAATGTAATTTAAAATTATAATTTAGTGTTTCATTTCTCTTGACACTTTAAAGACTGTATATTTTCCTTATATTCACTATGATAGCTCATGGAAGGCAAAAAACAAAACAAAACAAAAAAACCCACAAAAAAACAACAACCCCAAAACACAAACTTTGCTTTGCTCAACAAAGATTTAAAACAAGTTAATTTAGCCCGACTGACATGGCTCAGTGGCTGAGCATCGACCTATGAACCAGAAGGTCACAGTTGGATTCCCAGTCAGGGCATGTGCCAGGGTTGCAGGCTCAATCCCCAGTGTGGGGCATGCAAGAGGCAACCAATCTATGATTCTCTCTCATTATTGATGTTTCAATCTCTCTCTTCCTCTCCCTTCCTCTCTGAAATCAATACAAATATTTTAAAAAATAAAACAAGTTAATGTAAAAATATATATCTTCATATAACTGTTGACTTTTTCAGTGAGATTGTAGATTTACTTTTTGTAATTGAATTTATTGATTAATAAAATGTTAAAGGTTAAAAGTGTACAATTCTATGATACATCATCTGCCTATTGCATTGTGTGCTCACACCCAAAGTCAAATCACATACATTTAATTGGAAAGATTTAGTTGGATTTCCCCAGAAGCAGACCCTGAGGAAAGGAATAGTGAACAAGGAGTGCATGAAGCAATCCCACAAAGGAGTAGAAGGGAAGTGGGGAATTCTGACAGTAGATAGAAGGAAAGAAATAAACAATGTATTATTGAATAACGCCCATTTTGAACATCTAGAACTCAGGGAAACAGTGTAGAACACACTTGAAAATTTTCTTAAACAAAGAAAAAACATAGGCAAGATAGTTGTCTGACAGTGAGATTATGTGGGAATTACTTGTAAATCTGGACAAGGCGTTTGAAGAGTTATTAACAGATGAACTAATAAAGCCAATCTGAAGTCATTAATAATGACTATGTGGAGTGATATAATATTGAAAGCTAGCTGTTTTTTAGTATGTAACATATAATTTTAATTTTTCTGGATGTCATTGAACTATCATAAATGCCATCGATTATAGTGATACACATATGACTCATTCATAGTCTATGGATTCTCATAATAATGGTTTCTATATCAGCAATAACTTTCACTTTAACGTTATTAATTTCATCATATATTCAGCATATTTTAGTTTGAGAATCTTCTATCCCTTAAACAGGAAATTAACTTTCCAGCTTTCATGAATTTAACAAATGTTTATTTATCCTAATGAATAGTTATTCTTTCATAGCGACTGACCACTGTGTATTGTTTCCTCTTTTTTCTCTACCTATTTAGGATTATCTTCTCTTTCCACCCCCCCCTTTATTAACTTGTTGGACCAAAAGGAATATAAAAATAGTAAATGAAATTTCATCAGGTAGTATTGTATGACTTCCCTAATAAAAGTTGAATGAGAACAATACTTAACTGTTAAGTTTCTAAGAAATATTTCACTGGGTTTTCTATAGCTATCAAGTTTATTGTTAGCTCAGGCTAGAGCTAGACTTTAAGTTTTTGATATTTGTGTTTAGACATGTATGACTGTTTTCAACAATATGTAAAGCTCATAGTTTAGTTCAGACAGAAAATGTTAAGTACAACTTCATCTTGAACTACTTTTTCTTCTCAGTTAATATTATCATTCTTTTACTACTCTTTTCTGATTCATTAGCTTTCTAAGTATAATAAAAGCAGAGATATAAGTAAACCTTCCTCTTACATATCTCAGAAATCTTTTATATTTTTAACTTTTAGTTTTCATCTTAATTTCTGCTTGAAGTTTAATCAGATTTCTTCAAAATGAATATCCTAAAAACATTCTATGATAAATCTTTCTTCAAAATCATGAATTTACAGGGCATTTTATTTTCTTTATAATGGCTTTGCTTTATATACACAGATATGTATAAACAGATAGACCCTAACCATGAACCTGGACATGAGTAAATTTATTTTGTTTCTGTACAGATCAAGAAATGTATCTTTATTTCTTTTTCTCTGCTTCACTTGTTTTCACAATCAATAAAGTATATAAAAGCGTTCACAAAAGGTTGGAGGGAACACAGTGGAATGAATTGTGTTGATTCCTATGGTTTCCCATTTATTCAAACAGAAAAGTCTTACCACCATTGGGCTTTTGTTGTGAGACCACGGAGGCAGTCTGTGAATGGCACTGAAGCCCAAGAGGCAGTAAAGGTCTCTCTTTTGTTGTTATTAAAAGAATTCTGGTTAAAGTGTCTGCACAATTTGGAACATTCAGGGTGATTACATGCAGGAAACAAACTGAGAAACTACAAGGTTATACATTTATGCATTGAGCCCATGAAATAGTATATAAAGCTGTTGAATTAAAAACTCTAACTACTAACCTCATGAAGCTCTCCTTTTGTGCCAGATATCAAGGTAAGTAATTTTATTCTATTTTTTAAACTGAATTTACCTCAAAATCGTATTAGAAACATTGTATTGCAATTTTACAGTTAAAAAAGTGCAACACTGAGAAAGTAAACAAGGTGTTCAAACTTTCAATTGTTGCAGCAGAAATTCAAATCCAGATTTATATGGTTATGGAACAGAAACTGCCACATTTCCATCTCATTTCACTTTTTTTTAGACATTTTAAAAAGGGAATTGTAGCCCTAACCGGTTTGTCTCAGTGGCTAGAGTGTCGGCCTGCAGACTCAAGGGTCCCAGCTTTGATTCCGGTCAGGGGCATGTACCTTGATTGCAGGCACATACCCAGTAAGGAGTGTGCAGGAGGCAGCTGATGATGTTTATAATTCTCTATCCCTCTCTCTTCTTCTCTGTTAAAAAAATCAATAAAATATATTTAAAAAAAAGAAATTGTAAAGAAAAAGTTAAAATAAGGTAAAATATAACATTTTAACATAATACAATTATTCTTATACTGTTTTCTAAGTGTTATATACAATGGGATACTACTTAGAAAAAATAAAACAATGTCATTTTCAACAAAATGAATGGACCTTGAGAATATCATGCTAAATAAAATGTCATACAGAAAAAAATTAAGAATCATATGATTCCACTCATATATGGTATATAAGCTGAAACTCATATATACAAATAACAATATAGTGGTTACCAGAGGGACGGATGCTGGAAGCCAATTCCAGCATGTCATAATTACAATAATTTCATCAAAAGGTTGATGGAACTTGGGGACTCAACAAGGGCTGAGTCACATATGTAATCACCTGTTGGAATGGATGAAAGGCACTTCCCCCAAACCTGAATAGGATGATTGTTTGTTGCCAGACCGCTCAGGGCATCTCAATCTACATGTTATTTCCTCTTGTTGGCCAAACCCCTGAACAGTCATAGGCTATTCCCCAATCTGACAATGCTTCTGTACCCTACCCTTTGAAGTGTATTATCTCCACCTTGCCTTAGGACAAATTGTGTTAATAAAAAGCAAGGGTCCTAAGACAAGGAGAACTTTAGCTCCTTTAGCTGAAGCTCCTCTGACCCCCCAATGCCTTTCAAAATTATCTTTAGTCTTTGGACTCTTACTTAATCTATGCACAGCCTTTCTCCAGATTGCTGAACCCTTTGTAATGCTGGAAGAAGAACCCTGGCAGAAGGGGATAAAGGAAGTAAAATATATGGTGATGGAAGATGATTTAATTTTGGGTGGTGGGCCCACAATGCAATGTACAGATCACATATCATAGAAATGTACACTTGAAACTTATATGATCCTGTTAACCAATGACACCCCGATAAATTTAATAACAAAAGAACTGGAACTATAAAGCATTGGTAGAACATTAGCTAAAAAGAAAGAAACAAGCAAACAAACTTTCTGTTTGTTCTTCTCTGTCATTTCTCTCAATCATATACCAACACAAAGATGGTAAAGCAATGGGATACTACTTAGAAAAAAATGAAACAATGTTATTTTCAACAAAATGAATGGACCTTGAGAATATCATGCTAAATAGAATGTCATACAGAAAAAATTAAGAATCATTTATGGCTACTTTCTCTTACCTTGAATTTCTTGCCTCCTATTTTCCCCACCTGTCCTGATCCTTATCCTTATGGGATGCTATTGCCAACCATCACTGTAGATAAAATTTTTAATACTTTTTAGATTATTGTAAAGTACCCTTCAATAAACTTTTTTTGTCCACCCCCTCTTTCTCCCTACCTCTACCCACATCCTCCCTTCCTTTTTTTCTATGTGGTTCAGAAAAATTCCTCAGTTCTAAGATTTATTTTAATTCAAATAGTCAATAACTCTAACCTAAATCTGTAGTCAGTGAGTCCTTAATGTGTGCTCTTTTTTAATATTTTGATGCTTTTTAGACTAATAGCATTTATCATCTGTCATTCTAATCCTAATTTTCTTCTGTCTGACCTTCTTAAATGTATCCCAAGCACTTGACTGTATGCATACGGTGTTTTAATACAATTTGTAAGTAAATGCATTTATAAAACTCAAAAATTTGTAACACATAGTATAGTTGTGTGTGTATTCATTTTATCATGTCAGCTTTATCTTAATAATACCCTATAATGTAGTTAGGTGCACAAAGTCCCAAGGTAAGAGAAACCGGTATTACTAAATTCTGTGTGTCTATGCCTTCTGAGATCATATCAAAATATCCTGTATACATACAGGAATGTCTGAGTTGTTGTACAACTTATAAATATAAGTATTTCTTTTTGTAGTTGTTATATATGAGAGAAAGATAAAATTGAAAAAAATAATTATATATTCAGTCTTTGTTCTCGATTTTGTCATGCAATACACATGTGTAAGTACTAGTAATAAAACATTTATTCTTCTTCAACTTCTGTAACTCTGCATCAATTATTTTTTCTCTGTTTTGTATTATGATTTCAATTCAATGAGGCTAACTTATTTTCAATGCAAACTTTTAGTTTTTGTCTAATTATAGATATTTCAGAATGATCAGAAAAGTCAGATGATACTTCAAATTCATATAAGTATTATAAAACTCATTTTCTAATCTGAAAAGCTTTTTATAGTCAACAACCTTTTTATCTTAATTAATTTAATTAAGAGAGAAAATGACTTTATACTTGTGATGTTTTTGACATTGTTGGGAAG
Source organism: Cnephaeus nilssonii (assembly GCF_951640355.1). NCBI lineage: Eukaryota > Metazoa > Chordata > Mammalia > Chiroptera > Vespertilionidae > Cnephaeus > Cnephaeus nilssonii. The sequence continues at coordinate 26,058,500 of NC_137074.1, read as the reverse complement.
CTAATTCCAGGTCATAATATTAAACAATAACAATAAAAGTATATTTGGGAAAATAAGTGAATGGCTCAACTTTAGTTGTATATAGAAGAATAGCATAAATTGATGCCTTGAAGAGATTGCTAGATCTCTATACTGCAAGTCAAGATGTTTAATTAATTTAAAAAATTCTGCATCATATTATTCTTACTCTAGTGAAGCTATATAATTTCAATGGGAATTACATTAAACAATATTAATATACTAGAGGCCTGGTGCATTAAAATTCATGTACTGGAGGGGGGTCCCTCAGCCCAGCCTGACCCTCTCACAGTCTGGGAGCCCTCAGGGGTGGGAGGCGATCCAGTGATCAGGGGAAGGCGACGCCCCATCACACCTCTGCTACTACCACTGTCGGCAGTGCAAGCCTTGGCCATCCCTAGTAACCTCAGCCTCGGGCGGCCCTAGGCAGCTGCGCAGCTGCCATTCAAGGCTTGCCTGCGCCTCAGGCTGGCCCTGGACAGCTGGGTGGCTGAGGGGACTGGGGGACTCCGGAGGCAGGTGCTCGGAGTGTCTGGGCACCTGCCTCCCCGGCGGGGCTGAGGGGGCTGGGTGCTGCCATATTGTGGCTGTGGGCGCCACCATCTTTGAGGGTGGGGCAGTCAATTAGCATATTCCCTCCTTATTGGCTGTGGGTGCTGCCATCTTTGTGATGGTGTGAGAGTCAATTAACATATTCCCTCTTTATTAAATAGGATTCCATGATTTTGATTTAGCTTCTTTTCTATATAATTTGACTTCTTTTTAAATCCTCACACAGAGGATATGTTTATTGATTTTTTCCTCTTATTAGAAATGCAAATGAGACCATGTTAAATAGACTTTAATAGGTAGATTTCTAATAAAAGGGAACTATTTTCAGTGCACATAGACAAATGTCCTAGATTAATGCATCCTCTTACCCATCTGTGTAAGTGTATAGCATATGTAAAAAATTTTGTTGTGGTTGATTATAAGAGTTTCATATCTATGGTGACAATAAAGCTAGAATTCCCCAGATTGCCAGAGTCATTTCAGTAGTTAATTTGCTTTTATTGACTTCCAGGGTTTCCTACTGAGAATTTTTCTGGCTGCTTTCTTAAAATTATAGTAAATATCTTCATTTTTGTTCATCCCCTCTTGGGATTTGTCAATGTGTTGCATTTCTCATAAACACAATGTTTCATTCAAAACTTCCAACATTCTTGATGCATTTTTGTTAGTTATCCATGGACTGATCTCACCTGAGACAAACTACATATAAATATGAAATATTATTTTCATATATGAAATAAATATTTAGAAAATAACTGTCCTATTTCAATATTGAAAAAATTGAAGTATAGTAGAATATTGGAATCAATTTCAAAATCTCATTTATAGTATATAAGTTAATTAATTACAAATACATATACATTTAAAAGCGAATTTAATAATTATCATTTTCTTTTGTTGGCTTCTCTATGAAAATAAAAGGCTCTACACACTAGATTAAGGACCATCATCGCCTTTTTATTGACGACTAAAACCAGACTGCTGTTTCTGCCACTGAGAACTACAGTGAGTAGAGGTGAAGGAAATTGTAACAAAATCAACAGTGAAAAAGATCAGATAAAGGGAGAAAGGCAGTCAAAACAGCATTTAAGTTAGATAGCCATCTCTAAAATGATATTTTGTAGATGCCTCATTAACAACTATTTGAAAATCAAATATTTTTATATTTGTTACATTTTATTGACAAACCTAATGTAAAGCAATTTAGAAGAAATTAGCACTATACAAGTTATAATCATAATGCTGTCTCTTTCCAGTGCAGACTTCAAATTTTGGAATAGACTTTGTGAGACACATGATTAGAGAAAGTGGATCTTCTCCAGAATTTCAACTGACACTTCAAATCACTGTAATTCTCTCTCTTTTCATTTGTGTAAGTAACAATGATTAAAAATAATAGGACAGACTTCCACCTCTGATAAGGTGGAGTAGTAGATACCATTTTCCTCTATTTTTTCAGGAATAATTGCAACTAAAAGCTAAAAAGGCTCTGACAAGGAGTCAGACTGACTGGCACACAAGGGATAATTTGATGTGAGATCCCTGGTTTTCTTTATGCCTTATATGTCTCAGAGTTGGAGCTGAAGAAGCCAGCCACTTGGAAAGAGCAATGGAGGAAGTAAAAAAAAAAAAAAGGGGGGGGGTCAGCCAAAAGCCTGTTCTGTCTAGTCTCGGAAACAGGGAATGTGAAGTCTATTATGAGAGAAAATTTTAAGAAAATAATTTACCTATTTCAATATTGAATATTGAACTGTAGTAGGATATTGGGATACATTTCAAAATCTCATTTATAGTATATCAATTACTTAATTACAACCATTATAATGTTTCCCTCTATATCCATAATTCCCTCCATACCAATACTTACTTTAGTTAGTTTGACAACTTTTTTTGTACTAGTGATAAAACATTTACTAGTATTATTTTACCTAGTAATATGATATTAATTTTCAAAAGCAATTCCTCCATTTCAATGTTTCTTTATGGTTGACAGATATTTCTGCCACTGCCACTTCATTTCTCTAGGATCAACAACTTGTAGGAAAAAAAAGAACATTATTCTCTCTGCACTATCAGGTGCAAAAGTAAGATGTCAAATGTAGCAAACACTTCTCTACCCTTAATGTAATTAAAATTCTGAATGTCAATTCATATAAATATCCCTTGGATTATTATTTTACTACCAAAGTTATCTCTCAATTATACAGTATATTTAGCCTTTTAACTTTATAGAAACATAACAGAAGCAGCTCATTTGGAGAATATTTTAGTAAGATCTCTTGCTATTATGGCAATATCCATAATATCCTATCTAATAAAAGAGTAATATGCAAATTGACCATCACTCCAAGACACAAGATGGCCACCCCCATGTGGTCAAAGATGACTGCCCCCATGTGGACACAAGATGGCCACTACAAGATGGCCTGCAGGGGAGGGAGGTTGTGGGCAGTTGGGGGAGACCAAGCCAGCAAGGGAGGGCAGTTGGGGGGAACCCAGGCCTTCAGGGGAAAGCAGTTGGGGGGGACCAGGCCTTCAGGGAAGGGCAGTTGGGGGGTACCAGGCCTGCAGGGGAGGACAGTTTGGGGAGACCAGGACAGCAGGGGAAGGCAGTTGGGGGGGATCAGGCCTGCAGTGGAGGGCAGTCGGGGGGGGGGGAACCAGGCCTGCAGGGGAGGGCAGTTGGGGGGGACCAGACCTACAGGGGAGGGCAGTTGTGGGTGATCAGGCCAGCATGGAGGGCAGTTAGGGGTGACCGGGCCGGCAGAGGAGGGCAGTTGGGGGAGACCACGTCTGCAGGGGAGGGCAGTTGTGGGCGATCAGGCCAGCAGGGAGGGGTGACCAGTTAGGGGTGACCAGGCTAGCAGGGGAGGGCAGTTAGGGGCAATCGGGCGGGCTGGGGAGCAGTTAGGCGTCAATCAGGCTGGCAGTGGAGTGGTTAGGGGGTGATCAGGCTGGCAGGCAGAAGCGGTTAGGGGCAATCAGGCAGAGGCAGGCGAGGGGTTGGGAACCAGCAGTCCTGGATTGTGAGAGGGATGTCCGACCACCCGTATTGGAGAGGGTGCAAGCTGGGCTGAGGAACACACCCCTACCCCGTGCACAAATTTCGTGCACCAGGCTTCTAGTATAAGACATAAGAATGATATATAAGAAAGCGAGTTTAAGTTTATTTTGATTCACTCATTTTAAACATTTCTGGAATTTATTTTGACTTAATCATTTGAGGAGAATTAACAAAAACTGCTGAACACAATCAAATGGTTGCAGAATTATTTTTCTGTTTAGCAAGTTTTTTTCTTAACTTCTGTATTTTTAAAAGTTTCCAAAAATATACAAATAGAGAGACACACCCTATTTCAACCCCAAAATTCAACAGTTATCAACATTCTGTCATGTGTGCTTGATTACTTCCTTTCTTCCTTCCTTTCTTCCCTGTCTCCCTTCCTCCCTTCTTGCCTTGAATGTTCTTTTAATTGCAAAATGGCTACACAGTCTTCACTCCTTTTATATGCCCCATTCTGCAATTTGATTTTGCAGCTCCTCCAAATAAGAGGTGGCGTGTATTTCTCCACACCTTGCATCTGGGCTTGGCCAGTGACTTCCTCTTCCCTATGGATATCAGCAAACATAATAACTAGCAGAGTCTTTAAAAGAACTTGCATATTGGATTTTGTCTTATTTTGCTGTTTTTAGACCTCTGAGACCAACCAATGAACAAAATTGAGCTAGATTGGTGAGTTGGCCCAGACAGGAACAGCACAGCCAGTCTACAAAATTGTGACCAAATCAATAAGCTTTTGTTTTTGGCTATTAAACTAAAATATCCTTCCTTCTTCCTTGTTTTTTTTTTTCTTTCTTTTTTCCTTATATTGTTTATCCTTCTATTCTTATTTGTTTCCTGTTTATATTACTGTAATATATATATTTTAAAACTTCTTATATGTCATTTTTCTCACAAGTACTTCTGTACATATCTTAATAACAAGGACATTTTAATAACAACAGTACAGTAATCTCAATATTATTAACAGTAATTCTCTAACAACTTATATGAAATCAATATTTAATGCTCCCCAATGGTCTCATATTATTTCATGGCTATTTAATTTATTAATAAATTAATTATAAGATAGTGTTTTCAATAATAAATTGATTTGGAAAAGTAACCACTCTAGCTAGGTCATAACTCCGTCTCCATAGCACTTTATTACTTCTGAAATCTTTCTTCATGTCTAACCCGTCAGAAGCTGTTTTTATTATTCCTTTTAGGGTCTCTGTCCTTATAAATGTGCAAGTCAGAATTCAGGCAAGCACTTGAGGGGAAACCTTAAGCAGATAACCAGGGCTCTTTCTCTATTATTCCCTGCTTCTCTCATCTCTGGGCCTTGCCCTACAAATTCCAGCCCACTTAGCAAAACAGCCCCTCTCCTTTAAGGTCTGCTTCCCTGCATGGCAATTTGAAAAGTCCACACTGGGAGGCCAAAGCATGGATTCTGGTCCATGCTTAAGAATAATGTTATAAACTCTCTTCAAGATTGTTTGTTCTTTGTTTTACTACCAAATGTCTAGGTCAAGGGCCTTTGGTTGTTACTGTGTGTGTCAGGAGGCAATATCCTCTCACCTGTAGCTGCTCTGTCAGGCCTCTGAGTTTCCATTATGTACTTTTCTGATCATATATAGCCAAGTCCCAAAACTCTGTGCAAGTATATACAGTTTGCATGCATACATATATTACATGTCCATCTATAAAAATATTTGCTTTAATTTTATTTGAATTTATGAACTCATTAGTTGACAATGGATTAGTTTAGAAACAATCAGTGTGAGTTAGTTATAATGTTTAATGTATATATATTATAATTATTTTAATTACTGTACTAGAGCCAAAATCAATATATTTTACCATAGGAAATTAAGACAAATGAATGAATTACTATTCTGGGACCTTAGCCATAAACATGTAGATTAGTATATTTGTGGGAAAATTTATAAACAAAACCATGGATTAATAATTTTCACACTGTGAAGGGTAGATTGACCTAGTTCACGTTTGAGTTTCAATTTTATCACTAATTTTTTTCTAAATTAAATGTATATACGCAGGGAAAATGACTCTGTGAAATAGTTTATAAGAGACCCATAGCTTAATATAAAAGATTAGCCAGTTGTTAAATACATTTCTAATTTTAATATTCAATATGTATAAAAAATCCATCTAAATAGAGTGAATTCTCAATTATTCATAGAATTAAGGTTTGAGAATAAGAGTACGATATTGAAATATTTTAATTGCTAAGCCAAATTCTGGATATCTAATTGCTAAATATACATCTGGATTTTCATTTTAGAAAATGTACCTTTATGATTAAACCTAATAATATTTGTTTATTCTGTGTGTAATTAACTAATGTCAGAATTAAACATTTTCATATGATGCTGGGGGAGCCACCATAGATAGATTGAGCAAACTAATTTCCTTAATGGAATTGCTCAAATATAAAATAAGCAAACATATTAGTGTGAACAATAGCACATGTATAGCTATTATTCTCCTGTTATGGGCTCAATTGCGCCCCCTCCCCCACAAAAATTCATATGTTCTAATCCTAACTCCCAGTACTTTAGAATATGACCCTATTTGGAGATGAGACCCTTAAGGTAAAAATTAAGTGAAAATGAAGCCAATAGGCTGAGCAGTAAATCAATCTGGTGTCCTTATGAGATGAGAAGTTAGGACAGTCAGAAAGAGACATCAGGAGGGATGTACTCAGAGGGATAAGAAGTAGCAAGAGGGCCTCATCTGCAAATAGAAGGAAGAAGCCTCAGAGGAAATCAACACTGCCAGTAGATTGATATTTGACTTCCAGACTCCAGAACTGTCAGAAAATAAATGTCTGTGGTTTAAACCACCCATTCTGTACTATTTTGTTTTGGCAGCCTTCCCAATCTAGTATGTCTCCTTAAAAGGTTATTGTAAATATGAGCTTTTGAACTAAAATGTGTTGTAATTTATATAAGAGAAATATCATAATACCTATAGATTAAGATGTATTAGAGATGGAAGTATGAAGACATTGAGAGAGAATACATCTGGAAATAGTATAACGGCTTATGAGATTTTAAATGCTCTCATTATACAAAATACAGGTCTTCTGCATCCCATCCTTAGGTATGTCCATTTTTTTTTCCAATTTTATTTTTTAAATTTATCTTTATTGTTGAAAATTTTACAGTTGTCCCCTTTCTTATCCCATTGACCCCCTCCACCCTATTCCCCCACCCCCCCCCCCCAGGCTTTCAACAATCTAATGTCTGGGCCCAGAGGTTATGTATATATGCATATAAATTCTTTGGTTAATCTCTCCACAGCCACCAACACCCCACCTTCCCTCTGATATTCTTCTGTCTGTTCCATGCTTCTATGTCTCTGGATCTAGGGCAAAGGAAACAAAGGAGAAAATAAACAAATGGGACTGCATCAAAATAAAAAGCTTTTGCATAGCAAAAGAAACCATCAACAAAATGAAAAGGGAGCCCACTGTATGAGAGAACATATTTTCCAAGGATATATTTGATAAGGGCTTAATTTCCAAAATATATAAAGAATACATACAACTTAACAAAAGGAAGACAGGCAATCCAATTAAAAAATGGGCAAAGGACCTAAATAGACACTTCTCCAAGTAGACATGCAGATGGCCAAGAGACATATGGAAAAATGCTCAAAGTCACTAATCATCAGAGAGATGCAAATTAAAATGATGATGTGGTATCACCTCACACCTGTCAGAATGGCTATCATCAACAAATCAACAAATGACAAGCCCTGGCAAGGATGTGGAGAGAAGGGAACCTTAGTCCACTGCTGGTGAAAATGCTGAGTGGTGCAGCCATTATGGTATACAGTATGGAATTTCATCATAAAATTAAAAATGGAACTGCCATTTGACCCAGTTACTTCTCTTCTAGGAATATATCCTAAGAACCTGAAACACCCATCAGAAAGAATTTATGCACCTCTATATTCATAGCTGCATTATTTACAATAGCTAAGATTTAGAAACAGCCTGAGTGCCCATGAGCAGACGAATGGATTAAAAAGCAGTGATACATCTATACTATGGAATACTACCAAGCTATAAAAAAGAAAGAACTTTTACCATTTGCAACAGCATGGATGGAACTAAAAAGCATTATGCTAAGTGAAATAAGCCAGTCAGAGAAAGATAAAAATCACATGATCTCATTAATATGTGGAATCTAATAAACAACATAAACTGATGAACAAAAATAGACCCAGACACATAGAAACATCAAACAGACTGTCAAACCTCAGAGTCAATGCAGGGGAGGGTAAAAGTGAGGAGATATCAACCAATGAACTCATATGCATATATGCCTAACCCATAGATATAGACAATAAGGTGGTGAAGGCTTAGGGGACGAAGGGGTTAGAGAGGGCAATGGGGGGAAAAAAGGACATATGAAATACTTTCAACAATATTTATTAAATTAAATAAATTAATGAAAAAAAATTGCTCTCATCCATTCAGCTGCTCTAATGTGGCTTCAAAAAAGCAACAAAGGACTTTATTTTATGGTCCAAAAAAAGTTGAATGAAATCATTAAAAACCATCAATATTTGGAAAACCTTAAAAATTAAAATTCACATTGCATATTATTTTCTAACATTGGTTTACAAAAAACTATTCCATCCGTGATTTTTGTCCACGTTTTAAATAAGTTGTATATTTCTTACTACTTTGTTTCAAGCTTGTTTAAAAACATTCTGGATACAAATTCTTTGTCAGATGAAATATTTGTAAATATGTGCCATCCTTAGCTTACATTTTTAACTAACAATGTCTTTCACATAGCAAATTAAAAAAAAATTATGAAGTGCAATTTATAATTTTTTTTTCTTTTATAGATTTTGCTGTTAGTATCATGTCCATGAGCTCTTTCTTAACTCCCAGGCATGAAGGCATTATGAGTGAAATAAGCCAGTTTCAAAAGGTTACTTACTGAATAATTTCATTTATGTGACCTTCTTGAAAAGATAGAACTTTGGAGCTCAGAGAAAAGATCATTGGTTGCCAGAGGTGGGCAGTAGTGTGACAATGAAAGCGTAGCATGAGGAGTTTTATGGGGTGTTGGTTAAGACTCAGGCAACTGCGATTTTCCCAAAAATGTCAGTTTTATGATATGTTAAATGAAAACACAAAAATACATGAATAAAACAAAAAAATGAAATAGTAAGTTTACCACAATATAAGTCTAAAACTCATGAATGACAATAATGAACAAGAAGGCACAGTGATGATAAATGAAATTCAAATTGCTATGGTCACAGAGTCAAACTAGAACATCAATTAAGACAGTTTTTAACCTCTGAGCTTTGTTGGGGCTTATATATTCATAAGTCAAGTCATAAATTTATTAAATTAACATATATAATGTTAATATAAAACACTTTTATTGCCTCCCCCAAATGTAGCTAATAAAAATATTCATAGAGCAGAAGGCAGTACTAGTATTAGACTTTTTCAGTTATTTTATTTAAGGAACAACAATAAAAATAAGCACTCAAGATTATAGAGAGAAAATATATCCTAAAAAATGTGAGCTGAGGCATAACCATCCCAAACAACAGTAATTAAATGTTCAGGACTTATTCCCTTTGTTTATTTCATAATTGTCTAGAAATCAAACTTATTTTTAAGCAAGACCTAAGAGAACCATTCTTTATGAAGGTACATTAAGGTATGTTGAAGATCATCACTGTATACTTAGTACACATAGATTCTTGGGAGAGAGAATGGCACAGTCAACAATTATTTATTTGTTTCTTTGTCTAGTCATTTACTTATTCAATATAGGTTGAACTAATAATTAGTTCAATAGAGATTAGACCTAAAATTATTTTGTCTTACTGCCATTATATCTTTTTTAATTAAACTTATTGGGGTGACATTGATTAAAAAAATTATATTGTTTCAGGGGTACAATTCTATAACATCCTACCTAATAAAGAGGGAATATGCTAATTGACCCTCACACCATCGCGAAGATGGTGGAGCCCACAGCCAATAATGTGGGAATATGCTAATTGACTGCCACACCCTCAAAAATGGCAGTGCCCACAGCCACAAGATGGCGGCGCCAGTCCCCTCAGCCCCCAGCCACCTAGGGCTGGCCCGAGGTACAGGAAAGCCTCAGATGGCGGCTGCCCAGCCGCCCAGGGCCGCCCAAGGCTCAGGTAACCAGGGCCGGCAGTGGCAGCAGCAGAGGTGTGATGGGGCGTCACCTTCCCCTGATCGTCGGGTCGCCTCCCACCCCTGAGGGTTCCCAGACCGTGAGAGGGGGCAGGCCGGGCTGATGACCCCCCATCCAATGCATGAATCTTCATGCACCGGGCCTCTAGTATCATCTATATATTGTATTGTGTGTTCACCACCTCAAGCCAAGTCTCCTTTCATCACTATTTATTGCCCTTTTTACCCTCTCCTACCACTTCCCACACACCTTTCTCTTTAGTAACTATCATACTGTTGTCTGTCTATGAGGTTTTGTGTGTGTGTATGTTTTGGTTTTAACAAATAATGACGTCAGTGAATCTGAGCAGATTGTTAATGAATTCTCCTTTAAAGAGCACGCAAACTCCTGTCCTTTGATTTCTTTTTCCAGTTGCCACTAGGTTGTTGCTATAAATAAGAAGATATTTTTACTAAGGACTCTTCTCAATATTTAAAGTTAAAAACTAAAGCTGTATTCTTCACATTAATGAAAAAAAGTAGAAGCAAAAGCTTCAGGGATAAAATAAATGAAAGGAAGAAAAAGTTTCATGTTGGCAGGTGGTTAAAAATGTGAATTGTTTTGAAATCATCAGGATAAGCAATAATATAAAAATAGGCTGGTAATTAATAAGGAGGGACTAGAAATTAATGAGTCTGAAATGGCTGAGTTACTGAAACTATTTATACAACTCATTTTTAATAAGAAAAATGAGAGAAATTGTAAGAATACTGATGACTTTGCAAAAACTGCTATTGACAAAACACAGGGAGAGGAATACTTAAATATTTGACCATACCCAAATCCAAAATGTATGACCTGTTCCCAAGAGCACAGAGCCAGTTAATTGCATTATATTACATCTCTTTCTCCAAATCACTGAATTGACAATAATAAAGATGTAAAAATCATGTCAAAACATCTCTCTCTCTCTATATATATATCTATCTATCTATATATCTATATATCTATATATCTATATATCTATATCTATATCTATCTATCTATATATATATCTATCTATATATATATCTATCTATATAGATATATATATATATAGATATATATATAGATAGATAGATAGATATAGATATAGATATATAGATATATAGATATATAGATAGATAGATATATAGATATATCTTTGATCTACATTTTCTCAATCATGTTAGGGTCTACTTTGTCTTTTGATGTAATAGGATCGTTTTGAGACCCCAAAATAAGAAATCAGATATGCCTATACTTTCTGGTTTTTTGAAAATGGTAATACATGAATTAAAAGGGCAAATACTTTCAACTTAAAAGAATTGGATGCTGATGGGAAAGAGACAAAAGTCCGAGGTTGAGGGAATTGGATGTTTCTTGTTCTTATGCTTTTTTCTCTCTCTATTGAAATAACAAGGAAGTACTTTCTAGATGATGATATTTAATCTGACACTTAAAAAATGAGAAGGACCCAACTACTAGTATATGACATATTGAGATAAGATCACCCCAGAAAAAGAAAATGGTGTATCTAAACCTTAGGGGTGAAACATATTTAAGAAAAGAAAGAAGGTCTTCTTCTTGGCAGGATTTTAATGCCTTGGTTGATAGTAATCTATATCATAAAAGTCCTGTGGTGTCATGACCAACTGCCGGACTCACCAGGAGGTGCATTGATGGGTCCTGTGGCAGCCGCAGCAGGCGGGACTTCTGCAGTGTCCGTGGAGTGTGTGAGGCTTCGCGGGGTGGCAGACATGTCCCTGATGGCAGGTTAGGCCTAGGGGACCCTACACACGCACAATTTAATTGTGTGCTGGGCATCTAGTCCTATATAATAAAAGCCTAACACTCAAATTGTTCGACCAGTTTGACTACTCACTATGATGTGTGCTGACCACCAGGGGGTGGCGTGAAACATGGCGGGTGTCAGCAATGCAGCACTGGCAGCAGGCAGCAGTAGAGGCACTGCCGGCCCCGATGGGCCCTGACGAGAGCCTCACAGCGCCAGGCTAAGATGGGTACAAGCAGGGGCAAATCATCATTCCCCAGATGGTGACTGGAGGTGGTGCGGGGGGGCAGGGCCACCACCCGGATCCCAGGCACTGAGAGAGCCAGGTGGGCGACCCAGCCCTGATCGGCTGTCCTGCAGGCGGAATGGTGGAGCAGGTGAGGGGGCGGCACTAGGCTACAGCGGGGTGCCAGGAGGGGCTGCGTGGCTGTGAGGCTAGAGGTGTGAGTAGGGGCTGTGAACCTGGGGGCACAAGCTGGGGCCGGTTCCCCGCAGGCCACCCTGAGGGACCCCACCCAGGCATGAATTTGAGCACCAGACCTCTCGTAGGAAATAAAGGAGATAACTGAGGTTAGATAATGGATGATCATGATATAAAGTTTGATTAGAAAACATGAAGTTAAATACTCAATTTAAATATATAATCATCCTTAAAATTCAAGTTCTGTTTCATTGAAAGAAAACCCAGGGACTAAATAAGTTATAATAACATGGCAGAATGAGTTTTATAAATGAAACACATGATAGAAATAGATTAATTGATAGGCTAAAGCTGTAAAAAAGCAGCATATATCCCTAACTGGTAAAATAAACAGAGAAGCAGTGAAAAATTGGATGGGTTCTGCAACAGTAACTGTTGCCACAAATTCTAATGCACACATTTCTTTTTGTATATTTCATGACTAATCTATGATTAATAGAAATGTTTGTTTCTATTTTGTAGGAAACTTAAAGATTTTAAGAAAAGATGGCATCCTCTGTTTATTTTATTGTTGTTGTAGTAAATATTTTGAAAAAAATATATAAACATGGAGTTGAATGCCAGCCAGCAATCAGAACTACTATATATTATTTTATTCCAAATAAAAAATATAAATATTTCAGTAGCTCCTACTTGGAGATAATGCTTATTATTCCACTATTTAGTTTTAGTGTCAAGCAAATTAGGTCAGATGTGGTTTAGAAAAGCTCAAATTTTGCTCCAAAAATATTTTTTTTACAGAAATGTTCACTTTGCAACTTTTACCGGTCTATAATACACATTAGACCATTAATGGTTGTGAGAATTTATAAAGTTATGCAGAGTATTTTCACATTGGTCTTTATAACCTTCACTTCTTTTGACTCATTTATATTTCAAACACCATTAATGATATTTAGGGAATAGACATTATGAAAAAAATCTGAACCAGGAATCAGTAACTTGAGTTCTGGTTCTAATATATCTCCCTCTGGTTGAGCATGAGAAAGGCATGGAGCATCAAAGCGTCATGGGTAAAACACAAAAATCATCTTGTCAAGAGACACAGCATTGCCCTAGTAATAGAGAGTGAGTTTTGTTATTTTCTAAAGTATTAACTCTGCTTTTTGTTGACTCTAAGGCCCTACATGGTTATTTCCCCCACAAACTATGCTGTCTTCATCAGGAAAGGAAGACTAGGGATATAGCCTACACATATCTGAGATAATGTGTGAAAAAGTAAATTATAACCACAAAATGTATATACCCAGAGAGAAGAGGTCATTATTTTCATTAAAAATAAATGTGTTGTCGAGAGTTCAGTATTCCTCACATGTTGAATATTCCTTTAAATAAGGGCACAGATATAACAACATTAAGACCCAGGGCAAATGCCTCCAAACCAAAACCAACAAAACAACAAACAAAACTAGTGGATTATCGCACATACATTCCAATAAACTGATTATTTTCCATCCTTTACTTCTATGGCAGTTACCAACTGCCTCTCAACTCCAAATCCACCCTTCTTTACCCTGCTTTATCATACTGAAACCTTTAATAAATCATTTTCCTTTGCCGGCTGCCACACAGCTAGGTTCTAGCAGTAGAGGGCAATAGAGGGTCACCTCAAAATGAAGGGGCTTCTCTTCCTGTTCCAGAGCTTTGCTGTTTTCTCCTACGATGTGAAACTCATCTGGTGGCTTCCCAGTCAATCTCACTGGCAGTCCTGTGGGTGCTTCCCAGCGAGTTTCACCAGCATACCATTTGGGGTTTCTCAGATGTTAACCTGACCTGCAGCACTGGGCAAAATTCTCCACCATCCAGTGCACCAGGGGCCCCACCCTTTCCAATGTGGGGCGAGTCAGTTTGTGTGTGTGTGTGTGTGTGTGTGTGTGTGTGTGTGTGTGCGTGTGTGTGTATGGCAAGCCTCTTTCATTTGTTTGCTTCTTTCATTAATATTCTCCCTCAACACTAGAAGCAGTGGTTGTTTCCTACTTCTGCTATTCCTATGTTCTGCGGGGTTCTCTCTAGCCTCTTAATAGTTAATTCCCTATTTCTAGTTAATAGTTCTTTATATTACATATGTTTTTTCCCACTAATGTGTGTTTATGACTCTTGAATGGATGATGCTTGACATACCTTTTCATATCAAGATGAAATACATCAAGTGTAATTTAAATTTGGCATTCTGGACTAGGTAACTATAAAGCACATATATTTTTACAGTTCTGTGATTATAGTTCTTAAAGCTGTACACAGCTTCAAATAAATTTAATTTCACTATATACAATTACATTTGAAGTTTGTGACAGATTTCAAAAATATTTCACAATACATTGGAAAACAGCAGTGGAATATCAAATCTTGAATAAGCTGGAAACATTGAAGAAAATGGAAGAGTGTACAAAAAGAACCAAGGTTTGCTTGAGCTGTCTTCTCAATTATGGTCCTTATATAGAGACGAGAAGCCCGATGCACGAAAATTCATACAAGAGTAGGCCTTCCTTCTGCCTGCTGCCGGCACTGGCTTCCCTCTGGCACCCGGGACCTGGGTGGCTTCCCTCCAGCACTGGCTTCGTCCTTAGCAGGATGTACAGTCTAGTTAGCATATTACCCTTTTATTATTATAGATTCTTAGTTACATTTTTTTTTTACTTTTCAAAGATTATTGTCACTAGAAATAAACTTAGTAATTTTCCAAGATAGCTAGTGAAAGGAGTTTAAGGGGTAAAATAGGAAGGTTTAGGGAGTTTTAGAAATAAAGAGGGTCCATGGGAGAGGAAGGCTTGGAGCCCATAAGTAGGGACTGGGAGCTGCCAAAAGGCATACATTCACAGAGAGCAAAAGGTGGCACAGGATAAGGGGAAAGGAAGACATCCAATCACAGAAGATAGGGAAAAGCCACAGGGTGTGGGGAGAAGGAGGAAACAAGCTTTCACAGGGAATAAAGAAATGCTGACAAATGGGAGAAAGAGGAAAAAAATTTCACAGGGGACAGAGAATTCTACCCCTGAAGGGGGAGAAACACAGGGGGACCCCACGTGGGGTTTGAGCTTTGAAGCTGCTATAGTGACCAGTCAGATGGGAATATCAAGAGACAAAGAACTGCAGCCTTTATAAACCTTAGAAAGAAGGAGCTTAGTGGGTCACCCTCTTTAGGACCCCCTCCCTATGTGGGAGTCTGTACTTGTTTCCAATAAATTTCCACCCTTTTCATCTACCACCTTTTGCCCGTGGCTTCATTCTTCAAATCCACCTGGACAAGAATCTGGGAAAGAAACCACCTTTGTATCCTGCATAGGAAAGAAACCACCCGACTCACTAGTAAATATATTTGTACATATATAAGCATATATGGAAGTTTGCTCTTATATATGCAAATACCCTATCTTATAATAGACAAATATGCAAATTGACCGCACCTTTGCTACGCCCAAGCCACGCCCACCAACCAATCAGGACGAGTATGCAAATTACCCCAACAAAGATGGTGGCTAATTTGCATATCAAGACAGTGTAGAAAGAAGCCAAGAGATGCTGAAGGGAGCAAAGCTGTGGAGAAGCAAGCAAGCCGGGGAGGAGGAGAAGAGAGGAGCGGAGGCGGGGCCGGGGGAGAAGGGAGGAGCGGAGGCAGAGCCGAGGGAGAAGGAAGGAGAGCGGGGCAGGCTGGCGGCGAAGGCGGGCCGGGGGACAAGGGAGGAGCGGAGGCGGGGCCTGGGGAGAAGGAAGGAGAGCGGGGCAGGCTGGCGGAGAAGGCGGGCCGGGGGACAAGGGAGGAGCGGAGGCGGGGCCTGGGGAGAAGGAAGGAGAGCGGGGTGGGCTGGCGGAGAAGGCGGGCCGGGGGACAAGGGAGGAGCGGAGGCGGGGCGGGGTAGAGTACAGCAGGAACCTCTATTGCAGGATTTTTCCTGCAACAGGAATGCTAGTACCTATATACTTATATATACATACCATACATACATACCACAAACCCAGACTTTTCTTTGACACCTATAAGTATATAGGTATATATACATATATGCACATATTTTACATGTATATTTATGTGTATATATAAATATATGTATTTGCACATTATATATGTACAAATATATTTTCTATATAGCTGGTATATGTAAGTATAGATGTATATATGCATATATTTGTATATATATTTATACATATATAAGCATATATATAAGTTTGCTCTTATTCATATCTAAGCTTGATCTATATTTTCTGGTTCTCTACCATATTCTCTAAAACTCTTGTCAAACTAATTCTTTAAATTGGTTTATAATCTTTCAAATGTGTGTCCCACAGTAATTTTATATGTCTTTCATTCTGTATAGAAACAATAACTTCTTCACTTGTCTCATTGTGCTCATTAAATACTAAGCCAATTTAATTATTTCTCTTTCATCTTTTATACCATTAACACAAGAAGTTGATAAGTAGAATAAATTAATTTTCTGCTTCTAAAATGAAGAAAATGAGCTACATATCTTTGTTCTGAGTATTTGGAAGCTACTTAGTACAAATACACACAGTCATTGATAACAAAGGCAATGACTTAACTCCTTGATAGCTTCCCCTGAACCTCAGACACAATAGATAGTTAGAGAAAGTGCTTTGCTCACGTACAGTAGCAATTACATATGCAAATAGTTTCCATTTCTAGATTAGTCCATTTCTTTAAACTCTATTATACTTAATGGATTTTTATTTATGTATTTAAATGTAAATATCAAGAAATGATAATTTGCTTAAACTTGTTCAAGAACTAAAAATGATTCAGAATGACTATTACATGAGCATATTCTCTGAGTTCCAAATTTGTTCCTTTTACTAAGAGTAATAAACTTTTATATTAGGAAAAAAAGATGTAGATTTATCCTAAAGGAAAATATTTTTCCAACACAAAAAGGTTCTTCATCTCACTACTCAAAAGAAATGGCAAATTTTAAGAATGGGTTTTACTTCTTAATCAGAATTCTCTGTCATAACTCCCTGGAATACACATAATTCAAAAAAATATGATAAATATATAAGAACTAGAGGCTCGGTGCACGAAATTCATGCACGAGGAGGGGTGGTTTGTGTCCCTCAGCCCAGCCTGCACCCTCTCCAATTTGGGACATCCCTCTCACAATCCAGGACTGCTGGCTCCCAACTGCTCACCTGCCTGCCTGCCTGATTGCCCCTAATCGCTTCTGCCCCATAGCCTGATCACCCCCTAACCACTCCCCCGCCAGCCTGATTGATGCCTAACTGCTCCCCTGTCAGCCCGATTGCCCCTAACTGCCCTCCCTTGCCAGCCTGGTTGCCCCTAACTGCCCTCCCCTACAGGCCTGGTCCCCCCCCAACTGCCCTCCCTTGCAGGCCTGGGTCCCCCCCAACTGTCTTCCCCTGCAGGCTTGGTTGCCTCAACTGCCCTCCTCTGCCAGCCTGATCAACCCAAACTGCCCTCCTCTGCAGGCCTGGTCCTTCCCAATTGCCCTCCCCTGCTGGCCCTCTTGTGGTGGCCATCTTGTGTCCACATGGAGGCAGCCACCTTTGACCATATGGGGGCAGCCATCTTGTGTGTTGGAGTGATGGTCAATTTGCATATTACTCTTTTATTAGATAGGAGGATATACACTGAGTGGCCATATTATTATGATCTCTGAATGCATAATAATCTGATTACTCAGTGTACCTATGTATAAAGGAAAGCTTGTAAATTTTGATATGTCAAGAGACCAGGAGATAGTGGCACCAGCCTCTGGCTAGTAAGTCCTCTGCTTCTTTTTAACACCCACAATGCAGTTCTTATACATGGAAAAACCTTATTTTAAAATCCCAACTCTGTGGTCAGTCTACACTGAGTGGCCAGATTATTAAGCATTCAGAGATCATAATAATCTGGCCACTCAGTGTATATTGTATGATTTGTACTGAATATATAAATATTATAAATATCTATACTAATAAAAAGGTGATATGCTAATAAGACCAGACATCTTCTGGATGACCTTCCGGATGTCCTTCCTGAAAAAGCTATGGTGGCAGGACTGAGGTGGTTAGGGGGAATCAGGCCAGAAGGGGAGAGCAGTTAGGAGGATCAGGCCAGAAGGGGAGAGGAGTAAGTGGTATCAGGCTGGTAGGGGAGAGCAGAAAGGGGGATCAGGCCAGCAAGCAGATGGGCAGTTAGGAGCCAGTGGTCCCGGATTGCGAGAGGGTGCAGGCCGGGCTGAGGGACCCCCTCCATGGATGAATTTCATGCACCGGGCCTCTAGTCTGTATATATAAAAGCCTAAGCAACTGTTACAACCGAATGACCAGAAACAATTGGTGTACTAGTTGCTATGACGCACATTGAACACCAGGGGGCAGATGCTCAACACAGGAGCTGCACCCTGGTGGGCAATGCACTCCCACAGCCAACCTCCCACAGGCATTCCCACCCCAGCTGGCCAACCTCCCACAGCCCCTCCCCCATTGCCCGCCAACCTCCTGTGGTCCCTCCCCTACTGGCTGGCCAACCTCTTGCAGCCCCTCCCTGCAGCCAGCCAACCTCCCGAGGCCCCTCCCTTTGGCCAGATGACCCCCCCACCCTGGCCAACCCCCCACAGTCCCTCCCCCCACCTGGCCAGCACCCCGATAGGCCTCAATTGCCGGCCAGGTTGAGGGACCCCACCCATGCATGAATTCGTGCACTAGGTGCCTAGTATATTATATATATTATATATATTTAATTTGTACTGAAAATACTGAAACAACTTAATATTTTCCCCAGGAGATATCTGCCATTGGGTAAATGTAAAAGATTACTTAGTTGTTAAAACAGTAAATTCTAAACTTTTTCAAAAATATTTTATACAATGATATTGTATGCAAATATTTTTTAAATATATATTCACAAAGAAATTTGTTCATAATATATGTTAAAATTTATAAAAGTCATTATTATATGATTATATACATTTGAAATAATAATAGATGTTTAGAAAGATAATCACCAAAACTCATAATGATTATCTTTGGGAGCTGGTATTACCATCAAGGATGTAAAAATAAGTATATCTTACCTATACTCATACCTTTGATCATAATACTTTCTATTTGACATGTAATACAATCAAAATGAAACAGAATAAAATTATTTGAATTTTGAATAAAATTATACCAACACCTATAACTTTGTATTATTGCCATTTTTATACCATGTTCTCAAAGAAGTAATTAACAACACTAATTTTTAAAATAAACAGACTCTTAGCCAGTTAATTTAATCCATTATAGATATAATTTATAATGGATTTTTATAATTTGTTTTTATAATTTTTATAGCAACAGTATCTTATTTATACTGATATATATTAATTTATATTTATAAAACAGTCACTACAAATTAATATATAGCATTTTTTCTTTCTCTTTATATCTTGGCCTTAATAACTCCTCAGAATTTTTCCTTGATGCTTATGCAAATGTTTTGAATGACTCTATGCACAGCATTAGAATAGATATTGGGGGATATTCAGGAAGCAATTCCTATCTCCTAAAATTTTGCAACATAGTTAAATATATACTTCATCAGATACCATACACTCAAACAATGGTACATGAGCTATGGATATCAAAAATAATTTAAAAAAGAGTTGACATCTAGTGTGTGTATCACAGGATTTCTGTAGATGATGTTAAGGATAGCTGTCATTCCATGAAGAGAAAATGTCATGAATAAACATGAGGAGGCAGAAAGCCAACAGTTGCATTTGAGGAAATAAAAATATATCAGATATTCTATAGTTGACTCTATATATTAATAAAAGGTCTGAAAAGAAGGTCTTAGATGCTAGCTGAATGTTCAGATTTTATCTCAAAGTCGGTGAGGATGCGTTGGAAGAAACTGAGAAGTGCTACAGTCAAAACAGCATTTCTGAAACATCAATCTGAAGCAGGTATATGAACAGGCTGGAGGAGGGAGGAAAAAAACAAAGTTCATGGACACATTAGAAGACTTTGATGACATGCTAGTCATTCATGATGCCTAGACTAAAGTATGAATGGTATAAATGAAAAGTGAAAGGATATAAATAAAAGATATAAGTGAACACTGCACAGTCTTTGCCAACAGATTGTATGTAAGGAAGAAAGCATCAACAATAATTATTGACATTGGATAAACAGAAATATGGAAGAACAGAAACATAAAGGTCAGAGGAGAAGTTAATTTATGGGAGTAGTTAATTCAGTAGTAGCCATGTTAAATTTAACATGCTTGCAAAATGCATAGAGATCAGGGTAAATGTAGAAATGGCTGACTTGATGTTGGAATAGAGGCCATAGGAGGACCTGAGGATTGAAGAGTCATCTTGCTTGACTGGGGCTCCCTGACACTGGCTGTGACAGGAACAGCCTGGATACAGGTTTCTTGTTTAAATGAATTTTTATCAGTGTGTTCAGTGTGTATAATAAATAACATATATTTTTATATAACAAGTATATTTAAATATTTATATAGAAGGTGTCTCAAACAACCACCTCCTTGTAAGTTTTTCAATTTCATTTATAATATAAAATGCCAGGACAATAAAAGAATACAAAATCGTTACAAAACTAAGGTCGGCTCAGATATATCGCACCTAAAGTACGTCTTTTCCCCAAGATCAAATTGCTTTAAAGAAACTAAAATCTTATAATTAATTGTAGTTTCCTGTAGTGACAATGATAAATATACTCCAGTTCTGTGCAAATTCAAAAATTCAGATTCTTAAAATACATCCAATTATGCATTATTTTCTGCTATGCTGTTATTTTTTAAGCTAATGTTGAATTTCTCTGTTGTCTAAATTGCTTCTATAAGAAGCAACTGTAAAAAAAAAAAGTGAGAAGAGATATCGGTGGATATTGTAATAATGGCTTTGCTGATTCCCAATTCAAACTCTTTATTATTTAATAACTCCTCTTGAAATTATGCTGAGTAAACAATCAGGCAATGCTTTAACTTACTTATTTAATTTTTATTGTTGGATAATCCTAACTTATATTAAATACTCATTTTAAATGCTCACATATTAAATTATATTTGAGTATACTTCAGAAAAATGTTATTAAGCCAAAGGTCAAGGTTGAAACTGTAGTATTGGCACAGATCAGTAAAATATCATAGGCTACTGATGTAGAAACTATCATAAAAGGCAATATTAAAATGAAAATGATCATTAGATGCAGAAAAAAAGCATTCAACAAAATCCAACACTCATTTTTGATAAAAACTCTCAGCAAAGTGGGAATAAAGGGATCATACCTCAACATAATAAAGACCATATATGGCAAACCTGAAGCCAACATCATACTCAATGTTCAAAAACTAAAACCATTTCCCCTAAGAACAGGAACAAGACAGTGTTGTCTGCTTTCACCACTTTTATTCAACACTAGAGGCCCGGTGCACAAATTCATGCATCTGTGGGGTCTGGCCAGCCTGCCCCGATGGGGGCTGATTAGGGGCGGGGCCAGCCGGGGAGGGGGTGGGGGTGTGGGAGGTTGGCTGGCCAGTTCTGACCCTGATTGGTGTCATGGGGGGCCAATCTGGGGCAGGGCCGGCCGGGGGGAGGGGCCACGGGAGGTTGGCCCAATTGGGGTCGGGGGCCAATCAGGGCCCCAATCGGGCCAGTTGGCCACCACAGTGCTTGTTATAGTGACCGGTTGTTCCAGTTGTACTATCATTATTTGCAGATGGCAAGATATTGTACAAAGAAAACCCTAAAGATTCCACCAAAAAACTAGTATATTTAATGAATAACTTTTTTAAATGTTAATTTTTATTATTTTTATTTTTTAATTTATTTCAGAGAAGAAGGGATATAGAGAAATAGAAACATCAATGATGAGAATCATTGATCGCTGCCTCCTTCACACCCCACACAGGGGATCGAACCCATGACCTGGGCATGTGCCCCGACAGGGAATTGAACCATGACCTCCTGGTTCATAGGTCAATGTTCAACCACTGAGCCACACCAGCTGGGCTTAATGAATAATTTTTAATCAGACAAATTTTATTTTAGAATTTGAGATAGTGTTTTGCAGGATTTAGGAGAGATTTTAAGAGCGCTTCTAGAATTTCAAAAATAATTATGTTATTCTTTCAGAGCAGGTATTATAATATACCATATTTATACTATACTAGAGGCCTGCTGCACGAAAATTCATGCAAGAGTAGGCCTTCCTTCTCCCAGCTGCCGGCACCAGCTTCCCTCTGGCAGCCGAGACCTGGACTGCCTCACTGGCTTCCCTCCGGCACCCGGGACCTAGGCTGGCTTCCCAAGGGCCATCCACAGGCACCCTCCGGCCCTGGCTTTATCAGGAAGGACATCAGGAATGATGTCCAGAAGACATCCAGTCTAATTAGCATAGTACCCTTTTATTATTATAGATATTTGATATGTTAGACTTTGAAATATATGTGTGCATACCACATATATTATAATCTATAAAAATATACCACAGTTCAAATAGGAAATAGTTTTGACACAAAAAATAAAACCCCATTTATTCTCGCCTTACTGAGCTGAGTCCTTCACTCAGGAAGATAGTTATGACTAGGCAGGACAGGCAGCCACTGACCATCTGAAGGCATAGCACTTCTGCTGCCATGCTTTCCTCCACACACAGTCTCCCACATGTGTTAAGGAAAGAAACACTTCTAGTTCTACGTCAATTAAAGGGATCTCACCATCTCAGAAAATCCACATATTGAATAAATAGGTGATGAACCACACTCTCCTTTTAGTCCATGATTTTTGAACATATTTGAATGGTAGAGTATTAGGACTCACTGCATGCTTTATGCCTAATACATGGTGTAACTTCATCTTCAAAGCAAATTCTAAAAATAGCTGCCCACATTGACAATTGCAAAAACTGAGACTCAGAGACACGACATAATTGTCTAAAATAAACAAACTATTGCGGTGGAAAGTCCGTTCTTGAATTTGAGTCTCTCTGACTCCAAAACTTATAGTATTTTCACTACACTATTATTTACATTCAGCAAGAAGTTAAATGAAACAAAGTCTAAACAATGGAATTAATTCTAAAACAACCTCTGCTCTCATTGGTAATAGTTATTCCGCTTAATCTATTTTTCCAATACATTCTTGCAGTTGAACATTTTTTTACCTTTACTAGAATCCTATTTTTAGAAAAATATTTGAGAATAATAAGCTGGAAACTAGTACTTGTAATGACATAAGATATTAATATTTATAGATTTTCTCTCATAACTCACCACCAGTGCTGCTTAATGAACAATAGAAAAATTGGATGGGTGCAACCAAGATTCAAATTATATCCATTTTTCTACAGTGGAATCTCTAAGGAACTCCAAGTCATTGTAACTATATTTCATTACTTTATACCAGGCAAATAAGTTCCAAATTATCACAGCCAATGCGTCACAAATGTGCCTTAAGGTCACCTCTTCCACCATGATAGAGGTATGAATTTGGGGATACTGCCACAGAAGGAAAATGCTTGGGAAAAAATGTTTCATTTTCACAATAGCTGTTCTTGGTTATGGTACATAGACTCTTGCTAATAAAGCCCTTTCCAGTCTCTCACTCTCTCACTTATTTTTGTTTTTGTTTCTACTCCAAGATTCACTGTAATACATAAGTATTATATTTCCATATGTAATTTAATGCCAATGAAATTCATTATTTATTCTCTTGGATGTAAGTGACAATAGTGCAAGTATGTTTCAGAGACCTGGACCTATGGTTAAACCTTGATAATCTCAAGCAATTATCTATGACATTTGAGAGAATATAAAGTGGGGACTTCAGTGATTCAGAATGATGAAAATGTATGCTGAATTAATATTTATATCAATATGTCTATAGATATGGATATATGTAATTAGAGCGAGCAACCATCCCTGATTTGTCCTTGGACACATGACTTTAAGTCTTAAAACTGGAATTGTATTGAGCAAAACTAAACAATTAATCACCCAATTGTTGGTTAGAAATTCTAACAAAGCCTTTTATTTGGGGGGCCTGATATGATAATAAATACATTAGTTACTGTGCATATAGCATTTGCAAATATTAATTGCCCCCCTGGTTGACTTGCTGGTTCTTTAGGAAATGAAGTATCTCCCCAACTCCTGGGAGGCAAGCTGGATTTCTGATTCTTGCTGTAGCTAGCATTGGCACAAGGTTTCAAAGACTTCCACATTTAATGAGGCTGTGATTCTCCCGGGCAGTTTGTTGTACTGCTACAGCTTTATTTCAGGGTGGTGATAGAAATATGAAAGTCAGTAACTTCAGCTTTTTGCAGCATCCTGCTCCATCTCTTCTAATCTCCCCAGGAAACTCACTTTCCATGTAATATTAATAATAGATAATAAAAACACTCTTTTCTGACCTTTTATGTTGGTATATTATTCATTTGTACAGACATAATATTTATTATAATAGTTAATTCATCTGGTTCATTTCTACAGACATAACATTTACTATGAATTTAAACATGCTTTATATCTTCCTTACCCAAAAAGACAATGAAACTAAAAGAGCACAAACTTTAAAAAGTTCAACTAATCCAAATCGATGTCAGCCAACCAGCCAAAGAAACAAAGCTCTCCCACACAGCCCCTTCACAGCCTCACGTGACTTCTTGCATCTCCCCTTTTGTACTCCTTTCATAGCCCAGATTCTTGAAAGAATGATCAACTTAATCTAGCAATTGAATCTTCTAATCAATAAAATGCGGGTCATTTTTATTTTTTTGTCTTATTTATTACCTTCTTCTGATAATTTTCTACCAAAGTCCTGAGAGTTCTCTTTTCTTGTCAAATTCAGTGAACACCTTGAATTTGAATAAAATAAAAGATACCATTGAGCAAATTTCCATGAGTTGCAAGAACCAATTTAATCAGAATTGCAATTACAAAACTGTTGTTTAGGATGAAGATAGCCATTAAAGAAAAAATTAAAAAAAGGTCACAGGTTCGTCTGCAGTGAAATAAAAGACCATACTCCTTTTAGGACATCACATATGGAAACATGCATGAAATACGTATACTGGACCAAGAAGTAGGCTTAAGACAAAAATATAATATATCTGAGGAAAGAAGTTTAATGAGGTGTATTTTCCTCAATTTTAAAACCACAAATAGAAACCACCTCTGAATAAGGCAGGCTTGGAAATCCACATTGTTAGGAGTTCCTAAATATTTCTGAAAGCACTATTGAGAAGCAGCTGAGCTAGTTCTAAAAGAACAATTATTAATATCCCTCACAAAGTTGGTTTTGCCGGATGGTTTAAGTAGTTACAAAGCTTTTGGGAAAACAAAATTAAGGGACCCACTTTCAAAATTAGAACCGTTTTACTATTTTCTGAAGCTGTATCATATAGGTTGCATATTAGAAAGAAAGAACAAATATTTAAAGCAAGAAAATTCTAATTCGAAAGGTAACACTGCTTTAGAAATAATTGTTTGTCCCTAAATATATTAACTAGGCAATGCTTCTAAATGTTTTCTGTATTTAATAAAATTCACTCTTTAAATGAATTAAAATAAAAGAACCATAGCCACAAAGCATTCAAAATATTCATATACATTAGATTGAATAACAGTGTACACTTTAATCATTCATCTCTCTTTTATAACATACTATTTTGACATTTCATTCTTTGAGGAAAGTCAGCTCTTTCCTATGATTCTGAGTAATAATATACCTATTGAACTCTATGGAATGCCAGCTGAATTATTCAAAGGCAGATGTGATATACTACTTGTGTTTCACACACATCACACATACACATGTATGCACATACACACACATGTGCCAACACACTGATGTTGCTCTTATTAGGAAATGCTTAAGTGACCTCAGATACTGAGATAGATAGAATAATAGCCTCCACCAAATACCTAAGATGTAATCCCCAGAATCTTAACATGTTACCTTACATGCCAAAAGGGATTTTGCATATATGATTAAATTAAAGTGTATGGGAAGATTATCCTGAGTTATAAAAGTGGGACTAGTATGCTTACAATGGTTTTCATAAGAAGAAAAAAAGAATATCAGAAAAAGGAGAGTTGAAAAAGGAAGCAGAGGTAGAAGAAGGAGAAAGGAATATATGAAGCCATTTAAGTAGCCTCTAAAAGATGAAAAGGACAATGGTAAGTGAGATTGTTTTTTTAATCTCTCTTTCTGTAAGTTTACTATTGGTGTGTAAAAATGCCATAGATTTCTTGGCATTAATTTTGTATCCTGCTACATTGCTGAATTCATTTATTAAGTTTAATAATTTTTTGATGGAGTCTTTAGGGTTTTCTATGTACAATATCTGCGAATAATGACACTTTTACATCTTCTTTTCTAATTTGAATACCTTTCATTTCTTCTTGTCTAATTTCTATGGCTAGCCCTTCCAGTACTATGTCCAACAGATGCGGTGAAAGTAGGAAAATATCCCAAGAAACTAGAAATGCCAATCAGAAAGGATATATGCACCCCTATGTTCATAGCAGCACAATTTACCATAGCTAAGATTTGGAAACAGCCTAAGTGCCCATCAGCAGATGAGTGGATTAAAAAACTGTGGTACATCTACACAATGGAATACTATGCTGCTGTAAAAAAGAAGGAATTCTTAGCATTTGCAACAGCAAAGATGGAACTGGAGAGCATTATGCTAAGTGAAATAAGCCAGTCAGAGAAAGATAAATATCACATGATCTCACTCATTTGTGGAATATAATAAACAACATAAACTGATCAACAAAAATAGATTCAGAGACAGAGAAGCATCGATCAGACCATCAAACCTCAGAGGGAAGGTTGGGGAGGGTGGGGGTAAGGGGGAGAGATCAACCAAAGGACTTGTATGCATGCATATAAGCCTAACCAATGGACACAGACACCAGGGGGGTGAGGGCATGAGTGGGGGGGTGAGGGGGCAATGGGGGGATAAGGACACATATGTAATACCTTAATCGATAAAGAAAAGAAAATAAAAATAAATAAATAAATCAAACCTGAAAAAGACAGAGACAGGTTCCTCCCTGCAATCTCCAGAAAGAACACAGCCTTACCAACATTTTTATTTTAGCCCCATAAAACTCATCTCCGACTTCTGAGCACAATATCTGTAAGATAAATTTATGCTCTTTTAAACCACTAAATTTGTAATCATTTGTTAGTGCAGCAATAAGAAACAAAAACAAATATAAAATAAATAGTCCTGTTAAAAAACAAAAACAAAATAGATTTAAAAATAGAATTGTAGAGTTCCTTCAGAGGAAGTTTCCAACTTGATGTCACTGCTGGAGGAAGAAGTTTCTTTCTTTTACAGTTTTCCTATATCAGCTTTCATATAAAATGTGAAAAACATTTGAATAACTAATTCCAACCTCAGTCTATATGCATCTTATAAAACTAGTATTAAAATAGCAATTAAATTAATATTAAGGTATTATCTACATAGGTATCAATGTTTTCTTATTTACACTCTAATTTTCAAAACTATTTGAAGGATTTTATGCACAGGAAATATAATATATAAGAAAACTTATAATCCTCTCAGCTAGGTAAATGTATGTAAAAAATAAACTTAACCATTTTAACAAAATGAGAAAAAATACAATTTTATATTTTTTAAAATAAATTTTATTAGTGATATTATTGATTATGTCTGTTGCTTTGACGTTTGCTATTTGTTACTAAAATAACTAAGAATTGATAATTACCTGATAAGGTTCTGATTTATATTAAGAAAGTGTGCTCTATTGTTTGTCAAACGACTTCAAAACATCTCCAATCTTCACAGTAATAAATGTAAATTATGTGCTGGCAAAGATGCACATTATACCCAGAAAAGAAAATGATGGCATAAATATGCATATGCCATTCAATAGACAATTCCCTTTATAATCTATTGGTAACAGTAACAGTGAATATTGAAACCAGATTACTCAAACCACTTGAATATAAATATTCATTGAAATTTCCACAATAGATTATTTATCTCAGTTGCTGCCACTACATTGGCATTAAAAATTAGAACAATTATGGATATGGTGATAAGAATTTTCTGTAAAGTGTTATTAGGATTAATTTCCTTTATTCATTGAAATTGATTGTTGTAGGTTTATTAGAAGCAAAGTAAAGCAGGATTAAAATGTAAGAATCTCAACTCTACTAACTCCTTTTAAAAGTAACATCCTCTATTTACAAGTCCAATAATGTGATTTACACCTAAAGTCTTCAGGTTTATCTGTTCTTTGATCTTCTCCTTTTTCTCAGGTCACCACCTCAGGCATTGCGGTGTAACATTTTCTTTGTTTGTTAACTAAGTTTAAACTTTCAGGATTTAGAAACTTCCAAGAAAGAGTACAGATGTAAAATATTTCCTATCCTGATTAAATTATCACAAATATCTGCTCAAGATATGAGGAATTATACAGCAAATGCAAATAACTACTCTTCCTTAAAATATCTATATAAACACTAGACACCTGACATAAGCACAAATTAAATTGACTAAATCTTAAATTAATCCAGACATTTTTATTAATTAATTTTCTACACATATTAATTGAGAACCTGCTTTGTTGTGAAGATTCAGCTGTGAAAAAACTGTAAAAATCACTCTCCTCTGTGGCTATAGTTTAGTGAGGCTTTGGAAATAGTAAGAATGTTTTTAAAAAATAATATGTAGCCCCGGCTGGGTAGCTCTGTTGGTTAGAGTATTGTCCTAATACACCAAGGTTGTGAGTTCGATCCCTGGTTGGGATACATAAAAACAATCAAACAATGAAGGCATAAATAATTGGAACAACAACAAATCTATGTTTTTCTCTCTTTCTAAAAACCAACAAATTTTTAAAAATAATATTTAAATTATATTATATTAGAAGCCTGCTGCAAGGATTCGTGCACCGGTGGGGTCCCTCAGTCTGGCCTGCGGGGGTCGGGCTGAAACCAGCAGTCCGATATCCCCTGAGGGGTCCCAGATTGCAAGAAGGCTCAGGCCAGGCCAAGGGACCTCACCAGTGCATGAATCTGTACACTGGACCTCTAGTATGCCTATAAAATCTTTGGTTAATCTCTTTCTGCCCTCCCCCCTCCCCCCTTCCCTCTGAGATTCATCAGTCTGTTCCATGTTTCCATGCCTGTGAATTGCGTGTCTGCCCTGTGGTGGTCAATGTGCATCATTGTTACCGGTAGAACGGTAGAACAGTCAGACACTAAGCATATTAGCCCTTTATATACATAGATGTTAGATGATAAGTCCTATGAACAAGAAGAAGGGAGTATAAGAAAATGTTTGGTGTAGTGGTTACAATTTAAGTGTGTGTTTAAGAACAGTATACAGTTTGGCTAAATTATAGTAAAAAAGTAAATTTTAATTGGCTTAACATGTAAATGTATCTTCTCCACTCATAGGAATCCTTCGGTATTTCTGGCAGCTCTCCATGGCAACTTCCTCCTAAGATATGACACAGGGATCCAAATTCTGCCTCCATAATAAGAAAATAAAACTTATTATTTCTGGAACATATTGGCTAAGGTTTATGACTGCCTCTGTAACATGATGGCCTCTAAACATGACACTCTTTATTTCTTCTTACCAGCCAGCCAAAGTTAGTCATATAGCCCTGCCAAACTGTAATTGAATTGGTTAGTGTGGTTTTCTATGTATTCAAGAAAATAGGAACATTTAGGTATTTATGAGCACTAATGGTATTACCAGAAAAACTTCAGTAGGAAGGTGACATTTAAGTAAAGACTTGAGAGAAGTGAATGATTAACCCTTTGCACTCGCTTGCTTTTTTCTCGATTCCTTTAATTCTAATGCTAACCGTGTCGAGTCACACTCGACATCCGAGTGCAAAAAGTTAATCTATTTCCACATCAAAAGGATGAATAGTACAGATTAGAGGAAAGGACAAATTCACATGGCCTGGGAGGTTGCATGCTGAGCTGATCAAGGAAATTATTTATGGGTTTTTATTGAGCAGGATGCAAGGGTGATTTCTTTCCTGGTTCTTGCCCAGATGGATTTGAAGAATGAAGCCATGGACAAAAGGTTGTAGGTGAGAAGTGCAGAAACTTTATTGCAAGCGGAAGAAACCTTATTGCAAGCAGATGCTATCTCTAAAAACCTAATCCTTGACCCTACGCCTAAGACTCTGTCCCTCTTGGCTAAGAAGGGTGGCTGCTGCTTTCTTTGTCTTGAGGCATTATAAAGGCTGTGGCTCTTTGTCTGAACATCACCCTTTCTAATTGGACTCTTCCTCAACTTGGGACCCCAGTGCTTTTCTCATTGGTCACTCTGCAAAGGCCAAAGCCCAAGTGGTGCCCCCCCTCCTTCTTTCCCCGTATTTTACAACATTCCTCTATCCTCTGTGAAAATATCTTTCCTTTTCCCCGATATTCTGTGTCTTTTCTTTGTCCTTCACATATTCATCTTATCTGTTCAAATTGGAGTTACTTTTTATCTATCTTAAGGTACCTAGAGGACTCTTTTTTTTTCTCTTGGCCAGAGACTTATAACCCCAGCTGCTCAGCCCAGAGATATCTCTGTCCTTGTTTTATGGCTGTTTTCATTGTTCAGGCCAAGATGCCTCTATCCTGTCTAGACCCCCTCCCTTTCTGTCTTAAGCTAGCTAGTTAACCCTTTTCAGAAACCTTATAAAGAACATTGTGCCTAGAGATGGGGTTAGGCTGCCCCTGAGATAAGAGAAGTAAAGCATCTCCAAACTAGAATAATGGTATATATATATATACTAATTCTGAGTAGTTAGATCACCCTTTTGCTTCCTTACAGCTGTTGCAGATAGTGCAGAACATGTAGAGACAGCATGAAACCCTGGGATACAAATAATCCAAACTCTATGCTCCAGAACCCCAGAAGTTTATGGCGGATCAATCGTTTCACAGGCTCCAGGGTAACCCAAGACTAGAGAGATCTCTCCTCTGTATGAACTGTAATAATTTAGATTTTTAAAAAATGAAGTATTAGTGAGAATCTTAATCATGAACAAAACTCTTGTCTTATTTGCTAAAAGGAATAGGGACTTAAGTGGGTCATATATTACAATTACGCTGGTTGATTTCATTGGGAATAAACTCTGAATCTAAGGTTTTGATGATAAAGTTTTCCATAAAGACTAGGCGGCTATGTGGTTATGTTCTCACCATAAAACAAATTTTCTTAGTCTAATATGTTATACTATGTTTTAATTAAGAATTGGATATCACCACAGTTGTGTTGTGTTTTGCGGGGGCACAGTGAAATTTAACATTGCTGTCTACGTTCATGACTCTCCATCTCTGAATCCACTGCCCATTTAAAATCAAATCTATAATTACTTTCCACATGATGAATTTCTGGGTTTAAATTATGTTTCTTATAAAGCTTTTAATTCATTTGCCAAAATTTCTTTCAGAAAGGTTGTATTCAATGATATTCCCACTCTATTTGGGGTTTGGGAAAAACTATGCCAAATTTATAAAGGAAAAATTCTATATTCTTTACAAACAGACCACTTTCACAATCAAAAATCTATTTATTAAAAGTTTAATAAAGCTTAATAAATGTCTTTACTTCATATTCTCTGTGGTCTGTATAAACAATGTAATATTTAATCATATATGGTCAATGAGCAGAGCAGATTTCTTGGATTTAAATCCTGGCTCCATTATTACTCTCTGTAAAATCTTGAGCAAATAATTCAACTCAATGCCTAAGTTTCTTATCTGTATTACAGTATAATACTAGGACTGAAGTGAAAAGATCGGTTTTAGGAATTAATTGTGATAATGTTTATAACAATTCACCAGAATGATTCTCCAAAATATACACTGAAAAAAAAAGTTACCTATTTTTTTTAAAGCAAACCTGTGTAAATTTGAACTAAAAATTAAGCAAATGTGAATGACTCATGCAGAATCTTTTAAATTAAGCCCCCTCTACGAGTTAAATTGAGGCATTCAAAATTAATTTTTAAAATGATTTTCTCACTCATGATAAAACTTTTTTACTTTGGGTATATTTTCATGAAGTAAAAGCACTTATTGTTTATATGATTTTTATTACACAGCCAAATTTAAATGAGCTGCCTGATTTTGTGCCAGAGGACAACGCACTTTATGCTGCTTTTAGTACAGCTCTCAAATTGATTGCTAAAATGAAAGGAAGTGGTGAAGACCCACCAACATTACTTGGCAAATGCATACCATCTCTGTAGATGAATAACTCATTTTATTGAGTGATACTCCCCTTGCCAGGCCCTCACTGACTCTGCAGAGATCCACCAAGGACTCTTCAAAGTAAAAGGTATCATTTTAAACACTATGATAAATTTTATTGTTTTCTTCCCTTATATGCTCTTAAGTAAGCATACAGGTTTAAGTTTTTATAAGAGAGATGTTGAAATTAACACATGTGGAGTAAAAAAAGCAGTATTTGCACAAATTATGAATTTCTCTGGTAAGTGTCATTGGCAATATTTTTGAAGTAGAAATGTAAAAGTAGCTTAACTTTTTTTTTTAAAACAAACTAAAAATCAGCTGAGATAATATTTTAAAAAATGAAAAAAATTTAAAACTAACAACTTAGTAGATTTATGTATAAACCCTTTCAGAATTACCTTGTTATGTCTTTGTCAAGTAAAACTTTTAGGTGCTCAATTTATAAATTGCTAAGTAATGAAAGGAGATTTGATGAATAAGGCTTATTTTGTTATATATGTCTCCTATATCTCAGTTCAAAATACAACCATCTGTTCATTGCATCATTGTTTACAATAGCTAAGATTTGGAAGCAGCCCAAGTGCCCATTAGTAGATAAGTGGATAAAAAAACGGTGGTACATGTATACAATGGAATATTATTAAGCCATAAAAAAGAAAGAAATGTTGCTTTT
Organism: Cnephaeus nilssonii; assembly: GCF_951640355.1. Lineage (NCBI taxonomy): Eukaryota > Metazoa > Chordata > Mammalia > Chiroptera > Vespertilionidae > Cnephaeus > Cnephaeus nilssonii. The sequence goes on along the minus strand of NC_137074.1, from coordinate 26,025,480 downwards.
TGCGACAGTATGAATGGACCTGGAGTGTATTATGCTAAGTAATATAAGCCAGTCAGAGAAAGACAAATACCATATTATTTCCTCAAATGTGGAATCTAATGAACAATATAAACTAACAAAATAGAAACAGACTCATATATACATAGAACAGACTGACAGATGTCAGAGGGGTGAGATTTTGGGGGCTGGGTAAAAAAGGTGATGGGATTAAACAAACAAAAAAAATCTCACAGACAGAGACAACAGTATGGTGATTACCAGAGGAAAGGGGGATGGGACAAGTAGAAGAGGGTAAAGTGGGAATAAATGGTGACAGAAGGAGATGACTTTAGATGGTGAACACACAATACAATAGCCTTCTATGTTTATAATTATATTATACTAGAGGCCCATTGCACGAAGAGATTTGTGCAATAGGCCTTCCTTCCCTTGGCTTCCAGCACCAGTTTTCCCCGGCACCCAGGACCTAGGGCCTTCGCTCCGGCCAGAGTCTGCCATCTTCGTCTTCACTACAGGCTCTGGAGTCTGCAGTCTTGTCTTCGCTGTGGCACTCCGCTCCTGTAGATCCCTTTGCGCACTCCCCCCCACCGCCCTCCCTCTCATAGCAGGCATCCTGCCCCGCCTGGCCACTCTGCTCCTGGAGCAGCTGGGTGGCAGCCATCTTTAGCCTTCTAATTTGCATACTCACTCTGATTGGCTGTGGGTGTAGCAGAGGTACGACCAATTTACATATTTGTCTATTATTAGGTAAGATTAACAAGCAACAGCAGTGTATACTATCAACTTTAAGATATTAGTAGGTAAGTCCTGAAAATATGAAATTTAGTATTTATCCATTTACAAGCACTGGGATTCTGAGCTTTTGTTACATCTTGATTACCCAATTGAGTTTCAAATATTCTTGTTCATTTATCTTTCAAAGGAAAGCTTTATGCCCAAAATGCATTTCAAATTAAAAATACTTCAATATACACTGAGTGGCCAGATTATTATGACCACCCCATCAGTACTTTGCTGGGCCATCTTTTGCCTTCAATACTGTGGCGATTCTTGGCACTGACTCCACGAGATGTTGAAAGGTGAAGCGAGGAATCTGACCCCATGCCTGATGAATAGCACTGTCCAGTTCCGTGAGATTTGATGGTTGTGGAACCAGCTGCCTGATGGCTCTTTTAACTTCGTCCTACAAATGCTCAATGGGATTGAGATCTCATGATTGTGGGGGCCACCTAAGCAGGGTAAAGTCTCCCTCATGTTCTTGAAACCACTCCTGCACAATACGAGCTACATGGCATGGCACATTGTCTTGTTGGAAGAAGCCTTCTCCATTGGGATACACCATCAACATGATAGGATGAACTTGATCAGCAAAGATACTTAGGTATGTTGTGCTATATTCCACATGAATGAAAGGGCCCAAATCATGCCAAGAAAACATGCCCCAAACCATAACACTGCCCCCACCAGCTTGAAGGGTTGTACTCATGCATGTACATGGGGTGCATGCTTTCATGCTGTTTCCGCGAAATTCTCACTCTGCCATCTGCATGATACCACTGGAAACGTGACTCATCAGACCACATAACTTTTTTCCAATGCTCGACTGTCCAATCCTTGTGTTCCTGTGCGAATTGGAGACGTTTTATCTTGGTATCTGCAGACAGCAAAGACGGCTTCCATACTATGCAGTCTACGGCTAATTTGCCTGCAAACATCAGGTGGTCATAATAAGCTGGCTACTCAGTGTATTTTCACTTAATATCAAAATTAGTAGATTACAATAAATTTTGGAAAACATCAAGGGAGCAGTTCCAATAGTGAGTACAGCCTTTTCATTATATACTACTATATAGAAATAACCTGTTTTAGTTAAACTTAGTTGCACTTTTGAAGTTTTAGCAGCTTTTCTCAAGTTGTGAGGTTTTTCTTTTTGCTTCAAAATGAACTACTTATGTAAAGGAAAGTGAATGATTTTGGTAGTTCAAGGTGTAGGGATCAACATACATCCCTTTCAAAATGGTTGTGTGTGCAGTTTTGGGACCTAGAAGGGAAACAGAATCCAGGGTAACTAGGATAACTGGATTTACACCACATTTAATCTGAACTGACACTGCCTCTGCTGGTAAAACAAAGGGCAATTTCTCTAAAATGAAGAATATTCTTATATTCATTGTCTCTAAAATGTGACTTATTGCACATTGAAAACATATTATGTGACAATAAAAAATTAAATTGCTCTTTTCTATTCCCAATCTCAGGACAATAATTACATACAATTCTTTCTTCATGAATTAAAATTAATTAAAATTATCATATTAAAATTTATCATAAAAATAGTTTTAACTAGTTTCCTATCTCAAAACACTTGCCATATTTTATGTAATATTGAACACACATTACATTGCAAATCAAGTCTTGGGAATATATTTTAGAAATCAAAGCTTAATATATAGATGTTTAAAATTAAAATAAGGATGGATAGCATTCAATTTATTAGGTGCTATCCATAATTATGTGTCACCCATCCTTATGAATCAATGACTTCAATCCTTGCTTTTGAGACTTTTCTCTGTTTTTTATACAAACCACTTCTCTTGCACCCAATCAAGGTGATTATTTCTCTATTCTTTTGCCTCAGTAGTCTGAAAGGCTACTTAGAAATCGATGCTTTCTGTACAGGTTGATTTGTGTAACTCAAAAAATCAGATGTTGTAGTCCTACCATCCAATACTTTAGAATGTGACCATATTTGGACATAGTATCATTACAGATGGAATTAAGATGAGGTCATATCGTAATAGGGTGAGCCCTTAATTCAATATGACCATTTATTGTCCTTATAAAAAGAGAAAATCTGAACGCAGGCAACACACAGGGAGAACACCATGTAAATACGGGAGTTATGCTGCTACAAGCAAAACAATGAGCAGAAGCTAGGAGAGAGTTTTGAAGTAGATCCTTTCCTAGTTCCTTGAGAGAAACAGCATGCCTACTGTCACCTTCATATCACACTTCTAGCCTGTATAGAAATGTGAGAAAATACATTTCTGTTGTTTAAGCCACAGAGTTCGTAGTAGTTTGTTATGGCAGCTCTAGGAAATTAACAGGAACATAAATACCAACATCGATAACCCCTTGTTCTAATGATTCATTTGTATATACTTTCCTGGCTTGAATTTCAGATTTTATTCTAGAAAACATTGATATTCACACCCCACTCTTATTTGCTATAACAACAAATACCAGTATTTCTGGCATTCCTAGCTAAAGCATTATCCATATTGAGGATACTCTCATTTCTCTCTCTCTTTTTAAAAATATGTTTTTATTGATTTCAGAGAGAAAGGAAGGGATAGAGAGATAGAAACATTGATGAGAAAGAAACATTGATTGGCTGCCTCCTGCATGCCCCCTATTGGGGATCAAGCCTGTAACCAAGGCGTGTGCTGTGACCCGGAATCGAACCAGGGACCTCAACCTCTTGGTGCATGGACACATAGTGAGCCACACTGGCCCCGCTCATATTTCTCTTCCAATATAAGGATCTAGGTACTGTCTACCCCATTGGAGTTTTTAGGTCCTTTATTTTATTGTTATTTTTATTTGATAACTTCTTATCTTTTTTTTTTCCTTTTCTTCTTTGATAACTTTTAAGTGGAGGCTTGCGAATGGGACTTATGTACTAGTATTTCTTGCATCTAGTGTACATTAGACTTTGTGCTATATGCTTCTAATCTAAATGCTTTTTAAAGCCATTAGAGAAAGTCAACAATCTTCTGATTGACTGCATGGTAGTTATTGTGTGAGGGGACACAGGAGAAACTGGTACAGTATATAAAGGTGACTACTCTTAATTGTATATAAGCACATGAAAAATTTTGTTTAATTTTAATTAAATATTAGGACTTAGACAGTAGAAACATAAATTAGATTACAGTCAGAAAGGCTTAGCATGAATCTCAGGTCTTATTAACTATATGATTATATTTAAATCAGATGTATTACAATATAATTTAGATACTAAACAGTTTACTTAAAATTACAATTCAAAGTTTTAATGCGTTCACAGATAAGTGCAACCATCATCACAATCTAATTTTATAACATTTTATCTCCCCCAATAGAAACTCTGCAAACACTCCCTATCTTTCCTACCCACTAGGTCTATGCAACTTCTAAATTATTTTTTGTCTCTATAGATTTTCCTATTTTAGACATTTCATATAAATGCATTCATATAACATATGACCTTTCAGGACTATTTTCTCTAGCTTAATATAGTATTTTCAAGGTTTATGCATGTTGGAGCATAGTATATTAGTAATTCATTTCTTTATATTGCTGAATGGTAGTCCATTGCATGGATTTACCACATTTGTTTTTATTGTTTTATTTACTATTTTTATTTACAATATCTATTTGACTTGTTTATACTTCTTGGCTATTAGGAACAATGTTGCTATAAATGTTCATATACAAATTTTTGTGTGAACGTATGTTTTAATTTCCCTTGGGCATATACATAAAAATAGAATTGCTGAGTCTTATGGTAACTATATGTTTATGAGTTTGAGGAACTGCCAAATGATTTTCCAGAGCTGATACATCATTTCAAATTCTCATCTGCAATGAATGAAAATTCTTATTTCTCTACATCCTTGTCAATACTTATTATCTCTTTTTTTATGATAGCCATCACAGTGGAAGTGAAGTAGTATTTGGTTGTGGTTTTGATGTACATTTCCTTAGTAACTAACGGTGTCAAACATCTTTTCATGCCTTTATGGTCATGTGTATATATCCTTTGGTCACATTGTAACTTATTTGTCATATTAGTATTGAATTTTAAGAAGTCTTTATATATTCTGGATAAAGTAGATTATATTATTATAATTAATTCTATACTATAGTTAAAGGGATTGAAATTCACCTGAATTTAATGACTCTTCTAACCTGTGGTTATATAATGATTAAGTTTCAAAACTATCACTTAAGCCTAGGTCATCTGTTTTTTTGTCTGTTGCTTATTATTACTCAAAATTAAGTTAATATTAAGAATCCTTAGGGTAGAGTCTGAATCACCATTGAAATTTTAGTTTCACTTAGGAAGAACTTGTAACATATACATTTGTAGATATAGATATACTTCTGTTTTATAAAGTAATATATTGATCTAAAAAGTTAATTCCAGGAACAAATGTAATTTTACCTATTCTGGAATTGTTTTTCTTTAAGTATTTTTTATTGATTTCAGAGAGGAAGGATGAAGGAAAGAGAGAAACATCAATAATGAGAGCAAGTCATTGACTGGCTGCCTCCTGCACAACCCACACTGGGGATTGAGCCCGCAACACGGGCATGTGCTCTGATCAGGAATCGAACTGTGACTTCCTGGTTTATAGGTTGATGCTTAACCACTGAGCCATGCTGGCTTGGCTATTCTGGAATTGTTATAAATGGCCATTTATTGAAATTTTCTTGTTAAATATTTCCCCTGTTCAATAGGAGCTACAGCTTGAATCTAACCCTCACTTCAATTCATATCTTAAGGCTCTAATTAATCCATCTTCTCTGACTTCTTTGCCTTCTCTTTTTTTTAACTGAACTTAAAAAAATAAATAAATACAATTTTTTAAATTAAATTTATTGAGATGATATCCTCATATATAAAAACCCTGGGTCCGTCACATCCACAACAACTGGAGGCTTGACCAACCAGAAGTCAGTCCTGCAGTCAGTGCTGGATTGCCGTGGCGACCCAGCACTAACTGCTATGGCTGCAGGCACAGTGACCCAGCACTGACTGCTGATGGGGCTACAAATCAGGCCCAGAGAGAGGCCTGAAGAGAGAAGCAGGGTCTGATCTGTAGCCTCTGTGGCAGCTGTTGATCAGCATTTGCCTCTCTCTTTATTTCCGGGTGTGGTCAGCAGCTGTGCCTCCATTTCTCTCCAGGCTTCCACCAGGGCTGCTGATGAGCCCCGCCTTTCTGATCATGCCCTGTTGGTAGGCCAGAGACACTGACTGGCATAGAAACTGACCAATCAGAACCAAATCTGTGTCAACAGTGAGGAGCCAATTGCTGCCTAAGAGACGGAGCTTTTGATCCTGACTGGTATAGAAACCGACCAATCAGAACCAAATTGGCTGGCAGAGGAGGGCAGTTGGGGGTGAGATCAGGCCTGCAGGGGAGGGCAGTTGGGGGTGAGATCAGACCAGCAGGGGCGGGAAGTTATGGGTGATCAGGCAGGCAGAGGCAGTTAGGGGCAATCAGGCCAGCAGGGAAGGGCAGTTGGGGGGTGAGATCAGGCTGGCAGAGGAGGGCAGTTAGGGACGATCAGCTGGCAGGGGAGAGCCTTTGGGGGTGAGATCAGGCCCACAGGGGAGGGCAGTTGGGGGGGACCAGGTTTGCAGGGGAGGACAGTTGAGGTGAGATCAGGCTGGCAGGAAAGGGCAATTGGGGGTGAAATCTGGCCGGCATGGGAGGGAAGTTTGGGGTGACCAGGCTGACAGGCAGAAGCAATTAGGGGCAATCAGGAAGGCAGGCAGGTGAGCGGTTAGGAGCCAGTAGTCCCAGATGGTGAGAGGGATCCCAGATTGGAGAGGGTGCAGTCTGGGCTGTGGGACACCCCCCACCAAGTGCATTAATTTGGTTCACCAAGCCTCTAGTAGGTAAATAAATTTGTATAGATTTCAAGTGTACAATTCTATAATATATGATATGTATATTGCATTGTGTTTTTATCACCCAAAATCAAATCTCCTTCTGTCACCACATATTTGATCCCCTGTACTTTTTACTGAAGCCCAGCTCCCTTTCCTCTGGTAATCTGTGTGTGTGTGTGTGTGTGTGTGTGTGTGTGTGTGTGTGTGTGTGCTCTTTTTATATGTTTGGCACAAATACTCCTGTTAAAGGCAGTTAGATAGTTGTAATGATAATGTTTTAAAAATATATTTTATGTTAGTAGTTTGGCTGTATATGATCATTTTAGATATCATCTAATATTGAATCTGTTAGCAAACACATGCATTCACATATCTTCTAAAGCTATGGCTATGCCACTTTAATTTTTAGAAAAATATATTATATTTTAACTAGAGGCCCAATGCATGAAATTCCTGTAAGAGTAGGCCTTCCTTCCCCACCCCCCAACCCCTCGGCTACCAGCACTGGCTTCCCTCTGGCATTGGGAACCCTGGCTTCCCTAGCAGCCCAGGCTTCGTTCAGAAGGTCGTCCAGAAGCATGTCCGGTCTAATTAGCATATTATCCTTTTATTATTATAGATATTTTATTGATCGAATTAGTTAGTAAGAACTCTTTCATGACAAAAATTGGATATTTTTCTATCTTGGTATTCAAAAAATTCAATCCTGGTCATTGAAATATAAAGAATAAAATAAAATTACACTTAGTTTCAGGTAGTGGAAGAAAGAAATATTCAGAGCAATTAGAGTTGTCAGCACTTCAAAACAATTATTTGGAAAGTAGAAGAGATCTTGAGCATAGTTTATCTGGATATAATGGATATGGTAGTTTGAGAAGGGAATTAGTCTGTGTTTTGAAGCTAATTAAAGCACAGTTTGTTAAATGTCACATCTGCTGTTAATAAAGCATATGGTTTTAAGATTTAATCTTGCAACAGATCTGGCATTTTTCAACGGATATCTGCTTATATTTGGATTTAGGGTGATTTGATCCTTTTGTGAAATAAAAAAAATTAATATTCCGGGTGAGATTTCAAGAGAGAAACTCAAAATACTTCAGGGAGAAATTTTAAAATTATATTCTATTCTATGACTACTAGTAAAAAACTACTTATTAATATTTGTAAGTTAAGTTAAAACTAATAGTATTAAACTGTATTATAGGAATTACAAAATATTCCAATTATTAGATAAGTAGATATTTTGGGTCAAAGAATTTAAGATCATTTTTATTGCAGCATTTTAAATATTGTTTTTTGATACAAATTATTATTTATTCTCATATATCAATTCAACATGGATTTGATTTTACACTGTCTGCTTTCAAATGCATGAGAATGAACAATACAAAATGCATAACAGTTCTGTTTGAATATATAAATGTTATAGAAGTTTTTCTGATAATTTTAATGAAGGTCTACTTTTCAGGGCAACCCAATTTTATGTGTGTTCAATTAATATTGTCTTTCATTGCATGAAGATAATTTGCATTGTTTTCATGTCTGCAATCTAGAAAGGTAAAACAAGACGGAAATTACAATCCTGTATTTGACCTCTTTTCCCATCAAATTTGAAAGCTTTGTTTCTGTGGAGATCTCCATGGTTACAAGTTACACGACTTTTTAAAATGTTTAACAATGTTACAGGGATCCATGGCTCTATTGCTTTGCATTTCAGCAAATAAGGGCATTTGTACTCTGAGATTGCACCTCTGAAATCATAAGTGTGGATTTGATGAAGTGTATTGTAATGGTTACAACATATTGGTGGCTTATACATGTGCATATATGGGTGATTTCACTATGAGAGACTGTACCTAAAATTGCAATTTGTCAAAGTATATGCCTATTAATAGGTAGAATTGAATTTAAATGACTAGACAGATCAATATCACTGTGCTGTAGAAATAACAGAGACAAATCTCCAGTTGGGGTATCAGTTTTGTTATCTTTAGTTATGGCAGAAAATATCAGGACAGTGAGGGGAAAGCAGAGGTGTCACCGAAGAATATCAGACGTTATTTTTACAAAGAATAAACATTTATACAATGAAATAAATTGAACACAAATATAAGTTTTTGTTTGGTAATATTTAGAAAGCAACAGCTAGAAGGAAAAGAAGGGGTAAAGTATTTATTGTCACACATTTTAAATCTTGTCCATTTCATCCACCTTAACTTTTTTTAAAAAGATTCAGTTTTCTATGCAAATATTTATATGCTATATAAATGTATAAAAAGTGACCCTGCATATTCGAAGTTAGTCAAATAGTGGAATTTTTTCTCAGCGAAGTAAAATGTTTGGTCAGGCTAGAGATTTTAGTTATATAAACCCTGTGAAAAAGGATTAACATATATAAAATATATCTTTCATTCCCCTTTAGTATATTTGAATTGTGAAAGTTTGACCATTTGACATTAGTGATGTCAGGAATTATTCAATTTTAATACACTTTTTTTTTTTTTCAGTTAGGCACGTTTTAGGCAGTTCATTTGGGAGTAACTATGGACTACATCTGTATTACAATGATAGACCACAGCAAACTGGAAGAAATAGAGCATGGACGTAATCCTTTGGAGTGCTGGTATTTTGTTTGGGAAGATTTATTCTATGCTCTGTTTCACCCATCCTCAGAGTCAGTCATGCTAATTCAAGAACTTTTTGTAACACACTTTAAAAAAAAAAGGTTTTCCCTATTAAAATTTAGCTACTTTAATCACAAAGATGAGCCCTGCTTCTTTTCTTCCCTTCTAAAATTTAGTTATATTTTAATATAAATTTGTTTTACACAGAAATATAAATAAAATCTATTTTAAATTATTTTGACTATATTTTTAATGTTTCAAGTACAGAAAAACATAAAAGGAAACCAGAAAATCAACAAAATCTCCCAACTCTCAGAAACTACTGTTACAATTTGCTGTGTATGTTATTTTCTATTTTCAGTCTTGCAATAAGAAAATCTTTATCTGACGCATGGTGTGTTCCTATGAAGGAATTAAGTAGCCATTAAAAAGAATGTTCATTAAAGAACTTATTAAATTAATAATTATCCACAATTAAAATTATACACAAATAAAAACTATATAGAATTTAAAAACACATCTATATGCATATTCACTATTGCCTTTAAAAATACCTTCACAATCTTGTCTGTGTGTTCTTTATCTTCTACTTAGAAGGTATTGTTTTTTTCATCCCCATTAAGTAATCAGTATAACTAATCTATAATAATCTATAATAATAAAATCATAGAATGCTAATTAGATGGGGCAGCCGAACAACCTTCTGGATGACATTCTGGATGACCCTCCAGACAAAGCCGGGGCTGCGAGGGCCAACCCCCTTGAACGAATTTCATACATCAGGCCTCTAGTTTATAATAAAAGAACTTAAGAGAAAAAAAAATAAAGCTCATGCAATATATCAAATTTATCATGCAAATATTTCTGATTCACTGAAAATATAACACAATATTGCATTTATCTAAAAACATATAAAATAAAAAGAAAATGTTTAAACCATAAAGATAAAGACCATGTTATAATGATTATTTCTTGTGATTTTCAATCTATAATATTATATAGATTAATCTAGAGAGGGTATATAAGATTTTAAAATTTTCAAAGGTAATATATTTATGTTTATTATAATTTCTAAAATATTTTTCTTATTTTTTTTTAAAATCTGCTAGGGATGTTTGTGCAGAAATGCCTATCTAAAATATATTTAAATAATATAAAATAGCAAACATCTAAAATATCCATTTATCTACCTATGATATTTTGGTGAGGTCATTTGGTCTCTCTACGACAATGTGAAATCCACAGCTAGGAGATCCTAAAAATCATATCGTCAACTAGGATATAAATATGAGTTGTAGCTATTGCTGTAGATTTACTGAGATCAGGCAGAAATAACCTCTTGATCAGAGAGAGAAAATTTAAATATACTGAGTACAGACAATGGGTCACCATTTTGCAAGATGATTGATGATTTTTTTTTTTTTTTTGTCAGAGACAGTGGCCCTTTTCTCATATAATCAATTATTCTATCTTAGCACATTTCCTAATGTCCATTCTTTTATTATCCCCTCTCCTTTATGTCATTCTCTCTTATTCTTATTTCCTGACCACCTTTTGCCTTTCCTTTGCCTGTCTTTTATAACCAACCATGTAGGGACATGTGTGAGAACTATTAAAATTATAGCAAACACCCGAGCCACTGGTTGTTTTGCTCTGATCTGTCCTCTCTGGCCTTCTCCATAAATTCTGTCAGCATATAAACAAAGTAAACATGCCCTTCTTCATAAGTCAAAACACACAATACATTGAATATATTTTTATTTACATAGTGCATGTGTGTATAAAATTTAATAGTGACACCAAAAACGTGGGTGTTTGGGTCTGAGTTCTTGTCTCATGAAAATCGAAGAACGAAGTCACAGACAAAAATGATTAATGGAACCAGAGTTTATTGGGAAAAGCCAGTCCCGGAAAAGGTGTAGCTGGGGTTCCAGGAACAGCACCGTGTCCAGAGTTTTCTTTCCATGTCACAGTCAGGAGTAGTTCAGCATCCAAGCTAATTAAAGTCTAAGAGTCCATGTGTGGAGGCCCACGTGGCCATAAGCCTCATGGAGGATGGGGGGTGTGCTCCCCTGCAACAGGAATGTCAGGTATCTCTTTGTGCGCTGCGCCAAAGGAGAGAAGGGGGTGAAGAGGAATCCTGAGCGCTTTTAATTTAGGGAGTGGAGACAGCCTTGCTAGCTCCTGATTGGTTATCTGCAAGCTGCCTGTCATAGCAAATATCCTCACATTTTAAAGTTCATGCCTCTGAAGCATACTCTTTCCTCCCTGCTCAGTTGGGGCATTGTAGTAACCCCACTTCTTGGGTTACTGCCTTTCCAGTGCTCCCATCACTATTTACCTAGCTTCTTTCTGTGTCAATAGCAGTGCTTTGCTAATACGTGCTATTGCTTTGGTTTTGCAATTAGCTACATTTTGACTGAACAAAGCCTACCATATCAGTGAGCCTAATTTACCCTTTTTATTTAATATAATAAGGTTGGAATAAATATTTTCTAATGCATGCTAATGTTTTTCAGAGCTGTTTTTCTCTATGATTTTGGTAGAAGACATCTGTAAAACTGAGTCCTTTTTGTAATGGAGAAGTCAAGCACTGGTAAATAAAATGTAGATAAAAATATGGAATACAACCCAATATACACATATAAGGTTGATTCTCTGCCTGTATTTCTATAACATCTGTTAATTTACATATTCGAGTAGGTAAATTTCACATGTTAACAATAATGTCCATTTTTTACTTTCGAATATTTTACATAAGTCTTTTTTCTATTAACACGTGTATTATGTTTTAGAAAATTCGTTGTCTGCTGGACAATGGTGATAAAATGTCATGATGTATTCATTTATTCAGTAGATATTTGAGTGTGTACTATGGTCCAAGTACTGTGAAAAACTAGGCAGACAGGTCTTCACAGTCATGGAGAACACTCTATATTGTAAAATAAGTGAAAGTAAATCAATATACAGTAAATTCTGATATGCTTAAAATTGGCCTAAACACCTGTTATGTTAGAGAATAAGAGAAAAGTATTTCTAAAAGTCGATTCTTGGATAATTTCTTTATTAAGAAACTCTTTGTTAGTGATGGATATTAATAAGTAAAGAAACAACTTCAATACCATATAATAACTCTCTAGGGAAAGGAACATATGCAGTGTATCCTGAGAGCACAACATAAAAGGGTGCCTGGGTGCAGAGCTAGAGCTTGAAGCTAGGAAGAGATAAAACATGAACTGAATTCTGAGGTGTAAGTCCATATTTAGAGGATAAGAACAAGGGCTAGAAGAATCGCGATAAAGGCATCCAAAAAAGAGAAAGCACAAGTAGATAGAAACAGAGTTGTGATAAGAAGTTGGTCTTATTAGAAATCATAATTATTCATATTTTGTCAAATTTGTTTTAAGTTACTGAGTCTGACTTTTTTCTCTATTTTCTATCATGACATTCATAGTGTTGCCTTCACTTTTACTACATTATGACATAAAGGCTTCATTTTACTATTTAAAACACAAACAACAGAAACCTATTTTCCTCTCTGTTTTTTAGCAGTGTGCCATTTGAATATTCCTATCTCAGGTTAATCATGAGGATTCGGTTTCTGGGACAGTATCAGTCTGTTTGAATAGTCAGGTCAAGAGCCGCTACAAGTCCTGCTTTTCTGCCCTGACATCCTCTTAATCCCAACCGGTTACACACTGTGGCACTGACTTAGCCAGCTGCCTTCAGAGGCTTCATCTATAAATTTTATTTTGAACTGATGTGGCCATTAATCACCAGTAGAATATGCACTTTTTTTGTTCATGTTAAAGGATATGACAGAACTTACTGTCAGATAAACAGAAGAAATTTTTATTTTTCTTCATTCCTTTGCAAGAAAAGTGTCTCTTTATAAAATATTCCTAAAAATGAAAGTTCCAAAGGAAGGTAAATGTCACTATAGTGGGACAATAGAATTTCAATTCTATAAAAATCTTCCAAAGTTCATAGAAGGCCTTATCTATGCCATCTATTAGTGACTTCAGTAATGTCATCCTGGAGATCTGAAGGGCACACAGAGATGGAAATAACCATATTTTAAATCAAATTGATATTCCTAAAATACAACAATATACTAAGCCTTGACCTATAATTCCCCAAATGTATCAAACTATACCTCCTTCTCATGCTTGTTCTCTCTATGTCTCTTTTTATTTTCCCATAAAATATATACTTTTGTGAAATTTAGGTGTGTACCTGTAAGTAATTACCATAGTATATAAATTAAAATATTTCATCAAGATATAATGTAGCCCTAACTAGTTTGGTTCAAAGGATAGAACATTGGCGTGTGGACTGAAGGGTACTGGGTTCCATTCTGGTCAGGGGCACATGCCCAGGGTTGCAGGCTTGATCCCCAGTAGGGGGTGTGCAGGAGGCAGCCAATCAATGGTTCTCTCTCATTATTGATGTTTCAATCTCTCTATTCTTCGCCCTTCCTCTCTGAAATCAATAAAAATATATTTAAAATAAAAGATATAATATATATAGAATAAGTTTAGTTTTGATTCTATCATTTGAATTGCCTCGCTTAATTATAAGTTATAATTACAGATATTGATGCCTTTTGACAGATTATCCATATAACTACCACCACAACCAAGATATAAGATATTTTGAGTAATGCAAATTTTCCAACAATAATTTTTGTAGGTCTTATAGCCTAAAGCCATCTAAAGCCAAAGAAGTCCTGGTATTAATAGGTAATGTAATATTTAACTAATTGAGTGAAATTAATATGTAATGGCAATATTATGTAAGATCTCTGAGTACAGAGGTTTTCGTCAGGTTCAATGCCTTATCTGCAAGTGACATATACTAGGTGCTCAGTACATGTATTTTGAATAGATAAATTAGGAATAAATTACTTACCTGATAAGTGTATTTATTCATTTAGTAAGAAAGACTATATATCAACTTCAGTAGAACATTCTCCTAAATTTAACATCCAGCACACATTCTGGATAGCTTTCTCCCATTCACTGATGGCCCTTCCCACATCATCTGGCTTCTACGACAGCCATGTCATTGTTCAGCTCTATCACGCTAGATGCAACTTCTCTCCCAGCTTTTCCAGAACTTACATCTGAGTTCAGATACTCATTGGCAGTCTTCAGCTTTTCATGCTATGAAAGACATTTATTTCAGTAGAGGGTATGCCTGGCCAAGTTACTTTTCAATAGGAAGCAAAACTAAACAAGTATGTATCATCAGCAAAATTTACAAAAGAGCATAATATGTATTGAGTGGCTACCCTGCAATGACAATAACTGGCATCTTCTTTTTTTGGGGAAAAAAAGAAAGCAAAGAAAATGCTGAACTACAGCAGCAGTTGGTTTCAAAAACCATGAAGAAAGTCATTTATTTTGGAATGAAATACAATCCAATTCCTTTAGAAACTGTACCCCTGGGGTTTGGAATAATTTTAGTAGAAGTATTTTAAAGATCATTCTCTAGTCCTCAGTCAGATACAACCCAATTTAGAGGCATCCGGCAATTGCAGTTAAACTTCATTGCACTGGTAAATCTCTTTAGAAATGCAGGTGTTTCCAGAATTCACTTTCAGAGTACATTTAACTAAAAGAGATAAGTCAGATATCTGTCTGAAACTTCTATCTTTAGTTCACAGCTGTGAAAGATGTGATAGTTTATCTGTCTAATGAATAAAGTGAGTATTTGTGATGACAACAAAGCTTTTAATGTTAAAAAACAACAACAATAATTATAACAACATTAGTCCAGACCACATACATTGGTTAAAAAGGCCATTGGTTGTCAAAATGTATGTGGACTGTTTACAGGAAAGCATAAAAGACTTATTTTTTCCTTTAATGCAATTTTTACATTCCAAAATTCCAAATACGAGAGAGAGAGAGAGAGAGAGAGAGAGAGAGAGAGAGAGAGAGAGAGAGAAATATTATTTTTATGAAAAAAAATGTTCATGGCTTTCCTGGTTGGAGAAATGTAAACCTAATATAGGTAATCAAGATTTGGATAATATACTGAATGGAAGAATTTATTTAATAGAAATATTTTGCCAGGGGAGAAAGCCTGCAAATCAATAAAGTTAGTCAAATGAATATTAAGATTCCATGTAAAGAGAATTGAGAGTGTAAATATTAGGGTCAAAATATTTCTATCTACCAACTGCATATAAAGCACATGATAGGAGGACCTTATTTGTACCTACGGGTCTTTCACACATAGTAAGTGGTAAGTATATTTTGTCGAGTGAATAAATTATTGCATAAATGTATAGTGTACGTTTCATTTTAGATAGGGTTATTGATACTGGAGTAGCTTGCTTATAGAAATTACAACCTCAATCTTTGAACAGATCTGACAAAAGTCTTAATCTAAACACACTTTGCTTGTAGTATTCACTGGTGGCCTTTTTTTGATAATTGCCTAATAAATTGTTTCACTGTTTATTGTAGGTGATAATATAAAAGGTAAAATGATGAAATCTGCCATTAATATAGAGTAAGGAAGAGTTATGTAGACTGGTAGTTTTATTCTTACGGTGTTTTTTTTGTTTTTTTTGTTAATAAGCTAAAGTAATAGGAACAAAGTTTAATCTTAATGGGGTAAAGTATGAATTTAATTTATAAAAAACTGTCATACCAATGTCACCCAATAAATTTAATATAAAATAAATAAATAAACATAAGGGGAAAATAAAAAAATACACAATAAGAAATACAGATTGAGTATGAGGAAGAATTACTATAAATTCATGTGAAAGACATTAGTAAAATTTCTTTGCATTGAAGCAAGGAAGCAGTATTAATGTAATCTAATGCAAGGTTAGCTTTTCTTAATCACATATAATACATATATTGTTTGCATATGTTATTGATACCTAAGTACATACATAATATGACATTTAATTCTGCATATGATCTTTTAGTCTTTCATATAGTGTTCATCTGAGACTATTTGTTATGCTCTTTATATTTCACAATTGTCCTCTTTAATCCTACCTAATAAAAGAGTAATATACAAATTAACCATCACTCCGCTACACCCACCAGCCATGCCCACCAGCCACGCCCACCAGCCAAACAGAGCGAGTAGGCAAATAAACCCAACCAAGATGGCTACAGCTACAGAGAGCATGAGGGAGGCTTGGGTTTCCCAGGCAATGGAGGAAGCCAAGCTTTCCGCCAGCCCTTGCCGGCCTAAGCCTCCACTCAAGGCTACAAAGTTTCAATTATAGAAGGTAAACAAATCCAAACAGAAATGGCGGCAGCCACGGAGCTGGAAAGAGGGGGAGGCTAGGGTTGCCCCCGGCAATGGAAGAAGCAAAGCTTTCTGCACACCCTGGCCGGCCCAGGCCTCTGCTTAAGGCTACAAAGTTTCAATTATAGAAGATACATAAATTCCAACAGAAATGGCTGCCAGCCATAGAACAAGCAGGAGGCTTGGCTCCGCTCCAGGCTACAAAGTTTCAATTGTAGAAGGTAAATAAATCCCAGATACCAGGGCCTCCACTTGGGTCGCCAGGGGGCGTGGATGGACTGCAAACCACCACAGGCCCCTTGCCCAGGCCACCCCATGCCCCAAGGGAACCCCCACCCTGATCTGGGACACCCTTCAGGGCAAACCAGCTGGCCCCCACCTGTGCACCAGGCCTCTATCCTATCTAATAAAAGAGTAATATGCAGATTGACCATCACTCCAACACACAATATGGCTGCCCCCATGTGGTCAAAGATCCTGCCCTATGTGGACACAAGATGGCCACCACAAGATGGCCAGCAGGGAAGGGCAGTTTGGAGGGACCAGGCCTGGAAGGGAGGGCAGTTGTGGGTGATCAGGCAAGCAGGTGAGAGCAGTTGGGAGGCACCAGGCCTGCAAGGGAGGGCACTTGAGAGGGATCAGGCCTGCAAGGGAGGGCAGTTGGAGGCGATCAACCCTGCAGGGGAGGGCAGTTAGGGGTGACCAGGCCGGCAGAAGAGGGAAGTTGGGGGCAAACAGGCTGGCAGGGGAGCAGTTAGACATCAATCAGGCTGGCATGGGAGTGGTTAGGGGGTGATCAGGCTGGCAGGCAGAAGTGGTTAGGGGCAATCAGGAAGGCAGGCAGGTGAGTAGTTGGGAGCCAGCAGTCCTGGATTGTGAGAGGGATGTCCGACTGCCCGTTTAGGCCCGACATCCCTCGAGGGGTCCTAGAT
Source organism: Cnephaeus nilssonii (assembly GCF_951640355.1). Classification (NCBI taxonomy): domain Eukaryota; kingdom Metazoa; phylum Chordata; class Mammalia; order Chiroptera; family Vespertilionidae; genus Cnephaeus; species Cnephaeus nilssonii. Next base: position 26,007,979 of record NC_137074.1, on the reverse strand, counting down.
TGAAGAGGGGGCAGGCTGAGCTGATGGACACCTCCCTTCCCCCTTGCACAAATTTCTTGCACCAGGCCTCTAGTAAGTATATAATATTTTTGAGAACTATTTCTAGGAAAAAACAAGCTTATTATTTCTAAATATATTTTTAATTATCTGACATTTACTTATATAAATGCCTATTTAAATAAACTCAAATATAGCCCAACTCAAATCAAGGCTGAAATACTACAGTAGAACTTACTTTGAGGGTGTTTTAATACACTAACAAATGTTTTAGTTCAACTTACTACATTAAATGAAATCACATTTAAACACTCCCCAAATATTTTTTCAAACTTTTTCTTTTAATTCAATTCTAACATAAAAATATAGATAACAAAATAATATAGATACACACATATTGATGTACATATTTGTGTAAATGGTTTTTAGTCTCTGAGTTGTACAGCATGGATATGTTTAGATAGAATCATAGAAGCTACAAAGTAGCCTCCAAAATATGTTAAATAAGCAATATCAATGTTTAACTCTAACAATTAATTCACAAAATACCATAGAAGAAAACAGTTATAATAATATAATTGTTAATAGATTAATAATTAATAATGCATCTGAGTTTATTTGTTTTCCTTTCAATTGATGCTAGGGGTTTTATACATCTATATATTTTTATTGATCATGAATAATTCCATTTTTATTTTATATTTAACTCTCCTCAATCCATAATGGAGAACAAGGGAAATATAAGTGTCAGAGGACTTAGTTCTAGAATGCTCCATTGTTGGCAAGTAAAAGGAGTGGGCAAATGAGAAGAAAAACATCAATAGAATTAGAATTTAAACCAGGAGAGTGTAATATTTTATGTTATGAAAAGAACTTTAAGGAGGAAAGATCAAACTACTAAATGCTGCTAAATCAAGTTAAATGTGGACTGAGAATTGACCAATAGACAAAAAAAAAAGGAGATCAGTTCCTGTGGATGACAGGAACAAATGCTTGGTATTTCAAGAAAGAATGTGTAGGAAGTGGAGGAATGGAGTAGTGCTGGAGGTGGGTGTTTTTAATGAAAAAAGTCAAAGAATGTTTTTATGTTGATGATATTGATCCAGGAAGCAAGGGGAAATTTTCTGATGTGGAAAAGAGAGAAAAAAAATCACTGAGGTGTTGCATATAAAAAAAAAATAATAATAGTATTGGATCTTGTAAAAAAATTAAAGTATTTCTTTGGATATGAACTTGAATACTTCATCATAGTAATAAATGAAAAGTTAGAAATGAATGCATATAGGAGTGAATTATTAGATGTGGTAATGATTCTTTGAAAAAAACACATTTTAAGTCCTATCTGTTTTTTCACTATGGAATAAAAAAAAATCATCTAAGTAACAGGATGATAAAAAAAGATGACAGAAGTTTAAAGAAAGAAGAATGGGAAGGGCACAAAATAATCTTGGAAAGTAGCAAAGGAATAGACTAGAAACTGTCATGATTGCTAGTGACTATCAACTTGAATTTGGTGATTACAAGTTTATAGGATGACCATTCGGCATGGTCTTGGTGTTTATTTCTCTAGCCACTTTCAGCTGTAGAAATTCAGTGATGAATTCAGGCAGCATCTGTGGCAGAAAATAAAATAGGAAAAGATATGTTGAGTTGAATTTAAATTGTTAGTACACATTCATTTTCCCAAACCATAAAAAAATCTAGATATTAAATAATTTGGATTATATTTATTCTGCTTTGATCTATTAAGACAACTGTAATGAAGGTACAAATTAGAAAATCAATTCATCCAAAAGGAGACAGCACAGTATAATGCATTACATAGGGAAGGAGTCTAATATCACAGTTATGAACACACACTAAGTAGTGAATTAAGTCTAAAATGAATACTGACTTCAAAACTATTATGGGAATATAGATACTTTACTTAAATTCCCCCAGTCTTTCTTTAGTTGTTTATTTTTTAAAAATATGTTTGCATTGATTTCAGAGAGGAAGGGAGAGGGAGAGAGAGAGAAAGAAACATCAGTGAGGAGAGAGATACATTGATCATCTGCCTCCTGCATGCTCTCCACTGGGATTCCTACCCACAATCCAGGCATGTGCCCTGACCGGGAATCAAACCGTAACCTCCTAGTTTATAGGTCGATGCTCAACCACTGAGCCACTGTGGCCAGCTAGTTGTTTAATTATATTTTTTGTGAGAATTAAAAGAAATAACATATGTGAAATATTAGCAATGTTTTTGCTGAGATTAAATGATCAGTTATTTAATTTATCAATATTAGTATTATTTTCCATTAAAAAGCATTTTTCCTGCTTACCAGACATCTTCCTTATACCTTTGCCATAAGCTCCCCATTACCACATACCTTCACTATAGAATTGCCTTGATTAACATTTCACCCATGACTTCAGAATATACCATTAACTGCCCTTTGCTCTTTTGACATTTCTAGCTAAATTCATCCTGGGGACATTCAGATATTAATTCCTAATAGAGTTACAAAGGTTAGAGAAATCTTTCCTGACCCATTCAGAAATATAAAATATAACTTGAAATTAATTTCTCAATAAACACATCAGGGTATATTTTTTTCTGTACACTTTGAATACTCATATATATTACACAATTTTATTTATTTATGTCATCTTACACAGAGTTTTCACTTTTTATAATCTATAAGAAATTTACATGCCTAATTTCAAATATAAAATTACCAAAAATATCATTCATTAAAATTTTCAAAGTAAATGTCAGTAAAGTTAGTTTTGTATAGATTAAACCAATCTACCTATAAATTAATAAAAATATGTATGACAGTCTACCAACCATAAGTGACATTTTAGATATTTCCAAAGTGGATTTTATTCATTTTAATTACAGTGATTTTCATATCATAGACTATTCTGAATAATTCGAATAACAACAGGATAATTGCTTATTTAAAATTATATATTATTTTATTTTTTGGTAACTTGTGAGTTTGGATAAAGCTTACCTTATTTATACTTTTATTTACAAGACTATTCTAAGACCTGGTGGACTGCGCCTTCCCAGGGATTCCATTCTATCGGTTCTGTCCTAAGCCAGCAATATTTCAAAGAGTGCAATGAGCATCATCTGCTCCCTGCTCCAGTGCACTGTGATAAGAAGCACAGCATCCACCAACTCTGGTACCTGAGATAGACGCTGGCAAAAGGCTGTTCAGGAAAATGAGAAAGAAAAGCAATAGGAGGGAGATAAGACATCGGATCCCCTTGAAAAACCAAAGCAGATTAAAGCAAGTACTCGACAGGGTCAGATGTGCACAAAACATTATTTCTGGGACAGCAGACCTCCCTTTTTCAAAAAAAAATTAAAAATTAAAGACAATCCAATCTCAGCTCCCAGATGCTTTTAATAAAACTTTTAGTAAAAAAAAAAATGAAACTTTAAAAAAATATTATGTTAGAATTAAACAGTGTAACCTTAAAACCTAACATTTCTAAACATCTTCATTTAATTGGAAAAGGGTTGAGTGGTGGTAGAAATGCTGCTATAACTGGAAATGGAAAGATTATATCTTTGTGAGCTGCACAATCTTAGATGTTGTGTGCTTATTTCATGTCTATATTCACAAAGAGGATCATGATAGATAGAAGACTTCCAGGACCTTCCCAAATGCACGGAGACTCAGCTTCATAGGAGCTCTGCTATAAACATCTCCAAGGTAATTAAACTGTAATAAAGTGTCACCCTTGTGAAAATCTATAATGTTTACAAACTCATTCTCCTAAGGGTACTTAAAATGCTTTATTAATTATGCAATTAAGACTGCCAATTTTGAAATTAAGAAACACTTGGCATGTACTTAAAATAATTAGGGATTATTTAAACTATTATTTAGGGTACTCTCTGAATTCCTTTAAAACTTAATCTTCTATGACTTTTTTTTATGATGTTAAGAATAACCTTGATATGTAAACTTTTATTGTGAAACTCTTAATAACTTAATTGATGACAGTTACCTTAATTCCATATACTCATGCATAAATAAAAGTATGATAAAAATATTTCTCCCTTTTGTGTTTCAAATTAATCATTCTCAAATTTGCTTCACTGACCAACACTGCATTTAACAAGATTTTAAAATCATTATTTGTGAGGTCTCTTTAATCTCCTATAAATTGGAATGATTCCTCAGAGTTTTTCTGTCTTTGTAACTTTTACATTTCAGAAGAGCATAAGTCATTATATTATAGGATGTCCCTCAGTGGTATTTTCTCATGATTAAATTTAAGTTGTATGGTTTAGGCAGTAGGATTACTAAAATTATGTGTCTCTCTCACTGTGTAATATTAGGAGGCAAATGATACTGGTTTGTCCCAAAGTCAACGTAAAATCTAATCACTTAGCTAGGATTTGTATTCTTCTTCTTCTTCTTTTTTAATACATTTTTATTTATTTCAGAGAGGAAGGATGAGAGAAAGAGATAGAAACATCAATAATGAGAGAGAATCATTGATCAGCTGCCTCCTGCATACACCACACTGGGGATGGAGCCCACAACCCGGGCATGTGCCCTGACTGGGAATCAAACTGTGACCTCCTGGTTCATAGGTTGATACTCAACCATTGAGCCACACTGGCCGGGCTGTCACCATCCTTCCTTAGCACTTTCTCTTTCTCCTGCCCCTGCACCAGCACTGGATTCATTACTGTTTAAAAGCCTTTTTTAAATTGAATAATATAGGAGATCAAGATCTACATGCTAGGTTTGGGCAAGAATATTATATCCTTGATTTTAGGCCCTCTCATCAGAAAATTTCAGAAAATAAATGGATATTATCGGGAACTGTGAGTTCTGAAATTTTAATCTACTTGCAAACTAAGTTAGCTTGCACAGATTATAGATACAGGCAGAGAAGGCAGGGTCTTCCCAGATCAGGGACTTTGTTCCTCTGGCAGAGCAGGCAGCAGGACTAGCTTCATGTTCCCATTGGTTTATCTTGCTTCCAACCCCCGCCCCCCCCACCCCCCCACCCCCAGGGGGAGATTTGCAAGTGGTCCAGGTGGATTCTGTCCACTCAGAGGTTTATGTCACATTGAAGGAAACATGCCCTATGAAAACCCCAGTATTATAAAGGTGCTGCTAGCAAATCTGTCTGAATTTTGACCTGCAGTGAGACTTTACTACCTTCTGCCTCAGGGGAGTAGGGGAGACAATGTATTCATCACCTCTCTAGTCTGTTTAGTGTAAGAACGTTTTTTGGAAAGTTATTTGGAGCAAATGCTTTCAATACTTTTTCTCAGAAGATGGGCAGGAACACAGAAGATGAATGGAATATTGTCTCTCACTGTGTGTGTGTGTTATGAGTTCATATGAATAACTCTAATTCCAATCCACAGAGTACAGTCTAGTCTTCTCTTTTTTTCCATATTTGTAGCTCTTTTCTGGCTCCAATTATTGTCCATGTATTTACATATCTAATGCCTTGAGTATATAGAAAATGCTTTCAGATTTGCCAACTTGTACTACAGAAATAAGTAAATATCCTATATAATAAAGGGCTAATATGCAAATCGACCAAATGGTGGAACAATCAGTCGCTATGATGCACATTGACCACTAGGGAGCAGATGTTCAATGCAGGAGCTGCCCCCTGGTGGTCAGTGCACTCCCACAGGAGGAGTGCCACTTAGCCAGAAGCCCTGAGCTGGGCTCACACCTCTCCTGCCTCTGCAGCAGTGCTAAGGATGTCTGACTGCTGGCTTAGGCCCGCTTCCCGTGGGGAGCAGGCCTAAGCCAGCAGTTGAACATCCCCCGAGAGTTCCTGGACTGAGAGAGGGCACAGGCCTGGCTGAGGGACCCCTGCGAGTGCACGAATTTTTGTGCACCGGGCCTCTAGTACTAAATAAAATTTAATATCTCATAGATTTTTAAAAATGTTATAATACTTTTAGTGCATACATCTTAAATGTATAATTTAATAAATATTGATGAGTAAATACATCTTTGTACCCATACTTTATCAATATACAGTATATTCCAACCACTCCCAAAGGCTATCTTATACCAATTCTTAGTTACCCACCACTATCCTCTTACTGAATATTTTACCACTGGCTATCTGTATCTGTTTTAGAACTTCACATAAAAGTAATCATATACACTGAGTGGCCAGATTATTATGATCTCTGGGTGCATAATAATCTGGCCAGTCAGTATATATATATATATATATATATATATATATATATGTATGTATTTTGGAGTCCCGGTGCATGAATTCGTGCATGGGTGGGGTCCGGCCAGCCTGGCCAAGGGGAGGGGACATGGGCTGTTGGCCGGCCTCCCTGCTGGTTGAATTCCTGGTTGAGGGGACAATTTGCATATTAGCCTTTTATTATATAGGATATACACTGAGTGGCCAGATTATTGTGTGTTCAGAGATTATAATAATCTGGCCACTCAGTGTAAAATGTACATTAATTTTCTTATGTTTTTCCACACATTTTAATGTCTGTGATATTCATCTCAGTTTTTGTATGAATTAGAAGTTTGTTCCTTTTCATGTTGGATTATATGGTATTTAGTTCCATTGTATGGAAATAACACAATTTGATTACCCATTCTTTTGTAGGTGGGCATTTGTATTATATCTGAATAAAGCTGCTATAAAAATTCATGTATGAGCATTTTTATATACATATATTTCATTTCTCTGGGGCAAAATTCCAAGAGTGGAATTGTACTTAACAAAAGATCTTTGATTTTTTAATATACATATTTCCAACTCATCTAAATTATTAGCTTTCTCTTCTGCTTTTTCTTCAAAAATTTGGTACTTATAATTCAGAAGAATGGCAGGAAAATATTAAACATATATTAATATGTTAAAATTTACTCATAGAATAATAAGCAAAGAATTATGGAAATGAAAGGAAAACATTAATTAATTGCATAAAAAATCAAGAAAGACACTGTGCTGTAGTTGGCAATAGAAGATATATCTTGATGGGCAGTCAAGATTTTTATATGTATAGGTAAATGTACTTGTAAAGCCCTCCATGCTGTGGTAACAGAAAAATAGAATCATGGTACACGCAAGACCATAATATACTATTTAAAAAGAGTGTATGGCATACACTGACCGAGAATCAAACCAAGTGTAGAAGAAGGACATTTTAGATTACATGAAAAATATATGTGGATTGGATTATAGATATTTAATATAATTTAAAACTTTAAACTTTATTTATATAATAAGTGCTTTTGTTGTTGTTGCTGTTGTTGTTGTTGTTTGGCCTTTTCATTTCCCTTTGCTTTGTTTTTTTGTCTCATATTGAACTAATTCTCCAAAAGAATATTCAGTGCTCTCACAAACAAAATGAGCTATTTACTAGTTATGAAATATTCCTTTTCAGTTAGATTTGAACAATAATCCTTATGGTCCTTAAAAAGAGTATTGTAAATGATGGAACAGAATCATTATATCTGATTTTGTGCTAGAAAATTGAAACAGCATGTGATCATGGCTAAGCAAGAGCTTTATGGCAGCAGCAAATAGTTTCATGATTACTGAAGTATAGCTGTCACTGGAAAGAAATCTACAAGGAGCCTATCATAAAAGTAGCAATTTCAGATTCACTAGTGTTTAAAATTAAATTTTAGTAATTCATTGTGGTTATATCTTCTTAATGGATTTAGGAAAGTTTCTTGCTTTCACTTAGCTTTTTCACTTTTTTTCCTTAATGTTCCTTCATAATGAAAATGTGGTTAAGATACTCTTTTATGAAAAGCTCTTAACAATTTAACACTGTGTAGAGGGAAGAAGTTTCAATTATCTAAAACTGATATGTGGGTCACATATAATATTAATCTTTTCTTCTTCTAGTTGATCAATACCCAAAAGATTTTTACCAATGAATAAAAGTTAGGCAATGTGACATGCAAATGAACAAAATATTATTCAAAATCAATAAATAAAATTAGGATTTTAAATTTAGATATTTAACATCACCTAGCACTAAAAATTAAATTAAAGCGTGAGTTTCTGTTTTTTACCTACTAAATAGACAAAAGCAGTAATGTTGAAAATATGTTAACACTTGTAAGAGTGTAGGATAACAAAGACCTGTGTTGCTTATGAAAGGTGTTAATCAATATAAAATTTTTGCCTGGCAATCCAAAATATAAGTGCCCATACCTTTCAAGCTAGCAATTCCACCATTTATGCAATTAAACAAAAAACTGTGGACTGCCCTCTGAATTCTGGGCTAAATTCAGAAATTAGAAAATTTATTCTTCTCTTTGTATTATCTTTTAATATGTGCACCTGTTAATTTTATGACAAAAATTGTAATCCAAAAAATTATTGTTTTATAAATATGTGAAATTTGTTTTGTTTTGCTTTCATAACAACACATATGCAGGCCATTCTACTACTTTTATTTGCTCTAATACACTATATGGTTATTTTCTCTGTGAGTCCATTAAGTTGAGCTTTATGGGTAATCATCTTTCTTGTTACTTTTATTACTGGTCATTTTGAACCTCACTGTTGGTTTTGATGAATTCTGCGTTAGAGGCAAATAATTCTAGCATTAAGTTTAATTGACTCACCCCCACTTTCCCCTCAATGGGGAAAATATCACAGTCTCTGACAAGAAGCAATCATAAATAATAATATCAGTTGGTTTAATTATCATGACTATTACATGCTGTGATGCAAATTAGAGGTATCGATTTTAGCAACATGCTGAGTGTATCTTTAATGATTCTTTACCTCTTAAGATGAATCCAGACAACAAAATATTCATGGATCAATGGAGACATACTTTATCAGATGCATTTTATGTCTTACTTAAAAATCATTTATAATCTGGCAAATAATTCTAATCATAATGCTTTACTAGCTTCACTATGGGCTTCATAAAATTTAAGTTAAATAATTGCATAGTAATTTGCTTTCCTCCAAGTCACTGGGAACTTTGCTCACTCATTTTAACTTTTTTAAAATAAAAATAATCTATTTTTTATTTTAATTTTATTTCAATTCATAGAAGTTTCTGCATACATTTTCATATGGGCAACAAGGCAATGAAAATCACCCTCAATGAATAGAGAAGTTGAGGACAACAAGGGTATATAAATTTTCCTATGGGTTGTGGTCCTTGAACACAGATTTTGTTTTCATGACAATATTCTTTCTGATGTACCCAGTTATCTGTATACCTGGAAGGCAATGTATACTTAGAATGTTAAGATACAGTCAAATGGCATTAATCTGTACTAAGGAATTACGTAGATACTCTCACTACCTAGTACATACGCCCTTGGCCCTTATTTCTTGGATCATCCACTGGAATTCCAACTGGTGGTAGCTGCATCCCCTTTGTCTGGGGGCTTTTTCTGGGCACTGGAACCAAAATTGCCCATGCAAGTGGCAAGCCAGAATAGATATGGAATTAACACGACATTGCCCAACCAATGACTGACAAGAATTGGTAAATAAATAGTCTGACTTCTTTGGGTGATATAACTGGAGAGTGTTGTACACTGGCTTTCAAATCTCTATCAGGATTAAACTTTTATTGCCCCCAGTGGTCACTTGCTTAGGAATCCAATTTAGTGATGACCTTTCCCCTCTCCCAGTGATAACCATGCTTTTCTGTCAGGGTTTCCAGGGATCATCTCTGAATTAAACTGCTCACACTTGTTTTTTTAATGAATGCATCAAACTTCAGACTATTTTGATTCATTTGTCAGGAAGTGATATGATTAAAGGAGACTAGGGAAGATTGAAAAAAGGTAAAAAACAATGGAGATAAACAGAGAGGATCCAATGAATCACCCTAGTGTTTAACATCTTTAAAACTTTTTGAGTACCAATCTGCTGCAAAGATGCCTAGATCATGACCTCAAGATGAAGAGCCCATTGCTTCACACTTTGTTTTATATAATTTTCCCTGCTCAGTAATTCCTCTTTATTTCAGTCTTTGTGAAGCCAGATGGAGGAAAGGGGAAATAGTTTGTAAAGGAATATTTGGAGAATACTCATTGTGTACATAACTCTGTACTAATCATGCCTGACACATGGTATTTTGATTTTTAGTATATGAAGGCTTTTTCTCGACAGTTTGCTACTGTTCTCTATCTTTCCATGAAAATGCATTGCTATTTGCATAATTTGCCCATCAGAAAGGCTACCAGATAAACCATAAGCAAGGTTCTTTGCTAATGATAAATGAGATTAACTGTCTGAGAAGACTATGGAGCAGGATATTATAAGGTTATCATTTCTTCCTGTAGCTCCTGACAAACGTTTTCTACTCTAGAATTCTGGGAACACTATTACAAATAATTTCACTTTCCATCTCAGTAGGGAATGGTGTGAGCAGCCCTTGTGGAGATGGACCTCCATAGAGAAAGGTGCAGAGAAATTTGTTTTTGTATCAATTTATATTTGTTAGATACTTTTATGGTCAATCCTTTGGTGAAAACAGTCGCTTAGAAGAATCTTAAACCTTTAAGATGAGTTATGCTCAACATTCAGTGGTGTTTCTCATTCTCAGGATACAGGACTTCCTAAATTTCAGGAAAATTCTTGGGTAGTATCTATAAAACAATTATTCCCCATAACTTTGCAGTAGCACAGAGAATGAACAGTGAAGGCTAAAAAGTAAAATATAATTTACTTAATCTTAGAATGAGCCCTATCTGAGAAATGGGCACAATTTTGGTTTACACAGGAGCTCAATAATTATTGCATGCTGTAAAAGCATAGGTTTTGTTTCAAAATGTCCCTTATATTTAGCATTTGGGAGTAAGACCATTATGTCATAAATATAAAAAATAGGAGAAATATAGCAAAGTTAATTTATTAGTGCATCTTAGCTTGCGTTTATTCTAGAAATTAAAATCTGAGTTCAGGGTTTGTGACAATTAATTCATTTGTGAAATTGATCTCAGAGACCTGGAGTGGGGAGACTGGTAAGAATAAAACAGAGAAGAAACAAAAGTCAATCTAAAGATGAATAATAAATTAGTTATTTTTGTGGCAAAATGGGGATCATTGTTGTTGGGGCTAGCCTAAGAAACCTTTTACTTTTCATTCCATAATTGTCCATCTGAGACACAAATGAGGGGAACAGTATCTATTCACTACGGCTGCTCGTGAGTCAAATGTTGGGCCAGAGTTGTTACTTCCTTCCCATTTCCAGGTTTGTGCATGCAAAGATATCCCTTAGCTGGATATTTCAATGGATTCAATAGACACCACAGAGTTTTCTCTCCTAAGGCTTGTATTTGAAGGCAAATGATATGCCCTCCCTCCCCCCACAAACACACACACACACACAAAGTGCAGGCAATTATCCAAGATCCCAGACCCATTCCATGTGCAAGTCCTCCAGAAGCCCATATTCACACACATGGGCCATACACTCTCTCCAGATGAAATCATTGACATCTGCACAGGAAATATTGTCTTTGAAAGAACTCAAAGCAGAACTTCCTAGTGAGGGTTTTAAATACCCCACTGACCAATTAATCAAGAAAAGCTGACTTAACTGACTCCACCTATGACAAACTGTCAGTAAAGAACTGATTTGGGGATCACTAAGATGGTTTCAAATAGAAACTGCACATGGTAGGTCTTGCCCTTTCTTAGCCAAGAGTCAAAACCCAGACATCCAGGCTTCTCTAAGGATAGTGATAAAGCTCTTTTCAGCCCAGCTGTCAATCAACTCTAGCTCCACAGGACATGTGCCAGATGGTTGAGCAGGTTCCTATAGGCATCCACATGGTATAGGGAGGGGATGTCTAAGTCATAATACAAAAGATCTTGCATGTATCTGACAAGGTGTTCTCAGGATAAACCTTTAATTACTGAACAGCAATGGTGAGTACAAAAAGGTAAGTGAAATTATGTAGGTAAGGCATGAATAATATCCAAAACAGAAAAAGGGTGCAATACCACTTATTGTCTAAGGCTCCAGGACTATATTATTTGTATTTAATATCTAAAACAATATTTGTTTATAGATGGTCTTTCAGCTTACAAATGCAGATCTGAAGATGGTGTCATATCTTGTCATTATCTCTGTACCACTTATAAGTTATTTGAGGAAATTAGTTTATTTTTCCTTTAGGATATATTCATACCACTTCTCTGAAGCAAAATAATATAAATAACAATAATAATAAAATGAATTATTGTATTTATGTCAAGTTCCCAATTAGAAAAAAATAGCATTAACTGATTATGACCTATTTATAAAATAACAGTGTAGTCTCAATATGTACATAAGCTATCAGTTAGTATTGGAAATATACTTTCAAGGGAAAATTCTAATTAATAGTTTATAAATATTTAATATTTGTAAGCATAATTAAGGATCTTAGTATAAGTAGCAGGGGGGATCAGAAATAATTTTAAGGGAAAACAAAGTTTAATATTTTTAAAAACCTACAATTGCTAAGAAAGTTGAAAATTGTCAGGAGAAGCTCAGCAGAACTGACTGACTAAATTGGAAAAAAAATCCAGATGTTCCAAAATCTTTAACGAAATTTAAAAAACTGATTTGGAGAAATTTGCATCAATTTGTACAAATTAGAAATGTAATAAATTTTAGGAAAAATAATGAATTTTTATTTAAGAATAGTGGTGGGGTTCATATAACTTCATGTTTAAATATAGGCTAAATATTTCAAATCTTAATTTGCATAATTTACCCTCTGCACATAGAGAAACACATGTTCCTCTCCATAAAGTACATAATCACCCAAGAAGTTGACATGGTGTATGCCTCACTCTTTCCCATTGGGAAAATTATATGCAAGAAAAAATACATATTGCAGAATTATACAAGGTAAAATGGGAATATAATTGTTTGTGCAACAAATTATTATATAAATGAGTTTATAAAGAAAAAAACTTTATTTTCAGTAAAAGTAAAATCTCTCTTACAATCAGTGTATTGCTCTACAAGGATAAATCTTGGGAACTATACCATAATTATAAAACTGTAGACAAATATACAAATACATATGTTAAGAATAATTAGAAATAATTTAAGAATTCAAAATGATAGGTGATAATATGAAGATACAGTAAAATGTGATTTTTTAAAAAAATTAAGGACACTCTTAATGGTTTCAGTGAATATTAAAGATTATAGAGAACAGTGTATACTAATCAAAGTCTCATTTAGAGAATAAAATCACACAGTAATTTGAATACGATACTTAAATATCAATAACTATTAATTATAATACTGGATTAACTACAAATGGTAATATAAACTCAAACAAAGATTCTACATCTGAGAGAAAACATTTAAGGAAAGAATAAAGTGTGCAAAAGTTATTGCCCATGGTTGCTGGTAATCAGATCTCGCAGGAGAAGATACAGTTGTAGCTCACAGAATGTATATCTATCACAATACATAAGTATATATATATATATGTGTGTATATACATATATATACACATATATACATACATATTGTTGTGTACCTTGAACATGTACAATTTTATAAAAGCATGTTTTACATAGGAGAAAATATAAAGGGCCAATAATATAATAAGCAATGCTTAACTAAATAAAAACTAGGGAAATGCAAATTACAGCTTAAATAGGACAGGATTTGAAATCTTATATAATAAAAGCATAATATGCAAACCGACTGAATGGCCGAACAGCGGAATGACCATCCAGACGACCATCTGGGACCACGCTATGACACCCACTAGCACCAGGCCAGCCAAGGTGGGTGCAATGTGATTGGTCGGGGGCCAGGCCATCACCCCATGATCACCCTGCAGAGGGAGGCCCAGGCCACCAGCTGGCAGGGCGATCCATAGGGGGGCTCCATGATTGCACCAAAGAGGGTGGCTCAGGCCACCGACCTGCGGGCTGCAGTGGGTGGGCGGAGCCTCCCTCTATGAGGGAAGCCCTGGTCCCAGGTGCTGGCAGCCAGAGGGAAACCGAGGTCCTTGGTGCTGGAGGGAAGCCAGTGCCAGCAGCTGGGGGAAGGAAGGCCTACTCTAGCATGAATTCCGTGCATTGGGCCTCTAGTCCTATATAATAAAAGGCTAATATGCAAATCGACCAAACAGTGGAACAAACGGTCGCTATGATGCACACAGATACTAGGGGGTAGACACTCAATGCAGGACCTGCCCCCTAGTGGTCAGTGCACTCCCACAGAGGAAGTGCCACTCAACCAGAAGTCAGGCTCATGGCTGGTGAGCACAGTGGTGGTGGCAGGATCCTTTCCCTCAGTGGCAGTGCTAAGGATGTCCGACTGCTGACTTAGGCCCACTCCCCACAGAGCCATCAGTCGGACATCCCCTGAGGGCTCCCAGATTGCGAGAGGGCACAGGCCAGGCTGAGGGACCCTGGAGGGCACGAATTTCATGCACCGAGCCTCTAGTCTAATGTAATTATGCAATATGTGTTAGTCTGGATCCTACAAAAACTGAAATTAAGTCTATATTAAACATGGACGGATTTTATTAGGTCAAATGCTTATGTGAGAGAAAACAAGAAGCCAACTTTTATCACCTGAGAAATCTCACCTCTCACAGAAACAGGGCTGCATAAATGTCCTGCTGTACTTCATCATTGTCTGGGAACAATATGTGGAAAGCACAGACTTCAAATAAACCTGGATTCATCCTGGCTGGTGTGGCTCAGGTAGTTGAGTGTCATTCTGTACACCAGAAGGTCACCAGTTAAATTCCTGGTCAGGTCACATGACCAAGTTGTGGGTCAGATCATGGTCAGGATACTGTGGGAGGCAACCAGTCAATACTTCTCTCTCACATCAATACCTCTCTCTCTCTACCTATCTCACCCTCTCTCTCTCTCTCTCTCCCCCTCCCCATCTTTCCCTTTCTCTCTATAAAGTAAATAAAAACATATTTAAAAATAAGTAAATAACAATAAACCTTCAGACATATTGTACAGAACAGCTATTTGGTCAACTATATTCCCTGTAGTTGTTCTGTGGGGTATTTTAATGGCCACCAGAGTCCACCAATGTGTCACACAAATCTATTTCTCTATAGCAGTTCATGGCATAGCTTCTCAATGGTTTGCATGTGCCTTTATGCCCAAATAAGTTAACTGGGCAGTAAAACAACCCCCATCATACTTGCTGATCTCAGTACTATCAATTAGTAGTCATCATCTCCCCCAACCACTATCCAATTTAATTTCCCTTTACCCTAAGCTATCTCTTAGACAGGTCTACCGGGTGCTATGTTTTAAACCTCCATTGTCAAAAGCTCTATATCTTTCTTCTAGGTATATACCAAAGGAAATGAAATCAGTACCGTAAAGAGATATCAAAAATTCTATGTTCATAATAGCTAAGATATGGAAATGATGTAACAGGTTATATACTGGCATCCTTTATTTGTTCCCTGGCAATAGTGCATTCCTCTCTGGGCACTAGTACTTCTGAATTTTCAGAATCCCATAGCACTATTGTCCATCTGAGTCACTAAAATTGATAGTAATTGGAGCCCTTCCTACTTTACCACTAATGGGGGAGGATCCATATAAAACTTTCTTAAAGAAGGTAGTTTCATATTGAGGTTTCTGGATGGTGCAGTGCATGATCTAATTAGTAGATCCCATGGTTATGTTCCCATCTCTGCATGCACTTCTTCATGTAATAGGATTCCTGGCTGGAGATTATGCTAGGGGGATTCATTACTCATGTACCCGGTACCTGAAACCTTATTAATCTACTCTAACACTGATAAAAATATCAGACACAGAGCTGCAATCAGTCCTACTACTTGATTAAATCTGGGTAGTGTATGCACTTCCCCCCTTTCATCCATCATCTGGTTTCTCTGAAAGGCAGACTGGCAAATTAAATGGAAATATGATAAAAACCACCACTCGTTATTTTTTTAAGAATGTACCTCAATTTAAGTTTGTTAAGATATTTTCTCATGATTATTCTGGATTTAGGGACTTAGGGGAAGAATACTAAAGAGATGAGATGATCTCATGGCTTCAGATCAGGAGGATGTACTATCAATGTGACTTATGATTCATGATATTAATCTTAATTACTTGGTGTCTGCCACATTTCTCTACAGTAATACTGCTATTTTTTCTATTACCTTACTCTGCTGTTGTAACTCAGTTGCTAAAATAAGCCTGTACTCCAAGGAAAGGAAATTAAATTCCATTTCTTGGAGGGAAGAGCATCAAAGAATATGTGGACACATGGCCCAAATATCACAGTCATTAATAAATAATCTGGAGGAAATACCTTGAAGCTATACCAATATTGCATTTCTTCTTAATGTTCAACATCATTCAACTGTGGATGGTGTATGCAGCAACTATTTTCGTGGTATTAATAATGACTTTCTATTTCCCACATTCTTTCCACATTTATTATTTGGAATTCTGTTAGGATGATTTTCTTTTCTCCAGTGTGTTTATTTGTTTGTTTGTTAACTTAATCATCACTTATGTATTTGGCACTGTAACAGTTTTATATTAACGCATAGACAATGACTACAATGTTAGCAGTTTAAAACAATGCAAATTTATTAGCTTGCAGTTCTGTAGATCAGAACTGAAGTTGTGACTTGGTTCTCCAGTCAGGGAATCACAAGGGTGAAATCACAGTGTCAACCAGGCTAAAATCTTTGGAAACTTGAAAGAAAAATCCACTTCAAATTTATTTTCTTTGTTGACAGAATCCAATTCTTTGTGGGTGTCCTTTTGTAAGATGGGGGTCTCTTTTCTATGTTGGCTGTCAGTTGGGGCTGTCCTCATCTATTTGTCTTTTGCAAGCAAAGTTTAAAATTTTAATAAAATCTGACATCAACTTTTTTATTGATTAAGCTTTTGGTGTTGAATCTACTAGTATAAGTTAATCACCAAACTTAAGATCATGTACATGTTGTCCTTTGTTATTTTTTTAGGTATGTAATTCTTAAACATCTTAAGCCTATGAAAATGTTGACTTAAATTTTGTATAAAATGTGAGCCTGCATAGAACTTCATTGTTTTGTTTTTGTTGTTATGACATATGAGCTTTCAAATAATTACTTGAGAAGGGTATTCTTTCTCCATTAAATTGTCATCTCACTCTGATCTAAAATCAATTGACCATTTTTTTTAAATAATGAATGATCCATTTATTGTTACTTTACTTGATGCCATCACAATGCTAGTCAACAAAACAATGAGCTTTACCTGATTAGAGGCATATATTTTCAATTTTATTTAATATGTATATATGTTAAAAACATTTTTGTGAGCTAACATCTTAAAATACAACAATAAGCAAAACACACTGCTAAATAACACCACTAGTATAAGATTATCTAATTTGTTGTCTAGAGTAGACCAGCCGTCATGGCTCAGTGGTTGAGCGTCGAACTATGAACCAGGAGGTCAATTGACCATTCTTGAGTACATCTATTTCTGCATTCTACATTTTGTTCTGTTCACCTATGGGTTTATTCTTTGCCAATACATTGCCTCAATTATTGTACATTTATAGTAATTAAATGATTCAGGCAGTACCAATTATCCAACTCTATTTTTTTTAATTAAACAATTATTCTGGTTATTCTATACCTTTTGCCTTTTCATGTTAATATTATTAGAATTTGCCTCATGTTGTCTTACAAGCTGTTTTTCACTGTTATTTTTATGAAAAGCATTTAGGTTTGTGTATAGGAGGGACAGGGATTGGGGCTTTCTTTGATGGTTTATTTGGGCCTCGGGTTGCTATGTACCATGAACTCAGTTTTCAAGTCTATGCCTTTCACAATTGTTACTGTCTCTCCTCTACATGTAATGCTCCACCCAGCATCTATTCCTATCCCATTCTCAGCTGCCAATGATGTCTATTCTGCACCCAGAATACAGTTTTGTTTGTGTCTTTTCCTCTACACATTATGGTTTTCCTCAATAAAACAAATGGGGAGATGGGTTCAGGCAGATTTTCTTATGAGCATATTATTTTGGGATATTTATAATAGAGGCATTTTTAATTTATAGCAAATAAATGATTTCTAGCCATTAGATTAAAAGTGCATGTTGCAGTGATAAATAGGAGGGCTATTTTATGAAGCTATAAATCTAGAAATTAATAAACAAGATAATGTTTACTGCTAATGTTCAATTAGCATATCATTTTCCCCAGCAAGTTAAATGGGTAAACAAATGTAGTTTAGCTTGTTTCTTTCTGTTCTTATAAAACAGTAATAATCTCTAAAGATGGAGAGTAGTCAAAGCATAAATAAATCCTTCATATATAAAAATGTTCAGTTTTCATGAAATTGCAGTTAAGAATGAACAAGTAAATGGACTGTCCTCTGAAAATATTCCTCCATGTACTAGGTGAAGTCAAGAAATGCCTTGATAGATATTAATGCACATCTTGAGGTTGCTGTTTTTCATTACTTCAATAACTTACAGTTCCATTTCTAATTTTACAGAGATTAAAAAATAAATGAAAACATTCTTAAATGTATATGTAATCAGAATAGTTATTTTACATAGTCCATTGTAGAAGTGGACTCCCATTGTAAGTAATATATTACTAAGGATATACTTGACAGAAAGACAAATAGGAGGCAGCAAAATGACAAGATATGTCAGCAGATGACACATTTTTTAAGACAGAGTTGAAGTAGCAAGGTAAAATATTTGACAGCTTACAGAGCAATTATATAAAGAACTTTGGAGAATTTTTCCCCCTACTGCTGATAATGAGTTTCATCAAAATCTTAAAAAATGAGGATGGATTTTTGTCGCTTCATTTTAAGAAGAAGAAGCACTGATTTTTTGAAAGTAACTTAAAGCTACTGAAAATGACAATTTATATGTGTGCCCAAATTCTTTTAGTAAATGTCTTCACATGTGGTGGCAATTTTTTATGCCTTTGATGATTGTAGTAAGCCTTGTTCAAAACCTGACAGTGCAAAGAAAGTAAAGTGACGACAACATGGTGTGTATTGATGCAATACTCTATCAATGATAACAAAATAAAAAGAGAATTGTTGTCTTACCCAACAGTATTAAATGTGTATTTGAAAATGGAGAATTGGAGAATTGATTACTGTGGTTTCTATTTTCCTTTAATAAATCCACCAATCCTTGGATAATAAAATATTATTTTTAGAAAACACACTACTTTTGCCTTGGGTTTTGGAAGACATATGTTTATACTAAATAATTTGCAATGTTTTGTAAAACAACATATTAAATTATTGTATTCCTAAAGCAACTCATTTCCTTTATGTGACAGACAGAGATCAACATATATTAAAATGTTTCTTACTGCTCATCTTAATTTTCCACCTTGTGTACTTTCATAAAACGTTTATAGAGTTTTATCAGTGATTATCATGTGATGTCAACTTGAGCAACTACAGATATTAGTCACTTTCAAGTAAGGCTAGTGCAGTTTTTGAAAAGTTGGGTTTTGTATATTTGTCAAGGTGTAAAATAATGATTCTAATGGAATAATGAAGCCATATTAGTTAAGATCTTTAAAGTTAATTTTCAGCAAACACGAGATAATCACAAACTTAACTCCAAATAATTTTACTAATATTTTTCCATTTATAATACTCCTTTGAAGTTCTATTTTGTTCAATCAGAAGTAAAATCTCTTCTCCAAACATTAGTTTTACATTTAAAAGGTACACATACAAATCAGAATTTAAAACTATAAGGTCTTTTACTGACCTTAACATTTTCATAGTTTGATTGAATATAAAACATGACTATAATTTCTCCATTTAAAACATGAAAAGAGGAAAGGAATATTTTTTTAAAATATATATTTTATTGATTTTTTTACAGAGAGGAAGGGAGAGGGATAGAGAATTAGAAACATCGATGAGAGAGAAACATCGATCAGCTGCCTCCTGCACACCTCCTACTGGGGATGTGCCCGCAACCAAGGTACATGCCCTTGACTGGAATTGAACCTGGGACCCTTGAGTCCGCAGGCTGAAGCTCTATCCACTGAGCGAAACCGGCCAGGGCTGGAATAAATTTTTTAATAGTGAAAAAATATACATTTCAGGAGCAATAATTATGTTTGTTAGATAATAAAATTCCACTGTGTTCAATGATTTTCTCACTCTATGTTCAAATTGTGGTATGGTATCTGAAGCGATTAGACTGAAATCTTCAAAATTGATAGCTGAAACATGACAGATTACATTGATATAGAATGGCCCCCTCCTAAGCATATAAAAATACAATAGAAATTTTTTTATATTTTAATTTTATCACACTCAATCTTTTACAAAAAACACCTTAACTTTTAGAATTGAAGATGAATGGTAACAATTCCGAAATAAGAGCAATATCATAACAGACCAGTGTCAGATATGATTATGCTTTTTAATATAAGGATAGTTACCTATCAGTGATTACTGAAATGATCTAGTCAGTTGTGCCAGAAAAGAAATCTGAATATTAGAATTAAGCAAAAAAAAATAATAATTACCTAGATTATTCTCAGCGAGTGCTTGGGTTGAAGCTTTATTGAGATTTTATTCACTAGGCTATATTCTAATGGCATTTATGCAAATGTTAACTTATAGATTATTATTTGGGCAATCAGTTATATCTGATTTCACTAGATATAACTGTACCAAGAGTTATAGCAACCCCTCTTCTAGGTGTCTACCTAAAAATTTGAAAACACTCATTTGCAACAATTATTCAATCCTATGTTCATTGTAGCATTATTCACTGTGGACAAGACACAGAAACAACCATAGTGTTCTAGAATAATATGTTACTGTTTTCATGAAGAAGCTTGGACATATGGAATTTGGTGGTTGTAGAATGGAAAATAGAGAGGGTGGAGCTCAACATGTGAGAATTGGGAGAGAGAGAGGTGTAGACAGTAGTGGAGAAGGTGTGAATCAAGTTCAATGCAAACCAACACTCTCTGATCAGTGGATGCAAAATAAAGGCAACTTATTATGCTATTTAAAACAAATACACAAACAAAATAAAACTCTGATGCTTATGAAATTGCAACCAGAGCATTTTTAAAAATGTAATAATTTGATTATTCTGGAGCCATATAAATGTTAATAGACCAATGAAGACTGAACTATTCACCATAAAACTTAACTATAAATGTTGCATCAATAAATAATGTATATATTTATTTAAAAATATCTCAATATGTTAGTAGAGTATGAGAAAAAGAGTCATACTGCTGCGATAAACTACTGTCATGGAGAGCATCAGACCAGTGTAACAAAAAATGCCTACAAGCTGCAATTCCGGATGCTCATACTAAGAGAGTTACTGCAGGTGACATCTATTTCACACTCAAATGACATAAAGACAATGGTGCTAAGGGAGAGTCAGCACTGGGCTAGCAGATTGTGAAAGTAGATTTAGAAGATGTCAGCATAGATGTAGTAGTAAAAGTCATGAGCATTAATGACGGTTCCTCTCCTCAAGAAGGATATATGAGTAAATAGATACACATTCAAGAGGGATTTTGAATGATCCCTGTGTGATTCCCTGAATAACCTGGGCAATATTTATTTAATAATAACATAAAACACTTTGTGAAAACTAAAATTTGTTACAAGCTATGGCCATATGAAATTTAATGTAAGAATCAAATATTTTAAAGAAATAACTATGCCAGCAATCCATTGGGAGAAGTGAATTTTCAAAATTTAAAAGAAAATATTATATTAGTTTTTATTTTATGTATACAATCAATGTTTCTATAACATTTACTATATGGTAGGCATTTTTTAAAATTTCTTACAGATATGAACTTGTTTAACACATATAGTAAGTAGATATAACTCATGAGCTACTAATGAAGAAAGTGAGAGTTTCTATAATTTATCCAAAGTCTCATAATTAATCAATAAAGGTGCTATGTTTAAAAACTCTGGGTATGGTTCCACTCTGCAGAAGAGCATAAATGATTATAAAATCAGTAATATCTGAGGGTAAAACAAATGTTTTAAAAGTGAATTAAAATTTGTACCTAAGTAGTATTATGAATAATTCCTCATGGAAAGAAGCAAGAACTGAGTATGAATCTTTCATGGGCTTGGATGTAACTTTTCTCTGAGATATAACATTGGTTTAAAGCAGAAACAATAAGAGTTACTATGTTTGAAGTCCCCATGATTTTTCCATGTTCAAATGGGACTACATAAAAATAAACAGCTTTTGCACAGCAAAAGAAACCAGCAACAAAACAACAAGAAAGCCCACTGTATGGGAGAACATATTTGCAAATGTTATCACCAATAAGGGTTTAATCTCCAACATTTACAGGGAACTCATACAACTTAATAAAAGGAAGATAAATGATCCAATAAAAAAATGGGCAACAGACCTAAATAAAAATGGGCAACAGACCTAAATAAAAACTTTTCTAAAGAAGATAGAAGGAAGGCCAAGAGACATATGAAAACATGCTCAAAGTCACTAATCATCCGAGAGATGCAAATCAAAATGACTATGCGGTACCATCTCACACCTGTCAGAATGGCTATCATCAACAAATCAAAAAACGACAAGTGCTGGCGGGGATGCAGAGAAAAAGGAACCCTCGTGCACTGCTGGTGGGAATGCAGACTGGTGCAGCCACTGTGGAAACCAGTATGGCATTTCCTCAAAAAACTAAAAATGGAACTCCCATTTGACCCAGTGATCCCACTTCTAGGAATATATCCCAAGAAACTAGAAACACCAATTAGAAAGGATATATGCACCCCTATGTTCATAGCAGCACAATTCACCATAGCTAAGATTTGTAAACAG
Source organism: Cnephaeus nilssonii (assembly GCF_951640355.1). Classification (NCBI taxonomy): domain Eukaryota; kingdom Metazoa; phylum Chordata; class Mammalia; order Chiroptera; family Vespertilionidae; genus Cnephaeus; species Cnephaeus nilssonii. The sequence continues at coordinate 25,985,170 of NC_137074.1, read as the reverse complement.
CCTAAATGCCCATCAACAGATGAGTGGATTAGAAAACTATGGTGCATCTACACAATGGAATATATGCTGCTATAAAAAAGAAGAAATTCCTACTATTTGCAGCAGCATGAATGGAACTGGAGAGTATTATGCTAAGTGAAATAAGCCAGGCAATGAAAGAAAAATACCACATAATCTCACTCATTTATGGAAAATAAAGAACATTATAACCTGATGAACTAAAAGATAGATACAGAGGCAGTAAAGCATCGAACAGACTGTCAAATTACAGCGGGAAGGCTGGGGAGTGTTGGGGAGAGGGGGAAAGAGATCAACCGAAGGACTTGTATGCATGCATATAAGCACAACCAATGGACACAAGACACTGAGGGGAGGGATGAGGGCATGTGACAGGGGGTAGGGGAGGCTGGGGGAGAGTCAATGGGGAAAAAAATGAGATATATGTACTACTATATGTAATACTTTAAACAATAAAATAAAATTTAAAAAAATACAGAAGACTGGAAGTATTCTGCAGTAGACCTACTAATTAATTTGGTTAAAAACACTAAGGTTTGGAGGGGATTAATTTATTCAACAAGACCATAATCTTGTAAATATTTATGAGAATTCTACAATATAATATTTATTAACTATTTGAAATGTATAATAATAAAAGCGTAATATGCTAAATAGAAAAAAAAACCACAAAATCAATATTAGTAGAATCCCACTTTAAGTTACTAATTCATCTTGATTTGCCAAGGACATTTCTGACTGTAGCACTGAAAGTCCAGTATCCAGAGACAAATAAGATTCAGCTCATCACCTCCTCTGTGCAGTCAAAATGGACAGACATAGATTGTGTGCCACTTTCTGGGGAGGGGTGGAGAAACAAAAACCAACCAACCAAAACAAATCACATTAGAAAGCCATTGAGATGTTTGCATCTGTTACCACATTTTCTGGATATTTATCTATATTCTTCATGTTAGAAACAAATTTGGTGAGACTTCTCTTATAGGAAGGACCTCTATTAGAGCAACTTGTGGATCCCCACAGAAGAACTAGAAAAGCTGTATTAAGATGATTCTCATTATAGGAAAAATAGTCGCAGGATTTCTATATAATAGTCGTATCTGAAAAACCTATGCCGATGCACAAATTAGTAACTAGCAGGACAGTGGAAAATCCAAAGTTACATGAGAGTACCCATTTGAGTGAGATGGGTGTGAGGAGTCAACAAAGTGAACCCATGAAATGTTTATTATCATGAAAATATAGATTGTGGAGCCTTGCTTTTATATGTAAACAACAAACAAACTAAAAATCCTGCAAGACTAAGATAATCTTTTCAAATTTCCTTTGAAATGTCTTTCAGAAGTTTATTATAAACATATTCAAACTCACAGAATTTAACTTTCAGTGCTAGAAGAGCCTATAGAAATAAAAATTTTTGACTACATTTTGTGCATTATTTTAGAACAAAAACCCAAGACTTTCAATTTTATTTCTATTTTGTGCTTACCTTGCCTCCCTAGCATTCAGGGAGATCCGTGCATCCCTGCCTTTACATGTCTACTGCTTATCACAACTTCTATTTCTACTCTCTTCTTTGGAAACGCAGTTGAATGTATTTCTCAGTATTTTCCTTTTAACTATGGGGTCTGGACATTAGGTATATGTCACTTTTGTGTTGAAGTATCAAAAGGTATTGTGGCCAGAAAAAAAGAATAGAAACGAATGTAAACTATATTGAAAATAAATAAATAAATCAGACACTCTAACTCAGAATCACTTAGAATGTGGACTTAATAAATAGTATAACAAATTGTATATGAAGAAAGGCATGGTGTGATGCTTAATGCTTTTTTCCCCAGTAGAAAGAAATGCTGAAGGCCTGTATTGACCTGGAGGTATTATTAGAATGCGAATCCTCTGTCAACCTTGACTCAGGTTCCAAAGGGACTGGAATGCAGCCACTGGCTGACTCATGTAACACAAAGAAGATATTGCTTTGGTGTTTTAAAAAACACTGGTAATTATTTTGTGGTGAAGAGGAGATGTGGAGTTTTTTGTTGTTGTTGTTGCTGTTTTTTCCCCTACAGTATCATAAACTGATAAATACAGGATTTCATACCAATTTTAATTTCCCAAGCTTGTTCCACTGAGACCTGTGTGTCAGGTATATAGTAAATGTCTCTGTTGTTATTTAGTTACGTTGCCTTCATACTGCACTAGGACAATTACTCCATGTCCTTCTTTCTCTGATAATCATGGTTTTATTTTTTTTTTTTCAATCTTGTGTCTCAACATTGCCAACAATTCAATCTCTATAGTAATCCAGGAAACTCTGTTACAAACAAAAGCTAAAAATGAAATGCAGAACTCTAGTACTTTTCCACATTCAGATATTTAGCAGCTGAAATATAAGCCTGGCTTAAGAAAATCTCAGTTTTCCTTGAAATAGAATCCTTAAGAAACCTTGTATCACTGAAAAAAAAATCCTCCTGCTATTAAATCTTCTGGATCAGTAAAATGGTTTTAAACTCAGCATGGACTACACATAACTGATTTGTGGAGTTTCACTTTCTGCAGAGAAAGAAAGGTTACATTCCCAGTGAGTTCTGAAGAATGCTTTGGGCTGGGAGAAACACCCTGCAGCATTTTGACTAGGAAGTTCCCTTTCAAAAGACTTTTTCATCATGCCTCATTTTTCAGTTGTTAAGTGTAGAGAGAACTCCTGAGGTTTTTTGTTATGAAAAAACAAACAAACAAAGACCCCAAACCAATTGATTCTTTACTAAATAGTGTAACAATGTTTGGATAATGTTATTAACAAGGTCTCTAGATTGTTTTAAAATAGCAGCTTTCTACAACACCAAGTAAGGAACATAAATTCATAAAGAACTCCTGTAGATTATGCCCCCTCCCAAACAAAGTAATACATTTCAACCAAGACATAGTTGGGATCTTTCTTAATGGGGTAAGGAAGCCTAATGATAAATTGAGAGATTAGCTATATTTTTGGAGGTTTTACATTATGACAGGATTTATAATTAGGAAATTAAAAGAATCTACTCTTACAAATTAAGAACGAAAAAGAAGGGTCGGAGTTTCTGCTTCAGAAAGCAAACACAGACAGAGATTTGAATAACAAACACATAATAAGCTGATAATGTGAATTTTGATATGTAAGCTTGTAGGTGAGAACATTTAAAGGACCTCAAAGTATATCCTGTTATATATTATTTATTTGTAAATCAGATATATCATTTCTGTCCACTGAATGCAATTAAATCACTCATGTTTCATTTGGGCATTCTAATAACTTGATTCTACAGTTTTATAATTATGGGTTTTTTTACAGTAATAATAAAATATTACTGTAATAGCAAATGATTTGTATTACAAGTGCAATGATGCTTACTACTTATTTATCTATAGTATTGCAAAATGAAAGACATGTAGACTTAAGATCCTAGGGCTACCAATTTCTAATCTTAGCAAAAAAGGGCAACCACATTTTTCACACAGGAGAGAGAGAGAGAGAGAGAGAGAGAGAGAGAGAGAGAGAGAGAGAGAGAGAGAGAGAGAGAGAGAAAGAGAGAGAGAGATGTGTGCATGAAGTACAAATGTTTGAATGAAACTTTGTCCTATCATCCATAAGTAAAAGTGCCTCAACTATTCACTTGACAACTTTGTCATGTCTGTTTTCTTCTCTCCGTGGTTTAATTAGTGACCATGTAAACAATAGTTCTTAAATCTATCACTATTGAGTCATGATTTTTTTTTCACTGCAATTAAGCTGTATGGCTATTGAATGCAAGTAATTATTGGCATTGATTTTTTTCTTCTTCTATTTAGCCTGGATAATGTGATTAACATGAGTCAATTAAAGTAAAACTAAATTGCCATTTGTGACAATACACTATGCTTATTTTTTCCAAATTTGGTTTATCCTCTGGAATTGTAAAAGAGCTGTGCTATTTGGATAGATTTTTTTTGTCTTTATTGATTAAGGTATTATATATGTGTCCGTACCCCCTCCTAACCACCCCCCCTCCCCCACTGTTTCTGGATTTGCCTGGGATAGAATCTGGAGCAAGTCCAACACCCCTTGCCATGGAGGTTGATGCCGGATATTGCATACAATCTGACCAGAGCCAAGCAGTACAAGGCATCCCGCTGGTGTAGTGATTAGTTCAGTTGTGGCAGGTGAGTTGGATGGTGCAATCAGAGTAAAGTTCAGGAAGCACATGTTTCGTTTGGAGAAGACTTTCACTGTACTCCACAGATACTAATGAGAAAGCATAAATGTGGAGATGTTAAATTTAATACGTAAAAATACAGGATGTCCAGTTAATTTCATTTAATATAGATAAAAAATGTCAGTATTTGCATGTCCTAAATTTTATACAAGGCATACTTAAAATAAAACTGTTGCTTATCTCAAAGGCAAACTTAATAGGTCTATCAATACGTTATTCTATGTCTGAAATATATCTATAATTTTCATTCGCATACACCACTAAAGTCTTTTCTTCCTGCTATGGTTGATAAATTATTTTTATGTCATCTTAGCAGTGTGGGCAACTAAGCAAACAGCGTGAGTGAAGAGACAAAAATATGTGAGCAGAGAGAATTCCCACCAGAGGGAAGAGCAGATGTTAATAACCTACTACAAAAGTAGTTTCCACAGAGTGAAGAAAGAGCAATCAGTTCAATGCATCTGGCATATAGTGAACAGGAGGAAAATGGTGAGAAATGAGTTTAAAATTGTAGCCAGGATCAAGAAGAGTTAAGGCATACAAGTCTTAAGATTTAGAATTGTATTCTCAGTGTAGAAGTGTTGACAGGAAGGGGATGCTAATATCTCTTTGTATTTTTAAAAATATCATTCTAGTATTTGTGCAGAAATTGAATTCTATAGTATGTAGCCAATTTCACTTGGCAATATGCATTTAAGGTGGTTCTCCATGTCTTTTGATGACTTGATAAATTATTGCTTTTTATTAATAAATAATAGACCATTTTATGGATGCACCACAATTTGCCTAGCCATGTACCACTGAAGGGCATCTTAGTTGCATCCAAGTGGTACATGGATAAAGTTGCTATAAACATTTATTTGTGCACTTTTACTAGTATATGGACATGAATCTTGTTAAACTCCTTTGAGTAAATACTGATAAGTATGATTGCAGATACATATGGTAAGAGTATATTTAGTTTGGTAAGTAACTACCGAAGTGTCTTCTGAAGTGACTGTGCCATTTCTCAGTCCAACCATGAGAGTTACTGTTGCCTCAGAAACAGTTGGTATTGTCATTGTTTTTAAATTTAGCCATTTTTAATGAAAGTACAGTGGTAGCTCCATGTTTTAATTTGCAATTGCCTAATAGCAGATCACTTGAGCATCTTTTTATATGCTTATATGCCATCTGTATATCTTCTTTAAGTGTCTGTTCAAGATCTTTTGCCCAATTTTTATTTGGTTTGTTTACTTATTGTTGAGTTTTAAGAGGTCTTATATATTTGAGATAATAGTTCTTCAGCAGATATGCATTTTACAAATATGTTCATCTAGGCTATGGCTTGTGTTTTCACTCCCTTTACAACATCATAGCAGACAGAAATATTTTTAATTTTAATGAGGTCAAAATTTCCAAGTTTTTCATTCACCTATTGTGCTTTTGGTGTTGTATGTAAAAAGTCATTGCCAAACCTGTCACCTAGATATTATTCTATGTTCACTCCTAGGAATTTTATAATTTTGTGAATATTGTGTTTTATGTTTAGGATGTTGATTCTTATGAAGGATTTTGAGTTGATTCTTATGAAGGATAAAAATTCTGTGTTGTGATTCTTTTTTTTTTTTTCTTTTGCATGAGGATGGCAAGTGGTTCAAGCAACAGTTGTTGAAAAGATTACCCTTTCTCTATTGGATTGACTTTGCTCCTTTGTTACAGATCAGTTGACTATATTCTAGGAATCAATTTCTGAACTCTCTATTATCTTCTGTTGATCTGTTTGTCTGTTAACTTGCCAATGCCACACTGAGTTGATTACTTTAGCTTTACAGTAAGTCTTAAAGTCTGATACTGTCAGCCCTCTAATCTAACTTCGTTTTTTTTTCAACATTACATTGGCTCTTGCCTCCCTCTATATAAACTTTAGAATCAGCTTGTTTTATCCATAAAATAATTTGCTGAAATTTTCATTGGTTTTGCATTAAATCTATAGATCAAATTGGGAAGAACTTACATCTTAATATTGAGTGTTTTATCATATCCCATATATGTCCACTTATTGAGGGAATTGATTCTTTATCAGATTATATAATTTTCCTAATTTAAACCTTGTACAGATGCTGTTGTATTTATTTTTCTGTATTTAATCAATTAATAATAATTTTTTTAAAAAAATATCTTACCTTCTTTTAGTGTTTCTCTAATGCTTACTCTTCCTTCGTGTAGTTAGGAGTTTCTGACCTATATAATTTTCTTTCTTTTAAAGATTTTTTTTTTTAACATTTCTTGCAAGGAAAGTCTACAGACAACAAATTCCCTCATTCTTTAAATTTTTAATTTCAGGTTGGCGTATTTTTTTTTTCTTTCAATACTTAAAATATTTTATTTTATCCTTGTTTGCATTGTTTCTGAAGAGAAGTTTAATGCAATTCTTATCCTTGTTCCTTGAAGGCAAGATGTTTTGTTTCCCCGGAGTTCTTTCAAAATTGTTTCTTTGGCTTAGATTTTATGTAGTTTTAATATGACATGCTTATGTTTAAATTTTGTTTTGTTTGGTTATTTATCTTGCTTGCTGTTTGAGTATCCTGTATTTATTATTTTACATGTGCCATTAATTTTGGGAAATCCTCACTCATTATTACTTCAAATACTTCTGCTCTTTTCTCTTTCTTCTCCCAGTAATCCCATTATGCTTATATTACAGTTTCAGTAATTATTTACAGCGCTTTGATAGTCTATTCTGTTTTTGTCATTCTTTTTCTCTTTGCATTTTAGTTTTGGAAATTTCTGTTGACATATCTTCAGGCTCAATTCAAGGTTGGTTGTGTTCAGTCTGTTGATGAGCCCATAATGCATTTTTGATTTCTGACATTCCCTTTTGACCCTTTTGTATCATTTACATCTACCTGCTTATATTACCCATCTGTTCTCTCCTTTTGTCCACTTTTTTCTTTCTTTCCCTTAATATATTAATTATAGATATTTTAAATATCTGGCCCAATAATTCTAAAAGCCCTCCAAAATCCCTGAAATGTGGTTCAGATAATTATCTATCACTTCAAATTGTGCTTTTGTCTTTTTATATGACTTTTAATTTTTTTTTTAACATCAGACATGATGTACGGTATAAATAAACTAAGTTGGATAGGCCTTTAGTCTGAAGTTTTATGTTTACTGAGCTAGGAGTTGGGTGGTGTATACTAGTAGTGTTTTATCCAGCAATGAGAATCAGAGGTTTAAGTTTCCTCTGGTGTCCTTGTTTGTTACTCTCCTGCATCTTGGGTTTCCCTAGAGAGTATATCCCATCTAATAAAAGAGTAATATGCAAATTGACCGTACGTCCGCTATACCTGCAAGCCACGCCCACAAACCACGCCCACCAGCCAATCAGGAGGGAATATGCAAATAAACCCAAACAAGATTGCTGCGGCCAGGGAGAGCAGAAGGGAGGCTTGGGTTTCTCTGGCAATGGAGGAAGCCAAGCTTTCCGCCTGCCCTTGCTGACCTAGGGTCCCACTCAATGCTACAAAGTTTCAATAATAGAAAATAAATAAATCTCAACAAAAATGGCAGCAGCCATGGCGCTGGAGAGAGCAGGAGGCTAGGGTTGACCCCGGCGATGGAGGAAGCCAAGCTTCTGCAGCCTTGGCTGGCCTAGGCCTCCACTCCAGGCTACAAAGTTTCAATTATAGAAGATAAAGAAATCCCAACAAAAATGGCTGCCACCACGGAGCAAGCAGAAGGCTTGGCTCCGCTCCAGGCTACAAAGTTTCAATTGTAGAAGATAAATAAATCCCAGATAACAGGGCCTCCACTTGGGATACCAGGGGGTGTGACCGGCCTACAAACCACCACAGGCCCCTCGCCCAGGCCGCCCCACGCCCCATGGGAACTCCCACCATGATCTGGGACATCCTTCAGGGAAAACCAGCCGGCCCCGGCCCCCACCCATGCACCAGGCCTCTTTCCTATCTAATAAAAGAGTAATATGCAGATTGACCATCACTCCAACACACAACATGGTTTCCCCCATGTGTTCAAAGATCCTGCCCCCATGTGGACACAAGATGGCCACCACAAGATGACCATCAGTGGAGGGCAGTTGGGAGGGACCAGGCCTGCAAGGGAGGGAAGTTGGGGTGATCAAGCCTGCAGGGGAGGGCAGTTAGGGGTGACCAGGCCGGCAGAAGAGGGAAGTTGAGGGTGACTGGGCCTGCAGGGAAGGGCTGTTGTGGGGGACCCAGGCCTGCAGGGGAGAGCAGTTGGGGGGGACCTGAGCTGGAGGGGAGGGCAGTTAGGGGTGACCAGGCCTGCAGGGTATGGCAGTTAGGGGCCATCAGGCTGGCAGGGGAGCAGTTAGGCATAAATCAGGCTGGCATGGGAGTGGTTAGGGGCTGATCACTCCAGCAGGCAGAAGCGGTTAGGGACAATCAGGAAGGCATGCAGGCAAGCAGTTGGGAGCCAGCAGTCCTGGATTGTGAGAGGGATGTCCAACTGCCCGTATAGGCCCAATCCCACATCCCTCGAGGGGGTCCCAGATTGGAGAGGGTGCAGGCTGGGCTGAGGGATACCCCCGCCCCCATGAGCGAATTTCATGCACCAGGCCTCTAGTATACATATAAAAGGCTAAGCGACCATCTGATGGGGAGCTATGATGTGCAATGACCACTAGAGGGCAGAAACTCTGACTGGTAGCTATGACGTGCACTGACCACCAGTGAGCAAATGTTCAATGCAGGAGCTGCTAAGCTGCGGTGACTTGGCATTGGCAGTTTTCAGGTGACGCACCCTGGAACCGGAGAGGATGGAGCCCTATTCCCGGTGTGTGTCATCTGAGAAGCACCCTCTCACAATCTGGGACCCCTCAGGGATGTCGGAGAGCCAGTTTTTGCTCAATCCCCACAGGCCAGGCCGAGGGACCCACCTGCTGGAGGGACCCCGCTCACTCTGCAGATGCCCTTCAAGCCGCAGCACCGCCCCAGGCCATGTCCGGCTGTCTTGCCCAGTCCTGCCACACTGGCCACCTTGTAATTAATTTCCTTTCAATGTGCACAAATCTGTGCACCAGGGCACTAGTCCTTAAATAAGATCTGAGATTTATACTTCTTTCTGTGGCAATCCTCTTATGACACATAAACCCTATTGATATGGTAGTAAGGTGCAAGGGGAGGGGACGTACTTCTACACCTATGTCTCATTCTCCTAGGAAGCCGGTGCCTCAGGCTGTGACTTTCACAAGTGCTTCTTAGTTTTTTCCTCCCCTTAGGTGAGACAAGAAAGGTAGAGTAGGCTAGAGTTGAGTATTTCTTTTGTCCAATTCTGTTTGTGTCTAGTAAAATGTTTTCACTTTAGGGCAAGCCTTCATGAGGATGTATTTCAAAACAGCTGTCTTTCTTTTCTTCCTGCCTAAAGATTGAGAGCATTTTTTTATGATATTTTTTTTTGTAAGAACCTGGTAGGGATCCTATAGGTAAAACTCCTGAATATGTTGGGGCCTCCTGGAGTTTTCAAGTCTTAAGCTTGTCCACACTGAGACTTTAGCTATCCATCAATTACAGTTTATTATTCTTTAAAAAAAAAAGGTTTTTTTATTGATTTCAGAAAGGAAGGGAGAGGGAGAGAAAGATAGAAACATCAATGATGAGAGAGAATCATGGATCGGCTGCTTCCTGCATGCCCCTTACTGGGAATCAAGCCTACAACCCCTGCTTGTGCCCTTGACCAGAATCAAACCCAGGAGCCTTCATTCCACAAGGCTGATGCTCTATCCACTGAGCCAAACCAGCTAGGGCACAGTTTATTACTCTTAAAATAGTTACTATAAATTATATATATATATCAGAAATGAAAACAAATCAGCACCACAGGCCCTTCAGACATTAAAAATAAAATAAGAGGCTACTATGAGCAAAACAGGTGTCCTATCTAATAAAAGCGTAATATGCAAATTGACCATCACTTCACGACAAAGAGGGTGGTGCCCACAGCCAATAAGGAGGAATTTGCAAATTAATGCGACAAAGATGGCGGCAACCAGCCTGGAACGAAGGCGGCAGGCGGCGGCCAGAGCTGAGGCCCGGGTCCTGGGTGCCAGTGGGAAACCGGTGATGGCAGCCAGGGGAAGGAAGGCCTATTCTTGCACGAATCTTCGTGCATTGGGCCTCTAGTTATCTATAAGTAGCTAATGGAAACATAGAGTTCTTGTCTGAGGTGCCATTTACTATTCTGTTTGAAAGGAAAATAAGCAAAACTATCAATTCTTCCATGTGTTAAGAAGGGCACCATAAAAATGTTCTCTTAACAATGAATGGTGTTCAGATAAGACCTCTGATATTTATTACCATTCTATAAACTATTTAGATAAACAATAATACATGGAAACATTTTCTCAGTTTAAATTTTTAGAGTAAGCAATACAAATTATTCTTCCCAGGTACAGTATTATGTAATTTGAAGTTGAGATGTAGGCTGTGTTGTTCCTGAATGTGTACCTATATGTAAAGAAGAAAGACAGACAGATATTTCTCTAACATCAAGTATTACATTAAAAAGGAATAACTTAATTTTGTACTCTAGTTTCTAGTATGTTACAGAGATGAAGGATAAACCAAATTCAAGATACTGAAGATATTAAAAAATAATAATAATCTGAACCTTGGACCCTTAATTTTCATAACATTATAAACACAGAAATCTGATTTAAATTCAACCATATAAAAGATAGTTCCATTTGGAAAAATACATTAAAGTCTAAGCCTTTCATTATGCTCTTTTTAATGTTTTGTAATACAATTCCAGTGTGACTAATAGATTTATGACTATACACTAAACTTTTATAATAAAAATAAATTGTGAATACTGGAACTATTTTTAGTTTTATGTCCAGGATGCTTTTCCATTTGATTTTTGGGCAGTTGTCAGACAACCATCACTGCGCATTTATGATTCTATAGAGAAGTTATTTTATACTCATGATATGTCATTTAGTCCAAATGATATATTTATGATAAAAGCTCTTTTTGTCAGCTATCTTTTTTCATTTATATAAAAATTTCAGCTTCAGCCCTGGCTGGTTTGGCTCAGTGGATAGAGCGTCGGCCTGCTGACTGAGGGGTCCTGGATTCAGTTCTGGTCAAGGGCATGTACCTTGGTTGCGGGCACATCCCTGGTGGAGGGCGTGCAGGAGGCAGCTGATTGATGTTTTTCTCTCATTGATATTTCTGACTCTCTATCCCTCTTCCTTCCTCTCTGTAAAAAAATCAATAAAATATATATTTAAAAATAAAAATAAAATAAATAAAATAAATAAAAATAAAAATTTCAGCTTCATACTCCAATATGGCTCTACAAAACTAACTTTTAGAATATTAATGTGGTACAAAATATCCACTTAGGTACTAATTAAATTATTTAATAAAAGAATTAAAATCCTGAACTGGTCTGCTATGTGTATGCATCCAAAAATGTTAGGAGCATTACAATTTTCATCTTCATTACTTTAATTTTTCACAAAAACTTATTTACTGAGAGATTTCTTATGTATTCACACTGCTTTGGGTACATGAACAACATCAGTGTATGAAAAAGAGAACGTACTTGTCTCAGGAGCCTTCATTCTAGTGAAGAGTAAAGTGTCTGATACAGAAAACTGCATTAATTTTTCTACCAGATCGTATCATCTATATATATAAAAGCCAAGTGACTGGAATGACAGAACAACCAGTGACGCACACTGCAGTGGCAAACCGGCCTGATCAGATCCCCGATAAGCCCCCACCAACCTCCCATGTCCCCTCCCCCCAGCCGGCCCAGCCCCGATCACCCCCCTCCCACCCAAATTGGGGACAGGGCCAGCCAGCCAACCTCCCGCATCCCCTACTCCCTCCACCAGCCCTTATTGGCCCCCATCAGGGTGGGTGGCCAGATCCCACCCATGCACAAATTCGTGCACCGGGCCTCTAGTTTCAAATAAAATCTAAATCTGATATTCTGTAAAATGCTTTGATTCACTATTCTGCAAACACATTTCTATCAGTCTGTACCCAAGACATTTATTTTATTAACTCACGATTTAGGATTTTTTGGGTCCTAATATGGTACTAACTATAATTTAACACTAAAAAATGTTGAAAATCTAGTCTAGTACTAGAGGCTAGAGATTTGAGATCAAAGTGTAAGTAGGTTTGTTTCTTCTCAGGCCCCTCTCATTGCCTTATAAATTATCATTTTCTCTCTTCCTTCACATGACATTAATTAGAACTTCACTTCTTTTTATGGCTGAATAGTATTCCATTAATATGACATTGTATAAAATTGCTCTGTCATATATCATATACATAGTTTGTGTCTTCCAGAAGTCGGTAGTAGTCCTTTATATTTTCCTTCTGTGGAGGGATTACAAATTTCTAAATAACTTGTTTCAATCATAGCTGTTGCTTTATACTGACTTTTTACAAAATATTATCACCACCTTTGATTTAACAAGTATTCATTGATATTTTGGATCATGTTGTATGGATCATAGGTTGTGATATGTTTTATCTTGCAAATGAGAAATTATATTTTATATTCAAATGACATGGCATGAAAATATTGTGCTATTTGTAACTTATTATCTTTGACCTTGAAACATTTCTGGGTTTATGTGAGCTTTATTTTCTCCAACATTTCTTTTGCACCTATTTTTACAAATAGAGACAATATGACCAATTGCTATAATATAAAGCAATCTCATAAGTGTATCTACCTTAACTAACTCTACTCTTTATATTTTACTTATAGTAAATATGTAATGTAAATAATGATTAAATAAAAAATAACATGCTGTTTATAGAAAGGTATTCAGTGTATTCTGTGCAAATAATCCATACCCACTAAGATACTAATTGAATTATTTAATAAATATAAAATCCTGGACTGGCCTGCTATGTGTATGCATCCAAAAAAGTTAGGAGCATTACAAGAATTATCTGCTTATTAAGTTGCATAATTTTACATGTTGTATCTATATTATATATGCATTTTTCATTTTTAAAATATTTTTAACTTATTTAAAATGAGACCAAGTGAGAGGGAGAGAGAGAGATAAACATTAATGAGAGCAAGAAACATTGATTGGCTGCTTCCTGCACGCCCCGAGCTGAGGACTGAGTCTGCAACCCCGTCATTTACTCTGACCAGGAATCTAGCCCTCTTGGTACATGGGAAGATTCCCAACCAACTGAGCTACCCTTGCCAGGGCATATATTATATTTTTAAGTTTGAAGAAAATAACATTTTAAATTTACTTATTATTAAAATTTCAACTAGAGCATTTATGGTAATTAAGTTAATATTCTATATGTTATAAAACTTACTAAATATTATGTTTTTTTCATAATATGTTTTATTAAACAAGCTTATATTAAGCATTGACCATGTTTAAAGAAAGGAACAAGGTGCTCCAAGAGAGGGAGAGATAGAGAGAGAGAGACTTTTAAAAGAGGAATATATGAATGCAAACATCTAATGACATACTAAATGCATAATTGACATATATTTAAAAGCCTCTAGCTCCATAGAATGAAGAATGCTTACTACTAGCTCTACCACAAGGAATTTCTATTTAGTAAAGTATAAAATTTTGGTGATGAAGTAGATATTTAAATAAAAATCAATATATTAATCACAATAAAATGTTGCAACTATTTTTCTCATTTTTTCCTTAAAAGTTTCATGTAAGTACCTAATAAAAAGATACACAGATTGAAGTCCATAAAGTTTCTGTGAGAAAAGTTTAAAATAATTAAGTTAAGCACTTAGATGTTTTTGAGAATGAGTAGTTAAGTTTAAGTGTATTTAGGTTAAAATAGGCTATTTACAGACACAAAGATAGTCATTTCATAGGTTTTGTTCCAGCAATTTTCATGTAAGTTAATAAGTAATGAACTTACTATAAATAAGCTTATAGGTTCCACCTCATTCAGAAACATGCAGATGAACTTATGTTAATATTTGTGAAAAATAATTCGTAATCATCAGGCTATGTCTGATTCGTATTGAAAGCAAATTGACAAATGAATAAAAAGTGTTTCTATTAACTTTGAACTGACTAAAATAATAAGAGTTTGGAAGCAGTGGTAATTGGAAATGCCTCTAGTGAATAATAACCAAACTTTTAAAGTATGCAAGCTCTATATGTTTACTACTAATTATTACCTCAAGTTGTACAGAAATGTGATGACATTCAGAAATATAATGATTTTAACTGGGAATACATTTGTAAAAGAATGTGCTTGAAATTTCATTTTATTAATGTTATATCAAAATAAAGAAATTTGATTTGAAGTGAATTATATTTATAGCATATATGTTTTGCATATTTCACTGTTGTCACACAATAATTTATGATTGAGGAACTATTCTGGGAGATATTGAAAGCCCAGCCTGCTGATTTTTGACTTTTCAGCTCTGCTGCACTTCACATTTCTGAGCTTGTTATTACATTGCTCCAAAATCTATTTGCCTTTGAAGGCTAAAATATCCAACTGTCAGAAAGCAAAGGCATTTGGTAATTAATTTAATATTAAATCGGACATCTGCCATGGCAATGGGCAGAGATAATTGGATATGCATTTTCTAGTACTTGTTACACTTAAAGTGTAGGCTAATAAAATGTTCTTGAAAATGTAAAATTGATAATTTTAAGGCATGTAATCAATTTATCATGTATCAATAATTAGGAAAACTAATATTTTAGACTAAGAGCTCAATTTTCTCTTCTTCCACTCTTGGATTCTTGAGACCATTCACAAATTGCAAAACAGATAAAGTGCCAAATTAATGCTGGTTGTAAACTAAATAAAACCAAAAATTGCTATTTGTTTTTGTTTTGTTTGATATATTTTAAGACTAAAATAGCTGATTCAGCTCTTGGTTGTTGAGGCCCTGGAAATCAATTGGAAACCTTTATAAACATATTTATATAGAGACTACATTTTATTAATTGATCACTATATTCTAATTACCATGTATACTTTGGTAAAGGGCATAAACTTAGTTTATGGTCCCAAACCTGAATGATAACCATAACATTTTCAGACAGGGATCTTTAAATTAAAAAGTTAAGAAACTATATGTACTAAAATGCCCTTTATAAATTAAATTATGCTTACTTTATATATTATATATATATGTGTGTGTGTGTGTGTGTGTGTGTGTGTGTATGTATATATATATATATATATATATATATATATATATATATATATATAATCCTAAAATGCAAATAGACTGAATGGCGGAACCACCGAACAACCAAACAACCAGTCACTATGATGTGTACTGACCACCAGGGGGCACGTGTGGAACATCGCTGGTGTCAGTAGCAGGGGGCAGAGCACAGAACATGGAGGGCATCAGCCACGGCGGGGTGGTGGAGCAGGTGAGTGGGGCTCCAGACCAAGGCGGGGCACCGGTTTCTGTCATCAGGGCAAGCCTCTGAAAATTCTTTGCTCCCGTGTGCCATAGTCCTGCCAGGCGCCCGCACCTGCTGCCAAGCACCCACACCTGCTGCCAGCGCCAGCCCTGCTTGCACCTGCTGCCGGCGCCTGGCACTGGCCCTGATTGCTCGGCGCTGTCAACAGGTGCGAGCAGCAGCTGCTGGCCTCGATCGCCCCTCAGGGCTTCTCTACCTCCCCTGCTCCTGAAGGACGATCAGGGCAGCAGCTGCCACTCGTACTCACTAACAGTGATGGCCCCACTTGCACCTGCTGCTGGCACCAAAGCCGCCGCTCACACCCGCTGCTGGTGCCCAGCGCCGATCCCAATCACTTGGCTCCATCAGCGGGTGTGAGCGGCAGCTGCCAGCCCCAGATCATCCCTGAAGGCTTCTCTACTTCCCTGCTCCTGAGGGGCAATCAGGGCAGCAGCCGCCACTTGCACCAGCTGACAGTGCTGGCCTCGCTTGCACCCGCTGCTGGCGCCATCCCCAATTGCTCCGCTCCATCAGCGGATGGGAGCTGGGCCAGCGCTGTCAGCACGTGGGAACGGTTGCGGCAGGAGGGCTGCCAGCAGACAGTGGATGGGGGGGCCGTGGTGGGAGGGCCCAGGCAAGGGGCGTGGAGAATGGGCTGAGACCCGCCCCTGTGCCCACCATGGCCTTGGGGCCCACAGTTCCTTTCAAGGTGCACGAATTCGTGCACTGGGCCCTAGTATTTACATAATTCTCACATATATCCTAATATATATTTCAAATATATATTGAAAATTCTTATATTTGAATATATTACATATCTAATTCTAATATATAGGCTAAATATACCATACTGGAGGCCTGATGCATGAAATTCGTGCAAGGGGCTCGGCCCCCACCATCACGGAGGCTGCCTCTGCTTCATCCCCCTGCCCTCCATGGCGGCAGCCTCTGCCTCAGCCCTTGCAGTCCCAGCTTTGTCCGGAAGGTCATCTGGAAGGATGTCCAGTCTAATTAGCATATTATGCTTTTATTATTATAGATTATTATATATGTGCTTCTAATTCTTAATTAAAGCACTGAAAGCCCTAATTTTCATTCCATTTCCTCTTCTATTTACTCTCTATAACACATTTCTTCTCTCTTGGCCCACTTCAAAGTTTCCACTTCAATGGAATCCTAGAACAGTGACTTCAAACCCATGAGGTACATATTTTACGTTTTGAAAACTTGTGGAGAGCAATATGCAGGTACTTTTCAGTGAACACTGCAATATTGGGAGAAATACACATGCTTTCTTTCTTTGGAAGGTCGTAGCTCTCAATGAGTAGACTCATCTTCCCTTGAAGTTCGATGACAGCTTGTGCAAGTGGCGGAATAAGAATCACATATATTATATTTAGACTGTATGTTAGAATCATATATTTACTACCTATTAGAATTATATATATGCAGTATATTACAGTTATCAATCAGCTGCCTGGAGTTGAAGAGCTCAATTCAGGAGTAACGCTATGTTCAAGCTTGGGTGTGGAAGAGAGATTGCTCCTCTCTAAGACAGACTGCGTGGGTGGCTTCTTCAAAAGATAGAAGGCGAGATGCCAACTTCAAGAGGAAGTTACTAAAATCAGTGGTAATTGTGCACTTGAGGACTTCCTTAATATATTGGAAAAAATAAAGCAGTGCACAATACTTGCAAAGTTGGTTTGTGTTAAAGTTCTCATTCAGTTCATTTGTTTAAGTTCTTTTTTTAAACACATTTATTGGGGTGACATTACTTAATAAGAGTATACAGGGTTCAGGTATAGATTTCTATGATACATGACCTGTATATTGCATATGTGCCCACCACGCAAAGTCAAATCATCTTCCATCACCATATATTTGACCTCTTTTACCCTTTATTACCCCTTCTTCCCTCTGGTAACCGCCATACTATTGTCTGTGTCGATGACTTTTTGTTATGTTTTTCTTGTTTATTCATTTGCTGCTTTCAGTTTTCTATCCCACAAACAGGTGAAATCATATGGTGCGTAACTTTTTCTTTCTGGCTTATTTCACTTAACATGATATTCTCAAGGTCCAAACATGTGTCACACATGGTGGTATTTTATATTTTTTTATGGCTGAGCAGTATACATACTACATAGAAATGGCCAACAAATAAATGAAAAGATGCTGAACTTCATTAGTTATTAGGATATGCAAATCAAAACTACAATAAGATACTACCTCACACCTGTTAGAATGGCTATTATAAAAAAAGACAAGTAATTACAAATGTTGGAGATGTTGTAGAGGAAAGGAACTCTCATTCATTGCTGCTGGAAATGTAAACTGGTACAACCACTATGGAAAATAGTATGGAGATTACTAAAAATAATAAGAATAAAAATAATTACTAAAAATAATAATAATCCTCTCTAATAAAATGGTAATATGCAAATTAAACATCACTCCGCTACATAAACCATGCCCACCAGCCAAGTCATGCCCACCAGCCAAGTCATGCCCACCAGCCAATCAGGGCGAGTATGCAAATTAACCCCAATCCAAGAGGCTATAGCCACAGAGAGCAAGGTTTCCCAGGTAACAGAGCAAGCCAAGCTTTCCATAGCCATTGCAGGCCTAAGCCTCCACTCAAGCTACAAAGTTTCAATTATAGAAGGTAAACAAATTCAAACAAATGGCGACAGAATGGAGCTTGAGAGAGCAGGCCAGGGTTGCCGGCGGCAACAGGGGAAGCAAAGCTTTCCGCACACCCTGGCCGGGCTCACCCGCTTAAAGCTACAAAGTTTCAATTGTAGAAGGTGAATTAACTGCCACAGAAATGGCTGCCGCCCCAGAAATGGCTGCCGCCCCAGGCTACAAAGTTTCAATTGTAGAAGGAAAATAAATTTCACATACCAGGGCCTCCTCTTGGGTTGCCAGGGGGCGTGGCTGGCCTGCAAACCACCACAGGCCCCTCGCTCATGCCGCCCCACACCCCAAGGGAACCCCCACCCTTATCTGTGACACCCTTCAGGGCAAACCAGCTGGCCCCCACCTGTGCACCAGGCCTCTATCCTATCTAATAAAAGAGTAATATACAGATTGATCATCACTGCAACACACAATATAGCTGCCCCCATGTGGTCAAAGATCCTGCCCCCATGTGGACACAAGATGGCCACTACAAAATGGTCAGCAGAAGAGGGCAGTTGGGAGGCACCCGGCCTGCAAGGGAGGGCAGTTGAGAGGAACCAGGCTTGCAAGGGAGGGCAGTTGGAGAGGGCAGTTAGGGGTGACCAGGCTGGCAGAGGAGGGAAGTTGGGGGCAAACAGGCTGGCAGGGGAGCAGTTAAGCATCAACCAGGCTGGCAGCAGAGTGGTTAGGAGGTGATCAGGCTGGCAGGCAGAAGCAGTTAGGGGCAATCAGGAAGGCAGGCAGGCAAGCAGTTGGGAGCCAGCAGTCCTGGATTGTGAGAGGGATTTCCGACTGCCCGTTTAGGCCCGATCCCAGGATCGGGCCTAAACGGGCAGTCGGACATCCCTCCAGGAGTCCCAGATTGGAGAGGATACAGGCTGGGCTGAGGGACAACCCCCCGCCGTGCACGAATTTCGTGCACCGGGCTTCTAGTAAATAAATAAGTAAGAATAGAGCTACCATATGATTAAGCAACCCCTCTTCTGAGCATTTACCTGAAAAGATTGATAACATTTATTCACAAAGATACATGCACCCCTATGCTCACTGCAGCATTATACATGGTGGTCAAGACGTGAAAACAATCCAGGTGTTCTTGATAGATGATTGGATAAAAAATATGTGGTACATATATACAATGTTTTAGCTTTTAAAAGTTCATCTTGAATTTTAGCAGAGTTAGAATTCCAAAATATAATCTTCTAAGTGCTACATCTGGACTATGATACCAAAAAAAATGTTAGTGCCCACAATCTTCCATCATCCTATGTTTATCAGTAGAACATAATACAAGGCCATGTTCAGAAAGCACATGTAAATATTTGTGTTGGCAGTGTGTTTTATAAAGTGAAAAAGACAATCCCTAAATTTATTTATTTACACTAAATTTCTATACCTGTGAGTTAACAGTATTCACCTTCCATGGTCATTTTAATTAGGCAAATTCAAATTCCAATCAATAATTTTTTAAAATTACTAGATCATGCCCTTACATTTTCAATCACAGATATTAACTAATCTAGCTATAAAATAAATTTGAATTATAAAGTAATGTCCTTTTTACCTTTAATAAAATGATTTTTATTGATTTCAGAGAGGAAGGAGAGGGAGAGAGAGATTGAAACATCAATGATGAGAGAGAATCATTGATTGTCTGCCTCCTGTACACTCCCTACTGGGGATCGAGCCCATAACCCGGGCATATGCCCTTGACTGAAATAGAACCCAGGATGCTTTAGTCCACAGACTGACGCTCTATCCACTGAGCCAAACCAGCTAGGGCATAAAATGACAATTATTACAGCAATTCCTCCCTGGTTGCAAATTTGCCATACACTGAATTGCCGTGAACCTAAAATTGTGCAACCAATTTGGGAAAGCATTTTGATGTTAAACACACACCTGTTATATGATCGAGTCATTTCACTCCTAGGCAATTATTCAATAGAAATCATAACAAATGTCCACTTAAAAACTTGTACATAAATGTTTATAGAACCTTTATATGTAAGCCAAAAGCTAGAAACAACTCAATCATCCATCAACAAGTGGATGAGTGTAATCAATTCTGGTATATCTATACAATGGAAGACAACTTACCAATTAAAATGTTAACACATATAATAATGTGGATGAATCTCAAAAAAACTTTACTAGCGAAAGAAGCAAGAAACAAAATAGTAGTACATATTGTTTGATTCAATTTTTATAAAGCTCTAGAAATAGCAAACTAACCTAAAAAAATATAACAATAGGACACAGATCAGATCACTGTTGTGAGAGAAAAAAAGACTAGGAGGGAGAAGATACAAAGAAATATGAAGAAATTGTTTAATGATGAATATGGTCATGATCTTGATTGGGATGATGGATTCACATATGTATAGTATGTCAAACTTATCAAAATGTGCTCTTTCAGTAAGTACAGTTTAAAAAACCATTGATAGATATGTCAATTATACCTCAATAGAGCATATCAATGTTGTCATTAAAAAAAGTTTTGCACACACATTGAACACATGTTGGGTACATACAGAGAAAAATAATTCTGTCCCATTTTCTGGTTTAACTTTTTGTCTGAGGAAAAGACCAAAGAGAACAGAAAAATGCAAAAGTAGTTCAGATATTTTTTGGGAAAACTAAACTAATAAGGAGAAAGACAGTGATCAAAACAATCTTGGTTAACTGCTTGCCTTAGCAAACAAGTGATAAATGTGACTGAAAATACAGAGCTACTTGGTCACTAGATCCCAGCTTTCTTTGCAAATGCATAACTCTGTACAGATTATCTGTACTAATACTGTATATCATGCTGTTCATAAAAAGTACATTATAATTGCAATACAATATCTACCACCAGGAACTGCTGAGAGGCTAAGTAAGTAATTTCTACAAATTACTCAGATTTTTCAAGGAAAATAGTTTATATATGTCAATTATTGTTTTGAGGTATTTGATGCTAATTGTTATCTGAAAAATAAATACTCCCATCTTTGTTTAATATGTTGACTATTATTCCTAGTTGTACAATGTGTTGACAATTTTCCCTATTTTCTTTCTCAGAGAAATAAACAACGTTTGTTAAAATTAATTGTGAACATAGAATTTTTCAAATAAATAAATGGAAAATTGCATTAATAGAAATGAATAACAATAATTACATAGAAAAACAAAACACATGATACTATATAAATAGAATAATTATAAAACACCAAAATATTTTAATTAAATGTTGAGGAAACTTTGAGCAAAACTTTTTCACTAACCACAAAATAATCTGTTGTTCCAAATTAGAGTAATGTTTGTTATAACCTTGTTAAGAGTTTTTTAAATCAACAATGGAATAAAGAGGCAAAGAATAAATATATATAAGTATGCATGGTTAAACAGATAGATAATATCAAGCTTCCTGGACATGAAAATCCTTTTTATTTATCTCTTGCAAAACAAACATGCAGGTATGCATCATATAAAGGGATTAGGTATCTGTCTTTCTTATTATAGTGGGGGACTTTATCAAAGTTTCAAAATACTTTGTTTAAATGGGAAAATGAAAATGACTCTGATAAGCGAGTTCAATTATCAGAAAATAATCAAAGTTTAAACTAGTTCTAAAATAGCAATTATCCTTTTTCATATAAAAAATAGTAGGAGATATAATTATTAAGACAATTAGTAACTTTGGATTTGGAAACTTTTAAAGAAAACTTCCAATATTTCAATATTGAAAAATATAATTCATACAGAATATTCATGTGGGAATTATGGACAGAAAAAATTAATATGTATAAGAAGCATATTTCTCCATAGACTTATGCTGTAGTGTTTCATATGATATTTATATAATGCTATTTCTACTTATTCCTATGTGTAAATAGACTTATTATAACAGCTTCAAGTTGAATACACTTATATCACATTTATAAGGATGCTTTAAATAGACTGGTAATTATTTCCCATTCACTTTAATACAAAAAAACTTAAGAATTTTATTAATTATATTTCACATTATATCTTAAATATATGAACAGGGTAAAATACAAAAAATATGTGTTCATTATGTATTTTGAATTAAATGATTAACATTTTATCTTGGGACATTTTACCTTACATGTATAAATATGAAAAGTATCAACTGAAATATTTATTTATGTATAAAATTCATCTATTTATCACTAACAGAAGGAGGAATTTTTTTTCAAGATTGTAAAAACAGTGAGGAAAACAAACTTTACACATACACATATGAATATATATTCATGAATTAGTTCATTTAAAACATTCAATAATTATTAATGTATAAATATAATTAATAGATTAAAATTCACTGAATTCTCCAGTTATAGCTTGTAAATTGGTATAGATATAGACCTATTTTTTTAAAAATGAATGTATCTTGTTTTTTTATTGTATAAATTTAATTAGCATAACTTTTTCATAAAAAATGTTATTTACCAGCAACAGACTTTGGATGTCCCTGAATTGCTATTGTTATTAGCAAATCAAATTAATAACATATTGGGCAATAGTACATCCAGGTTATGTGTCTCTCTCTGAATTTAATATCTACTGGCAAGTGACCTTGGCAAATCACTTAACCTCTCTGAACTCAGTTCGGTCAACTGTAAAATGAATGGCTGTGCTGAATGAGCATTATATTCACTTCCCTCTCAGATTTTCTGTGCCTCTGAAAAGTGTCTGAATAGAAGGATGCCAAAACTATGATTAACTATGAAACCTTACATTTCTATTTATTTTGCAGTATGTTGATTTCCTAAAAATTTGAAACTTCATTTGCATATTTTTAATGCTTACTAATTTAATTTTCAGGGTTAAATATCTTAAAATGGTATTTTGAGCATATCTATCTTCCCAAAGCTTGAGAAGTTCTTCTCAACTTCACCTTCATCTGACTCACTGTTGCAAATAATTAAATGTCTCAAGGTGTCAAAACTAATTTGTTCACACTAAGATGTGACTTGGTCGCTCAGAGTCCTGGAATGGGAAAGGTTAAAAGGGTTGGCAAGTAGATTGCACTGTGAAAAATGAGGAAACTATGGTCTTAAATTGCATATATTTAAAACTTCCTTGAAAAACAAATCACCTCTCATTTGTATTTCACTATGTGGTGTTATAGCTATGAGATTGCACAAGTTATAATATTTGTATCTTAGGAAAATGATATGTAGTCTTTTTACATTTTCTGTTCCAATATTGATCCTTAAGCTTATGGTGATTAAAAACAAGGTAATAAAGAATGTTTTAATTAAGAATGCAACCAATTCAATTTCTTAGTATAGAAATTACAAATACAGCATTTTATTAAATGTTGAGTGGCAAATAGAATATAGTATATGCAAAAATAAAAAGGTTAGATATAGACTTGTCCAAATGTAGATATAGATTCATTACCATTTTTAAAGATCAATGTTTTTTGCTTACAATGCTATAGATTCATTACCATTTTTTAAAGATCAATGGTTTTTGCTTACAATAGGTAAACTAAGTAAATCCTTGAAAATTGTAGACAAAGTCTGCTTTCCTGTTGTGCAGTTTTCACACCTTATATCTATATTTATAAATTCTGATACCTCACATGTATTAGTTAACTGAATTTAATTGTTTTTCTCATGTTTCTTAACTATAAAAATAAAACTTTATCTTATTTATATACTAAACTAGTATATTGCTTGAGATTAGTGGATGAATTGAGCTTTATTAGAGCACATTAATTCTAATGTTTTCTTATAATCATAATAATAATATAAACTGTTGTTTTTCACAAGTCAAAATAAAATTTCATTAAATTTAATATTGAAAGCAGTATACTTATACACATTTAATCTTGTGAAGACAGAATGTTTAAGGAGTATGATTTTCTTTTGACCAACTTGAGCATAGATGTTTGGTATGTTAGAGGAAGGAGGTTTTTAACCCTTGTTAGGTTGCAAAACATGAGATTCCACCACTCAGAGTTACATTAATATTACAAGTAGATTGATGATAATAAATTAAACTACACAATGAGGACTAGGATTCAATATATATCCACTTATTGAGTATTGTCCACATGCTATCACTGTATTAGTCATGTTATAGATATAATTTTTACTTCTCATATCCCTTCAAGTTAAGTATTTTCTTCATTTTATTTGCAATTTAAAACAATTAAGTAATTTATCTAAAGTAACACAACTAATATAGAACCAGTATTGGAACTTGATCTCTGCAACTCCAAAGTGTCTTTCTATATTCTAGTTATGTTTATTTATATATAACAAAAATCACTGTAAATAAAGTGATCATGATTTCTGCTTTAGCCAGAAGAGTCCTACTTTTCATCTGCTGTCTTTAAGAAATATGACTAGGGATTCTTTGCATTATCAAAAAAATTCTGGTTTGGATGATAAATTATATGTTCTCCCTAAATATGGAAGAATAGTCAGTGGGTTTAATATTTAACCAACAAGGAATTTGTAAAATCATTTATTAGTTAAGTATAACTGCATTCTGGTAAAATCGAATTCATCTGACCTCATTTTCTTGTTACATCTGTGTAAGAATGTCAGTCTGTTATATCAAGGAAGTTATTACTGAAATAATGACTGTTTACTATATTATTGAATGCATAGTTCTTTAAATGCCAAATTGGCTAAATTTTTAAGGAAAGCTTTGCAAATTGTTGGCTACTTGCTCTTACAATTAAAGAGTAGGAGTAAATTCAGCTGCCTATTTAAGCAAGCATCCCATTATGTAGTTGTAATGGTTGTACATTTATGGGGGGTTTTTTTGGTTGCTTAGATTCTATGTGTAGATATGTCTCAGTCAAAGTTCAGCATGTTGGTGGGATGGGAGGTGAGTTTTTAATATCTCCTGGCAGTGTCAGTTAAAAAATGGATTTCTCCGTGCAAATTGCTCTAAGTTCCTGAAAAACATCACTAACCCTCACCCAGCTATAGCAGCTAAGGAGTAATGCTGATTACTGATACATTCACCTGCTCAGAGGAGGTTATTACACATGAACATTCATTTCTTAGAAGAAGCACACTGGAGATCAGTTTTTCTGGCCTTTGGCCTTGCACAAAATTTATGTCTCCACGTTCCTTTTTAAAATATGTAAGATCTATAATTTGTCCTACTAAAGAAAAAAGCAGAAGATAGGGTATGAAAAATAGGTTGGGAGTCACATAAATATAATTGCTAAGCGTATGCAACCACTTATTAAGATGTGACCTCAGGTAAAGTACTTAAACCCCTTCAGCCTCTGAGTTCTTACCATTACATTAAGAATTGAGTGCATAAGATACAATGTTGTCTAAGGAAGATCTGAGATAATGAATAGAAACATTTATCTTAGTACCTAGAGTACAGTACTTGTTCCATAAAATGCAACTGCTGTGGTTTGATTGCTACATTACACACTCAATTTTAAAATTCAAGTTTGCAACTATCCAGAGATGTAAACTTAAGAAAATCACAACATAACTTTCACAATCTAGCTAGATGGACTATAACACAGAATTTAAATAAAAGCATATCTATTTTATTAGTAGATGTGAGAAAATTTTATAACATTTAGCTTTCCCTCCAGAAATATTGTCCTCATTTTCTTCAAAATAAACTATTAAATGAAATTAAGATAAATCAATGTCTTAAGAGGGCATCTTCCCTCTAATTCCTAGACTGACAATGTGTTCTTTGGTGGAACCAGTCGGGGGGAAAGAGAATATGAATTCTTATTCATAGATAAAAAATGTGTAAAATTATCTATCCACAATAATAAAGATAAGATTTCTGTTAACTTTTGTAGGATAAAGATTTGCAGTTTCTAAAACAACTCTTATGAATATGCCATTGTTCCCTAAAATGAAATAAGTATAAAATATTTAAAACAGCTAAAAATAAATAACATATATTATTTTAGAACTGCTATGACATTATAGAAGACCTTTATTGGCATTTCTTATGTTCTAGAACCTTTTTAGAGACTCTGTAACTATAAATGTTTTCCTCAATTATTTTATGGTAAATGACATCCTAATAACAATAGTAGTTAAAATAGAAGATCCCTATTTTAATAATACTTTTATGTTTTCAAACATAAATACTTACATGTTTGACAATTTTTTAAAATTCCCTTTAATGATCTTAGCCTAATCAAATCATTTTGAAACAAAATATTCATTATGTAATCTTCACTGTGCCCATGGTAACTTCACAATAAAGTCTATGTCCTTTGTATAAATACAGGTGGATTTGTATTCTTCATAGCAGATTAAGTAGAAATACTTCTGTTCTCTTTAGCTCATTCTATTTAAAAGTCTCTTTTTTATTCCCCTCCTAATTTTCCAAATAGAAGTGGCCCTCTTTATCTAATAAAGCAAAGGTTTACCTAGGTTCAGGGGTAAAAATATGCCAGAGAATACATTGTCTTTAACAGCTGATCCTTTATTTATTAAATAGACACACAAATTAGTTCACCCTACTTCTTAGATCTATTCCAGGCAGTTCAGCTTCCAATTGTTTCCTAATATTAAGGGACATTGAGCATTGATGAGAAATTATACACTTTAATTTGCATGAAAACTGGGATTTCTGTGCTCCACATTGTTATTCAGGCATTTTTTGGAAATTACATGTGTGAACCTGTCTTGCAATGAGACATACACTAACCAAGAAGCCTAAATATCACTTGGGTGCTTTGCTTTTCCAGCCTCAAATCTTGCTCACCATTTCATTGCTTGTGTTCTCTGATAAAGAGAGGGATGTGGCTGAAACAAACAAACAAACAAACAAACAAACACACTTTCCTAACAGGACATGAGCTTATAAACCTCTGTGAAAGCAGATTAGAGAAGGGAGTCCAGATAGACAGAGAGAAGCATGGAACAGCAGTAGTTAAGAAACAATGAGTGGTGGCATTGGCAGCAACTCACAAAGAGCAAAATGGTAATGTCAACAGAGTAGTATGACACCCCTCCACATTCCTCCATAAGAGTCCCTTATAATAGAAGATATTGGATTTGCAAGGTAAAGACACAAGCACACTGATATTTAGAGGAGTGCTGTATATGTGTATCTATTCACTAGCAAGCGAAGTATTCCTTCACTTCCAAGTTTTAATTCTAAGTACTAACAATTTCTATTAGTGAATAAAGGGTTCTCTCATTTATTAAATTCAGAATATGTACCATAAATTCTTTGGCAAGTATATGACTAAATTTTTATTATGTTATCGTTACACCAAACTAAAGTCAATTAAAATTGTTATCACTTCTTCAGAGGTGAAACTAAGTATTTTCACACAATTCATGTAGATCTTGGAGTTACTTGTTTATGGATGTGAAACCGACAAAGTACAAGACTCTCCAATCTCATAGAAGAAACACTCCAATGATATACTTTATTGTTTTAAAAAATCAGTATTATATCTAAAAATATTAGTAGGCTTACATAATTTAAATACCATACTAAAAATATACCATATGGTGATTATCAGAGGGGATAGTGGGGATAAGTGGTGATGGAAGGAGACTTGACTTAGGGTTGTGAATACACATAACATGTATTATAAAATTGTATACCTGAAACGTAGTTAATTTTATTAACCAACTAGAGGCCCGATGCATGAAATTCGTGCAAGAGTAGGCCTTTGCAGCCGCAGCAGCTGCCTCAATCCCCCGGCTGCAGCCCCGGCTTTGTCTGGAAGGTCGTCCGGAAGGACGTCCAGATGGCTGTTCGGTTGATTTGCATATTGCGCTTTTATTATTATAGATGCCACCCCAATAAATTCAATGAAAAAGAAAAAATAGATACCATACCCAAGGCTCACCCTAAAATTCTGATTAAATTAATCTGGGGTGGTGCTCGGGCTTCTAAATATATATATATATATATATATATATATATATATATATATATATATATTATATATATTTTTAAGGAAAAATATGCCTCTAAATATAAAATATTTTCCTGGGAAGTTTTGAACTCTGAGAAAAGAACAGAAGGAAATAAAGTTAGACGCAATGGAGAAAGATAGTACCTACTGATTTTTAATATTCTTCTTTATTAATTTAATCCTGACTGTGTGTGTAGGATAGATGAAGAGAGATTCATATCTCACAGTAAACAATAAGTATGCCATTGCCCATTGCCCTTGTCATTACCCTTGGAGCAAATTGATGAGAGGCAGGTGAGTTAAACTAGGTGAACAGCTGGGCAATTCCATAGGTGAGGAGTGAGGATAAAATGACTTCTGCTTATAAGGGGAAGGAGGCAGTTGTTCCCCCCTGAAATGTAATAGCACTGAATCCTATCTCAACCCTTCTGTGAGTAAATAATCTCTCCAGGGGCCAGTTAGCCACACTGTTTTGGTTTACACCCCTTAGAGAAGTCTCCACATTCCAGGTTCATTTCTCCTTGAAATGTAAATCCCTAAGGAATTGCCTTAGCAGTCTATCCTGGCTAACCTCGGTGCCTATCCTGAGATATAAAACAAGTTTAACACTAGTGGAAACAGATCTAATCCTTACAGCATGTGAAAATGTTTCTTTGAGAAGTGTGAAAAGAGACTCTCTACTTTTATAGCACATGTTTCTATGCCTCAGAAGACTAGGGCTTTTACAGAAACACAAAGTCCAGGGAAGTTTAATTTGCCAGCAGCAGCATAACTGGTTTTAGAAATGAGCAAGGAGCAAACTTATGACAAAGCATTGTTGGCAACCTGCATTCTGTACAACCTGCAGAAACTTTATAGCTGGCGTGACATTCTCCTTCCATCTTAATAATTGTTGGAGAACACTCTGGTCAACTAAGCAAGCTCAGGCTTGGATTAATTTTCTCAGGTGAAAAAAGGATACTTTCCCTTGTTCAATGTACAATATGTACAAAACTATAGTGTCCATCTCTGCTTTTCCGTTAGTGGTACAAAAAAATTGCCCTGGCACATCCCCATATTATGAACATTCAAGGTTACCAATCCCAGGTCCACTGAATATTCATAGTATATATAAAATACATGAGTGTTTGAAGTTCCAATTCTTGAAGAAATCCTTAGAAATTAAGGACTCATTATAACAAAAATTATAACGTAAAAAGTGTTGACGGATTTCTTGACTACCTGGATAAAGCAGACCAGAAATAAGTACCATGGTCACTATCGTAATGTCCTTGTCTCCAGGCCAGCTCTGTTCCAGAAAACCAGCAAAATTGTTGCACTTGCATGAGTTTAAGTACATACCACATGATAGCCCTAGAGTTCTAACAACTGACACTTGGATCTGACAGCTTCTTGTATGTTAACTAGAGGCCCGATGCACGAAATTCGTGCACGTGGGGGGGGTGCCCTCAGCTCAGCCTTCACCCTCTCCAATCCGGGACCCCTTGGGGGATGTCTGACTGCTGGGGATTGGGCCTAAACCAGTAGTTGGAAATCCCTCTCACAATCCTGGACCGCTGGCTCCTAATCGCTCACCTGCCTGCCTGCCTGGTTGCCCCTAGCTGCCCCCCGCCCCGCCAGCCTGATCACCCCTCACTGCCTCTGTGTGCCAGCCTGATAGCCTCTAACTGCCCCCCTGCCAGCCTGGTTGTCCCTAACTATCTCCTGCTCCTGGCCAGGTTGCCCCCAACTGCCCCCTGCTGGCCTTGTCACTCCCAATTGCCCCCCTCTGCTGGCCTGGTCACCCCTAACTGGCCCCCCCCTCTGCCAGCCTGGTCACCACATGCAGCCTGCTGTTCAGTCAATTGGTCATCCCTCACTAATCCCCCTGTAGGCCTGGTCACCTCTTACTGCCCCCCCTGCCAGCCCCCCTATCAGCCTTGTCTCCCCTCACAGCCCCCCCGCCAGCCTGGTCACCCCACGCAGACTGCTGTTCAGTCGTTTGGTCATCCCTCACTAACCCCCCTGTTGACCTGATCACCCCATGCAGCCTGCTATTCAGTCGTTTGGTCATCCCTTACTAAGCCCCCTGCCAGCCTGGTCGCCCAATGCAGTCAGTCTGCTTGTTCAGTCGTTGGGTTGTCCCTTACTAAACCCCCTGCTGGCCTGGTAATAGGCAGCCATCTTGTGAGAGTGTGGGGGTCAATTCACATATTACCTCTTTATTATAAAGGATGCATTGTACAGATTGCTCCATGATACCATGGGTATGAGAAAATCACAGTGTATATACTCTTGTTCAAATTTAATCTGATTCAGTACATACATAATGTGGTCTTGGAAGAATATTATATCAAGCATTTTATAGGAGAATCATAACCCAGGATTTTGTTAAAACTTTGTTTCTTTGTGCCTCTTATTTACATTATACATTTACAGGAAGGATCTAGAATCTGAAATAGAGGGCTTTAATATCATGTCCTGAAATTTTCTTTTGTCAGCATTATTCTTGGAATTGGTGAGAAAACATTGATATTATCAGCATCCTCTAATAAAGCTTCATTTATAGCTCCTTCTTTCCAGAGCCAAAAACTGCCTCACTTTATCTGCCTCTGCAAAATACTCTGCAGAATTATCTCTAACTCTTCATAAACTAGCAACATGCCCAAATCAACAGTGATTTTTAGGATTTGCTCTCTTCTCCATATCAGTTTGCTTAAAGTGTTAAAACTGATTTGTCATAAATCAACTGTGTCTTCCTGAAGGGACTGAAATTAAACCTTTGTTAAGAGATTTTGAGGATGGTTATTTTTAACTTTGTTAGATTTGTTTGCAAAATTTAACTCATTAAAATTGCTCCTCAAGACCAAAAGCTGGCAGCATCACAATGGTTACTGTTCTAAATGGAAGTAATCTTGCTCAAATTGACCCAGCCTAGAATAAGAAGGGATTAAATTACAACAATGCTCCTTCCCACTTCTCCTCCCACATGATAATCAAGACCTTTATGCTTACTAAAGTCAGAAATATTAAGAGTACACAATAGAAAGAGTTCTTATATCCCCCAGTTTCCCAACTCCCATTTTCTCCTATTAACATTTTCTTTTATTATGCTAGAGTTGTTTCCAGGAATGAATTAATGTTAACTCCATAGTTTTATATTAGGATTCATGCTTTGTATTGTACAGTTGTATGAGTTTCAACAAATACATAGCATTGTGTATTGACTATTACAGTATCATGCAGAATAGTTATACTGCCCTAAAAAAATCAAAATATGCTATACTCTCCCATGTGTTTAATTAGGGTTTAGGTCTCACTTGATGCAGTGGAGAGCTCAGGAAGGCAATGACTAGAACTCGGAGGTGTCACCTGATGCAGAGTGTACACATCTGTCTAAAATGAAGATGTGGGCCCTGGGAACAGGATG
The DNA here is from genome assembly GCF_951640355.1 of Cnephaeus nilssonii. Classification (NCBI taxonomy): domain Eukaryota; kingdom Metazoa; phylum Chordata; class Mammalia; order Chiroptera; family Vespertilionidae; genus Cnephaeus; species Cnephaeus nilssonii. Next base: position 25,953,491 of record NC_137074.1, on the reverse strand, counting down.
GTGTAAAATGACAGTTTTTGGGAGTACCTGAGAAATTGAAGCAAGAAGCATGACAGATGGATTATCTCTTATTTAGAGGCTGCATGAAGTTTGGAGACTGAATACAGTATTGGTTGACCTTGAAAGATATGACAAACATTTGCATGACAGTACTCTACACTTGGCATAGGGAGAATGGCTAGCAGCACTTCTGCACATACATGAAACCACAGTCTGGGTTCTAATGTTGATCCCTCCAGAATGCACATGATGAAAAATATATTTCTAGATTTTCAAGTATTTGTTGATTTTAGAAACTTAAAAAAGGTAGAGATATATTTTATGTAATATCATAAATGATGTTTGTTTCAGTCACCACTAAAATTATGGCCACCATTGTTTGAAGAAAAATAGACAGAAAATTTATATATATTTACATATGTAAATGTTACATACATATTGGTTTCAACAAATAATTTAAATTCAAATCAGAATAGAAATTAATCTTAAAATGCTTGACTTCTTAATAATAAAACACTAAATCAGGTATAGTTTATACCTGATAGAATTTATTTCAGATTATATAATTCAGCTGTGGCTTTTAAAATGTGGTGGAGAATTGCTGCATGAAAATAAATGAAAATCCAGTAAGCATAGATATGTGCAGTTATATAATCCCCGATTTTCATCATAGTAATTTAGTTCTGGGTATTTTTTTTTTAAGTTTCAAATTGTTTTGTTTAAAAAGCTCTACATAATTTGTGTTTTTAATTTCGTAAACAGCATCTTTGTTGCAATGAGAAATTCTTGGAAAAAACATTAAAAAGTTGTTTATTAACTTGTCTTGCCTTTTAAAAAATGTCTCAATATTCTGCATGTTAAGTGTGTTCAGAACTATTGGCAAGCTGAAAGCATCCTGTTGGAATATGGGAAGACCATTCTTGAATGTTTTAAATGACACCTACTAATTAATTTAGTCTTTAATTTTACTTTTGATTTAAAGGTGTTGTGCTTTACTAAAACTTATAATCTTGCATATTTTGTTTCCAAAGTTCAATATACATTTGAATATATTCCTAATATACAATATACATTCAATTACATGGTCCCTGAAACATCTTGAAATTGACAGGAACAGGAACATGATGCTTATCATTTATTAGCTGTTTCGATTCAGGTAGTTTTAAAGGTGAGCAACACATGAGAACACAGACACTAAATAGAAAAATATCACAAGTAAATGCCAAATTTGAATTGGGATAAATCCCTTCAAATATAAGATTGTGGTATCATGTTTTAGGAGATATGAGCTAGGGAATTTGTGAAAAGATTTTCTAGGAAATAGGAATTGATGTCAGAAAAATAAGAGGAATAAAGAAGTAAAAGTCTCATAGAAGCATTGAGGGTTAACATAAAAAAATAATTTTTATGTGCCTTTGTATTCAGTAGACATCTATTCTTGGGTTCTGTTGTTGAGTGAAATATTTTTAGATTCTGATATTTAAATGAGAGAAAGATTCTTATTCTCAATCTGTGAAATCAAGAAACTATGGCCTTCTGAAGTTAAGTGTTTTCTGGGTCAGATATCTTAAAATCTGTACAAACCAGTTAATTGAGCTTAGTTCAATGATATTTATTATTTTTAATCTATAAAGCCATTGTTATTTTGACAGATGTTCTCAAATAAAAATGCATCATGTGACAGCTCAATTATGACACCTCAATGTGTTATATTTGAACGTGTGTTCCTAACAGTTTATTTTTTTAAAACAACTCTGGTCATTTATGTGGTGTATCTAAAATAAAACTTTATATAAATCACTGTGTAAATATCTACATCACTTTTGTAAAAATGGTCAAGAGGTGTTTTCCTGGATTTAAAGCAACTTGTGCATCATATTTTTCAAGAATATTTCAAATCCCCTCTTGCTCAAGCTTTATATGGATATATTATGTTTCCTCCAGTTTCTCTTAATTATTTTTGCACATTAGATTTATGTAGTTTTAAGATAATTTACTTTTAATCTTTAATCAAATTCTAAAATATGGGTAATGTATGATTTCATATTCATAAATTTAAGCAAACACCATGTGTCAACATATCCTAATTTGAACAGAAAACGTTGTTTTGAATTGTACAAATCATTTTTCTTAAGTGATGGATAGAGAAAACTTGACATGGCAGATGGTGGGTGGGTGTACACCCTGTAGGGACAAATTATCTTTAAAAATTAGAAGCCATTGAGAGAAATTCTGGATAAATCTGCAATTGATTGGATCATCTGTAGACAAAAAGGCTGATTTGGAATAAAAAATTTGATTTCAATATTAATGGAAATCAAATACTATTTATTAGCACTAGGTTGTTGATTTAAGCATAATTATTGAATACATGTTGTGTTATATATTTGTATCATTTTATGATTAATATTTTTAGAGATATTTATCCATCACCCATATTTCTTGTGTCATCTTGCTAACATGAGAAGCTTTGTAAAAGACAATGCCTGTACATATATTTATTTGGTACAAAGAAACATTTTCAGTTTCAAATATTTACATATGTTAGGAAAATGCCAAAGTGTATCTAAAGACAAAATATGTATAATTATGTGTATAATATAAGTTTAAGTTAAAATAATTCAGATATGTTGTTGAAATTTTGGTCTTAAGTAAGATTCCTCATACAATCAATGTATGTAATAGAGAAATATGCTAATTAACTGGGACACAGTAATGGGTCGCCCGGACAGGAGGAGGTTGTGCGCACAACATCAGGGGCGGGGTGGCAGGGACCTCCGTGCACCTGCGCTGGGGGAGGCCCTGATCAGCAGTGGCTGCAGCTGCTGTGGGGCCCAGAGAGTGAGGCAGGGCTGGACCGGTGACTCAAGGGTGGGCGTCACTGTGTGATTTCAAATTGCGTGCTGGTCTCCTAGTCCTACCGAATAATAGACAAATATGCAAATTGACCGCACCTTCACTATGCCCAAGCCATGCCCACCAGCCAAAGCCATGCCCACCAGCCAATCAGGGCGAGTATACAAATTACCCAATCAAGATGGCGGTTAATTTGCATACTCTGAGGGAGGGAGGAGTGAAGACTGAAGACAACTTAGAAGGAAGAGGGAGGAAAAGCGGAAAGCAAGGTGGCTGCCAGAGGGAAAGCCCGGGCGGGGCGGGGCAGAGCGGGGCAGGCGGCAGCGGCGCGCGCGTGGGTGCAGGCCCTGCGGCCACAACAGCGCCGGCAGCGGCAGCGCACGTGGCCGCAGCGGCCGCTTGCAGGATTCTTCCTGCAAACGGGCTACTAGTCTTACCTAATAATAGAGACACATGTAAATTGACTGTACCTCTGCTATGCCCACAGCCAATCAGAGTGAGTATGCAAATTAACCCAACAAAATGGTGGTTAAGTTGCATACATACCTGGGTCCTGGGAACCTCCTCAGCACCTAGGTCACTCCCAGCCAGCCATCAGGTGGAAGCTTTAGGCTTGGGAAGGGGCCAAGCCTGCAATCGGAGGTGCGGGGCACCCTTCCCAAGCCTAAAGCATAGGGCAGAGCTTTAGGCTTGGGAAGGGGCCAAGCCTGAGATCGGAGGTGCAGGGGTGTGGGGGGGGGGCGGGGGAACCCCTTCCCAAGCCTAAAGCCTGGGGCAGAGGCTTTAGGCTTGGGAAGGGGCTAAGCCTGCAATCAGAGATGTGGGGCCCCCTTCCCAAGCCTAAATCCTGGGGCGGAGCTTAGGCTTGGGAAGAGGCCAAGCCTGTGATCGGAGGTGCCGGGGGGGGGGGGGAACCCTTTCTCAAGCCTAAAGCCTGGGAACCCCTTCCCAAGCCTAAAGCCTGGGGCAGAGGCTTTAGGCTTGGGAAGGGGCCAAGCCTGTGATCAGAGGTGCCGTTGGGGGGTTACCCCTTCCCAAGCCTAAAGCCTGGGAACCCCTTCCCAAGCCTAAAGCCTGGGGCAGAGGCTTTAGGCTTGGGAAGGGGGTGAGCCTACAATTGGAGGGGCAGGGAAGGGGCTGAGCCAGTGATCGGAGAGGTGGAGCATCCCTCTTCCCAAGCCTAAAGCCTCCGCCCCAAGATTTAGCCTGTGGTGGAGGCTTTAGCCTAGGGAAGGGGCCAAGCCTGTGATTGGAGGTGCCAGGGGGGAACCCCTTCCCAAGCCTAAAGCCTGGGGCGGAGGCTTTAGGCTTGGAAAGGGGCCGAGCCTGCGATCGGAGAAAAGGGAAAAAAATCAATGGAAACATATCCTCAGGTGAGGATAAAAAGAAAAATAAAGAAAGAAATGTCATATCCTATGAAAGACACATCTGGAAAATGCTTAAAGAAAGTTGTCATTTTTCATGGTGAAGGGACTAGGGTTTTTCAACATGGGTTGATGAAAATACCTTGGCGGCTGCGGTGACTGGCAATGGCTGCAGCAGCAGGGTGATGGGGCTGGCGCCTTCCCCTGATCAGCCCGGTTGCCTCCTGAAAAGGGAGTCCAGACTGCAGCTTAGGCCTAAGCCATCAGTAGGACATCCCCTGAGAGCTCCCAGTATGTGAGAGGGGGCAGGCTGGGCTGAGGGACCCCTCCCCAGTGCACGAGTTTCGTGCACCGGGCCCCTAGTATTTTAATTATGACATTTTCAGTATCTTATTTATAATACAGAAAAAAATATTACATATATCATAGAAAGCAAGAATGTATATTAATTTATATAATATATAAAATTCTTCAAATAGTGGGTTTCATATTATATATGCTCAGCTACTGTTAATTATAATCCTATATAATAAAAGTTTAATATGCAAATTGTCCCCTTGACCAGGAGTTCAACCTGGGGGTGGGGCTGGGCTGCCAACTGCCCATGGCCCCGCCCCTGGGGAGGCCCTTCCCCCGATTGGCCTCCCACCCACATCTGCCCCAATCCGGGCGGGCTGGCCGGACCCTACCCGTGCACAAATTCATGCACCGGGCCTCTAGTTATTAAGAAGGCTAAAAGACTAAACTAAATTATAAAATAAGTTTTCTTTGGCTACACAGTTAAATATGAATTTAAATATTTTAATGTTAGCTCTGAGTATTTATATTAAATGTTACCATACCATAAAATAACCAGTAAATTTTTAAATATTAAAACTCCATCCTTATTTGGAATAAAAATATCTGATTATTTAGACTATTACCTCTGGAGTCATATGATCTTAGTTCAGATCCTGATTTCTCACTTAATAACATCATATTATTGTACACTATATTTAACCTTGCCAGATCTCAGATTCCTCATGTGTAAAATTAAAATAATAATCAGTATCTACTTCATAGAATTGTGAGTATTAAGCATGCAAATATATGTCAAATAGGCCTGATGAAGAGTAAGCATGTAATAAATGTTAGTTATAATTTTAATTAATGTTATGATTTAAAACTTTTAGAATAAAAAAATTAATGATTTAAGAATGTCTGAATATTCAACATTTGGTGGGCCTGCTTACAAATGAATTCATTAAAATTTTAATTATTTGGCATTTTGAGAACTTGCCTGGGGATTTTTCATATCAATTTAATGAGGGTAATTAAAACCAACAAAAATTATAAACTGATAATCACATAGATTCTTCCATAAAAGTGTCTGAGGTAAACAATTCCATAGTTAGTTAATCACTTTGTAAAAAAACAACAGTGATTTTAAGTATGAGATATAAAGTAAATGTCACAAAGTATAAAGATATGTATTGAGAGTAAGATCTGTTACTAATATGGGAACACTTAAAATTATATTTCTGGAAATAAAAAAAAAGAGATTAATTGATCAAATGTGTTTAATATTTCTTCAAGGCAATGGAAGGAAGCCAGTAGTTCCAAAATAATGAAACAATGTGTAGCAATCTTTTGACTATATATTAGTTATATCTAATTTCCATATCCTGATAAAGTAGATGCAACTTGAGCTATAATTTTTAAAAGATCTATCAAGTGGCATCATATATCAAGATTCCAAATGAAAGAAAAACAATCACACAAAAAGAATTACCGGGGAGAAATGTGGTTAATTGAAGATGATTGCTTTAAAAGAAAAAAGAAGTAAAAAAAAAAAAAAAAAAAAAAAGCTAAATTATTTTTGGGAAATTGGCTGGTTGCCTCTTTAAACCCTTACAACAACCTACATGATAAATACCATGATTCCCATTTATGTGTTACAAGACTTGACATATATAAAGTTCACATAACTTATCACACAGAAAGTTCATGTGAAGGGACAATTGCTTCTAAACCGTGTATGTGTACTCAAATAAGGAGAAACTGCTAATATTTATGAAAATATTTATATACTAGAGGCTCGGTACACGAATGCATGCATGGGGCGGGGGAATCCCTTGACTTGGCTGGAGATTGGGGCCAATTGGGGCCCAACACACCCAGCCCCAATTGGGGCTGACCAGGCTGGCCAGCCAGGGGGAGGGACTGCAGGAGATTGACCAGCCGGCCCCAATCAGGGCCAATCGGGGCCAGCTGGCCAGGGGGAGGGACTGTGGGAGGTTGGCCAGCTGTGGGAGGTTGGCTGTAGGAGCACACTGACCACCAGGGGGCAGTTCCTGCACTGAGCGTCTACCTCCTGGTGGTCAGTGCGCATCATAGCGACCGGTCAACCAGTGGTATGCCTTCATTCATATGAAGGCATAGCCCAAGGGAAGAACTGATAAGATCCTTGAGTATATATCAATAATCCTCCACTAGAAACTACAATAGTACTTCTTAAAAGCCAAAAGCACATTTATTTCCATATTGCGTTAATTATTTTCGTCCTTACCACTAACAGGGACATATTTATTTATTCTTTAGAACAGTGGTCGGCAAACTCATTAGTCAACAGAGCCAAATATCAACAGTACAATGATTGAAATTTCTTTTGAGAGCCAAAAACCAACTTCTGCGCATGGGCCACGAAGTTTCAATCGCACTGTACATGCGCGCCCACACGTGGTATTTTGTGGAAGAGCCACACTCAAGGGGCCAAAGAGCTGCATGTGGCTCATGAGCCGCAGTTTGCCGACCACTGCTTTAGAACATAAGGAAAACTGTTTTCTAATGTTTAAGTTAGGGCATTATTGAGGAAAGAAAATAAAAACGAAAGGTACATATCCAGTGATTTATACTATTAACAGTAATCTACCTGATAAAGTCATTTTAGTCAATGACTAACCACATATACAAATGCAGTCCCATAAAATTATAAGGGCGCTGAAAAATTCCTATCATCCAGTGATGTGGTAGGCTTCCTAATGTTGTAGTGCAATGTATCATTACTCATGTGTTTGTGGTGATGTTGGTGTAAACAAACCTATCATGTTGCCAGTCATCTAAAAGTATAGCAGGTACAATTACAGTAGATGGCTATATATCCTGGTTTGTGTAAGTGCACTCAATGATGTTTGCACAGCTATACAATTGGATAATGATGGATTTCTCAGGACTATCCTATTTGTCAAGTAGGACATGACCATATCAAATTCCTAGCATGTGTCTGGCACCTTGGATATATAAACTAGAAGCCACAGCCATCTGCTCAAGTCAGTGTTTATTTTATAGGCTAGTAAATAGTTTACTAAGTCTATAGACATCCCCTGAAAACTTATACATAATGAAAGAGGAAGATTTAAGTTTCAGAAACAGATGTCTGATTTTATAGTCTGGAGTTTTCAATGGATCTTACCAATAAAAATTTTCTACAGAGAAGAACCTCAAGTAGTGATTGTTGTGGTTATAAGAAGAAATTATTGTTGTATATGTCGTTGTATCAAAAGTGGATTAGTTTCAATGAATAACCCAACAAAAGTAATTGCATGGATGAAAGAGGAAATAAGAGTAGAAAAATGGTGATGAGCCAAAACAGGTTTGGCTCAGTGGATAGAGCGTCAGCCTGCGGACTGAAAGGTCCCAGGTTCGATTCCGGTCAAGGGCATGTACCATGGTTGCGGACACATCCCCAGTTGGGGGTGTGCAGGAGGCAGCAGATCGATGTTTCTCTCTCATCGATGTTTCTAACTCTCTATCTCTCTCCCTTCCTCTCTGTAAAAAATCAATAAAATATGTTTAAAAAAAAGAAAAATGGTGATGAAAGATAATGAAAACAAAATTTATATATTGTTCATATTTGAACTAGAAAGCCTGGGACACAAAAAAAAAAGTTGAATGTGTACTTGTATTCTATTCAAAAATTGCTACTTACCTTAAACATAAAATTTCATTACCACAATCTTGGCTTCTAGAATTCCAAAGTTATTAACGATAAGGAAATTGTCCTTCCTTGAATTCCAGCCAAAACATTAAACTCAATAATCCACAATACTGGTAAAATGCTGTGAAAAAAAATGCTTCATTTTATATGAACCATCAAAGTAAAGAAATGTTGCTTTACTTTTCATTATTATCCACAGTGATTACTAATAAATTGTATTATGATAGTCATATTTTTGAATGTTTTCTAAAAGGTCTTCCTCAATGTTCACCCTTGTAATTTTGTTCTTCATTGTACCTCAATTCAATTGTCCTGTCCATATGAATACTTCAGTTTACTTTTTTAAATTTATTTTTATTTTTTAAAATTTCTTTATTGATTAAGGTGTTACATATGTGTCCTTATCCCCCCATTACCCTCGATCTCCCCTACTCATGCCCTCATCCCCCTGTTGTCTGTGTCCATTGGTTAGGCTTATATGCATGCATACAAGTCCTTTGGTTGATCTCTCCTCCTTACCCCCACCCTCCCCTACCTTCCCTCTAAGGTTTGATGGTCTGATGGATGCTTCTCTGTCTCTGGATCTGTTTTTGTTGATCAGTTTATGTTGTTCATTATATTCCACAAATGAGTGAGATCATGTGATATTTGTCTTTCTCTGACTGGCTTATTTCGCCTAGCATATTGCTCTCCAGTTCCATCCATGCTGTTACAAATGGTAAGAATTCCTTCTTTTTTTACTGCAGCGTAGTATTCCATCGTGTAGATGTACCACATTTTTTTAATCCACTCATCTGCTGATGGGCACTTAGGCTGTTTCCAAATCTTAGCTATGGTAAATTGTGCCGCTATGAACATAGGGGTGCATATATCCTTTCTGATTGGTGTTTCTGGTTTCTTGGGATATATGCCTAGAAGTGGGATCACTGGGTCAAATGGGAGTCCCATTTTTAGTTTTTTGAGGAAACTCCACACTGTTCTCCACAGTGGCTGCACCAGTCTGCATTCCCACTAGCAGTGCACGAGGGTTCCATTTTCTCTGTATCCTCTCCAGCACTTGTCGTTTGTTGATTTGTTGATGACAGCCATTCTGACAGGTGTGAGATGGTACCTCATTGTCGTTTTGATTTGCATCTCTTGGATGATTAGTGACTTTGAGCATGTTTTCATATGTCTTTTGGCCTTCCTTCTGTCTTCTTTAGAAAAGTATCTATTTAGGTCCATTGCTCATTTATTGATTGGGTTGTTTATCTTCCTTTGGTTAAGTGGTATGAGTTCCCTGTAAATGTTGGAGATTAAACCCTTATTGGTATTAACATTGGCAAATATGCTCTCCCATGCAATGGGCTTTCTTGTTGTTTTGTTGATGGTTTCTTTTGCTGTACAGAAGCTTTTTATTTTGATGTAGTCCCAATTGTTTATTTTCTCTTTAGTTTCCATTGCCCTAGGAGCATTATCAGTGAAGAAATTGCTTCGGCATATGTCTGAGATTTTGCTGCTTGTGGATTCCTCTAGTATTTTTATGGTTTCCTGTTTTATGTTTAAGTCTATCCATTTTGAGTTTATTTTTGTGTATGGTATAAGTTGGTGGTCTAGTTTCATTTTTTTTTTGCATGTATCTGCCTGATACTGGCACAAGAACAGACATATAGATCAATGGAATAGAATAGAAAACCCAGAAATCGACCCAAGCCACTATGCTCAATTAATATTCGACAAAAGAGACATGAACATACAATGGAGTCAAGACAGTCTCTCCAATAAATGGTGCTGGGGAAATTGGACAGATACATGCAAAAAAATGAAACAGTTTACTTTTAATGAAATATTTTGCTTAGTTTTAAAATACATTGCTAGTTGATATTTCCATCTAACAAAATTAGAGGTAGCATTTGTCTTTTACAATTTATTTTTATTTTTGAGTTAATTTAGCTTTAAAGTAAAGAATTGATAAAAATGAATGTAATATGTTCTAATGAACCCTAATCACACTCAACAAGTAAAGTACATATTGAAATATGTACTTTAGGTGTAAAAAATATAGTTATATCTAAATCCTCATAAAACCTAACCTTCTTGAATCCCAATTCCATGATTATAAATTACAAGAATAGGTCATGTTGGACCTTTTAAGCTATTAAAGATATTTAGTTTTAAACATAAATAAGAGGGAAAGCATTTGACAGTTTTGTGCTGAGCAGCAGAATGACCTGACATGATTCAACAGAAGCAGTCTATTATATTTAGAAAAGACTAAGGTGAAAAAGTGAGGGTGATTAACCTATTAGGAGGTTATTGCATTTTCTAGGGAGAGATAATGAGGTTAAAACAACATGAGAATTGTGGATTTAGTGATGAGTATTCAAATTGAATACAAAGATTATTTTTATTTTTTTGATTAATCTGACTGACAGGATGGATATATGATGTTAAAGTTAAGGAGATAATTATATTTTTAGATTTGTTTGTTTTATTTAATATTTTGTTTTCTTTGGTCATCTGAATCTGGAAGGATGGTGGGCCATTAACTGTGACAGGAAAAATTGTGGTTAGACCAACTTATGAAGAAAGACTATGTAAACGTTAAGATGTTTTAAGACATATTTTGTTTTTGTTTTTTTTGTTTTGTTTTATTTCATTTTCTTTAGGGCTTTCAGTTTATACAAAATATTTCTATGTGAAAATTTATTCTTATGCATTCTGTCCTAAGCTATGTGTTAAGATAATTCTGTTGGGGTAGAACAAATGTGAAACTGACAGATATAAATAAAAATGAAAATTGCTTGAACATTGTTTGAATGCATATATTACAAATATGGAAATCATATATGTACTAAGATCTTTATATTTTCCTAACAGATTCCTTTAAGGGGAAAAATCCATTTGTTGAGCTTCCTAAAAAATTGAAACATGACTTATATTAAGACTAGTGGCCCGGTGCACGAAATTCGTGCACATTAAAAGGGGATTAATTAGAGGAAATAATTTAATATTGCCATTTGCCCTTTTTCTATAATAGAAGTGTCAGAGATGAAAGAAAATTAGTAAAATGTATACGAAAACCTTCCTCCTGTCAGAGTCTGGGGTGCACCACGGGACCCAGAGTCAAGTCCCCGCCCACCCACATGCACCTCAAAATTGCGTGAGACCCAGACCTGGATGCCCCCCCCATTGGGCTATTTCCAGACCCAGTCAGTCCCACCCTTGTCAAGCCCCGCCAGGCAGGGGGTGTAGGCTCAGGTCCCCCATCAAGCCCCACCGGCAGGGGACTTCAGCCTCAGATTCCCCATCAAGCCCCGCTGGGCGGGGGTTGGGGCCTGAGTTCCCCCAACCCAGCACTGGGGGTGCACCTTGAGGTCCCCTGTCAAGCCCCGCTGGGTGGGGGGCATGGCCTGAGGTAACCTGTCAAGCCCGGCCAGGCAGGGGGGCACAGCCTCAGGTCCCCTGGCCCAGTGCTGGGGTGGGGGGCACAGCCTGAGGTCCCCCATCAAGCCCCGCCAGGCAGGGTGTGTGGTTTGAGGTCATGCCAGGGTGGGGGGCGTGGCCTGAGGTCCCCTGTCAAGCCCCATGGGGGCGGAGGAGGGCGTAGCCTCAGGTCTCTGCTGATTGCTCGTTAATGCTCCTTATGTGAACTTGTCCTCAGCTGTGGGTGCAGCCATCTTTGTGATGGTATGATGGTCAATTTGCATATTCCCTCTTTATTATATAGGATTATTATGTGATTATTTGGTTCCAAGAAACTAAAACTTATTTAAAAATTAATGCTTCTGGAATGAAAGCATATACCAGTATGCAAATCATAAAATAGACCTATAGAACACTTAGCAACAAGATGAGCACAGCAGATCTTTCTCTATTTCTCTTCAGGATGCTTCTACACACTATTTTACCTACCATCCCAAAAGAATTGAATTTTAGGCATCTCCACTATGTGAAAATTTCCAATATGACAGCTCATTCAGAAATGTTAGCCTCTGAGTCTACATAAACTTCTGAGCTTGAAACTCTGCAAACAAAACTCACATTTTGAGAAGTGAAATACATTTAGTGGCCAAGACAATAGTGAAGGCAAGAAGTGATGGAGTATTTAAGGAGGGTGACAAGTTTGTAAGTGAGAAGCAAGTTTAGTGTCCCTAGTATAAATTATAAACAAAATCATTCCCTAGTATAAATTATAAACAAAATCATTTTATCACAAAAATAAGCAGAAAAAATATGAATTACCATACAAATATCCTATTTTAATCCTACTTTCAGAGGTTATATTGGTCAATAACTGCAAATGCTTACTTTTTCATTATTTATGAATAATTTCCCAGATATATAAGTCAGGATAGTGCTTACCAATGACATAAAAACAGCATTGTGGAGACATGAACATGAAAATTGGTCCGCAAAAAAAGTTAATTTTTCAGCTAGCTGAAAAATTTGAGCTAAACTTTTTGAGCAATTTTTCAGTTAAATCAACTGTGAAATAATTATAAGTTTCTTCAAATTCCTACAAGAGTTTTTGCTGTGAAATAACTTGAAGTGCAAAAGGTCTAAAATTGTAGACATCTCATACACTTATTCCTCTCTAAGCAACTGTGCAAACTTAGAGCAAAAACTAGCACCGTGTTGAGTCAAACATTGATTTTCACAAATGTCTTTATAAGAAAAGTTTAGCTTTTAATAGTATTTTGGTACTTATAGAATGCTAACATGAATATAATGAGGATGTCTAATACTCTCCCATCTTAGTATTATAAGCATTCAGTTAAAGTGAGTATTTTTAAATTAATACTGCAAAAATATGATCAAATGTAGGCATATAACAACATGAGCTTTCATTTATTTTCTTAAAATTCTATCAGGCCATTAGTAACAAATTGTTAATGTATAATGCCACGAAATTTGTCAGAATAATAAACTTTGAATTTTGCTTTAAGCTGCAGGAGCCAGGCATTGGAGAAGCTAGCAGTGGTGCGGGGTCCTGCGGCTAGACAAGCTGTGAGCCCTGCAATAGCTGGAGGAAGACCTCTGTGAAACTGCCCCTGGTCGGTGCTATGGCAAAGCTGCTGGCTGGGTGCTGCAGGCCACAGGCCCTGCTAAAGCACAATCACGCAGAAGCTGAGAGCAGTGCAGGAGGCTGGAGCTGGAGAAAGCCACAAGCTGCAGAAAGCAAAACCCTCTCCTCCTGCAGTGTCTCTCCAGTGTCCTCCATTGGCAAAGCTAAAATGCCAGCTAGAAAAGAAAAAAAATATATTGATTTTTAGAGAGGAAGGGAGAGGGAGAAAGATAGAAACATTGATGAGAGAGAATCATTGATTGGTCTCCTGTACACACCACACTGGGGATGAAGTCTGCAACCAAGGCATATGCCCTGACTGGGAATTGAACATTGACCTCCTGGTTCATAGGTTGACGCTCAACCATTGAGCCATGCAAGCCAGGCCAAAAAAAAATTATATATATATATATCTATCTAGATATATACCCTACCTAATAAAAAAGTAATATGCAAATTAACCATCACCCCACCACACCACAAGCCATGCCCACCAGCCAATCAGAGCGAGTATGCAAATAAACCCAACCAACTTGGCTACAGCCACAGAGAACAGGAAGGAAGCTTGGGTTTCCCAGGCAATGGAGAAAGCCAAGCTTTATGCCTGTCCTTGCCGGCCTAAGCCTCCACTCAAGGCTACAAAGTTTCAATTATAGAAGGTAAACAAATCCAAACAGAAATGGCGGCAGCCACGGAACTGGAAAGAGCAGGAGGCTAGGGTTTCCCCCGGCAATGGAAGAAGCAAAGCTTTCTGCACACCCTGGCCGGCCCAGGCCTCCACTTAAGGCTACAAAGTTTCAATTATAGAAGATACACAAACCCCAAAAGAAATGGCTGCCAGCCATGGAGCGAGCAGGAGGCTTGGCTCTGCTCTAGGCTACAAAGTTTCAATTGTAGAAGGTAAATAAATTCCAGATACCAGGGCCTCTGCTTGGGTCGTAGGGGGCGTGGCTGGCCTGCAAACCACCACAGGCCCCTCGCTCAGGCCACCCCATGCCCCAAGGGAACCCCACCCTGATCCGGGACACCCTTCAGGGCAAACCAGCTGGCCCCCACCTGTGTACCAGGCCTCTATCTTATCTAATAAAAGAGTAATATGCAGATTGACCATCACTCCAACACACAATATGGCTGCCCCCATGTGGTCAAAGATCCTGCCCCCATGTGGACACAAGATGGCCACCACAATATGGCCAGCAGGAGAGGGCAGTTGGGAGGCACCAGGCCTGCAAGGGAGGGCACTTGAGAGGGAACAGGCCTGCAAGGGAGGGCAGTTGGAGGCGATCAACCCTGCAGGGGAGGGCAGTTAGGGGTGACCAGACCGGCAGAGGAGGGAAGTTGGGGGCAAAAAGGTTGGCAGGGGAGCAGTTAGACATCAATCAGGCTGGCATGGGAGTGGTTAGGGGGTGATCAGGCTGGCAGGCAAAAGTGGTTAGGGGCAATCAGGAAGGCAGGCAGGCGAGCAGTTGGGAGCCAGCAGTCCTGGATTGTGAGAGGGATGTCCGACTGCCCGTTTAGGCCCGATCTGGGATCAGGCCTAAACGGGCAGTCGGACATCCCTCAAGGGGTCCTAGATTGGAGAGGGTGCAGGCTGGGCTGAGGGACACCCCCCGCCCCTGTGCACGAATTTTGTGCACCGGGCCTCTAGTATATATCTATATCTATCTATCTATCTATCTATCTATCTATCTATCTATATATATATATACATATATATATATATATATATATACATATATATATATATGTATATATATATATATATATATATATATATATATATACACATTTATTTAAAAGATCAAGATTTATTTTTACAAAGCAGGTGAAATATTGTTAAATTTAGACTAGGAAGCAATAAATGCATAATTGATATTATTATGCAAAAACAGAAACTTTATTTTCAGGTTAGATTATGAATTTTAATTTTTCATCTTCTATTTAAGATTTATGTATACAGAAATTTTCTCCCTTCCTGTGCTTGGACATTTGGACCCCAGCAGCTGCTATGTGACAAATGAACCAATGAACCTCCAGCCATTGTTAAGCTTTGATCGGATTTATTTCAAACTAACCAACCAATCTCTTTCCAGGCTCTTCAATGGCTTGTGCTGGACCCTCCCCCTGGGCCATCTTGGCTTCTACTGTTCATGTGCCCAACTAAGGAATTTTCCCTTTACTGGTTCTTCTTCCTCAGGTAATCTGAGGTTGTTCCCTGAGGAGATTAGAAAGACACCTGCTTGCTGGGGGATTCAGTTCTTTTGACAGAAATTGTGACTGCCCCCTGTGGTGTCCGAAGCAGTAACTTCCAGACTTAATTAGGTTTAGGCTTAGCCAGTTTTGTTCCCTTCTCTTTTGTTAATATCTACTTAGCAGACTGCCTAATAAAACTTGGCTCTTGTCATATTTAGCCACCTTAGCTTTTATGTCCAAGGAAGTCTCACTCCTCTCTGGCATGACCAGGGGCTTGGAATTCAGCTTTCGTATTGAGCTGATAATCCTGACAGGACCTGTGGCCTAGTGATACCTTAAAAATCTAAAAGACTGCTTGTTTTAAGCATTACCTGTAGTCATTGCCATGGAGATTTTCAGGAGGCCAAAAAGCAAGAAATATATCTTGGACAAGTAAATGCTTACCACTCACAGACAAAGGGGGTTATATTTTTCACATTGGCTACCACAGCTTCAGTTTCAGCCAAGGTTTGCAGTTTTCCTCGAGGCTATCTTGTCTTCACACCTGTTAGCAAAACTTCTCAATTGTTTTGATCATCTGAAAGCTCTTTAATTTTATGGACTCCAAATAGGTACTTCATACCTACCAGATTCTTAGTTTTATAGGGTTCAATTTAAATTATTTTCATTTTTTATAGTGAAGATATTATTGAAGACCAAGGGTAAATAAGTCTTATGAATCTTAGCTCTGTCACATGTATATCACATTACTCTAAATAAATAACTTTCTCATTCCAGATTTTAGTTTCCTTCTCTCAAAATGAATGTCAAATACCAGTATTTATGACACTTCGAATTTCTGAGTAGGAGAGTTGAAAATCAATAGATGCTAGCAAAGTGATACATATTATTACTGCTCTTCAATATTTCTAGTTCTCTTTCCTATCTGGGTACACCAGAGAACTGAAGTTTCTAGTCACCTTGAACTTAGACATAGCCAAATGGCTTCATTGACTAATGAACAGTGATCTGAAGTATGAGTGCCATTTCTAGGTGAAAGCAGTTAAGATTGTTTTTACTATGCCATCTGATCCTAGAAGCAAGCTTCCGAATGGTTGTGCCACAGATCATAGTAGCATGAAATAATAAACCCAAATAGGGGACAATAGCTACAGAACATTTGCCCTAAGCAAACTGGTCATTACGTTAATGATAAATGAACTTTTTTTTTTTTTAAGCAACTGGCTTGTTTCATACCACAACATGGCATGGAAAATTAAAATTAAATGTGGTTTTTTAGTCAGAAGCTACCAGGATGGATATTAGGCAGGTAGACCAATGGAAGGTAACACTTATTCAGCACATATGATAATTCCAGGTACCATAGTAGACGTTTTACTTAAATTATCTCATAAATGTTTATCTCAACCCCTTAAAAAGGTAAGTTTATGATTCCTATTTTATAAGACACCATTGATAGACAAAAAGTTTGTGTAATTTCCTCAAGTTCACAAATTACAAAATGAAATTATGGAACCTGCATTATGAAAGCATAGTTCTTGTTCTTAGTCATTGATGGATAGATAGCTAAATAGATGAGGTTTTCTATAAAGAAAATTTCAAATAATATATTTCAGTGGTACAGCAAAGGAACTGATTTTATGAGATGAAATGTTTTTCACTTATACCATGGATGGATTTGGGAAAAGTGTTATAGTGAATCACCAATATATCATAAAGTATTTTTCAATTTCCAACATCTTATCTATTATACGATAAAAGTGCTATGTCCGAAGATATACAATCTTCTGAAACTACAGTAATAATTTAGTAAAAAATTAATTCAATGAATATTGAATGATGGTCTTGATTGACTGATGTTTCATTGTGTCCATCAACAATTATCTCTCAATACTCATTAAAATAATTGCCATTGACACTTAGTGAACTTCACCAAATCTACAGAACTGAAAAAAAAAAAACAACAGAAAAAAACTAACCAAGAATAATTCAACTGAAAGTCAAATCAGGGTGAAAAACATGTTTATAATCATCTATTTTGCAAATTAGCAATTATTTTAAAGTTAGAACAAAAATTGTTTTTCCCCCCCTAGGGAATCTAAGACTTTCTAAATATTTATAGTGTAATACAAATACCATAACTTGAACTCAATTATACATTACTCAACATCAGAGTTCTACTAAATTAAATACACAATGAAGAAACAATGCTCTTCAATGTTATCTTTTTATATTTCAATATAGGAGGTGTAATAAGGTCAATAAAAAGTATTTAAAAAAGGAGGGTAAGAAAAATGTTTGGCAAACTTCACTGCAAGTACTTAAAACTATTTTGAAATATTGTATATAAGTGATAAAAATTAAATTTGGCAACATATCATTTTCTGTCATCTTCAGAAGATCAAATGCAAAAATTGAAGTTTACTAGGGGATCAAAGTGTCATCAAGGACAGGAAAACTAGAAAAATAAAGAAGTAACCAATAATTACCAAGGACATTGGTAACAGTGCTAAAGAAGTTACACTGCCCACCCGGCATAGAGTGGTTGAATGTTGACTTATGAACCAGGAGGTCACAGTTCAATTCCTGGTTGGGGCACATGCCAGTGTTGTGGCTCAATCACCCCCATGGGGCCTGCAGGAGGTAGCTGATCAATTATTCTCTTTCATTGTTAATATTTCTATCTCTCTCTTCCTCTCCCTTATTCTCTGAAATTAATAAAAATATATATATTTTAAAAAGTTATACTGATGACAGAATCTTTGAAATACCAACTTGAAGGTTCACAGTTACTTGATGGATTGACAGCTTAGATTATTTATACTCCAGATTAGAGTCAGGCAGACCAAATAGAAAATAGCTCATTGAATGCACTCTTTCAATCTCTACTTCCCTGATGAATAGAACTTCTGTCGTGAAATACACACATACACACAAATGTACATGCATACATATACAGGCACACATACTAAAAAGGCAGGCTTTTAAAATGTCTTGATAAAAAAATCTATTAATGTTTCAAATAACTTAAATTTATACAAACTTGTGGTCAGTGCACAAAATTTGTGCACAGTGGTGGGGGTGGGGGAGCAGTGGTTCCCTTAGCCCAGCCTGCACCCTCTCCAATCAGGGACCCCTTAGAGCAGTGGTACTCAACCTTTCTAATGCCACAACCCTTTAATACAGTTCCTCGTGTCGTGGTGACCCCCAACCATAAAATTATTTTTGTTGCTACTTCATAACTGTAATTTTGCTACTGTTAATGAATCGTAATGTAAATATCTGTGTTTTCCGATGGTCTTAGGCTCTATAGCTAGCAGGGTTGCCTAAGACCATCAGAAAACACAGATATTTACATTACGATTCATTAACAGTTATGAAGTAGCAACAAAAATAATTTTATGGTTGGGGGTCACCACGACATGAGGAACTGTATTAAAGGGTTGCGGCATTAGAAAGGTTGAGAACCATTGCCTTAAAGGATGTCTGACTGCTGGTTGGACATCCCTCTAGCAATCTGGGACCGCTGGGTCCTAACTGCTCACCTGCTTGCCTGCCTGATCACCTCTAACCTCTTTGCCTGCCTGATTGCCCCTAACTGCCTCTGCCTGCCTGCCTGATTGCCCCTAACTGCCCTCCCCTAGTGGCCTAATCTCGCCCCCAACTACTCTCCCCTGATGACCTGATCTCGCCCCCAACTGCCTCTGCCTGTCTGATCACCCCTCACTGCCCTCCCCTGCCAGCCTGATCTCGCCCCAACTGCCCTCCCCTGCCGGCCTGATCTCATCCAGTCTCTGTCTCTCTTTGTTTTTCTCAGCAGTGCTCCAGGCCTCCCTGCCTCCCTGTCTCCCTCTTCCTCTTTGCCCACTGGGAGGGAGTAGGTCCAGTGGGGCCATTTCACCCTCTGCCTGCCCTCCCTTCCATCCAGGCCTCTTCAGGCCCAATCTGTTTTGTTTCCCCATTCTGAGAGAGGTTCAAAGAGCGAGCTGGGAGGGAGGGAAAGAAAGGGAGAAAAGGCTGTGAGCTGGTGGGCGCAGTGTGTGTCTGTGTGTGTGTGCAGTTGTGAGTGAGTGTGAGTGCCAGCCCCGCCTCCCCCGTCCTGTTTCCGTGGACACAAGTCCCCACCCACCAGAGCCTGCTGCGCGCGCAGCCTTAGGTAGAGCCTCCGGTCATTGTGGAAGTGATGGACCCAGGGTTTTTATATATTAGGATAGTCATACAAAACACTATTAACGTCTGAGGTCACTTCCTTATATTATTAAATAGTGCAGGTAACTGTGAGAATTAAACTGATGAAAATCTATCTCATGTGAGCAGGAATATTGATAAAGTAAGGTTATATTATTTATATGTAGAATAAAATTGAAAGTACAGAGAAAGCCTGATGTTAAATAAAAAATTCCATGTTTTTCAATGGAATATCATTGAATACTTTGGAATGATGAAAACGTTTTCATCAGGAAAAATTATGAACATGAGTAATTGAGACTTGTCATTGCTTTTCATTTTGTAAAACACTATGGGGCAGATACAAAGACAAAACAGAAGAGACAATAAATCATAATTGAGACAGAAGCATGGATGGGATTGGTAAATTTAATTGCCTTCTTTAAAAGTGATTTATTTACCTCCATCTTCATATACTTGAATTTAGGTGGTGAGCACACAATGCTACTATATACAGATGATGTCTCATAGAATTGTACTTTTGAAAGCCTATATAATTTTATGATACCCCAATAAATTTAATTAAATATAAATAAATATTAAAAATACAATAAATAAATAAAAGTAGATTATTTAGCACACTTTTTTTATCATTCTCTCAAAAGAAATTTGTAAATACTAACAAAACGTCTTAGCAGCAGTAGGACATAGGAGAGGGTGTCTTCAATGAACCAGAATTTTGAGGAATTTCTGGAAGACATAAAGCAGATGGGAACAGATGGAGAACAGAGCTGATCTGTGCAGAATAGCCTTTGATTCAAATCAGGCAAAAGGGGAAAACCTGGAGGATTAGTGAGCAGATTTTCTAAACTGAGCCATGAAAACATTCAAAGATCAGAACAGAAGGGACTGGAAACAAGGCAAGCTGGGTAATAAGGCAGAAAGTAAAGAGATTTAGATTTTGGGCTAGATATTCCCATAGAAGATGGCTGGTAAATCCCCTTGCCAGGGACTGTTTAGAAATGAACTGAGGAATATGGCACTGAACTGTGCTAATGTGGGCAGAAAGACAAACAGAAGACGACATTTACCACATCACACATTTGAGTGCCGCTAATAAAACTTAGAAGAAAAAGCGATTTAACAGATTTGGAAAATATCCTGAATCATCTGGTATTTTCTTTCCTATTGGGTCCCAGGAACTAATAATTTAACTAGACACAAACAACCCTAACACTGCTCAGAGTCTGAAAGATTTGGCAGCTAGGGGAACAGTCAAGGAGATCAAACACAAGACATTTGGGATCTCCTCCAGGGACTAATACACTGAGCAGCTAACCATGAACTCTACATTCTGGCTTCACTTGTGAAAAGCAACTTAAAAAAGATCATGCCACTTAAGGAACTCCATAGCCAATCTCCTAACTGAAGAAGTTCATCATTTGCTGGAAAGCTTTCAAATGGACCTAAATACTCATGTCAAATACCCCAATCAACCAACACACATATAAAATGTCCCATTGGACAAAGCCCTTGACAATTCACTAGTTTGGCATTAAATTAAAAAAAAAAATGAATAGGGAAGTGATCATTTTTATAAACTCTCATTTGGCTGCATAATGAAATAGGTAAACCATCTAGTTTATTCATTTTAGTTTTTTTTAAGTTGTGAATATGATTTTTAAAAAGGACAATGTAAAAGAATTATGCATACTGTAATATCAGTAACATGTATTAACTTCTTTTTCATTGTCATTTAAGTCAATTAGACAATAATTCAGATCTGCATAACAGAATTGACCCTAAAATTAATTAAGCATATGAGAAGAAAGCACTTGCTTTAGAAGAAAAGATATTGGGATAATGACCAATAAGGGTGGGATTGGCGTATTGAACTTTCTGCTCATTTTGATGACAGCCTTTAGAATTAATATGCCAGTTTTGCTTTCTGGAAACAAACACATTTGACAGAGACACAAAATAATGTCAGAATATGTGGTCCAGGATATGCAATTAACATTCTAATGGTTGATAGCCTCAATCATCCCAGAGAAAAATGCCAGGAAAATAATAGTCTCCTGTCTTAGGACAAAGGTGTGACATCAACACATAAGATGTTTACTACAACAGCTTTGCTCTCTTTGTCATCAGTGATTAATAGTTTTACTCTTAGTTATCAATTGCCTTATGTTAAGCATGTTCTATTTATTTTCTGAAGGGATGAAAATAAGATTTCTTCCCTATTTTTTTTCATGTTACAGAGGGCCAATTGAAATAGAAAATCTATTCCTGTTTTCCTGAATACTGAAGAATGACATGATTCGTGAAGGATGCTAAACAAGCCATCGATACATATCAATCTAGATTTCCTTTTCCTAAAAGGGACAGATTTGAAGAAATAAAAATCAGACATATGAGAAGAAGCAGGATATTTTCAAAAGAGGTGAGAAATGAGTGGATTAATTAGGACAATGAGCTATCAATTTAAAAAAATCTAAATGCAGAGAAGAATCAAGACTTTCTAATAAAAACAACTCTAAGCATTTTTCTCTGGAAGCAATCGATAAATAAGCTTGGGAAAAAATGTATTTTTGGAAGTAAAATGCCCAGTCATCAAATAATGGGGGAAAACTCAATAGAGGAACTGAATGGGTAATAATGAGTACTGACTGGGATTTGGAAGATCAACTTTAGATATTACACTGGAATGCAGAATAAAAAAGAATAAAATATTGAGTGCAAAGTCATGACACTTTAGGATCTAGAACATCCGAATCCATGTAATAATAGTTCTGGCAGTGCAAAATTGGGTGGGTAGGGAGGTATAAATTAATTAAATTAATAATGAAAATTGAAATAAAGAAATAGTTAACTTTTTAATGCAAGAAAACCCACTGAATAATGGAGAAAAGTATTGAAAAGAAAACAAAACAAAACATTCCTCAGTGAAAAGTCATATATTATGAGGATAAAAAGGAAGCCTGTAAGCTTTCTGACTTGGGCAGATGGTTACAAAGGAGAGAGAATCAGCTTAGCATTAGAAGGCTCCTCTGGAGCATTAAGCTCTAGAAAACCATATTTGAAAAAATCATAAGATCTTTAATAGAAAAGCATTGTTACTTCTAGATTCCATATTTCCAGGGTGTAGAAAAGAACTTTTCAGATATGCAAAACTACAATATATACATCATCTATAAATAACATCAAGGAATCATTGATTGGCTGCTTCCTGCATGCCCCCAGCTGGGGATCCAGCCTACAACCCGGGCATATGTCCTGACCTAAAATCGAACAGTGAACTCCTGGTTCTTGGGGCAATGCTCAACTACTGAGCCACACCAGCCATAATCATCATCTAATTTTAATAGTACATTATGAACTGATTAATTTTCTATTGTTACATAAATTAGTACATGGTTAGCAGCTAAAAACAACACACATTACCTCACAATTTCTGTGGGTCAGGAGTCTGTGGAAAAGGAAGTCTAGATTGATATGTATTGATGGCTTGTTTAGCATCCTTCAAGAGGTCCACAATTAGGGACTTAAAAAGCTATCTTCAGGTATAGGCTGAGCTGTGGTATCATCAGAAGCTCTAATAGGGAAGATCTGCTTCTAAGCCCCCTTAAGTCGTTGGCAGAATTGCTGCTATAGAACTGAGAGAGCCTTTTTCTTGCTGATGATCACTGGCAGCTCCTGGCAGCTTGTAAAGGCCACCACAGTTCCATGTCACATGTCCTTTCCACAGACCCTCTCAGAACATGGTAATTTAATCCTTCAAAGCCAGCATGAGAGATATTCTCTCTTCTCAGGGAAGGTCCCAGACCTCTTCTAATATTTTCTATTGATTTAGTCAGATCCAACCAGAATCATTTTGATTAACATAAAGCCACTGATTTGGGATTTTAATTACATCTTCAAAACCCTGTCATCTTCCCATATTCAATTTAGAAGAAGAAAGGCACAGGTCCTGTCCACACTCAGGGGAGGGGACTATACAGGTCATGAACATCAGGTAGTGAGGATCAAGCCTAGTCAACTTAGATTATGTTCACTACAGGAAGATGGCTATTGTATTCTTAATGTCCAACTATGTAATCTAGTTCGGCCACATTTGTTAAAAAAAAAATGTTACGTATTCAATAAGCCCTCATATTTTCCTGATCATTCCATATTGCCTTTTCAAACTGTTAAAAATGTCATCTCTTAATTTCTTCTGCTTTTTCTGAGCCTTTATCTTTTATACATACCACTTACTGTTTTATATGAAAAATGATTTAACTTTATTATTTTAATTCTCAGTTAATGAGCTGCAATTTTTTATCAGGCATTCTGTTAAGCCATTAAATATGCTGTCTTATTAATTAATTACATTATCTCCAGTTTACATCCTACATAATAAAAGGCTAATATGCAAATCGACCCAACAGCAGAATGACTGGTTGCTATGATGCGCGCTGACCACCAGGGGGCAGACGCTCAACACAGGAGCTGCCCCCTGGTGGTCAGTGAGCTCCCACAAGGGGAGGGCTGCTCAGCCAGAAGCCGAGCTCATGGCTGGCAAGCTCAGCAGAGGTGGTGGGGAGCGGGCCTAAGCCATCAGTCAGACATCCCCCAAGAGCTCCCAACTGCAAGAGGGCGCAGGTTGGGCTGAGGGACCTCCCTGCCCCCGCCTGCCGAGTGCATGAATTTAATGCACCAGGCTTCTAGCATAACAATAAAAGTTTCCTAAAAACATTGAGTGTGTGATAAATTATAGTGGCTAAGTTGTGTCTGTTTATTTATAAAGGCAATTGTTATATGTGTTATATATATTTAATCTACTAAGTTAACAATAGGTCAAGCTCTATTTATGCATTTATTAAAAGTGACCTGCACTTACCCACATAAAGGTTTTTTCTAAGATGATTTTACTTGGATACCAATCTTCTATTTTGCTTTCCCTATAGTAGCTTTATAAATTATTTTTTCTTTAAATTTTCTGTGCTATTTTGAACAATTCCATGTAAATGTTTTGGTGTCCTAGTTCAATTTGAATGTCTTTGTATTTACAAAATTAAGTTTACATTATTTAAATTATTATTTCTCTTTGTTGTTGTTTAAATACTGAAATAGTCTTTTTGTTTCCACGCTATCATTCTGTTTTCTCAACATATTTCCTTTTCTTATGAGAATTGTGTTTTCTCTGATTATTTTAACCTAGACTGGACGAATTTTTGTAGCATATTTTTAATTTTGCTATTGTTTCTGCTTACTTCTTTCAAATATATTTTGACGTATATTTTTAAGTCATGGGAGATAAAAGTTAAAGTTCATTTTCCCATAATCTCTTTTAAAGGAAGTTTAAAATCTCTGTGTAGAGGCACTCACGCCCTTGTGTGATCCCCTCCCCTTGTGTGCTGGCTCAGTCTAACAATTTGCTTCTAACTAACAGAATATAGCAAAAAGTAATGGAATGAGACTAAGTTACAAAAAAAAGTAACTTCCATCTTGATGATAACATTTGTGCCTCTCACTTGTTCATTCTGTTGAAGCCAGCTGCCATGTGGTGAGCTGCCCCATGAAGATGAACAAGAGGCAAGTAGCTGAGGGCAGCTTCAGCCACGGGCCAGTGAGAAACACGCTATCTGCTTCAAGGGCTCCTCAGTTCACAAAGCCATAAGAACTGAATCCTTCCAACAAGCACGTGAGTGAACTTGGGCATGAACGATCCCCCAAGTGTAATTCAGCAGACACTTCACCAGCAGCCTTGTAAGAAGCCAGAGACAAAAGGGTCAGCTTGATCACACTAACATATCTGACCCACAGAAATGTAATAAAAGTAAAGTCTTGCTTTACTACTTCTTTAAATCTTGATTAATTTGTCACATAGTTATAGGTAACTAATGCAATATGTTACATGATTATTTTCCTCCAACTATATAAAAATCATATTTTCTTGTGTTAGTTGTTCCCAATAGTACATATATCTCTCAGTCTGTCTGTGAAGCAATCTTCAAAGTTAGGTAGATGAGGAAACAAACTAACACATAAAATACTTCATTGAATAAGCATCATGGTTTTCCAAAGAGAAGGCATGTAAATAAATTTATTAAGTTTAAGTAATTATATATAGGTTGAGGACTATATAATTTTAATACTTTAATAAACACAGTTTATGTATATGTTATCTATAAAATAATGTTTAGTTCAGAATTAAGTCATAATGATGAAAATTAATTTAGAAACATGAAATGTTTAAAATACAAAACCAAAATTAATCTGATTTACATAATTAAATTTAGTTTCTAGAAACTAACTGCAGAATGTTTAAAAGTAAGTTAAATTTTTCTAATAAGTCAAGTAGACATATATTTACCTTGAAATACAAGGGATACTCAGTAAGTAATAAGGAAATATTCTTTACTTTATGTTATTAAACCTGGTGTTTTCTTATAGAGACTATGCATTTAAATTGTATTATAGATTCACTTATTGAAGCTGGTTTACAATATCAAGAATTTCCTCAGTCCTGGTTGGTTTTATTTCCTGCTATTAAACACTTGTGCTGATTTCATCTGACATTTAATTCTGTGCAAGCTCTAACAGCTCAGTAACTCACATGAAAAGTGCAATTGCAAACATCCAAAGAGTGGAATTTGCTATGATTCATAAGAACAAAGATTGCATGCCACTGAAAATATAGGAATATTGCCAAAACAATACAGCTGATGACTACTCTTATTTGCCATCTTCTGTAAACTGCCTGCTATAAGAATTGCTAGCAGCCCTCACATTTTTAAACTGTTGGTAAATATTACTATGTAAAGTTTAAACAGTAGAAAAGTAGTATATATACTACTAGTATATATACACAAATATTACAAAGCACTGCTTGTGAAATTATAGAAAATCTTTCAAACTTGATCATATTCACAAAAACTTAAATAGATGATATTATTCATGTCATGAATGTGAAATTTGAGATTGATTACAAAAACTAAATAATTGTGAAACCAGATAAAAGAGGTTGAACATTCTACTTCATAATACAAATTAAAACAATAATGAGATATCACTATAATCCTATTAAAATTGCCAAAATTCAGAACATGTACAACACCAAATTCTGGTAAGAATGTGGAGCAGCAGGAATACTAGTACCCATTCATTACTGCTGGGCATGCAAAATGTTACAGCCACTTTGGAAGACAGTTTGGCAGTTTCTAATAAAACTAAACATACTCTTTCCTTATGATACAGAAATTACACTTTTGGATACTTACCGAAAAAAGTTGAAAACCTATCTCCACACAAAAACTTGCACACATATGTTTAAAGGAGCTTTAGCCATTTTTGCAAAATCATATTAGCAACCACAGTGTCCTTCAGTGGATCAATAAGTTAAAAATCAACAAACAACTATGGCACATCCATGCAATAGATTATTATTCAACCCTAAAGGGAATGAGCTATCAAGTCATGTAGACATGGAGAAAACTTACATGCATATTCCTCAGTGAAAGAAAACCATCTGGAAAGGCTATCTACTGTCTGATTCCAACTATATGACAACATGAAAAGGGCAAAACTAGGGAGACAGTAAAGGGGTCAGTAGTTGCCAAGGTTTGGGAGTGAGGGATGACTAGGGGAACACAGAGGAATTTTAGGGCAGCAAATCTCCTTTGTATGATACTACAGTGGTGACTACATGTCATTGAAAATGTTTCCAAACCTATAGAAAGTATAACACCAAGAGCAAACTCTAATGTAACCCATGGATTTGGGTGAAAATTATGTGTCAATATAGATTCATGGATTATTTTGATAATGGGGGAGGATATGCATATTTGAGGACAGGGAATATAAGGGAAAATTCTGTACCTTCTGCATAATTTTCCTATGAACATGAAACTGCTCTAAAAATAACCTTCCTATAATTTCCTAAATGTTTTTTTCCAGTTCATATGTTTATTTGAAATATGGTAGAGTACACATTATTCCTCACCCAATTTCCAGTATTATTAACATCTTACATTAGTGTAGCACATTTATCACAATTAATGAGCCAATACTAATAAATTATTAATAACCAAATGCCCATTACATTTTCTCTGTTTTTCCTACTATTCCCTTTTTGTTCCAGGATCCCCTCCAGGATATCACATTACATTTTGTATCCACATATTCTTAGGTTTTTCTTGGTTTATAAAACATGCCTTTCTTTTGATAACCTTACCATTGTTTGAGGATATCTGTCAGGCATTTTGTAGAACATGTTCAATTGAAATTTGTATGATATATTACTCATGAATACACTAAGATGTGTTTTTGGTAGGAAAATCACAGATATAAAGTACCATTCTCAACACATCATATCAAAGGTATATACTATAAATAAGATTTAGCACTGTTGATGTTACCTTGATCATCTGACTTAAGGCAGTATTTATTAGGATTCTCCACTGTAAATTAACTCTTTTCTTTTCTAATATTTTCTATTATTTTCTTATCTTTTCTTTTATTTCATATCTGTTCTTTTCTTTTCTTTCTTTTCTTTCCTATACTGCTCTGAAAGCAAGTTACTACATTCAACCACACTTAAGGAGTAGATGTATTGGTCTTCTTTATAAGCAATGTGGATATATAAATTATGTGGAATTCTTTAGCAAAGGAGATTTGTCTGTTATCTACAATTTATGTACTTATTCAATCAGCTATTTAAATAATATGGTATTAGCGGTGTTGGTCCATTCTGGAGGCTCTGAGGGATAGATTGTTCCATGACTCTTTTCAATTCTCACAGTTGCCAACAATCTTTGGCATTCCTTGGCTTATAGATGTATTCTTTCAATATCTGCCTCCATTTTCATCTCTGTGGGGTCTTTCCACTTTTCTCTTTTCTTGACACTTATCACTAGATTTAGGATGACTACCTAGGATGATCTCATCTTCAAGTCCTTATGTAAATTGTATCTGCCAAGACATTTTTTCCTACCAAGACACATACACAAGATCCATTTGGACATATCTTTTGGGGATTACCATTCAATCTATTAATGCTGCTACTACTGTCTCCTACTTACACCTGTTAATTATTTTATTTTATCTAGTTAAAGGTAACATACCTTACAGAACAATGTAATTGTGATTAGTAAAATAGAAATCCCTATTTATTCCATGATTTTCATGGAAATGAGTCTAGGATTGGACTCATGGAAATGAAAAATAATTGTTGGGTCATCAAAATCCATTTTCTTACCATTATTTGAATGATCATATGTAGCAAATTACAATAATAATTAGTTTAATTGGTAATAGACTCTTGCTACATCTGAAATAAATCTACTTTTGAAAAGGATAAGATTTTCTTTTTTATGACCAAGTAGTAGTCCATGTGCAAATGTATCACAGCTTTCTTATCCACTCATTTACTGATGGACACTTAAGATGCTTCCAAATCTTGGTTATTGTAAATTACACTGCAATGTACATACGGGTTCATATATTCTTCCATGTAAGTGCTTCAGGTTTCTTTGGATAAAATATCTGCTTTATTTTTCTGTTAATATATTCAGAGAACTGAATCCCTTTGCAAGATCTTGTTGAAACAAAAACTATTGAAAATATTATGTTTGATATGTTTAAACTTTTTTGGCATCTAACAATTTGAGCTTAACATTCAGTTTTAAATGAATGTTGATGTCATTTTTAAAGCTTAACTAGTTCAACATTTTTAACATTAAGACAGATGAGTGATGGTCAGGCTAATATGCTTTCATCACAAGAGTCTATTTGTTTTGCTTTCTGGAGCTGGTGTACCCTAGTGATTATAATGCCTATCTTTAGAATCACTCCTGAGTTTCTCAGCTTATTGTTTACCTTAAGCAAACAATTTAATCTCTTTAGCCTTTTTTCTTATATGAGGGAAAAAATAAAATAATAATAATGGGTAGGCCATAAAATGGTTGAGAGAATACTGAATAGAAACAAGAATTAAGGAAAATGTTTTCAGCCTACAGTAAGTGTCCTTAAAATGGCATCTATGTTTATAGCTATTATTATCTCTTTATTACTACTGATTTATAAATATGAATTTATTTTCAGTTTTCTTTGCATTTGGTTGTGTGATTTTAAAAACTAGAGGCCCGGTGCATGACATTCGTGCACTGGGGGGGGGGGGGGGGTCCCTCAGCCCAACCTGTGACCTCTCTCAGTTCAGGAGCCTTTGGGGGATGTCCACCTGCCGGCATAGGCCCACTTCCCATGGGGAGTGGGCTTAAGCTGGCTGGCAGACATCCGAGAATCCTTAGCGCTGTCGAGGAGGCAGGAGAGGCTCCTGCCACCACCTCTGCGCTTGCCAGCCATGAGCCTGGCTTCTGGCTGAGCGGCGCTGCCCCTGTGGGAGCGCACTGACTACCAGATGGCAGCTCCTGCATTGAGCGTCTGCACCCTGGTGGTCAGTGTGTATCATAGCGACCAGTCATTCTGCTGTTCAGTCGATTTGCATATTAGGGTTTTATTATATAGGATTAGCAAGGGACCATTCCAATTTTAAATGTGAGACCTAGTAGTAAGATAAAAAGTTGAAACATGAAGAGCTAGCAGAAACCCAGTTTGTTTGTTTTTTTGATAAATTGCCAAATGGTATATCTGAATTTTTTTCAAACTAACCCTAATGAAATAAACCTGATGAAGCAGACTTCTCTCTTGTGCTCATGAAACTTAAATAAATAATTTTTCATCAAAGTATTTAGTGCCCAGAAAGAGGCCAATTAGTTTCAAACAAATTTATATAAATTCATATGTATTTCACCACAAGAAAACAAATGTTACAGTATATGAGTTCACACTCACACACACACACACACACACACACAATCACGAAGTGTTATATTTCAGCATGATTACCAGGTTTAGAAAACAACACTATCATCCTTTGTGAAAATCTAACAGAAAAATATACTATTCCCTTTATTACACTTTTCTAAGGGTTTAAGATAGCAATTCTTAAAATTACAATCTCAGAAGTATTCTTTTTATGTTTGTGTATAAATGGCAACAGAAACAAGCACAAATAAATCACAGGCTAATTAACATTCTTTTAGTAATCTTATTAAAAAATGATTGCTTAAAATATAATTTCTAACTTAATCAAACTAGCAATTACCAGTAGAAAACCTCATAGAATACTGTTTTCTTCTTTTATAAAATAACCTTAATTGTGCAAAGAAGTAATTTGCTATCTGGAAAGACTATTTGAATATTAGAGACAAGCAAATACAGCAACTTCAAAAGGCTATTTCAGAATACTAGATGAAAAAGCACTGAGAAATATATACATGATTTCCATCTCTCTGGGCTATTAAAATAAAACACTCTTATGTCATGAAAGAATTCAGCAAAGTTTTTACAATCACATAACCAAATGCAAAGAAAACTGAAAATAAATTCATATTTATAAATCATTAGTAATAAAGAGATAATAATAGCTATAAACATAGATGCCATTTTAAGGGCACTTACTATAGGTTGAAAACATTTTCCTTAATTTTTGTTTCTCTTCAGTATTCTCTCAACCATTTTATGGCCTACCCATTATTATTATTTTTTTCCCTCATATAAGAAAAAGGCTAATGAGATTAAATTGTTTGCTAAAGGTAAATAAGCTGAGAAATTCAGGAGTGATTCTAAAGCTAGGCATTTTAATCACTAGGGTACACCAGCTCCAGAAAGCAAAACAAATAGACTCTTGATATGAAAGCATATTAGGCTGACCATCACTGATCTGTCTTAATGTTAAAAATGTTGAACTAGTTAAGCTTTAAAAATGACATCAACATTCATTTAAAACTGAATGTTAAGCTCAAATTGTTAGATGCCAAAAAAGTTTAAACATATCAAACATAATATTTTCAATAGTTTTTGTTTCAACAAGATCTTGCAAAGGGATTCAGTTCTCTGAATATATTAACAGAAAAATAAAGCAGATATTTTATTATATGTGGATATCTATTTATCTAATAATTTTAGATAATTAGAATCTAATTTATCATAAGCATGTGTTAAAATGTGAATTTTAATTCCATAGTTTAATTCCTTCAGTGTTTAGGGGACTGTTCTTTTCTGTGATTGGTATATCCATTTTATAAATCAATAAGAAGGTGAGAAATATTATAGTTTCACATTTTCTTGATACCCAGAAAAACATGAGCCAGAGTGGAAATAAAATATACTTTGGAAAAGCTCAAAGGCATTTATTGATGTTCCCAGGCTCAAATTGGTATTCAGGAAAAGCTGGAAAAGGAATAACTAATTCATGGATCTGAAGTGTTTCTTTTTAATCCTAAGGAAATAGTTTTGTTTCATTTCTCATTTATATGATATGCATCTCTTGATATGTAACTTGATATATAAAAATGTATAATTTATATATTTATATTTTGACTTATACATTTATAACTTGAATTTTATAAAGCTGATGACAATGGTTATAAAACATACACTAGCAGCTGAAATAATGTCTGCAAATATTTCATGTGACTTTATAACACATACTTATTTTGTAAATGCTAACGTTTTAAATGTTATATGTTTCAAATTAGATATTGAATAATAAGGCTATATCAAAATTACCCTAATATTTTTTGTTAGGTTATCATCACATAGCTAATATTAACTTTGGTAAACCCTGGAAATGTATCTTAAACATTTCTAATTCATAGTTTTTAAATACATTTTGAAAAATTTCTACTTCTCAAATATATATTCTTATGTCAAAATTCTATTTAATCTCATCCCATGAGAGTTTTGATAGATAAGTGCCAGTTATTTATTTTGAGTAATTTTAATGAAAATTAATAGCAACCAATATATATAAATTTATGATTATTTAATAGCTATTATCTTTAAAAATTACATATCCATGCATTTATTTCATGTCCCCTTTTTCAATTTGTTTTTTTATACCAAGAAAAATGTGTATGTGACATTAGAATCCTTAACTAAATCTCCTTTTCTGTAAAACTTAAATTTATCCTTTATGTCCTGTTTCTTCCATCTGCACAGAACTTTCACATGAGCTAATCAATACCCAAATCTAACCTCTAGATAACGTCTTTATCACTTGAGATGAGAAAGTTTAAGAAGAGTTAAGTAACTTGTACAAGGTCAGTGTGAATTGGTGTCTGAGCTACACTTAGCATACAGATTGACTATAGCTATAGCAATTTCTGACTTCCCTAGGCATAGTAGCCCCAGACAGGACTGTGACAGAGAATTTATTTCTTTAGAGAATCTATATATGTATACATACATACATACATACATACATGCACTGATGGTTAAGATTCATTATTTTATAAACCGCATATTGTTGTTTTGGCTTAATGTTTCTTTCTCATGTTTATTCCAAAAGTCAACTCATTGCTATGTTTCCTCACTATACAACTTGTTGAAAGTAGTAGCGTTAGTTTTAGAACTCATCTTATTTGTCTAATATAAAAATATTCTTAGGAATGGGTCTTAAATCAATCGACTGCTTCTTAAATGACTCCATTACTAATTTCTCTGATCTCTTTTATACATATATTCACTATGCTTGCATAATGTTTTCAATATTTCAGAAAAACAGCAGTTCCTTGTTTTTACCAAATTGGATATTAACTAACAAATTCATAATTTAATACCAGATGGTTTTTATTTTCAGAGATCCTTTCTTTTTATTTTTTTTATATATTTTATTGATTTTTTACAGAGAGGAAGACAGAGGGATAGAGAGTTAGAAACATCGATGACAGAGAAACATCGATCAAGCTGCCTCCTGCACACTCCCTACTGGGGATGTGCCCGCAACCAAGGTACATGCCCTTGACCGGAATCGAACCTGGGACCCTTGAGTCCGCAGGCCGACGCTCTATCCACTGAGCCAAACCGGTTTCAGCCAGAGATCCTTTCTATTTCAAGCTATATACTTCACCTTTATTTTTTAGGAAATGACAGGCACTATTTTCAGTGTGATCTCAGTAGCATTGTTTTATTTTTATGCCTCACACATCCCATTTCACTTCAGTCTTGTGCACTTGCTCCCCTCCACCCTTTTACATTGACTGAGATTTACGTGTTGCTCCAGTCAAACCTATGAGTATCTGAGTTACTTGGATGCCACATTATTATTTTGCCCTGCGTTCTTATGACCACTTTGATCGAGTTTCTGTAGCGGTCAATATTCATACAGTCCACAAGTATTTAGCACCACTGCTGTCAGGGACACTTTGTAATGCTGTGCTACTTTGTTAACTGATATGTCCTTTGTTAAAAAATCCTTTATTGTTGAAAGTATTACATATAGTATTACATATGTCTCCTTTTTTCCCCATTGGCCACTCCCTCCCCCCCTCCCCCCCCCCCGCACATGCCCTTAATCTTTATATATTTCAGCCTGAATCTCTCATCTTGTATCCTGGACTATTTATTTTGACTATTTATTTTGTGTCCTTATTTGATTTATTTTTAGCTTAATTATATGTCCCCTCCACTTAGTTGTTGTTGTTGTTATTGATAATACTTTCCCCTATTTTATGTGAAATGGGGTATGTATACAACATTGACTATCCCATTAGTGGACATTGTAGTTAGTTTTACTTATAGACAGAGTTCCACGTATTCACTTAACCTTACCTCTGTGTTGTAATTCACATCATTCATTTTATATTATCTTCTTATTTATTCATAAGCGATGTGTTCCAAATATAAAAGGAGGAGAACATTTTTTTTAAATTCTGCATTAATTGCCTTTGTTTGACTTACTTCACTCAATGCACAGCTTCTGGGGTTCAAATACAAGAATCATTTTCCCGCCCTAACCAGTTTGGCTCAGTGGATAGAGCGTCAGCCTGCGGACTGAAGGGTCCCAGGTTCGATTCCGGTCAAGGGCATGTACCTTGGTTGTGGGCACATCCCCAATAGGGGGTGTGCAGGAGGCGGCTGATCGATGTTTCTTATCAATGTTTCTAACTATCTATGCATCTCCCTTCGTCTCTGTAAAAAATCAATAAAATATATTTTTAAAAAAGAATAATTTTCCCATTTTTAATGCATGCTCAGTTTCAGGTATTTAGGAAAAAAAATTGTCAAGTTCTTGTCTAACCAGAAAAAAATCGATTCTGCAGGCTTTTCAAAGCTCTTCCCACCCCAAATTAAACCTCAATTTGGTTCTAGGAACCTGCAATAAAATATTGAGGAATAATCTATTTCTGTTCCTTAAAGGTTGAGACACAGCTAGGGTAAGTGGTTCAAAGAGAAGTTTTGTGTAGCAAGTTATTTTTGAAGTTATCTCCTGGATGCTAAATTCCTCTTAATGGCAGCTACCCAAATGTAACAGTAGGCACAGATTATTCGAAAGACCCAGTGGAAAATGATGCACGTCAAAATCTATGGCATGGCCTTGTTCTCTCAGGATATACTTCCAGCCCTGTTGGTACCTTCTTTGACTTCTTATTGGTGATGTTCTCAAGTTCTCATAAACGAGATGTCTTTCAAAAACTCTAAGGAACTACCAGTCTTGGCTTAAGTTAGAAAATACACATGCATCCTTGGATATTCCAATGAGAGAAGTGCACCCAGTCTCCGAATCAGCACTCTCTATCCAAGCCAACATATGCCCACTAAAATTTCCAAGGAAAAGGAAATATCACTTATTCCACACAACTCCAGGGGAAATATGTTAAGCTCTTCCAAGATTCCTTTATAATATATCACCTTTTTTTAATTTATTGGGGTGACATTGGTTGATAAAATTATATAGGTTTCAAGTGTAAAATTCTCATTCATCATCTGTATATTACATTATGTACCAACCCCCAAAGTCAAATCATCTTATATCACCATATGTTTGACCGCTATTACTCTTTACTACCCCCCACCCCACCCTTTCCCCTGGTAATCACCATACTGTTGTCTGTGTCGTTTTTTTACTTCTGTATTGAGCAACCATCCATTTCATGAGTGTTTCT
The DNA here is from genome assembly GCF_951640355.1 of Cnephaeus nilssonii. NCBI lineage: Eukaryota > Metazoa > Chordata > Mammalia > Chiroptera > Vespertilionidae > Cnephaeus > Cnephaeus nilssonii. Next base: position 25,917,896 of record NC_137074.1, on the reverse strand, counting down.
TTCCTGTAGGAATGTTCAGTAGCTCTGAGTGGTTCTGATGGAAAGCCACCTTGGCATTATCAATCTGTACTCACTATAAAATCTGACTTCATAAAATGCTCTCACATCAATACACTTCTTAAAATATTTAGTCTTTTTATATAGGTAGTTGGGGTACTGTTTTGTGGTATGGTTTAAAGGATAAATACTACATTGTTATTAAAAAAAACACTGGGCTATCAGAAAGTTCAGTGTCATTCTCATAAAAATTTATGAACTTAGGAAAAAATATGGAAATAACAGATAAAATTATGTTTAATACTCTATTTTCTATATTTTATATCAGGCATTCATATTTTTGTATCAATGTGTTCTAATAATTTAGCACAAAAATGCTTATCCAAACTCCAAAACAACAAACTTATAATTATAAATTTTAAACTTAATTTTTATAACTATTAACTTAATTGTATAATATAATTATTTTAAACTAAAAAGCAAGATTACTAGGTGTCAGAGTTTAGCATAAAAAGCAGTTGGAATATACTTATTGTATACTTAGGTACATATGTGAAACAAGCATATAAGCAAAAGCACTACTGTCTAAACAAAAAGCAATATTTTTTGGTAGTTTCTGCAAAAATAAACTCAAAGGGTATCTTAAGTGTTGCTAGACATCATAAGTAATAAAATCTCCAAAATCCAAGGAATTATAAAATATTGAAATGTACTTAATGTAATAACAAAAGGGACAATTAAAATTTTAACATTCAAAAGCCCAAGCCTATTGAGAAAACAACTTATTAGTAAACATCTAACACTTCTGACAGAGAAATAATTTATTTCTCACAGAGAAAACAACATATAAACACAAACCTCACTAAATATATAATCTGGTTTTAAGGAACAGATGCTGATAAATAATTCAATATCTAAAAAAAAATGACAAGGGAGTAATGGTAAACATGTATTTATAAAATAGTAATCTTTTATTATATTTCATAACTGGAATATAGAAAAATTCTACAACATAAACTATATTTCTCCATTTTCATAAAAAGGATATGTTTTGGAAATTAGATAGCCAATTGTCAAAGAAAAGCAACAAATGAGCAAACAAGAAAAACTCACAGATACAGACAACAGTATGATGGTTACCAGATGGAAGTGGGGTGGGGGGTCATCAAAGGGGTCAAATATATGGTGATAGAAGATTTGACTTTGTCCTGGACAATGTCCTCAGTTGATTGGGCGTGGTCCTGTGCTCAAAAGGTTGCAGGTTCCATTCCAGGTCAGGGCATATACCTGAGTTTCGGGCTCCATCCCCAGTAGGGGGTGTGCAGGAGACAGGTAATTCATGTTACTCTCTCATATCAATGATTCTCTCTCTCTCTCTCCCCCTCTCCTTTCCTCTCTTGTTAAAAATCAATTTTATATATACATATATAAAGATTTGCTCTTGACTGGTGAGCCAGATGATGTATGACACAATTGTACATTTCATATCTGTATAATTTTATTAACCAATATTATTCCAATTATTTTAATTTAAAAATAAATAAGTTTAGTTAGCTATTTTTACTGTGGGAGATATTTTCATTAAGAAGAAACTCACTCATTACTTCTAAATTCCAAGGATTCTTGGTGGAAAACTATTTATCTTGTAAACTACATGGTAATGAATAGGTAACATCAAAGGATTGGAAAGATCAGTGGAATATTTTAACTTTATCTTAAATCTTATCCTTCTAAAAATAAGGCTATTAATAGAAGCCATTGATAATGATGGATGATATAATTCCCAGTGTTTCTTTTCATTTATTCTTGTCTAAATTTATATCCTATAATTGGGTAAAATGATTCAAAATCTTGACTTCCTCCAGTACAATAATGAATTAAAATGTAAGATCATAGCCTTCACTTTATAATAGAGCTTTTTATTTTCAATTTCCTATTGAGATAATTCTATCTTCATATCACACAGACATCTTCTTTTTAAAAATATTTTTATTGATTTTAGAGAGGAAGGGAGGAGGAGAGATATATAGAAACATCAATGATGACAGAGAATCATTGATTGGCTGCCTCCTGCACACCCCTACTGGGGATCAAGCCAGCAACCTGGGCATGTACCCTGAATGGGAATCAAACAGTGACCTCCTGGTTCATAGCTCAACACTCAACCGCTGAGACACCAGCCAGGCAATATCTCCTGCTTAACATAGCATATAATGAGTGCTTCACCTTTGACCTCAAATTATTTTTCCCTCTTATTGTCTCCATGCAGATGACTCATATGATTATATATCAATCAATTTAAAGTGTCTTAACTTTGTATTCTCGTCCCTAGCACAGAGCCAATAAGTGATACTTCTAGTATTCACAAACATCTAGACTTTTTGACTCTTTCCAGGTAATTAAGTGTGAAATTATGTGCAACCATTACTTTCTTTGGCAAAAGAAAGGGAAATGGAAATATATATAACTTCCAGGCCGAAATTTTTATTTCTCTTGAGTAATTCTCCATGCACTATTTCTCTGTCATGACAAACATGAATGCTAATTTTGGGATAAAGACTCCTGGAATATTAACCTGTCACTTGGCAAACAGCATCACAAAGAGTACTTAGTACTGAGAAATGAATGTTAATTTTGTTAAAATACTAATATTTGATAATGTTTATTAAAGTTCTGTAACCTAGACTAACCTTATAGATACTATACCTATATTAAGAGATTAACTATTTTGAATTAAGATTAATTTTGAAATCTTAATATCTTTTTCTCACCCATCAAATATATTTTAGAATTTGTGATTTAATCTTTTAATTATCCTAGAGATATTTTTTGCTATATTTCACTAGTATTCTTTATGTTGACAGGCAGCATCTTCAAATCTTACTTCACATCTTGCATTCCTCCAATTTATCCTCCTTAATGTCACAGAAGTGACATTTTCAAACAGGAAACTAGGCTAATTCCATGTATGTTCTCCTTCCCCAACAAAAAATTGGGGAGATTGTTATGGTTTGCCAGGTAAGTGAACCAGGTCCAACAGGATACAATGAGTAGCTATATTCTAGGGTGGGATGGGGAACATCTCTCCCAAGGGCCATATAAGGCCTGCAAAATCATTTGGTCTGGACCTGCTAAGGTAACTGCAAGAGGGACTTGAAATTCAAGAAATCTAGAAGCTTTCTTCATAGTTATATAGATTTATATTAAGTGAGTGATGTTATAAATATCCAAATGGTCCTTGGCAGAAAAAAGGTTCCCCATCCCTTTTTTAGAGATAACGTTCTTCTAGAAACAACAACAACAAAATCTATCAAAAACAAAAATATAGTTAATCTGAGTGATATAGTGAACTGAAGCTGAGAAGTCTGAGATGAAAGTAAAAATATATTGTCAAAATAAGATGGAACAAGAAGCAGGTAACTAGAATATCAAAGATGCGAGCAAGTGCCAATGAGTTCACTGGCCAAGAAATACTGTTTTCTAGGTAAACCCTACACGCCAATAACTGAGATATAAATTTCTGCCTGGTCTTTTGCAAGCTTTGCATAGATAAATTAACTAATCTGTAAATTTTTCACATTTAGTAAAAACAAAGAACAAAAAATACCTCCAGCTACCTGTCAGGTGTCCAATTCCTTATGGGGCACAGTGTCCCTGGTTAGCTAGATTTATTACATAAATATGGAAAATGTATTATGTGCCAGGAAGTATTCAATATTATTGAGTACATCAGTGATCACAATGGACAAATCACACTTGCCAATGTGAGCTAATAGTATAATAGAGAAAACAGGAAATATAGTAAATAAGAGATCTTTCTATTATGGTAGAAGCCCATAATTGCTATTCAGAAAAGTAGAGTAGGAATACATGTTGTGAGGTAGTGGACAATTTGTTGGATTTTCATAAGGTAGTATAGATAATTGCACTGATGAAGTTGAAAATGATTGAAATAATTGGTACAGGTGTAGAAAAGTTTTATATCTAATTATTGAGAATGTCTGCCGTAGAACATGAATTTATCACCTTTTTTCTATCATAAGTTTTTACCCACCACAGTAACATAACTTTTCAATTACCTTATAATTTTAAATTAAGCATAGCTCTAGTTTATTAATTTTCACTACATAATTTTTTTTTCCTCCAAAGATTCCAGGCATTGCTGTTCCTTTGTGATTTAGCTATCATTCTTCAAGTGAACTCACAAATACTTCTTTGTTTGTGCTCTGTGATCATAGCTGTTTAGAGATCCATTTATCACTTAATTCTGTCATGTACAGGCAGCATCACTGATTGTTTCTTGAGGCAGAATAGTTTGAAGAAAGGTCTGCGCACTTTTCAAATAAATAAGTCAACCTTTTCAATGTATATGAGCCTCACATAAAGTTATGCAACACAAGTAGAGTTCAGTGATTGCCTGAAAGCATTATGAAATTAGTACATTATTACTTCAGATTTATTTTTCTTTTATATTGATTTTCTACTGTTCACTGTATTTGAACACTACATTTTTAGTAACTCTGTACCATAACTGTAAAGTTTATATTTGAATATTAGTAATTGCACTGGGAGCTATATGAATGAAATACATACACTTCTGCATTGTCTAGATCATGCTATTCCATTAATTAAGAGTGAAATATGGTGTGCTTTTATCTTATTTATTGGCTCAAAAGCATATATGCAAAAATGGATGCAAAAATAGTCTTAAAATCTTACATCAGATATTAAAATCCATGAATAAATACATAGCATTCAGCCATCATCACAGTCTTACAATATAATAACTACTCAATGGAGGTGCATGCATTCAGTAACTGAATACAGAGAGAGAGAGCGAGAGAGAGAGAGAGAGAGAGAGAGAGAGAGAGAGAGAGAGAACGAAGAAAAGAAGGAAAGAAAGAAGGAAGGAAAGAAAGAAAGAAGGAAAGAAAGAAAGAAAGAAGGAAGGAAAGAAAGAAAGAAAGAAAGAAAGAAAGAAAGAAAGAAAGAAAGAAAGAAAGAAAGAAAGAAAGAAAGAAAGAAAGAAAGAAAGAAAGAAAGAAAGAAAGAAAGGAGGGACGGAGGGAGGGAGGGAGGGAGGGAGGGAGGGAGGGAGGGAGGGAGGGAGGGAGGGAGGGAGGAAAGAGAGGGAAGGAAGGAGGGCAGAAGTTTAGATATTCTCTTCTGCTATTAACAGAAAATATTGTTTGTGTGTTTTAAAATAAGGCAGCTTAATGTATTAAATAAAGCTTTTCTGACAATTTTCTAGATTGACCATATTACTGCTGAATATTCTTATAGGTGACAAAATATCACCCAGTGAAATGCTTTATTAATCTGGCAGACAGAGAGAAGCATACCGATAGTATTAGTGTGATAAGGATATGCTGTAAGAAATAAATCCAAAATCCTGTTAAATTTGAAGTGCCTCACTAAGTAGTTACCTTTTTAAAAAATATATATGTTTTTATTGATTTCAGGGAGGAAGGGAGAAGGAGAGAGAGATAGAAACATCAATGATGAGAGAGAATCATTGATCCACTGCCTCCTGCACTCCCCCTACTTGAGTTCGAGCCCACAACCTGGACATGTGCCCTTGACCGGAATCGAATCCAGGACCCTTCAGTCTGCAGGCCAGTGCTCTATCCACTGAGCCAAACCGGCCAGGGTTATATATCTTAAAATAGTGAATTTTACCAGTTTTGATATGTATAAGAATATAATTTAGTGTGATTCCCTAAACAAAGACTATATCAAACTAAGTAAAGATGTGTAATTTTGTGGTGAATCCTGTTAATGAAAACAATATATTTTTTCTTTATCTTTCTGTGATCAAACAATAGCATCTTAATAAATGTTACCTTCTTTTCAAAAATGAATTTTTTAAATCATATAGAAATGTCAGTTTATACCATTGGGGAATTAAAAAAAAAAAACGTATGCACATATAAAGCTTAGACTTACCAATCTTTAAACAAAGTTAGTGCTTATAAATTCTGCAAGCCATAGCCATTTTTCATCTTTTTAATTGATGTCCTATTATTCTCGTTGCTTTGATTATAAGTACATCCAAGATGTCTGTGAGAATAATGAAGTTTTTTATCCTTACAGTTGAAGATCATCTATCTTTGTCCAAACTTGAACAGGAACAATCATTTTAGTGAGTCCCCCTGTCAGCGCCATTGTGTTTGATTTGTTTTCATTCAATCTAAAGCCTCCATGGAAAGCTGTCTATTCATTATGGAAAAATAAAAACAAACAAAACAAAAAAACCCTTTTGAGGTTTTCTATCACACTGAGAGATGCATGTCAATGAGCCCAGAGAATATGATTCTGAATCTTTATCATATAACATATTTTGTAGGATGATTACTATTTGGTGGTTTTTAAGTCTCAGATGGAATATAGCTGATATATTCAAAAGGGGAGTTATTTTTTTTTTATCAATGCTCTTTATTCTCTTTCAAAAAGTTATCAGTAATACAATGGTAAGACATCACTTTGACTGCGATGAGGTTGTTGTCCGTAGTGGAAACTGCATAATAAAAATAGTTTTTTATTATAGTCACATCTCCTTTATCAAGACAATAAATTGTGTGAATTCTTTTGTGGAAGTAGATGAAAGACAAGTATTTCTTTTAATTCCAAAAGGAAACAGTATTTTAACTAAGGCTATGGAGTCTGGCAATTCCTTCAGGTAAACATGTGGGCTTATTTAAAACTTTTCATAAATCAAAACAAAAACAATTAGGCTTCTGAGGAACAGGATTCTTTTAGTCACCTTCCAAGTGGTATTACAGCTGCTTTTACTGAAATGGGTGAGGAGGTAACCCTGAGTGACCCTGATTCCTTGCTTTTCTAAGAAGGGTTTGCTCACTCGGAGATTCTTTTGTCTGAATGGAAAACTCTGAATCAACTCCCACTACTCACTGATTTGGAATTCTAACAAAATAAATAGCTATTTATCTCAAAGCAAAAATGTTCTCCCATAGAGTGGGTTCCCTTTTCATTTCGTTGATGATTTATTTTATTGTGCAGAAGATTTTAGTTTGATGTAGTCCCATTTGTTTGTTTTTTCCTTTGTTTCCCTTGCCCTAATTGAAACCCCTGGCCTTTTGAGATTTGGTCATTGTGTTCATCCCTCAAATTCCATTTCACCTGATATAAACTGACTTCATATAAACACACAATAGCATGCTAATACTGCCAGATCTTACACTTTATTTTTTGTCTCTTAAATTGTGCTCTATGAATGATAATTTAAATAGTTATGTAAAGGTGCAGTTCATCTCTTCTTTACATTTCTTTTTAAATATATATATATATATATATATATATATATATATATATATATATATTATTGATTTTTTACAGAGAGGAAGGGAGAGGGACAGAGAGCTAGAAACATCGATGAGAGAGAAACATCAACCAGCTGCCTCTTGCACACCCCCCACCGGGGATGTGCCCGCAACCAATGTACATGGCCTTGACAGGAATAGAACCTGGGACCCTTCAGTCCGCAGACTGACGCTCTATCCACTGAGCCAAACCAATTTCGGCACTTCTTTACATTTCTTACACAGTCTTTTCATGAGCTAGAAAGCTAAATTCTCATCACATGCAGTTTGGACAAAATTTGTCCAACTGTACAGCTCAGAGTCTAGAACCTCGTTATTTTAAAACAACAATTTCAGCTACTCTAAGAAAAACCTAAAGTGAAACAAAAATATCACCAACAATAAGGCACAGGTAAAAAGAGATCCTACATTAATTTCTATCATAAGATAGTCTCATGGTTCAACGCATTAACATTATGTATAACCAAATTTTAGAATTACACAAATATAAATCAGTACATACTTTCACCACCAACATACTCATAATAAACCCAAGGCTTTCTGAGTGAATTTATTGCCAATATTTGCAAGTCTTTTATATCCCTCACCACCCCCTCAACAACTGTAAGCTGGGACTGGTACAATGAGCAGCTGAAGCAAGAACAGAGAGTAGGCAGGAAGATTGGGGTTGTCCTAAGAGTACGTTCAATTCTGTAAACATTTATTTTTATGTCTTAGTCAAGTTTTATAGTTGTTTTCGCTGTAGTTACTCTGTTACTCTCAGAAGTGGAAGTCCTTGATGTAACTATAATATTTTCTTTTTAATGTATATTTTCGTTGATAGTATTACAGATATCTCCTGTTTACCACCCTATTCCCCCATCCTCCCATCCCCTACCCACCCCTCAAGGTCTTCACCACCCTATCGCCCATGTCCATGGACTATGCATTTCCTATAGAATAAAAGGCTAATATGCAAATTGTCCCCTCGACTGGGAGTTTGACTGGGAGTTTGACCAGGGGGAGGGGCTGGCCAGCTAACTGCCCGCAGCCCCTCCCCCGGCCCTGCCCCAGATCGGCCCCCCACCTCAATTGGGGTGGGGCCAGCTGGCAAACCGCCCATGACCCCTTCTTCCAGCCTGTCTGGCCAGATTGGCTCCTATCAGGGAGGGCTAGCCAGACCCCACCTGTGCATGAATTAGTGCACCAGGCCTCTAGTAAGTATATAAGTTATTTGGTTTAACTCTTCTCGTCTCCCCAACCCCACATCAATGTATGTCAGTCTGTTCTTATAATTTAAACCAGTTTATTTTGCTTCCATGGTTTCTCCACACCACCCCTAGTCCTCTTATGTTATTTAATGTTTATTTTACTATAACATATCAAATGACTTATTAATAAAATAAATGTATCTATTATTTAAACTATTTTACATATTAGCATATTTACTACTAATCCCACTAGAGTGCTAATTTGGTGGCTTTAGAAATTTAAGGAAGCAATTCATGCTTCCATAGAACTTCGAAGGCTATCAGTATCTAGAGTTGAGCATACAAACTCATATATGAGTGCATTTATTTTTTTCTGCATATAGTGTGTGTATGTGTGTGTGCCTGTGTGTGTGAGTATATGTCCGAGAGTGTGTCTCATTTTATTCAGTTTACTCTATCTTTTTTAATTTATCTCTGCACTTGATGGCCTTAATTCCTAATATGTTGTGTTTTTATGGGTATAAATATTTTTATTCTAAATGTTATGCATTTTTGGAAGCCCCTTTGAATTTGAGGATCATTGTGTTTATTTCCTCTAGGAGAAAAATTGTCTTATTCCTTCTTTTATATATTTTTTTCTCCAAAAATCTTCTGAAACTCCCATTGGATGCACTGTTGCCAAATATAGCCCAAACTTTTCTCTTAGTTGTTCCAAACACTGTCCAACATTATATATATATATATAATATGTATACACCAACATTATATATATATATATATATATATATATATATATATATATATATATATATATATATACCATTTTTTCCTTTTGTAATTCAATCTGGAAGAATACTTGGCCCTGTATTCAAGGTCATTACTGTAAAATTAGATCATGTCCATTGCACATTTCAAGTTTAATTTCAAAAAATCAAATTTAAATTTATGCTATCTGTAGAACTCTCATACCAGAAACTTAGTCTAGCTCATCAGAGTTCTTCATATTATTTATAAGTCTGAAAAAACTTCTCTAAGTCCCCTCCTACTTCTTATAATTATTGAATTTGTCTTTGGAGTAAATGGCACTTACATTTTGACCTACTGTTTCTTTGGGTTTTATTTCTCTGTATATATAGTTGTTGGCTTTCTGTCATTCAATGTCTGCAAATCTGCTCAGGTTTGTTTATTTTTCTCCTCATAATGTTATTTATTGTGTATTTCATATTTTCATTATTTTACATACTCTATCATCTTGATTTATATTTCTTGGTGTTTTTTTAATAATTTATTTTTAGTATATTTAATTGTACTGTTGTACTCAGGATTTTTAGATCTTCTGTATTCAATATTGGACATTTGTAATGTCCTAGAAAAGTTCACTCACAGAAATTTTCCAACATATTGGCATATACCCTCAGTAAAAAGAAAAAAAAAGTTTTTTTGTGTTTTTTTTCTAGTATATATCTTCTCCTGGTGATTAATTCTCCTATTCACTTTTGTTTTTCCCAATGAATTTTGTTTTACCTTTATTTTTAGAGGACTTCTTTTAATTAGTATTTAATTCTAGTTTGACAGTATTTTCTTTTGAAATGTTTGAAGACATCATTTAATGCTTTCTGGTTTCCATTACTGAACTTGAGAAGTCTTCTGATCTCCTTTAAAGGTTATGTATCTTTTCCTCACATCTAATATTTTTCCTTCCCTTCCTCTACCAGTGAACAATCTTCCTTTGATTCCTAGGCATGTTTGTATACACATCCTTGACCCTATTCATTTTTTTATTCCTGTGAGGCTTTATCTATTTCTACTTCATCCTTACTACTGGGCATTAGGATTTGAGACTTGTATCCAAATCCTTGGATATTTACAAGGTCACCTCTATCTTGGGATGACCTAAACTCTGATTTTTATTCCACCAATCCAGTGAATGTATTACACACATTATTCAATATTTGGAGTGAGATAAAGCCCCAACAGGCAAAAAACATTCCTAATTAGATTTTATTTCTCTATGCTTTTCCCCTTTCTCAGATTTTGGCTTAGAAATTCTTCAATGGCTTGGCAGCTTTCAACTTATTCTCTCTGGATGTATTTTTCAATATATAATATTCTCCAGATCATATTATTACATAAGCTTTTCATCATGGAAAATCTATAATATGAAAATCGACCGAATGACTGAACAGCAGAACGACCTTCCGGACAATCACACTATGGCATGCACTTGTGCCAGGCCAGCCAAAGCAGGTGCGATGTGATTGGTTGGGGGGCCCCGCCATCACCACATGATCGCCCCATAGAGGGGGACCCAGGCCACCCTCTGTGGGGTGATCGATGGGGGTGCTCTGCGATTGATTGCCCCAAAGAGAGAGGCCACCAGCCGGTGGAGTGATCGATTAGGGGGGAGGGGGCTCCATGATCACCCTGCAGAGGAAGGCCCAGGCCAGCCAAGTGATCGCATCCCATGTCTGTCACCCACAGAGGGAGGCGACTGGTGGCGGGGGGGGGGGGGGGGGGGGCGGCGGCAGTGCCGCACAGATGGCAAGCAATAGCAGCAGCAGGGGTGGGGCCAACTGCTGGTGGCCGGGGGAAGGAAAGCCCCAATAGGCCCTGATTACCGGCTAGGCCTAGGGACCCTACCCGAGGGGTCCTGGATTGTGAGAGGCCGCAGGCCGGGCTGAGGACCCCCCTCCCCGCTCGTCCCCTCCCCCTGTGCACAGATTTCATGCACCGGGCCTCTAGTATATTATAGTGTAATTTCCTTGTTAGGAATAAAATGTAATGCTGGTGTGAGTTAGAGAAATGTAGTGAAGGATTCCTGCAATGATAGAAAGCAGAGGCAGATACTAAACCTAATGTACTGAGTTGAGAATTCGAGTGCTAGATGCACACACCCACACATCACATACACACATTAATGGCTGCCATGGTTAAATCTGGGTCATGGGTACATGAATGCCTATTACACTATTTTGTACTTTTCTATGTTTGAACTATTTCAAAATTTATTTTAAAATACAGAATATTAAATACCCCTAGCTATATAAGACCCAACTCACAAATCATTGTTTCCACAAATTCCTACATTGGAATATAATTATTCTTGTCCTCTGCTGCAGTCTTTTAAATTTTATTTATACTTTTCTTGTGTTAATTAATACATTTTATCATGTTAGCTTATATATTGCTTAGAGATATAGGGAAAAAAATATCCAGTTACCTACAATGACAAAACCATCATTTTATTCTCCTACAGAGCTTAGAGCAATACTTTAAACATATTAAGCAGTCAGGGAATATTTATTTACTTAAATATAATTAGCATGTTCAAAGTGGAGTATGGGAGATGCAGAGATGTGCCACTGAGATCCAATATCAAGGAACAAAATGATGCCCAGATGCAGGGAGAGTGAATAGCAGAGAGCCACTGGTTGTTAACTTCTTTAGAGTCATCCTCAGCTGCAGAGATATACCTGTTCTGAAGTCAGACCTTCCAGGTTTATCCATGTCTTCTGTCTGAGAAAAGTTGGGGTAGAAATTACTAGCTCTAGAGCTTCTTACTGAGTTGTCTGTGGCTTTGCTGAACCTACAAGAAGGTTGCCCAAGCCTGCTGCCCCTTTCTTTATGAAGGTGTTGCTTTCTAATAAATACGTCATACCCTGTTATGGGTAGGATATAGTGTATCTCTGCAAAATTCATACTTTGAATTTCTAAAGCAAATGTGATTATATTGGGAGATAGGATCTTTAAAATAATAATTAAGAATAATTAAGGTCATTAGGTAGGCTCTAAACCAGCATGATTTATAAAATGAGATTAGAACACAGACATGCACAGAGGAAAGACCATGTGAAGACATGGAAGAAGATGGTCATCTTATAGGCCAATGAGAAGAAACTAATTCTGTTGACACCATGATCTTGGACTTTCCACCTCCAGAACTGCGTTGAGATCATTTCTATTGTCTAAACTACCCATTCTGTGGTACTTTCCTAGGGCAGCCCTAGCAAAATTAATACACACCCTAAAATCCATCTCAGATGTTTTATTAAGTCCAACCTATGACAGTTAAATGGGAAAGCTGAAAGACACACCATTTACCAAAGATTTAAGGGAAATTCTGCTCAAAGAGATGCCAGTATCATTGGTTCATTGGTGATTTTTCTTCACAACCAGGATCGACAATAGGAGAAACTGACATAAAACTTGACTGACTGAAGATGATTGAGCCCTGCAAATTAAAACCAGGTCATAAGATTGAGTCCAGAGCTAGAGGGTCACGATTATCATACTGGGTGTAAAAGTTAGAATGACAATGGTGGTGTCAGAGAGAGTGGCGATGCATGGACCCATGTATGACTTTCATTTATCAAACTTATCTAACATCTGCCACTGCTGAATGCCTAACCTACCAAAAACAGAGACCACTCTGAGATCCACAGCATAGTACCATTTCTCAAGGACATAATCTGCCTACTTGTTGGAAAATTTACTACATTGGGATTACGCCAGTCTGTTAGAGTCAATAGTTCATTCTCACAGGAACATAAACTTATGACTATGGATTTGTCTTGTCTGCCCACAGATATTCAATAAGCACCTGGCAGCACTAGATCTCACAAAAAGAAATCATGGCATACCAGGGCAACCACTGGATAGCAAAGGAGTTGCAAAAATGGACCATTGATTATACACTGGTCCTAGCATATAGAATACCATCCAGAAGGTTGCTAATAGAACCTCAGATCAATGTGCTAAGGACACAACTGAAGCCGGAGAGGAAATAAATCCCAGTTATTTCAACCTGATGTGGGAAAATAATGAAGGCCCCTGTTTACAAAGAAGTTGTCAGAACTTTATCACAGTCAATATTCTTTCTCTGCCTGGACTTGTTCCCTATTTTCTTTCACAAGTGTTGATCACTCACAAATGTCTTATAGCTAAAACTCTGCTCAGCACTGCTTCCAGAAAGTATGCAGTGAACTCATTTAGGGAGTGTCCAAGAGGATCATGTGGCATAGGAAAGAAATATTAGAACTTTCACATACCTTTCAACCTAATTATCTCTCTGTAGATAGCTAAGTTATTAGTTTATTATTATGTTTATTAAGCATGTATATTATTAACATAGCTAATAAACTGTCCATATCATAGTGTGTGTTCCTATACCTCACACGTGGAAGATAGTAAGGCACAGTGTTTAAGAAAGAGACCTCTAGCCCTAACTGGTTTGGCTCAGTGGATAGAGCATCGGCCAGCGGACTGAGGGGTCCCAGGTTCGATTCTGGTCAAGGGCATGTACCTTGGTTGAGGGCACTTCCCCAGTAAGGGGTGTACAGGAGGCAGCTGATCGATGTTTCTCTCTTATCGATGTTTCTAACTCTCTATCCCTCTCCCTTCCTCTCTGTAAAAAATCAATAAAATATATTTTTAAAAGAAGAAAGAAAGAGACTTCTAGATTCAAAAGGCTTGTCTAGAATTCTGAATGTATTAACTTAATGTCTGTGTTTCTGTGATTTTAGGTAAGACAATCTTTCTGTGCCTTATTTCCTCATCTGAAAGAGGGAAAGTATCTAGTTTATAAAATTGTAATTGAGGATTAAATTATTAGCAGGTAAGTTGATGTCTATCCTAAAGCAAACATTCAATAAATTGCAACAATTGTCATTGCAAATCCCCTTTTAAATCACAGAGTTCATGGTCCAACAAGTTTGAAGAATACTAAAAGATAATAAAAATAAATTATTTTCCAAATATCTTCATGTATAAAAATAAAAAGAAGCAGATTAAAAATAAATCTATTTTCTAGATATACCATTTTATGAAGGATTAAAAACAACTTTCCATTTGAAGGACAATACATAATAGTTAATATGATATCAAAGTCTCGTTTAGGTGGCAAATTCCAGGACAGCATTTATGTATCTGTCCTGGAATTTTGTCAACATTGTGCTTGACATATAGCTGTCAAAAGATATCAACCAAATGACTGAATTAATGATCAATTTATGAGTAAATAAAAGTTAAATCCTATATTCCTATGAACATGTTGGTAGATCTATTTTTCAAACCCAATTAAGGTGACTAAATTGCCATTGGGTCAACCAAAACACAAATATCAGGCATAATACAGGATTTGAGGGCATACACAGAATTCCAAATTACCAAATTAAAAGGAATATGAGAGACCTACTAAATAAGAAGATTTGAAATTGCTTCTTTCAAAGAGTTTGTCAGTTCATTCACACATACACACAAATGCTCAGAAATAAAAATATACTCAGTTTCATTATTAACACACTTGATATATGTATGGTGGACATAAGTTTACATGTCTAATTTGTTAAATAAATTGTTCTATTCACTATAGAATATGTGTGAATTAACATAGGTGCTGTTTGTGATAAAAATATTTGTGATTCTTGATTCCTTGTAAAAATAAATATATCAAAATTGAATTTCAACCTCAAAAAATTTTTAAATGTTACATTTTTATCTTTATAATATTTGATGATTTTATTTTCCTCCTTATGTCAACTTTATCACTGTTAATTTAAATGTTACTGCAAAAAGCACTATTGAGAATGAGAGAAAATAAATTTTCCAGTACTGTATCATATAATCACCTGCATGGCTTATTCAGTGAAATGAAGGAAACATTTCAGTCATGCCTCAAATGCCCTTAAAAGAACACCTTGGCCATTTAAGAACTCATTTGCAGTCGCATGATGAAAACAGCAAAGCCAATCTAAAGTGAAATAAATATGTTAATGGAAATCATTCCTGTTTCTTCTTCCTTTGCTAATATGGCTGAGTATTTATTAGACTTATCAGAAATTAATTTCTGGAGGATAGCTTATAGCCATATTAAAAGTTATAGACAACTAGGGTCAGTAATGTCTACATAAGATGACTACTAAAAATGTAATAGTTACAATTTATATTTTCAGATTTTAGCTAATGCTCTGGCAGTAATTTCTCTTGCACTACACCATTTTATATCAGTGAATTTAGCTTCAATTGTCAAAAATTAATGCATTTCAAAATTAATAGTTCCAGCCTAATGTACTTTCTTCTTCCCAAATAACAGATCCTACTCATGATTTTTTTTGTTTTAATCTCTGACAATCTCAAATAAATTCTGTTCAAGTAGCAGATATTATAGGCAAACTACCCTAATATCTTTTTTAAAATATATTTTTATTGATTTCAGAGAGGAAGGCAGAGGGAAAGATAGATAGAAACATCAATGATGAGAGAGAATCATTGATCAGGTGCCTCCTGCATAACCCGCACTGGGGATCAAGATAGCAACCTGGGCGTGTGCCCCAATCAGGAATAAAACCATGACCTCCTGGTTCAAGTGTCAACACTCCATCACTGAGCTACAATGACTGGGCCACTCTAATATATTAAATGGCATGTGTGAAATGTAGATTTTGTGTCATCAATCCACAAAGCAGAAATAGTATCCATATATGTGTATCTATGTATATATTTTATATATATTTATATGTATATATAAATTCATATATAGTATATGTATACATATGTGTATATATATGCACATATAAAATTATTATTTACTCTTTTACTATTTATACTCTTTAAATATAAATATACAAATCTTTATTTTTCATTCTTCTTTCTCTCTCCCTCTCCCTTCCTCTCTGAAATCAATAAAAATATATTTTTGTAAGGAACTGATCTATAAACAATATATTTATAAGAACAAAATGGAAATACAGTATTCTTCTTCACTTAGTCATTAAAAAGAATTTTGCAAAATAGTTTGGCATAAGAACCCAGGTGATCCCATGTTGTTAAAATAATTAATGACACTTTTGGTTCATCTCCAGTGATGTTTGTGTGCACACACACACATAAACAATCACTGATTAAAAGTTTTACTATGTATGAAATATATTGATATTTAATAAAGTTGCTTTCAACCTTATGTCTTTATGCTTATACCTATAAATTACTTGCTTGTGGAAATATCAGACTAGATTTTTGTCATTTAAAGTTAATGTACATTGTACACAACAAATACAGGCAGTCCTCGGGTTACGTTGGACTCAATGTACATCATTTCGTGGTTACGTCGCCATCTCCCATTTATTTATTAAAAAAAAAGTTCTGTTATTTCAATATATATACATAAGTGCTTTATGTTTTTTATTATTTATTTACCACAAGTAAAGTCAGGACTTGTTATCTTTCTTTTAAATTTTGTTACTGCTTCACTTCATTATTGCTGTATATGTGCTCCATGTGAGTGACGTAGGTGCTTATGTAGGTGCGTTCAGAAATGGCAAAAATCGCGTTACATCGCGCCATAGGAACAGATCGCCAACATAACCCAAGGACCTACTGTATACAACTATCTATCTATGTATATATATATTTTTAAGTAAATGTCATTTATTATTCTAAGAACATATTTTATAAAGTGCTTATTCCCATTTTTTAAAATATTTGAATGGAGGAAGATACTAAATTTGCTAGTATTTTATTAATTTTCTTTTTTTATTATTTATTATTATTATTGTGTGGTGGCATTTATTTGAAATTACAAATAAAAGAGGAAGATGTTTTGATGATGTGTTCTTTCCTAGATTGATGGGTATATTTAGATTCTTTTTAAAAAATATCCTATATAATAAAAGGCTAATATACAAATTGTCCCCACAGGCAGGAGTTCGACCAACCGGGAGTTAGACATACGTTGACCACCAGGGGGCAGCGCAGAACATGGCAGGCATCGCGAGGAGGTGCTGGCAGCTGGCAGCAGTGGAGGAGCTGCTGTCCCCAATGGGCCCTGACGAGAGTAGGACCATGGTGGGATGGTGGAGCCGATGAGCCGGAGGTGCCAGGCCAAGGCAGATGTGAGCGGGGGCCCCGATCTCCTGACCCATCACCCCACAGACAGCAACTGGCAGCGGGGGGCAGGGCCGGCAAGCAGGTGGTGCCAGGCCAAGGTGGGTGTGAGCGGGGTCTCTGTTTGTCCCACCGGTCGCCCCACAGATCACCCCTGATCACCGGCCAGGCCTAGGGACCCTACCCATGCATGAGTTTTATGCACTGGACCTCTAGTATATAGATAAGTGTCAGAGTTAGGACTGACCTGATTCTAACAGCATTCCTAATATTACTGTTCAAAATCATGAAATGACTTATATTCATATCTAAATTCAACTCTAGATATTTTAAGCATGCTAATAATTAGGTTAATATATCAATAATCTGAAAATGTATCTGCCATACTTTATAATTTTTTAAAAATCATTGATTTGCTAAAGAAATATCTAGTGATGATGCAACTGATGATAGCTAGCATTTATGATTTCCTGTATACTAAGTACTTTGTATGTGCATAGTTTATGCAGTTTAAGTTTCACAGCATTATAGAAATATTGATGAGGGATGCATTTCCATATTGAATAGAATGGTCAGGGTAGGCTCCTTAGAAGAGGCAAGATGTGGGCAAAGAATATAAGAAAATGGTGTAATCCTAGTGAATCCTCAAGATAAGAATATTCTAGGCAGAGAAAACAGAGTTGGAACACAGTCTCTGAGGTAGACGTGTGCCTTTCTGCATGTTATGTTTGAAGAAGAAAAAGAAAGCCTATGTAATGAGAACAGAATCAATACAGAGGAGGAGAGTGATGGCCAAGGAGATCAGAAAGGCAATGGGGGCAAATTGTGAGGCCCATTAGCAGCAGCATGATAAAACATTCCAGTTGCCCAGACCAATTTATTTTTGTGTCTAGTGTTCTGTTATAATTACTGTAACTCCTTCCTTCACGCTCTAATCTGGTTTGCATCATAAATTTTGTGGTTACCCTACTGATAGACACTATAGATATCTTGGCTTTTATACTAAATGTAAAGAGTAGCCATGTAGAGTTTTAAGTAGAAGAGTGATGTAATCTGATTTATGTTTTAAAAGATTCAATTTGGCAGCTGTATTTGGGGGGTTTATTTATCTTGGGTATTAGGGAAAACTCATAGAAAGCTAGGATGTAAATACAGGTGAGAGGTGATGGTGGTTCAGGCTCGAGTGGTAGAAGTAGAGATGGCAAAAAAGTACTTAGAATTTAATATAAAGGAGAAGTTTACATGATTGTATGGCCTAAGAAACTAGAAGGGAGAATGTTCCATAAACTGAAATAGTGAAGGCTGCAGGTAGATAAGATTTCTTATGAAAAGATTCTGAATTTATACATGGACATGTTAAATTTAAAAATTATAATGCCCTGTTTGTGGGCTGGATCCCCAGTAGGGGGCATGCAGGAGACAGCCGATCAATGATTCTCTCATCATTGATGTTTCTCTCTCTCTCTACCTCTCTCTTCTTCTCTGAAATCAATAAAAAATATGTTTAAAAACTTCTAAGAGAAAACAAGATGATGATAAATGTATGTTGTAAGTATAAGAATTTACGTATGGAAATTTATTTTAAAAATATGAATTAGAGATATAAATTTGAGAGTTGTCAGTGTACCGGTGGTATTTCAGCCACAAGGATGGATGAGATCATCAAGGACTATGTCTTAGGTCTGTTCTTTATTTTTATTTTATTTATTTATTTTTTTTGCCAGGGGAGAGCGCCGACACAGTCCTCTGCTACCACAAATTATGCAGTCGAGTTTCCCACATTTGGGGAAATCATAGGGATAAGGATGCATTGGATAAGCTCGGCCCTGAGAGAACCACCTTCCTGATTATGGTATCTCCCCTACCATGTATGCATAGGTCTGTTAAATTTTAAAAGTCAAAAAGAAGAGAAGGCAACAGAGACCAAGGAGCAATTCCAGTGAAGTAGGAGAAAATCCAAGAGAGTGTTCAGTCCTGAAAGTCCAGTAGAAAAACAGTATAGAAAGTAGAAAAGAGCTTTGTCACTTGCTTCTGATAAATCAAATAAACCCAGGATGCAAATAGATGACTAAATTTAGGATACTATATATTATTGGTGGCACTGAGGGAATCAAATTTACTGGCGATAAAGAGCCTGATTGGAAAGGAATTAAGGGGAAATGAAGGGAGAGAACCTGGAGACCTCAAATCCATCATCAGAAAAAATTAAGCAGAGGAATTAAAAGAAATCTCAATAGTCCATCAAGAACCAGATTGCAGTGGAATGGTTCAAACCATTTATTTACTTCTTTTTTCTCATTTCCACAAGTTTTTAGATATGTAACATTAAAAAAGACAGAAACTTCTCTAAACTTAAATTTACAGTAAACTGTATGTACTATTATTATACAACTCAGTGTGCTGATAGTTAATAGTGTTCAATAGAATGAGGTAGTGTTCAATAGAGTTTATTAGAGTGAGGTACTTTATTAAAAATAAAACAAGGTAAGTTCTCAAATGCAATCATTTCTGAATTAATTGTTACTACTGCTACTATTACTACTACTACTACTACTACTCTAGTCAATTGCTATTCAGTTTTTACTTAACACAGAATTGGTAAGTATAGTCTTGACCCTTCTTCCTCCTTATATTTTTATACTTTTCTCATTCATTTTTTTTAAATATGCTTTTATTGATTTCAGAGAATAGAATGGAAAGGGAGAGCAGGATAGAAACATCAATGATGAGAATCATTGATTGGCTGCCTCTTGCACACCCCCACACTGGGGATTGAGCTTGCAACCCAGGCATGTGACCTGATGGGGAATCCTATAATGACCTCCTGGTTCATGGGTTGATGCTCAACCACTGACTCACACCAGCCAGTCTATACTTCTCTCATTCTTTATCCTGTCACCATCCTTGCCAACATCTCTTTCTCTGAGACCAACAACACATATACCAAGCAAACAAACTTCTGGCTTAATCTTTGAAAGGCACTAAGTATTCTTACATTCTTCTTCAAAGTATATTCATAATATGGCATTATCTTTATTAATAATATCTCATATCTCATATTACAACTCTCTGCCAAAGTGAGGCTGAAGCAGAAAGGCAAATGTAAAAGAGGTAGATTCATTAGTTATGTCTCCAATGTTACACACTTTCCTGATTCAAGGGCTTTTCACATGCTGCATGCTCCTACTTACAATATGTACCTCTCTCTTTGCTTCACTGACCCTTACTTATTTCACTGCAGGTTGCAGGTTCCATGCTTACAAACTGGAAAGCAAATTGTCCCTACCCCACATAAATATTTCAGGTGTATAAAACCTGCATTTTTTTAAACATGGTAGTGGTGAGTATGGGGAAGAGACACATTCAAATATTTTGTACCAAGTGTCCATCCTCTCAATTTGTTTGATTTACTTATTTTTATTTATTTATTTATTTATTTATTTATTTATTTATTTATTTATTTTTGGTTAGGCCCAGTGCAAGGTATTCTGGCATTACCATTTGTAGACATAAGAGTGTCCAAATCTGTAGACAATTTTAATAAGAGTGTTTTGGCCCTAACTGGAGATATATGCCTCAGAGCAAGATTTGAAATGCTCTGAAGAATGAAAGACTTGCAGCTTATTTTATACATTTGGAATTAAGCAGGGAACATAAGGAAGATTACATGGAGTGGGAAAAAGTAAAGCAAGGATTGCATTACAGAATAGTTAACAAGATTATGCACTTTTTGGGGGGTGGTTACAGATTATTTCAATGTGCCTACAGTGATAAGGCAACTTAAGTAGATGGAAATCTTGTAATAGAAAAAGGACATTAGGAAAAAAAAAACCTAAGGAAATATGAATAAAATATGGTCTTATGGTCTTCAGTTAATTCTGACAAATATGCCAGGCTAATGTAAGGTGTAAATCATAGGGAAAACCAGCTGTGGGGATATATAAACTCTGTACTATATTGACAACTTTTCTGTAAATTTAAATCTATTCTAAAATCTCTTAAGTTTATTACAAAAATTTAAAAATAAGGTAGTTTAAAAGAATACATTAGCCAGCCTAAAAGAGCACCCTGTAAACAAAGCTGGATCAATTTGAACAATGAATAAATAATTTGTATTGGGTTGTAACCCAAAATAGAATATACATATTCATGATTCTATAATAATATACATAAATGATTAGATAAATGAATAAATTTGTGGAGATGAGCCAAATCTTCATTATAAAAGAACTACATTAATATACATAGGTGGGGAAAAGTACATTTACAGTTATGAGTACATGAAACACAGTTACTCTTGTGTTATTATTTATTAATTTTTTTCTATATGAAAAACTATAAACCTACTTTTGCCCAAGACTGTATGTATATGTACCCTTTTTCAGGAGGTAGAACCTAATTGCCTTCTAGGTCCTACTTGAAAAGGGACTGCACATAGTGATTTGCTTTCAAAGAATAGAGTATAGAAGGTGAAATTTAGTAATTTTTGCAGAGCATGTATGAATCTGGCAAACACTACCTTCACCAAGTGATGAAGATTAATAACCTCAGTGATATCATGTTAATATCATATCACCTTATATGATGTGATGAGAAGAATACTCTGTGGTATTCTTTCCAAGAACCTTTATTCAACCTAATCATGAAAATAAAATGAGACAGTCATGAATTGGGTACATTCTACATTCTGCCCAGTGCTTTTAAAGACTTTCAAAGTTACAGGAAACTAGGAAAGACTAAGAAACTGTCCCAAACTGGGAAGATATTACAGCTAACTAATGTGAAACCTTACATTTGAATCTGGATCAGAAAAAAAACATTAACAGAAAAATAGGTAAAATCCAAATAAAACCTAGAGTTGTTGACATTAGTATATCAATGCTAGTTAGTTTTTACAATAGTTTCATGGTGCTATAGGATGTTAAAATTAGAGGAAACTGGGTATGGATTATGTGTGAACAATCTGTATAATCTTTGGAAACTTTCTACAATTCTTAAAATACTCCAAAATAAAATAAAAAATTTTATTTCTAAAGAAACATATGTGTCATTGTTTTATGAATATTACTACTAGCTGTAGTGAGATGATAATGATGGATTAATCATTTTTTTCTTTCTATTTTAGATCAATTTCTCAAATTGCTTCTAACTGGGCTAAGTTTGTGATTGCTTTGTAAAATACAAGAGTGATGTAAATTATATGATGTCAATTTAGGGCCTAGTCTTTAGGAAGAGTGGACGTTTCTCTTCTTCCATCTTTGAACCCTTGTTGTGAAGAACCACAAGTAGACAAATGAAAGAGAATCGAGGGGCCCAAACTAGATTGCTGAACTTCCGTATGCTAACCATCACCAACTTGCCAACCATGTGGATGCATATCATCCAGCCTCAGTCCAGTCACCTCGCTAATACAAAGTGAAGAGAAGCTATTCCCATAGAGCCTTGATTAATTCACAGAATCATGAGCAAATAAGTAGCGGCTGTTCTTTTAAGCCACTAAGCCTTGGAGTGGTTTGTATTCAACAATACATAGTTCAAACAAAATTTGGTTCCAGAAATGATAGACTTATGAATGATATACTTGAGTGGCAGAGACAGCTCTTAAGGACACTA
Organism: Cnephaeus nilssonii; assembly: GCF_951640355.1. Lineage (NCBI taxonomy): Eukaryota > Metazoa > Chordata > Mammalia > Chiroptera > Vespertilionidae > Cnephaeus > Cnephaeus nilssonii. The sequence continues at coordinate 25,894,876 of NC_137074.1, read as the reverse complement.
TTGGTGAAGGCTGAAAGGATAGTGATATTGTTATTGAATGTAAGAGGAAAATAAGATTTGCCAGTTGTGTTCCTTGAGATGCTCTGGAAAATAGAAATGCTATTCAGTTCCAACTCATGGATATGACCTAGAAGGTTTCTAGGAAGAATGCTGCAGTTGCTAAATGGCTTCCTTGAGCGTTTTACCATAAAGTGCAAAACTGCAAGAAGAGCGAAAATTAACTCTTCAGGTTTTAGGTAGAATTTAAAGGAAACGTTGAGAAGCAGTACTGTGTATGAGAATAAATATTTCTCATTCCAAGCCTTGAAACAATAATAATGTAATCATTAATGTAATAAATGGCTTCAGGTAAAAGATTAAATCCAGTGTGACTTTAAATGCAGTAAAGTGAGCTCTGAGAAAAAAACATCGGTTGTGGGTTATGTGAGTCCCTTTGCTAAGACCTCAGGGAGTTTTAAGGACATGGCACCAGGATCCATGCAACCTAACCAAAGAGCTTCTAGGTGTTAAAACAGTATTGTCCAACAACAGCCTCAAATATAACCTAAGGTAAAGAAGGGACTCTCTTGGAAAAAAAAATAGGGGCTTGTCTCACATTTTATCTCAATAATTTGAATATAAACTGCATAAATGGAACTCACATTTTTCAAAAGATTAATCCACTTGACCTTGAGAACTTGAGGAATTCACCCAAATATATCGGTATTTCAGTCAAAGCCTGATGGCAGCTATGTGGCCTGGCTTCTTCACCCTGAGGGGTGAATTAAAGTTCAATCTGGAGATTCCTTATGAGATTCCAGCAAAAAAATAAAATAAAATAAAAAATCGAGAGCCTATATGATCAATTAATGTTCTTTTTGTGTTTATGCAAATAACCAGGCCAAATTGAAGCTGGATTTAATGCAGCAAATAAATTAGTCCTAATTTGGCTCTTTGATAAAAATGAGGGTGATTTTAGGAGGAGGGAAATTGTGATTCAATAGAATATGTAATACACAGTTGTGGATATTAGACTCTAATTCAGTTAATTGTCTTCAAAATTGTATTTGTCACCCACAGACTGAATTGAATCTTGAATTTCTTTTTTTAGTTTTCTTAAATATTTGGCTACAAACAAATGTTTCATTTTTATCTGATCATTTGCCTTGCAATTATTGAGAACTAAAAAAGAAATTTTTCAGAGCTTTGCACTTGCAAATTACAGGTAAAGGACTTTATATAACCTTGAGAAGCATCACAACAGTTCATACTTAAACAATCTTAGTGACTAATGCTCTCTAAATCATGCAGAATTTATATCACCAGAGACATTCAAACTCCAGATAAGGAGAATTAATGAGCTTGTCACTGCTTAATTTCACTCCAGCAAAAGAAACTTTGAGCCTTACATCTAAAACTATTCTTGATTGGCAGCCTTACAGACTCAGAAACAGGTTTATAATTTGTTCTGATCATTAACCTTTGTTTTCTTTTTTCTTCTGTTTTCATAGGCATACCCCTTATTAAATACCTGATTGCTTGTTTACACAATATAGGTCTTATTTTGTGAAGCTGGTCTTCATCACAGCCTCCTGAATTCAATTTTACGACTACATAATCGAGTCAATGAAATATGAAGCATTCTACCAACTTCGCTTCTGGATACCATTCCATATCAACATGATGTTTTGGGGATTCCAGCCTACTTTGGAAGAACCAGCTAACAGATCTCTGTTCTAGTCTCAGATCCCATTCCCTTGTTTCCTTTAGATCAGGTAGGGAGAGACTCCCGTACCTTATATAAGCAGGAACCATCGCCCTTGTCAGCAGGAAGCAGTTACTGAAGATTGACCAATCTCTCTCATCATCATAAACAGTTCAGAGATGGAAGTCTCTCAGGGTGGAATGAGACAGGCTAGTAAACCAGAACAAACAGGATAAGAAAACTGAGACATAGTTAAATGGCCAAGCAGTTAATAGCCATCTAGTAAATCTCAAAATCCTATCTTCCTTAACCAAGGACACTTAAGAGTAAATGGTTTCCACTTCTCACCAACCAGATGGTAAGTAGCTAAAATCATCCTACTCGGGAAGACAGAAAACAGAAATCCAGTTAATCCCTTTTGTACCAACCATACCCATGGACAGATGAAGTTAGGGTAATAAATCTCATTTTGGCGCATCAGCATAAAGCTGAGATACATTCTATTGAGATCCTCCCCTAAGCTCTCCCCTATACATCCAGCCTTTAAACCCTCTAGACCAGTGGTTCTCAACCTTTCTAATGCCGCGACCCTTTAATACAGTTTCTCATGTTGTGGTGACCCCCAACCATAAAATTATTTTCATTGCTACTTCATAACTGTAATTTTGCTACTGTTAATGAATCGTAATGTAATATCTGTGGCTCTACAGCTGTGGTTCTCAACCTGTGGATTGTGACCCACAGGTTAAGAACTGCTAGCAGGGTCACCTAAGACCATCGGAAAACACAGATATTTGCATTACGATTCATTAACAGTAGCAAAATTACAGTTATGAAGTAGCAACGACAATAAATTTTATGGTTGGGGGTCACCACAACATGAGGAACTGTATTAAAGGGTCGCGGCATTAGAAAGGTTGAGAACCACTGCTCTAGACAAAGGACCCAGCAGGAGCTCAGTCTTTCAGGAGCACACCCCAAACTTTCCCTTCTCCTTCTTCTTCCCCCTAGGCACATTACCCATGCCTTTTTCTCTCCTAAGCTCCAAGGGCCAATCTTCAGCCTCTGTAACTTGTTTCCTGAGCCTACACAGTCCAGCTGGCTCACTTCTACAACCTCTGTAACTTTCTAAATAAACTTTCTCTTATAAGTTGAAAACAAACAAACATTAATACACTTGGACTGAAAGGGAAAGAGACATTTAAAAATAAAGAGTGGCCTCAAAGTCATTAGCCATCCATGAGTGTGACGCAGACTGAGAAATCTGGGCAGCTGCAAAGAATGCAACTGTGCATAGCACTCTCCTGATGCCTGGCATTTTATGTGGGTGTATGGAGAGCACAACACTTTTAATTTTACTTCACGGTTTTGTAGATCAATAGAAACTACATCTAAAAACCCACCCCTGTACCTGCATCAACTGGTATACATGAAAATATTCTTGATTTGAGTATGATGGCTAATGAGGAAAATCTTCATGACTTATAGGGAGAAAGATACTTTTACATGCGAGAGTTATGCAAATAATTATGGCTAGTGGGCATAATGTTGCAGATTAAAGAGAATTATAAATTCTTTGTCACTTCCCTCGCTGAAATGTGTGGTCTATTTCTCTACCCACTAGAATCTGAACTGCGCAACTGGATCCGTGACAGTTCAGTAGAACACCGTGGAAATGACTCTGCAACAATTTCAGCTGACTTGTTTTTTTCTTAAGATAGAAAGATTTTCCTTATTAATGACCCCAACCATATTTCTTTAGATTCAGGAGTTTTTGAACTCAAATACTCAGGAGAAAACAAGTTAAGATTGCATTATCCTGCAACTCATTACCAGTAACATATTGCATAGCAAGAGAGTTTGGAAGAAGGACGGAAGGGAAGGGGGGTGAGGGCAGGAAGATAAAGAAAAGGAATTCAGTGGATTTCTTGGGAATTATCAAGTCCTGGCAAGCACAGCTCCTTTCTGCAGATTATTTTCCAAACGTGTGCAAAATGGAACCAAAACGGAGAATCCCTTGAGAACTAGAAGAGGTGCAACATTAAAAGCTATGATTATCCCGTAGTAAGTGTTCCAGCCTTCAGTTGCCAAGAGTTAGAGGGATGAAAATGTCTTCCCAGTGATGGTCTTCATTTCTTTCTTCTTGGCATCTGGGTGAGCAGGTTCAGCACCTTGAGGAAGTCGGATGTTGTTGCCTGCATCCATGTGAGCATACAGGCCTTAGGGCACTTGATGTGGTAGTCGGCAATCTGTGCATCAGGTTGATGGTGTTGTCTGGAATGCAGGCATTGGTGTGGCGAGGGAGCAGCATGAAGGTGATATAGCCAATGTTGTCACCCACGGCAGCATCAGTGTCTTTCAGCTCCAGAGGAGGGTCCACGTGGCTATTCAAGTTCTGTGTCTTATTGAAATCTAGCCAGCCATGTGGTGGTGGTGGGGGGGAGCCCACATAATCACATGAATGAGAATTTAGACTCCAGATAATAGGTCCCAGCAGAGCTTCTAGCCAACAACCAGCTAAGTTACAAGTAGCCCCAGTGCAGTTGCTCCTCCCCAACCAGGAGGTAAATAGTGAAGTTGCTATACATAGAATAGAGATGAGCTGTCTCCACTGAGCATTGCTCAACTAAAACAATGAGAGATCAACAGCAAACCAATTTGTTTTAAAACTTAGTATTTAGAGAAGAATATGTGCATCAGTAAATAACCAAAATGCTAGTTCTCACCTCATTCTTTTTTTATGACAGTGACAGCAAACCATGTAGGTTAGAATAAATTAGAATGAAAAATATAAATTTTCATCAGAATTTTAAAAATAAATGAGTGATTGAAATAATTTTGATATTTGCTACATGCCACAAATATATATTTCCCTCTTTCTTAAATTGGGATTGCTTTAAAAACCAAGTTACTTTCATTAATTTGATATTCATTTAGTGTGACGATCTTTTGAATTTTTCACTATAGTAAAATTTAATGATATTTTTACATTAAATCCACATTTACGCTTAAAAATGAAAATTCATATTACTTTCCACCTGGTTATCATTAAATTGTTGTGACCAAATTTACCTTGAAATAAGGCCTTGAATAATAAATTCTAATGTTTTCCTGGCTATTGTTACTTGTACTTGATGGTATTCTCTGACAATTTACATATTTGCGTTTATCTGTCCTAATTTACTCTCATTATAATTTAATGAATTCTTTATTTTTACATATAGTATGCCATCTAGTGACAAAAAATTAAATATAAAGCATATTTTAAGGCACTTTAAGGAAAAGTTGTATGATAATTTGAACTTGTTTTATTTAGTATAAAAATAAATTATAGCTTTATATTTTCTTTTAAAAATTATTTTCAAATTTAGAAAACCATTTAAAATGTCATCACCTTTAACAAACTCTATGTCATATATATCTAATGTATACATTATTATTGAAATTCAATTCTAATGTAAGGAAAATGAGCTGATGTTTAGTATTATCTACCAAAAATAATCATATTTTTGTACTTTAATCTGGACAAAAAATCTTATCATTTAAATATAATATTCTGTTTATATTTTGTATTATAGCTCATTAATTTATTCATTTAGCAATTAACAAAAACATGTAATACTTTGTGTCTTTCATATTTTCTTTATATTAAAAAAAAACAGCAGATTTTTTCCAGGTAAGTATATCCTTAATATTAATATATGCAAACATATTATATCCTAATTATAAAACATTATTTCCATAGTTCTCATATTGCTTATCTGGACCATTGTATAGATGCAGGAATTGAGATTTAGAAGGACTATGTGACATGTCCCTGATAATAAATGGCAAAGCTAGTGCTTGAAAAGAGGTGTTCACATACAAAAATCAAAATTAAAACTCTACTGAGGTAATAACATTTCAAATATACAATATACTCTGATATTGACAGAGTTGGTGGCTAATGTTTTTGTTTTTTTCTTCTACCTTATAATACTAAGTGTCTCATTCATTTTCCTAAGCTTGATAATTTTTCAGATACAACTACAAAAAAATATGGACATCCTATAGCTATTTCACCTAAATTACTCTTTGGCAAGAAATTTATGAGATTAAGCAATTTAGACCAGAATTTAAAACATTTTTCAACTACTTTGATATTCTAATCAAAACTTTGGAAACTTTCTCCAAAAACACTCATTCTTCTAAAGCCCAGCCTATCAAAGTGATCATTAGGGGAATTTGACCTTAAGGATTACCTCCGTATTCATAAATATCCTAAATAATTCATTAATTAAATTCATGATTGGAACTGGTTTGTTTGAAAGAGGGCCTAGAATAAAAAATTACTTAGCTTTTGAATATAAAGCTTTATAAAAATAAAATATTTTTGTATTCCTTATTCTTTGCATTTATTAAATAAAGAACTAGGATCTGGTCATAGAGTTTAACAAAAGGGAATTCCCAACCAGATACTTAAAGGATAGAAAGAAATACCCCCAGACTTGGTCCCGGGAGTTCTTATGGAAAAAAAAACCACAGATGCAAAAGCAAGAACCTAGGTATATATCTTAAACTGACTTGCATAGACTTCAAACCTGGAAGTAAACGTATTTTATACATCTTTGGACACTTCATATTTAAGATTTAGGAAGGCGATATTCCTCAGAATGCTCTTTTCTAACATCAGTGACCTCCAGTAAAGAAAAGTAGGAAGATTAGTATTGTTATTTGGCAAGAGGGATTAGCTGGCATTCTTGAATATCCTTCAATCTCCATTTAGCATGGTGAGATCCCTCAGAATCTCTACATGAAATACCTTGCTCTTTAGAGTCAAGAGAAGTAACCAAACTGAGAGCCTAGAAGACCTCTACCACTGTGCTATAGTAGAAAGGTGAAAGTCACTGTGAAATGACAGTTGAAGACAACTCTGAAAAGAATCCAAATGTAGAATGTGTATGGTGAATGACAAGGATCCAATTTCTTTCTTTTGCATGTAGATGTCTAGCTTTCTCAACATCATTTGTTGAAAATACTATTATCTCCCCATTGAGTATTATTAGCACTCTTGTAGGTTTTCTATGCTGCTACTTTGGTCTATATATCTATTTTTTATGGCAGTACAATGCTGTTTTAATGAGTGTTAACAAGGATGTGGAAAAACTGACCCTTCTGCACTCTTGGTGAAAATAGAAAATGGTATAGCTACTAGGAAAAACAACATGGTGATTCCTCAAAAATTAAAAATAGAACTACCATGTGACCCCAAAATCCAACCTCTGGGTATATATGTAAAAGAATGAAAACCAGGATCACAAAGAGTTACCTGAACTCTAATGTTCATTGCAGCCAGTATTATTCAATGTCCATCAATAGATGGATGGATTAAGAAAATGTAGCATATAAGCACAATAAAATATTACTCAATATTTAATATGGAGATCCTATCACATATGTAAAATGGATGAACCTGGAGGGTATTATGCTAAGTGAAATTGGAACATGTATAAAGTTTTAATCATGCAAGATAAAGAAGTTCTAGAGATCTGCTTATAGTTAACAATATGACATAGTGCTTATCTATACTAATAAAAGGGTAATATGCTAATTAGACCAGGAGACCTTCAGGACATCCTTCAGGACAAAGCCACGGTGGTGGGGCCAAGGCAGAGGCGGTTAGGGGCAATGAGGCTGACAAGGGAGGGCAGTTTGGGGCAAGCAGGCGGGCACGGGGGCGGGGGGGCAGTTGGGCGTGATCATGTTGGAAGGGGGGCAGTTGGGGGCGAGCTTGGTGGGGGGGGACAGGTGGGGGCGAGCAGGCTGGTGAGGGAGGCAGTGGGGGGTGAGCAGACTGGCAGGGGGGAACAGTTGGGAGTGAGCAGGTCAGCAGGGGTGGGAAGTTGGGAGAGATCAGGCCAGTGGGAGGGACAGTTGGGGGCAAGCTGGCTGGCGGGGGGGGGCAGGTGGGGGCGAGCAGGCCAGTGGGGGAGGCAGTTGGAGGCAAGCTGGCCGGTGGGGGATGGCAGTTGGGGGCTAGCTGGCCGGCGGGGGGGGGAAGTTGGGGCAGCTGGCTGGCAGGGGGGGTAGTTGGGGGTGAGCAGGCCAATGGGGGGGCAGTTGGGGGCAAGCAGGCTGGCAGGGGGACAGTTGGGAGCGAGCAGGTCCAGGTCAGTGGAGGGGGGAGGCAGTTGGGAGAGTTCAGGCTGGCAGAAGGGACAGTTGGGGGCAAGCTGACCAGTAGGGGGAGAGTAGGTGGGGCAAGCTGGCTGGCAGGGGGCAGTTGGGGATGAGCTGGCCAGCAGGGGGGCAGTTGTGGGCGAGCAGGTCAGTGGGGGGGGGGGAGAAATTGGGGGTGAGCAGGCCAGCGGGGGCGGGCAATTGGGAGTGAGCTGGCCAGTGGTGGGGGGACAGTTGGGGGCGAGCAGGTCGGCCAGGGGCCAGTTGGGGGTGAGCTGGCCAGTGGGTGATGGCAGTTGGGGGTGAGCAGGCTGGCAGAGGGAGCAATTGGGGACAAGCAGGCTGATGAGGGGGGCAGTTGGGGGCAAGCTGGCTGGCAGGGGCAGACAGTTGGGAGTGAGCAGACCAGAAGTGGGGGCAGTTGGGGGCAAGCAGGCCAGTGGGAGGGCAGTTGGGAGTGAACAGGCCAGCAGGGGGAGGGCAGGTGGAGGCTAGCTGGCCGGCAGGGGGGGTAGGTGGGGGCAATCAGGCTGGTGGGGGGGCGAGTTGGGGGCAATCAGGTTGGTGGTGGGGGCAGTTGGGGGTGATCAGGCCAGCAGGCAGAGTGGTTAGGGACAATCAGGCAAGCAGCAGGTGAGTGGTTAGGAGCCTGCAGTCCCAGATTGCAAGGAGGATGTCCAACTGCCAGTTTAGGCCCAAACTGGCAGTTGGACATCCCCAGAGGGGTCCCTGATTGGAGAGGGTGCAGGCCAGGCTGAGGAACCCCCTCCTCTGTGCATGAATTTCGTGCACAAGGCCACTAGTAGTTAATAATACTGTATTGTACTCAAAATTTATTAAGTGGGTAGAACTTACGTTAAGTGTTCTTGCTACAATAGAGAAAATTACACTATTAAATACTAGCCAAATTGCAATAAGTATCTAAATTGATGTCCACAGCTCCAATGAATTTTCTTCCCATGAGATGCTCAGAAACAGCCTTATATAATGTTTTAAGGGTACTTTTCAACAAGTTCTAAAGTAGAACATTAATGAATTAATATTAACTGATTTGTATATTTTTTAATATATCATTTTAAGTGTTTTCCTCATATTGTTTATTATAAGACTAGAGGCCCGGTGCATGATCCTTCTGAGGCAGTAGTACCATTTTCCCCATCTTATGGGTGGAAAAACTGAAGCAGGCCCTAACTGGTTTGGCTCAGTGGATAGAGCGTCGGCCTGCTGACTGGAAGGTCCCAGGTTTGATTCCGGTCACGGGCATGTACCTTGGTTGCGGGCACATCCCTAGTGGGGGATGTGCAGGAGGCAGCTGATCGATGTTTCTCTCTCATCGATGTTTCTAACTCTCTGTCCCTCTCTCTTCCTCTCTGTAAAAAATCAATAAAACATATTTATAAAAAAGAAAAAAAAAAGAAAAACTGAAGTAGAAGAAGTTAAGTAATTGGCTTTGTCACATAGTTATAAGTGTCAGGATGATGCAGTGTCATCGCTGCATCATCCTGTTTTTTTCAGTGTTAGAGTAGCCTTGCCAGGTTTTAATTTTTAAATCTAAGAGACTGTTCCCAATATATAGGGTAGGGTCCCTCGGCCTGGCCAGTGATTAGGGTCATCTGTGGAGCAACCGACGGGTGGGGAGATTGGGGGGCCCCCGCTGGTACCCGCCTTGGCTGGCGGCCTGGTGCCGCCCGCCAGCTGGCCCCACCCCCAAATCACCACCACAGGTTGCCTCCTTCTTGAAGAGCAGAGGCTCAACGCAGGAGCTGCCCCCGACTGATCATTGTGTGTCATAGTGACTGGTTATTCCGCAGGTGGTTCCACCATTCAGTCAATTTGCATATTAGGGTTTTATTATATAGGATAAGGGTTTTCTATATGCCAATGATTGTTTAAGTACTTTAAATACATTAAATAGAAACTATTATGAAATAGATATTATTATAATGCCTATTTCAGAAATAAGTTTATTGATACACTGAGAGGTTAAGCAGTTTGTCTAAAATTATGTTGCTAATACATAGAAGATCCAGACATTGTATGTGGCTTCAAACTCCATATTATTTGAAACTACACTATATTGCCTCTGCCCAGGGATGGAAATGAACCAAACATATCTTAGAGCACACTAACTCAAAAGAACTTAGAGGAGATATAAATATCTCCTCAACAGTTAGTCAGTACCCTTTTCTTCATAACTATCCAAATTTTTAGGTTATGCTTTTCCAGAAATTTAGTGCAACCTGTAGCTCAGACTAAACAAAAACTACAGTAATTCAGAATCTCATCCCCTGACAATCATTATTCATTTAGGTATCGATATATGACAAAATCGAGAAAATGAGACATGAGAAGATATTATGTGGGAACTTCTTAAAAAAGACTTTATTTTTTTCAGTTTTAAAAGCAAAATTATATTGTTTCCTTTAGCAAGATTGCCAAGTTCAGCAAATAAAATACAGGATTAGTTAAATTTGAATTTTGGTAAACAATGAATAATTTTGCATAGGACTTATACTAAAAAAAAATAAATGCTGTTTGTCAGAAATTCAAATTTAACTGGTTGTCCTGCATTTCATCTGGAGATCTTACCCTTCAGTTAGTTACAGAATAATGAAGATCTGGGAGCTCTACGCAGACAGCTTGTAATCACAATGGGAAGTAAGTCCTTCAGGTGAAATATCCAATAATAAGAGAGAGATAATGATGACGTATTTTAATTATTGACACAAAATAACCTCCAAGCCTACCTTACCGCCTATTTTTCACTAGACTCGCTACATATCCCATTAGTGTTTTAGCTAAGTTAACTTGAATATTATCTATATATATAAAAGCCAAGAGACCGGAATGACAGAACGGCCAGAACAACTGGAATGACCAGTCGCTATGACGAATACTGCGGTGGCCAACAGGCCCGATTGGGGCCCCGATCAGCCCCCCTAACCTCCCACGGCCCCTCCCCTGGCCAGCACAGCCCCTGATCGACCCCCCCCAACCCCAATTGGAGTCAGGGCCGGCCAGCCAACTGCCCATGGCCCCTCCCCCTGGCCAGCCTGGTCCCGATTGGCCCTCATCGGGGTGGGCTGGCCGGACCCCACTTGTGCATGAATTCATGCACCAGGCCTCTAGTGCTACTATAATCAAATATACACCCTCTCTAATAAAATGGTAATATGCAAATTAACCATCACTCCGCTACATAAGCCACACCCATCAGCCAAGCCACGCCCACCAGCCAATCAGGGCGAGTATGCAAATTAACCCCAATCCAAGATGGCTACAGCCACAGAGAGCAAGGTTTCCCAGGTAACAGAGCAAGCCAAGCTTTCCATAGCCGTTGCAGGCCTAAGCCTCCACTCAAGCTACAAAGTTTCAATTATAGAAGGTAAACAAATTCAAACAAATGGCGGTGGAATGGAGCTTGAGAGAGCAGGCCAGGGTTGCCGGCGGCAACAGGGGAAGCAAAGCTTTCCGCACACCCTGGCCGGGCTCACCCGCTTAAGGCTACAAAGTTTCAATTGTAGAAGGTGAATTAACTGCCACAGAAATGGCTGCTGCCCCAGGCTACAAAGTTTCAATTGTAGAAGGAAAATAAATTCCAGATACCAGGGCCTCCACTTGGGTTGCCAGGGGGCGTGGCTGGCCTGCAAACCACCACAGGCCCCTCACTCAGGCCGCCCCACACCCCAAGGGAACCCCCACCCTTATCTGTAACACCCTTCAGGGCAAACCAGCTGGCCCCCACCCGTGCACCAGGCCTCTATCCTATCTAATAAAAGAGTAATATACAGATTGATCATCACTGCAACACACAATATAGCTGCCCCCATGTGGTCAAAGACCCTGCCCCCATGTGGACACAAGATGGCCAGCAGGAGAGGGCAGTTGGGAGGCACCCGGCCTGCAAGGGAGGGCAGTTGTGAGGGACCAGGCCTGCAAGGGAGGGCAGTTGGAGGTGATCAACCCTGCAGGAGAGGGCAGTTAGGGGTGACCAGGCTAGCAGAGGAGGGAAGTTGGGGGCAAACAGGCTGGCAGGGGAGCAGTTAAGCATCAACCAGGCTGGCGGCGGAGTGGTTAGGGGGTGATCAGGCTGGCAGGCAGAAGCGGTTAGGGGCAATCAGGAAGGCAGGCAGGCAAGCAGTTGGGAGCCAGCAGTCCTGGTGGGATCGGGCCTAAACGGGCAGTCAGACATCCCTCCAGGAGTCCCAGATTGGAGAGGGTACAGGCTGGGCTGAGGGACAACCCCCCGTCGTGCACGAATTTCATGCACCGGGCTTCTAGTACTCTCATAAACAGTAAAGAACTACCATGAAACATTACTGTTATCATAAAGTAGTTGCTGTTCTCCTAAACATGCTTCGCCATTTAAAATTTACATGCCTCAACACATGAAAATGTTTGGAATCACCAAACATGTTAACCAATAAATATCCTAAGCTGTAAAATAAATTAAAAGTCTTTGAGGGGGTCTTAAAGTGTTGAAGACCAAGATGCAAATGCAGGTAGCAACTCAGCTATGCTCTGGGGAGAACAAAGAAAGGCAGGGTTTATAAAGGCAAAATTTAACAAGGAAATGTAATTTTTTCATGCATAATGAAGGATCCTGGCTAGGTTAGCAGGGATTGGTTAATTCCAATATGTGAATGAGAAACACACAAACTAAAAGGAGGAAGTAAAGTCCATAAGTGTCCACACAGGAGTTGTTGTTCTAAGATGTTTGGAACTTCAGGATATGTATGGTTTGACCTTGTGCTGAGTTTAGCAACAGATTTAGCAACTTAATAGCAGCTCTGAGAGATGAAACACAAGATGTGCATAGGCCTCACTTACTTAATAGCTTCTATTTTAAGTGACTCACTTAGCAATGTGTATTATTTTTTATCTATGTATTCTTTACGTTATAACAATATGTCATATCTTTGCTTTGATTCGTAAGACCTGAAAGTTCAACAACAGGCTGAAGGGGTAATAAAAACTCTATTTTATATCATGCAGGGAACATCACAAATCAGTGACAAAGCTAACAATGAACAAACACAATACCTTGATGTCAGATTATGTACAATTTGTTCCATCACTGCACGTGAATGACCTGGTATTTTGGTTGTTATCATTGTTCTTTCCAGCAAATCACCTCTTGAGTGCATCTCTCACTGTTTGTGTTAAGTCTGTTATTCAATTGCTATCTTCATTATCAGCTCATTATCTCACTGATGGAATGATGTTTCCATGGTGATACTGGAATGAGCCTTCATAAAGACATTGACCTACTTAGGTTTTGGTTAAAATCAGGAAAACTAGGCACCAATACTCCCTATAAAAGGTGGTACCCTTTTATAGGTGTGAGATGCATTTTTGAGAAGGAATTTTAGAGGTAATAGGGATGAATATATAGTAAGTAGGTTGAGTAAAGAAACTCTGGAGAACATTTTATTAAAAAAAAAAAAACAGCTTTGTTTCAACATATATTGAAAGCAGTCAACATAGAAAAAGACTTGTAAATACATGTAGCAAATTACACATCTTTAAGTGCAATCTTATTTTTCTCCATATTTACATTTTCCCCTCTATAAACCCACTTAATTTATTTTTTCTTCCCAAAAGAAATTTGTATTTGGTGGATTTTATCATGAACACTGCTCTAAAACTAGATTTAAACACCAACAATCTCTACTCTGTATCTATAAATCTCTTCTAGTTGCTCACCTTTCTTGACCTAAAAATCAAACTTTACCTTGAATTCATTATTACTGAACATTGACTTTTTCCTAGATCATTTCAATAGTAGCTGTACTTTTCTCATCAGCTTCTCCTTTGTGACAGTTAACTTATTCACAATTGAATGTATAGCCTTATTTCTAAAGCCTTTCTTTACACAGCAGTTGAAAGCATTCTTATACATATGTGGTAGATTTTATTATTCTTTTCTCATATAAGAGTATGTATTTTCCGGCGTATAATACGACTTTTTAACCGAGGAAAATCTTCTATACGCCCAGTTGTCTTATACGCCGGAAAATACGGTATATATGACCCATAATAAGGTACATTGAATATTCTTAAAATCTAAGATGAAATAATTAGGTAAACATACATAAGCTGGAAAAGCACAGAGCTATTGCCAATGAAAAGAAAATAGTAGAATCTAATCTGGCTTTGAGCAGCAGTATAAATGAACATTTTACATCTATACATATAAAAGCCTATCTATACATATAAAAGCCTAAGTGATCATTAAGATCGGTCAACCAAACAACTGGTCGACTTGTCGCTATGATGCATACTGACCACCCGAGGGCAGAAGCTCAACACAGGAGCTGCCCCCTGGTGGTCAGTGCACTTCCGCAGCCAACCTCCCACTGCCGGCCAACCTCCTGCAGTCCCACCCCCGAGCCAACCTCCCATGGTCCCTCCACTAGGACTGGGTGAGATGGCCCCCAATCAGCCTCGATTGGCCCCAATAGCCGGCCAGGCTGAGGGACCCCACCCGTGCACAAATTTGTACTCCGGTCCTCTGGTTGGTGAATAAATAATGCGATATACACACATGGTAAAATGTTAAAAATCCCTCTTCAAAAGTAATACACTAACATTATATATGTGCCCAAAGTATTGTATGTATGCATGTGTCTGCACACACCTTATACTACACACACACATACATACATATCTACATACTATAGATATGTTTATCTGTATATATCATACACTCAAATATATATATGAATACAAATATAAAAAATTTGAATATGATACATAGTATTAAGTTGAAAATTTTTAACCTATCATGAGTTATCACATATTTTATCACAAGAAATATGTTGAAACAACCATTTTATTAAAAAGTAATCGAAAACATATAAAAAAATCCATGAAGGATAGCTAATACATTGACAAGAATGATAAACTTTGAGGTTTATTTAAAAAAAAACAGGCTTCTTTAAAAAAAATGTTGGAAAAACATTGTTTTGTGAATATCCTGCAGTGACATCTGTTTTTCTTCAAAAGATAAATGTTAAATAGACTGTAACACATAAAAACAATCCAGTGTTAGGAGGAGAGTTGATAATTGTTAGGAATCTATCACTTGCTACTCTTCATATGAACCTTCTGAATATTCCAGGAAAAGAGAAACTCATACAAAGATGAATAAAAACAAAAAAGAAATTGGATGGATGGATAGATAGATAGATAGATAGATAGATAGATAGATAGATGATAGATAGATCAAATATGTTATAATATTTACTAATAAAAAACATAAATGTCAGAGAATACACTACCTTAAATATGTTACCATTGAGGATGTACGACTGCATATAATTGTGAATTTAAAAGAATACATAATGAAGCAATTATCAAAATAAAAATGAATGAGTGAGACACAGAAAATGTCCAGGGAAGCAAAACAAGTAGCAGAATGAAATAGTTCAAGAAAAAGACTGAGAAATAAAATAAAGCCACTACAGAAATAAAAGCCAATTGAAAAGCATTGTTATCGGTGGAAGTGGAGTTCATGGGGTTTTTCGAGGAAAAGAGTTTCTTGAGACCCCCATGGGAATGTGGGATTTTGTGGAAAGCTTTACAGATGATGTAAAAGTAAGGGGGTTCCCGTCCAAGGTCTCCTCTTTATCCCCGTTGCCATGGAAAAAGTAAATCTTGTCTTCAGCAGGACCAGAATTAAGGCACCAGCCAGAATTTCTGCTGCCTATCAAAGTGCAATCCAGGCTATCACCTGGCTCGTTTAGGTGTGTTCCCAGCTGCAATCCATGGCAGGTGGAGTCCACATGGCCATGGGCCATTGGCGTGCTTAAGGCCCCTGCCTATGGAGAGAGAACAGGCACGTCCTCAGGCCAACTTGGGTCAAGGAGCAAGAGAGAACCAGCAAGCAAGAGCAAGCTCGGGCTAGAGAGAGGGAATTCTTTGTCTGGGGACTTTAACTTTCCAAGATTTCATGTGCTTCCAGTGATCCATACTTGTAGCCAATTCACTGTTCCCCAAGCTAGACCCACAGGCAAGCATTTTCCCTCCATCACCCTGATTTCACTGGGAATCTGCCCATCTCCCCCTCTGTTCCATCCCTCCCCCCATTGATCTGCAGGGAACGGGCCACTGGTTCCCTGCGGGGCCTGATGCTGAAGCTTTCTGGCAAAGCTGCCTGGATGACCATGCTTATAATGTCTGTCCTCCCCTTTGCTCTCTTCCTATTATTAATGTTAATAAACTAGCTTATTATGCCAATAACAACATAAGGGAAGAATAATCACTGCTGAAAATACAGTAAGAACAGAGCTCAGAATAGCATACCAATTAAGTAAAATGAAGAAAAATTAAACATGATCAGAAAGAAAATGATAAACTAGCAAAGGGTCATCAGTATGCACATTACATGTATCTTTGAGGAGAAAATTGTAATAATTAAACATAAAATTTAACCAGATATGAAAACTCTATATAGTTTAAATTAAAAAGTTAAAAAGTGCACATCTTCAAAGAAAATTAGAGGGACAACTTCTCAGAAAAATTATTGATACACCTCTGTCATTCCAGCAATTCCTTTTCTGAGAATTGTATCCTGAAATTGAAATAACAATATATAAGAATAAATTACAAGCATATTTTTGAAATATTTTTCACTAAGACTATAAACTAGAATCAAAGTCACTACTAAAAAATAAAAATATGTATTTTTGTGTAAATAAAAAATTGTTTTAAATATTTAAAAATAATGAATTTGCTGTATATCAGATTACATTTAAAGATATCCACCACAAATTGCTGAAGGAGAGAAGCTTGATACAAAATAGCATATAACATTTTATTTTTATAGAATTTATAATAAACTAAGAAATGTACATGCTCTACATTGTAGGGATTATTCCTCTTTTATCTGTATTTTGTATTTTTCTAGTTGTTTCAAAAACAACTGCTTTTGAAAAAGATAAAAAGTTATTTTTGAAGACATAATGGCATCCAATTCATTGTGCATGCATGCATATTCATACACATACAAGAAAAAGACCACCCAATTTTGTATGTATCATTAATTATACATTCTTTTAGCAAGATGTTTTTTTCCTTACAATTTGTCTTTACAAATTAGAAATTTTAACATTAAACATTTCCATTCATTAACAAAGTAAATGTTAATTCTAATACTCTGTGAAAAATACAATCAAAAGAGAACATAAATTTGAATAAAGTATTTCATATTTATAATACCAGATGAAGCTAGTATTTTTTTATTTTTTTTTTACTTTTGGTTCGTTTTCCTTTCTGATGTCAAAAGACAGCAAAATAAAAGCTGCAATATTTGCAAAAAAATCAGAGTTAATAGCATTCTGAGGTAAGCCTTTCAGATGAACAAGGTGTTTTAATGAAGGTGATTTCTTCAGGTGGAAACTGTGTTTAACTTCAGTTCACCTTTTCATTATTGTCTCTCTCTAGTTACTTTTTAACTAATCTAATGAACCACTATATAATCAAGGAGCATTTGTAAAGCATGAGTAATTAAATTGGGTCATGGGTTAATAACAAGAAGTAAACTTCATTTACATATTTGTTTCTCAGAAAAGAAAGGGTGGGTATTGAATTTGAAAGTCTAACCTTATATCTTAATTTAGCTAGTAACTGTAGTGGTGCTGAAGGGAGACAATGGATCCTTTTAATAAACACCATTGTTTATTCAAGCAATTGAATACTTTGGTGAAATAATTTATGGGCAGAATCAAGTAGTGTCTTTTCATTGAAATTAGACAAGTGTAATAATAACATAAAATACCTTTATAACTACAGATAGCTGGTAGATAACTTGATCACCATTGTAACCACAGTGTCTCATATATTATTGAAAGAGAGCTATTGACAAGAAAACAGAGTCAATCACTAATATTATTTCCCCCCCAGTTTTATTGTGATACAATTCATTTACATCACGGTGTAAGTGTAAGGTGTACAGCATAATGGTTTGACTTACATATATTGTGAAGTGATTACTGGAATAAGTTATGCATCCATCATCTTGTATGGATACAATAAAAAGAGAAAGCAAAAGAACAAAGAAAATAATTATTTCCCTTGTGATGAAGGAATTGTTACTCTCTTAACAATTTTCAAATACATCATACAGATATGTTACCAATAGTTATCATGTTGTATATCGCCAGCATTTTTTCTTTTTAAATTTTATTATTTAAAGAATTTTTATTGATTGTTTAGAGAGAGAAAATGAGAGGGAAACATCAATTGGCTGCCTCCTGCAACCCCCACACTGGGAATCCAGCCAGCAACCTGGGTATGTGCTCTGACCAGGAATGAACCTGGTGCACAGGACAATACCCAACCAACTGAGCCACACCAGACAGGGCTCCCCAGTATTTATTTATTCTGTAACTGGAAGGTTGTATCTTAATACCAACTTTCTCCATTAATATTATTTTTTTGAATATTTTTATTGATTTTTTACAGAGAGGAAGGGAGAGGGATAGAGAATTAGAAACACTGATGAGAGACAAACATCGATCAGCTGCCTCCTGCATGCCTCCTACCGGGGATGTGTCCGCAACTAAGGTACATGCCCTTGACCAGAATCGAACCTGGGACCTTTTAGTCCACAGGCCAATGTTCTATCCACTGAGCAAAACCGGTTAGGGCTAATATTCTTATTATATGGACTAGAGGCCCGGTGCACGAAATTAGTGCACGGAGGGGGGTTGTCCCTCAGCCCAGCCTGTACCCTCGCCAATATGGGACCCCTCAAGGGATGTCCGACTGCCCGTTTAGGCCCGATCCTGGTGGGCCTAAATGGGCAGTCGGACATCCCTCTCACAATCCAGGACTGCTGGTTCCCAACTGCTTGCCTGCCTGCCTTCCTGATTGCCCCTAACCGCTTCTGCCTGCCAGCCTGATCACCCGCTAACCACTCTGCTGCCAGCCTGTTTGCCCCCAACTTCCCTCCTCTGCCAGCCTGGTCACCCCTAACTGCCCTCTCTTGCAGGGTTGATCACCTCCAACTGCCCTCCCTTGCAGGCTTGGTCCCTCTCAACTGCCCTCCCTTGCAGGCCGGGTGCCTCCCAACTGCCCTCTCCTGCTGACCATCTTGTGGTGGCCATCTTGTGTCCACAGGGGGCAGGATCTTTGACCACATGGGGGCAGCTATATTGTGTGTTGCAGTGATGATCAATCTGCAGATTACTCTTTTATTAGATAGGATAGAGGCCTGGTACAGGGATGGGGGCCAGCTGGTTTGCCCTGAAGGGCATCCCGGATCAGGTGGGGGTTCCCCTGGGGCTTGAGGCGGCCTGAGCGAGGGGCCTGTGGTGGTTTGCAGGCCAGCCACGCCCCCTGGCAACACAAGAGGAGGCCCTGGTATCTGGAATTTATTTTCCTTCTACAGTTGAAACTTTGTAGCCTGGAGCAGAGCCAAGCCTGGGGCTCCCTCCGAGGCCGGCAGCCATTTGTGTTGGGGTTATAATTGAAACTTTGTTGCCTTAAGCAGGTGGGCCCGGCCAGGGTGTGGGGAAAGCTTTGCTTCCCCTTTTGCCGGCGGCAACCCTGGCCTGCTCTCTCAAGCTCCATTCTGCCGCCATTTGTTTGAATTTGTTTACCTTCTATAATTGAAACTTTGTAGCTTGAGTGGAGGCTTAGGCCTGGCCAGGGCAGGCGGAAAGCTTGGCTTCCTCTGTTACCTAGGAAACCTTGCTCTCTGTGGCTGTAGCCATCTTGGTTTGGGTTAATTTGCATACTCGCTCTGATTGGATGGTGGGCATGGATTGTGGGCATGTCTTGTGGGCGTGGCTTGTGGGTGTGTCAGAGGCATGGTCAATTTGCATATTTGTCTATTATTAGATAGGATTACAATTCTTATTGAAAGTGAATTGTCCAGTACAGCAGCATGGCTCAGTGGTTGAGCATCAACCTGTAAACAAGGAAGTCAAGGTTTCATTTTCAGTCAGGGCACATTGCCAGAGTTTCAGGCTGATCAGTGATTCTCTCTCATCATTGATCTCTCTCTCACTCTCCCTCTCTCTCTCTCTCTCTCTCTCTCTCTCTCTCTCTCTCTCTCCCCCTTCCTATCTGAGGTCAATAAAAATATATTTTTTTAAAAAGTTACAAGGACACAATTTCACCTCAACACCAGTGAATGAATTTCTAATATATTATTTGTGTTAAAAGAAACTTCATATTATAAGAAAAAGTGAATTGTTAAAAAGAAAATAAATATATACATATATATACTAGTACCTGTAGAAGAGTTTAAATCCATGATATCCAAATTCCAAGTTATCTTTATATTTTTCTCATATAAAAATGCCACATTATTGATCTTTGGAAATTAGAATTTTAGTGAATAAGAGAATTCAGTGAGTCAAAATTATGAAGTAGATTTTTCCTCCAAATGTAGAAGTGCCTAATAAGTAATGTAAAATAATTAATAGATTTTACTAAATCTTGCCAAATAGTGTGAGATTTCGATCATAGTATAATCATGAGATATGAAAGATAAAATGAAATAGCATCAGGTGTCTGGGATAGGGTAGTTGTTTTGTCGTATTTGTAATCAACCTTCAAACACTAATTTATCAGTCAATTTTATGCTATGCTAAATAAATCAGCAATAATATTGGCAATGGATAATACATATTTTATCTACTTCAACTCCAACTATGATATTGAAATTTAGGATAAATATAAATGAATAAAAATCTGGAGATTAAAATTATTAAACATTAATTTTCTAATTTACTGGATTAATTTTTGGTAGTTACCATTATCTTTCATATTTATTCTTTTTAAAACAAATCTTTATTGTTGAAAGTATTACAAATGTCCCCTTTGTTTCCCATTGACTCCTTCTAGCCCACACCTGCCCCAGGACTTCACCACACTATTGTCTGTGTCCATGGGTTATGCAGTACTGATATAACTATCCATCTGAAATATGTGCCATCATGACTAACCTCCTGGATAGATGTGTCTAAACTATATCTGAGGGTTTTTGGTACTTTTTATTTATGGCTTTTATTTATAAATAATCATTTGTATTCCTTAAATAAAATGCTACTATTTTCAAATAAAATGTTTCTGCGTTTTCAGCTTTTGTATCAGCCATTGTGAATATGCAATTTCATAGAATGTTTTGAAAGGAGATTATTTTCAATTTGGAAAGACAATCACTGATGCATTATTTATGCACTTTTAAACTTTTAGTTTTGGTGTAGTATTAGCATTCTGCTAAAAAATACTTATTGATAGCCTTGGCCCTATCAAATGTTTATTGCAAAAAATTTTAATTTGCTTGCTTTCACATTTCATAGCTCATCAAAACCCTAAAAGACAAAAATAAAATATATGTATGGATTAAAAAAAAGTTATAAAGCATTAAAAATCCACATGAGTTATGATAAATAAATAGAACTAGAATAATACAGGAGATAGGACCCTATGGCAGCTAACTACCAAAGTGTTTATCAATTTCAAAATAGAATGGTATCAAAGTAGAGTATCAACTTATTTTTTTCATCTTGAAAGAGCATTAAATGTATACTTAAGTATATCTCCTAAGTAAGGGTAGTCTAGTGAGCAGAGGCTGCCTACAGATTAGAAGATTTGGAATACATGAATGACTGGTGAAACTTCCTTTTTTTCTTCGTTCTTAGCACTTATTTTTAAGTCTTTTTCTTTATCTTTTTTAGAATGCCTGATGCTATGAATACTAAATTTGTTGTAATCATGCAGTTGGTATAGTTAAAGAGTATGTATAATATGTAACTAATCAGACATTCTTCAACAAGTAGAGATAAAAATGGGTCTCTTTGGATCAGCATATATTCCTTTTCAGGCATTGTTGTTCACTAAATAATTGATATGGGCCTTACAGTAAAACAAATGCTTTTGCTTTTCTTTTATTATTCCCATTTTCTAAAGCGACAATATATCCGAAAAGCAAAAGTATTTTTGGAAAATAGTTACTCATTCATTCTATAAGAAAAGAACAATTTAACTTTTGATTTTATTCATTTTTCAATGCAAACCCATATGCTC
Organism: Cnephaeus nilssonii; assembly: GCF_951640355.1. Classification (NCBI taxonomy): domain Eukaryota; kingdom Metazoa; phylum Chordata; class Mammalia; order Chiroptera; family Vespertilionidae; genus Cnephaeus; species Cnephaeus nilssonii. Next base: position 25,872,990 of record NC_137074.1, on the reverse strand, counting down.
CCCATTAGCAGCCTAGAATTGTAATCATTTTTACTTTTTAGATTGATGCTTTTGGGGGTTATTGAAGGGGTGGAGGAGTTGTTTTCCTCCTGTATAGAATAAGCCAAATTTGCAAATAAGTTATCTCAGACCTTTCATTAACTATGGTACATTAAGTATGAGACACCACTCTGAGCAATTTTCTAAGAGGAGCTATTAAGAGTTATAACTTTAATTTTTTATACCCTTGGAGAAATATGCTTAATACGTTGTACAATCTAACTGATTTTTATCCAGAACATTAATTTCAAAAATAAGAGGTATGCAATAAACATATTAAAGAAAATAACACATGCTTATAGATGCAGCACTTGTTGAAAGTGCTAAAATATTAAACCTTGAATGTTTTGTTTGTTTAAGGACTCATAAGGAAATCACAAAGTTCAGATTTTAGTGTTAAATATAATTTAGCCTTTCAACTATTACCAGTGCTTTTAAAAATCTTTTATGGAACCTTGTTTCCCAAATGTTATATGTATACTAGAGGCCCTGTGCACAGACTTGTGCACCGGTGGGGTCCCTCGGCCTGGCCTGTACCCTCTCACAGTCCAGGACCCTTCAGGTGATGTCAGACTGCTGGTTTCGGCCTGATCCCCGCAGGCCAGGCGGAGGAACCCCACTGGTACACAAATCCAGGCACAGGCCTCTAGTATGCATATAAGATCTTTAGATAATCTCTTCCTGCCCTCCTCCCTCCCCCTTTTCTCTGAGATTCATCAGTCTGTTCCATGTTTCCATGCCTGTGCATTGAGAATCTGTCCCCTGGTGGTCAGTGCCCATCATAGCTACTGGTCAAACAATCAAAAATGGTCCCTTAGGCTTTTATATATATAGATATATATCACTAAATAGCAGAAATCTTAAAATAGTGACTTTTGTTTGATAGGTCAGGGCACATGCCTGGGTTGCAGGCTAGTTCACCAGTGTGGGTCATGCAGGAGGCAACTGATCAATGATTCTCATAAATGTTTATATCACTCTCTCCCTCTCCCTTCATCTCTGAAGTCAATAAAAATATATTTAAAAAATAGAATCTTGTTTCTACCATACCACACTAATATCATGAGAATATATGTGTACATGTTACTCTCAATCCTACCTAATAAAATAGTAATATGCAAATTGACCGCACCTTCGCTATGCCCAAGCCAGTCCACCAGCCAATCAGGGCGAGTATGCAAATTACCCAACAAAGATGGCAATTAATTTGCATACGCTGAGGGAGGGAGGAGTGAAGACTGAAGACAACTTAGAAGGAAGAGGGAGGAAAAGCGGAAAGCAAGGTGGCTGCCAGAGGGAAAGCTCCAGAGGGGCGGGCGGCAGCGGCGCATGGGTGTAGGCGCAGCGGCCACAGCGGCCGCTTGCAGGATTCTTCCTGCAAATGGGCTACTAGTCTTCACATAAAAATACAGCTTCAGAAAGTGATTGCTAAGAAGCAAGACCATAAGAGTTTCAGAAAACACCTTTTAGATCAGAGCTACTGTCTCTCTGTTCCTGATCCATGATGGCCATGAGGCTTAACAATAAGCAAAATGGGTTAAAAACTATCTATGAAAGCAATTGTTAATTTTGGGTTATTGCTACCTCCAGCAACTATGAAACAGTAGGTTAGAGGTGGGTCCAGATTTTCTTCATAAAATAAAATTATCCACGTGTATCAAATACACATGCTTAATTAAAAACAGTGGTCTAATTTATCCAAAATATTTATCGTACTATTTTTCCTAAGAGCAAGTAGATAGGCTTATTATTAATCAATAGACCTACTATGAGCTAGGATGAGTGATAAATGTTTTTTATCTGCATGACTTGTTAAATTTTCATAAGAACCTAATGATGTTGATAGTTCTATTTTATCAAAAAGTTTATGTAATTTCCCCAAGATCATAACAATCACAGGAACTCATGCAATGTTCTTAAATACCAGAATATACAGTTTAGAGTAGATATATAATAATGGGAAATAAATCATATTATGAGGTCAGCATTTTTATGGAAATACCTTTGGCTTTTTACTGGCAAAGAATCCTTCTGATTATTTTAGACATTTGTATTAAATACAATGCAAAATCAAATCAAAATTTAAACTTCTGAAAATTTCTGGTTTGTAAAACATTCCATTTTATTTCAAATATTTCCAGTTAATTTTATTACTTAGAAGGAATGGGAAAATTTGTATTGATATTTTGGAATTGATTATGTACCTAAGTCTTCCCAATTACTTCTATGCTAAGCTCTGTGGAACATCTCCACATTCTTTAGGGAGCCATTCTCCTGTGACAGTTCTAGCAATCCAAAATAATGAGGATTATAAAAATTCATGCAAGCTTTTCAGTGTATCCTCTCCATTGTATTGTCTTGTTTGTTTAAAATTCTGCATTTTATTTATATAAGTAAATGAATTTATCACACTACTATAAAAGTTCCTTTTAATTATTCAACCTGATCCTCTTTGAATATCTGAAAGAACACAAATAACCATCTTTCCTGTTATAAAAGGAGAAACCCACGATTCATTCCCTTGTTAAATATTATTCTTATCAGGGCTTGCATTGAGCTTGGGTCAAAAATTGCTATCTTTAACTGCCAGTATTCATTATCCAGGATATAGTAAAAGATTTGCTTGGATAAATTTGATAAGGTTCTTCTCAGAGGGAAAATAACGGATAAGGTGTTATTCCTGAGAATATAGACTACATACAAAGTTAATTGAATCAACTCATCCTACAATAAAGCAAGCACTCTGCTAGACAACACTGTATAGGGACAAAAAGAAGCGCAGAATTGGCCCTTTCTTCAAATAACTTGAAAATAGTAGTGTAAATTTCTTAGCAATTCTTAAATATATAAACATCATTCAATCAAATCTTTATTGTTTATTTTGAAGAGAGATAATTACAGTGCAAAGTCTGTCCTTCTGTTAAATCGTATGTATAAACATCTCTGGAAAATTTTCTTGGATCTTTCCATTGGTATGCTGGTGCCTTACTGCATGTTCCTTCTGTACTTCATGTTATGAACTGCTAGGTTTTAAAATTACCTAATCATATTTTCTCAGACTCTAGGCCAAGAATTCTATTCTTTATTCTTAGATTTACATTGAGTGCCTGCCACATACAGATTGTACCTATTGCTTCTTTTCTCTATAAGTGCATTGCTATATCTTTATATAGAGGGTAGTGCCTGTCACATAGCAGTACCTTAATTAAATACTGTTGACTGACAAAGACTGTAAAACATGTGCAAGAATATGCAGTGCCATTACTGCATTGTATTGACCACTCTATCATCTCTACTGCTTCTGTACTGGTCCAAGCATCATCATCTCTCAACTGTATTTTACTGCTACCGTACTACCTCCAAAAGTCAATTGACTCCAAAAGTCAGATTGATATTTTAAACTATAAATTCCCATATTCAAAATCCTCCACTACCTTTAAATTGTGCTATGAATCTTTAAGATTCTATACCAGACCTGCCTCAATCTTAATCATCGAACGCATTTCCTATCACTACTTTTATTCCCATTATACCCTTCCTTCCACACTACCTTGTTAGAACCTTAGACTCTTTTGGCACCCTCTCATCCAGGAACTCTCTTCTCCAAGATAACAATAAAAATGGTCAAACTCACTTCACGCATATTAAGTGCCAGGCACCATTCTAAACGTTTTACATGCACTTAAACCTCACAATAATCTCATGGGAATATAGTATTAAAAACCCACTTTCCAAATAGGATATGGAGTAGTTAAGTGACTTGTCCAAGTTTATGTACTATTATCAATATTTATCTGAGGAGGCAAAATGGTATGTCAAAGAACTGCAAAATAATTCATGGATATACAATGTACAGCTGAGGGCATACAGTCAATAATGTCATAATACCATTGTATGGTGGCAGATAGTTTTTAGTCATATCTTGCTGATCACATTGTAAGGAATATAAATGTAGAATTGCTATGTTGCACACCCAACATAAATATAATATTGCATGCTAAGTATATTTTTAAAACTTTAAAAATGAATATTATATGCTGCATGGAAATTTAAACTATTATTAAAATACTAGAGGCCCAGTGCATGAAATTCATGCACTTGGGGAAGGGGTCTCTCAGCCCAGCCTGTGCCTCTAGCAGTCTGGGAGCCCTCAGGGAATGTCCAACTGCCTGGAGGCAGGAGAAGCTACTGCCATTGCCACTGTGCTTGAAAGCTGTGAGCCCAGCTTCCGGCTGAGCAGCACTCCCCTGAGAGAGCACACTGACCACCAGCTCCTGCGTTGAGCATCTGCCCCCTAGTGGTCAGTGTGCATCATAGTAACTGGTCATTCTGGTTGTTCCACTGTAAGGGTTAGTTAGGCTTTTATTATATAGACTAGAGGCCCATTGCAGGAAGATTCCTGCAATAGGGCTTCCTGCGGAGGTCTCTGCTGCCCCACCTGCTTCCCTCCCTTCTCCCCTGCCCCGCCTGCTAGCTTCTCTGCAGCTTCGATCCCTTCTGTGGCTTCCTTCTACGCTGTCTTCAGTCTTCGCTCTGTGCCTGGATATGCAAATTAACTGCCATCTTGGTTGGGTTAATTCACTCCTGATTGGCTGGTGGGCGTGGCTTGTGGGCGTAGTGGAGGTACGGTCAATTTGCATGTTTCTCTTTTATTAGATAGGACTAGAGGCCCAGCGCGCAATATCACGTGAGACCTAGTTCCGTTGCACCAGTGGGACCCAGACTGACTCCCGCCATGCTGGGTGGGACGCGGAAACCAGAGTCAAGTCCCCGCCCACCCGTGCATGCCTTGCTGCTCACACAGCCTCCTGGTGACCAGTCTTTGGTTGTTCCACCATTACGGCATCATGACCACAGGTCTTTTATGATATAGATACTTGATATGATACCAAACCAGAGAAAGATGTGGTGGTGCAGAATTATTTATGGATTTATTATTGCTATATAAGAAAATCACTGATGAAATCCTTTGCCATGCTTTCTTAATGTTTACAAGTTCTCCTAATACTCCTACAATTAAGACCCAGAGAGGAGCAAGTGAAAAATCTTATAATTCTAATTTGCCAAGATAAATATCAAATTATATTTTAAGGCTGTGAACATTTTCATTGGTCACTTTGTAGAAAAATGATTTTTAGAGTCAGCAAACATGTAACTCTGTAATGCTTTTATAATTCTCTGTTTCTATTTATAGGAAATCTCAAGAACTTTTAACTTTCCTTCAAGATGGCATTTCAAAAATAATCACTGTAACCAGATATTTTTGTTATCAACACTTGCTAGAAAGTGAATACCCTTGCGATCATTTCCCAAAGTGATTTTAAGACCAGTTTATCCACACACTGTTACAGAACTAGTGTGTTAAAAAGCAGTGATGTCACAAACAAAAACCAGGATTTGACTGTTTGCTGGCACTGAAAATCAGGATTTAGTGAATATTCATTTAAAAGATCATGTTTTTTTAATCAAGATGATGCTTCCATAATGTGAAATTGTTTTAAGAGTTTTCCGTTAACATTAATTTTTATAGATATTTTTCTTCATTTGATAACCTTTGGTGATATATACCCTCTACATTTATGCCTTTTGGTGTGTGTGAGTTGCTATCTTGTGGGCATACCTAATCCTAACATCTTACAGTTGACCTTTCTTTTAATGTAAGATATGGTGTTCAGTAAGAGGATGTTTTCCGACCGTTTTGTCACTTGGCTCTGCACAGAATCATCAAGAGATATATAAAGCTTCCACTCAGGGCTTAGAAGCATAATAATAGGAGCTATGATATACTGAAGTCTAAAACTCCAGAGTATGAAGCCTAAGTGATTTTCTCCAGTACATTAATCAAAGCACCATTGGCAACTAGAATTATATTGTTATTCATGTGAGGCACTCAAGATTCTTCCTAACTCCCTGGTGGCATTTATTTTAAAACTCTGAAGATAGCGACAGATAAAGGAAAACTTAGTTAAAAAATCAAATGAAATAAAAATGGTAAAATATTTCTGATCAGCCATATATTAAATTACTACTTGACTTTCAGAACCAAACATTAATGCCAAATATCCTGCCTATAATCTCTTGCAGAAATTTAAAAGTGGGGCTTTTTTTTTTGCTATCTCTTTATTACAGGCAATCCTCAGGTTACGTCGGACTCGACCTATGTCGTTTCGTGGTTACTTTGCTATCTCCCATTTATTTATATATAAAATAAAGTTCCGTCATTTCGATGTATGTACATGTGTGCTTTATGTTTTTTATTATTTATTTACAACAAGTAAAGGTCAGGAATTGTTACCTTTCTTTTATTTTTTTTTATTTATTTATTTTTTTTTTTTACTGTTTCACTTCATTGCTGCTGTGTATGTGCTCCATGTGAGTGATGTAGGTGCTAATGTAGGTGGGTTCTGACTTATGGTGAAAATCACTTTACGTCTCACCATAGGAATGGATCTGCAATGTAACCCGAGGACCTACTGTATATTAAAATTATGTTTATATTATTATAAAGTTTATAATGTTTTATACATTTTATAATGCTTATAATTCCTCCAATAAATCAACAGAAAATGAATATCAAAACATTGGTCAATATCAAATATCACTGAATTCATTCATTCTCAACAAAAGGAATTAAAAGTTGAAAGAAATTATGGGCTCAGACACACAAAAAAAGCACATAGGTAAAAATCGCAATGCATCAGACCATAGAAAATTTACAGAACTAAAGGGTTGCTGCAAGATTGCACTTTAGTATTTTTCTGTTTGGAAACAGAATAAGAAAGTTTAGGTGTTTTGAGTCATGTTTATTGAACCCACGGTACATTACTGAGTCCTAACTGGGGGACCAGATTGCAATCCTTTGCTTCCAATGCACTAATTCTGAATTAAACGGACTAAATCCTGAAATCTGGAATTCTGCAGATCGGTCTGCATTTCTGTTTTATTTATACTTACTTATTGCTACTACAGCAAATTTAAACATTTAAGATTTCCAGGACAAAAGAAGGCTGGAATAAGGGCATTTTAAGTAATTAAATCAAACAATGTTATTGTGAGGATAAATGCAAATATGCATATGCCACCAGACATTTGTTTAGGTAATAATAATAATAACTATAAATAAATAGCATTGGAAGAAATATTATCTCATCAAAGTTAAAAGCAATAGCAAATCCAGAGATAATGGAGAGGTCTGTGCAACACTCTGTAGATGGCATGACCATGTTAAGGAAAGTTTTAAGAAATTTCAATAGAACTAATCAACAACAACATTTTACCATGCTCATGGGTCTCCTGCTTTGCCCCATATTTTAAACATAAAGCAAAATAGTTGTTGGAAAATATTTTACAATTTACATATGAAATATTTACATTTTATTTTAAATTCATTAATTTTACTTAGTAAAAGACTAAATTGTGTATAACATATTTATTTCTAAGTGATCCATTTATAATAGTGTAACCAACATCAATCACCCCAATTCAGGAAAATTTTTAGTTTTCCATATAGTGTTAAAATTCTGGTACAGAATTAAATTTTACAAACTAGTGGATATTCCTAAATAATTGTGCTATGCTTTGTACTTTATACAGACAGATCTTTTCTATTTTCTATCTTTCCTGGTCCCTCCCAACTGCCCTCCCCTGCTGGCCAATTATATTTCATTAAAATTCTAATTATTATCTAGATTCACAATACTTTTTAATTTATTTTAATTACACCTTCCAGGAGAACACTATAAACATCCTTCTCCATAAAGTACAACTAAGAAAGAGCTATAGGTACCATTCCAGTTAATATTGAAAAATTAAATGTTTTCTCCACAAGACTGAGAACAAGGTGAGAAGCCTCACTTATGATTTATAATCAACATTGAACTTAAGATACTAGCCATTGTAATAGAGCAAGGAAAAGAAATAAAATAATATAGGTCAAAAAAGAAGAAGTAAAATGTCATTAATTGTAGATGGCATGATTGTTAATAGAGAAAATCATAATAATGCACAAGACAATTTAACAAGATCTCAAGATAAAAGATTAGCTTACAAAAATGAATAGCACTTAAATTTTAGCAATCCATTTAAAATAAATTTTTAAATTCCATGTATATTAGCACCTAAACAAGTTATTTTTATATATTTATAAATACATTTTCCAAAAATAATATGTACATTATAAAAGTAAATAGCAGAAGTAACCATAAAATGATGAATTAGGTTTTATTAAAATTAAAACCTTCTGATCATTAAAATGTACTATAAATTTACATGTAGTTTTTATTTTATTATTTATTATTTATTATTTTTGCACTCTCCCTAAGAATTCTGTGCATATCACAAAATCACATGGATTCCTGATACCAGGCTGAAAAAAATCTCTTTACATTTCTAGTTTGCTGAGGATTTTACTGTAAATGAATGTTAAATATTATTAAAAGCTCTTTCTATCAGTAGAAATATTTTATTTCTTTTTTTGTTAACTATATGGATTGATTTTTAAATGTTAATTAACTTTAATTCCTCACATAGACTCTATTTGGTCATGATGTTTTCTCATTTTTAAATGTTGGGTTTTTTTGCCATTAGTTTAGTTAAAGATGTATGCCTTTTCAATGAAGAATCCTGGTCTGTAAATTTTTTTCCTTACTAGAGGCCCAGTGCAGGAATTCATACACGGGTGGGGTCCGGCCAACCTGGCCCCAATTGAGGCGGATTGGGGCTGGGCCTGTCAGGAGGAGGAGATGGTGGGAGGTTGGCTGGCCGGCCCTTGTGATCAGGGCCCGATCAGGGCTGGCCTGGCTGGGGGGAGGGGCCGTGGGCAATTGGCAGGTGGACTCCACCCCCGATTGGTGGTAGGGGGCCGATTGGGGGTCAGCGGCATGGGGGAAAGGCCATGGGTGGTTGGCCTACCGGCCCCACCCCCTGATCTGGCTGGTTCACTGGCCACAGTGGGAATCATAGTGATCGGTCGTTATAGTTGCTGACTTTATATATATATATATATATATACTAGAGGCCCAGTGCATGAAATTCGTGCATGGGTGTGTGTGTCCCTCAGCCCAGCCTGCACCCTCACCAATCTGGGACCCCTCGAGGAATGTCCGACTGCCCGTTTAGGCCCGAACCTACTGGGATCAGGCCTAAACGGGCAGTCGGTCATCCCTCTCACAAATCAGGACTTCTGGCTCCCAACTGCTCACCTGCCTGCCTTCCTGATTGCCCCTAACCGCTTCTGCCTGCCAGCCTGATCACCCCCTAACCACTCCCCTACCAGCCTGATTGATGTCTAACTGCTCCCCTGCCAGCCTGTTTGCCCCTAACTGCCCTCCCCTGCCAACCTGGTCACCCCTAACTGCCCTCCCTTGCAGGCCTGGGTCCCCCCCAACTGCCCTTCCCTGCAGGCCCGGTTGCCCCCAACTTCCCTCCTCTGCCAGCCTGGTCACCCCTAACTGCCCTCCCCTGCAGGCTTGATTGCCCCCAACTGCCCTCCCTTGCAGTCCTGGTCCCTCCCAACTGCCCTCCCCTGCTGGCCATCTTGTGGCAGCCATCTTGTGTCCACATGTGGGCAGCCATCTTTGACCACATGGGGGCAACCATCTTGTGTGTTGGAGTGATGGTCAATTTGCATATTACTCTTTTATTAGATAGGATAGATAATGTCTTAGTAAGGTTCTGATATTAGGATTATGCTAATATAATGCAATAAATTATGAATGTTTCTTTTTCGCTTATTTTCTCAAAGTGGTTTGATGTGAAGCCTCTCTTAAATATTTAAGGGTATAGAATATTTCGTATAGTGGTCAGATGTTGCTCTTTAAAGGGAGTATACTTGTTCATTGTTCTTTTGGGGAACACTTCTCCATCACTAAGCAATTCTGCCTCCCATTATTCTTAGTGTGACAGAAAGAATGGGAATTATGAATTATATGCTCCTTGGAGTCTGCAGAGATTTTTGGCCCAACTCTACCATGAAAGATCAGGGGGGAAATGTTTTTGGACTCAAATACTCATCGGGCTTTTTAGTCCTGTCATTGTACTTACTGTTTTTGGGGTGATGAATGGATTATTTTTGGTTGCTTGCTTTTCTAAATCTAAAACCACTCAGCCAATTTACTATACATTTCCTAAAGTAAGTTTCATGCGTCAGTAGTCACAGTTGTACATCTTTTCAAAACACTTTAGATCTGTGTTTTCCAGTTATCTTGTGTGTGTGTGAGTGTGTGTGTGTGTGTGTGTGTGTGTATGTGTGTGTGTTATAGCAGTATTCTACTTTGTACTTTTTCCTTATGGGAAATATTGGCAAAAAGCAATATATAAGAAGAAGCATTATTTATATGTCAATAAAATAGTATGTTCAAAATTACTTTCAGTAAGTAACTTGACACAACATCATGCTGTAAATAAATATTATAAAAGTAAATTATACACAGTATTACTCACTAAGCAATCCATTATAGCATCATCGGCCTTAATTACTAATCACAATAAAGCACATTTTCATTTGTTTATATCCCTGTAGCTCTTAATGGCTTATGCTTAAGAAGGTGTTGAATCCTTCAAATATTTTTAAAAAGGAAATAACTTATTTAACTTATTTTAATAAACTTAAATCTTTCTTGACAATTAAACTGAGAACTTCATTAGGGAGTAGCTAAATGTAAGCGCTGTATTCACAGTGAATTTTTTCACACTAGTTATGTTATGAAAACTTCTGAAGAAACAAAGAAAAACAAATTAGAAGGAAGCAGGATTAATGAAAAAGTCAAAATTTACTAGTATGTAATCAGTTTAAGCAAGTACATACTTGAGACCTCAGAAATCAGATGCTATATATTAGGCTACAATTTCTAATTTACCACAAGGTAATGAAAGAAAGATTTACTCTTGGTAAGAGATTGGTTAGTTCCAAACAGGATAGAAAAACCATTCTTCCCTAAGAAAATTCTCTAATAAGAAGCAGTGAGGTTGGCCTTTTCAGCAGATTATTATACCACAGCCCTTGTGGAATTGCTGATCAGCGTCAGATTCAGGAAAATGGACTGTGAATCACAAGATAATAATGTTCAAATAGGTATTTGCAAAATAAAATTTGTTATATGGACCAGAAAAGAAAACCATCACTATAAGTAATAAAGGCAATTATGGATTGTAATATGGATACCATGTGTGTGTTTATATTTAACATATGTGCTATAATTCCCAGTTGTAGTATGAAATAAAATGTGAGATTTCTACATTCTTTTTCATATTAATTTTTTTAATATAAATGAGGTTTGAGATTCTGAAAACAAAAGAGATAACGGATTTTAAGTTTGGGGCAAAACAATGAATCATTATCTTTCTAAAGACAAAAATGACTTGTCCACAACAATTAACATATGAAACTATAATCCATTCATTGGGAAAATGTGAGTCCTTATCAGTTTGCCTTAATTTTAGCATTTTGTACATATTTTTATTTCATTAAACACATTTCAAAATTAGACCGAAATCTAAAAAACACACGAAACACATTTTTATAAGATAAAAGCAATATTAGTTTCCTAAATCCAACATACATTTGTGCATATGTACTATTGAGAAACATGTTGGAGTGGCAAAATTTCTTTCAATTTTCCTAAACCTGTAGAATGTTACTATTAATAATACATGACCTACTATAGGATAATGACAAATGATGAAAGAAACAGAACTACTTAGAAAGGAATGCAGATTTCTTCTTGATGATTTGCTGCCTGCCTCTGATTTCAAGATAGTAAAACTATTTGATGAGAAGGTTTTCAATTTCATTTGTCACTAAGATGTGAAAAGTCAGGGTAGCTAGATCTCCCCCTCTCCATTACCTATCAGTTTAATTTCCCTTGAGTCAGTGTTGTTCTATGTTCTTCCTGTTCAACAATGGCTCTTGAGGATTAGTTCTTTCAGTGTTTTCAATTTTATAATAAAAAGCAGATGTTTTCTGTACTCCTATGATTGAATTTATTATAATAGTAGAAAAAGATGTGGCTTCCACCTGACACCTTGTTCTTAGAAATTTACACTGATACTAATATAGTACTATTACAGAAAAAACAAACATAAACAATTGTAGCAAGTTAAAAATTATCATAGTTATTACAGTCATTATATAAAAGTTGAATATCAAAATGTAAATCATGTGGTACAATTTGATGCTAGTGAGTAGTATCTACAAAGGTTAAATATAAATATACATAATTATATCTTTCTTGTGAAAAGAATTACTTCTTTTCTCATTCTTCAGTCTTATTGCTAAAATATACAATTATAGAACAGCATTTACAACATTGTGAATATGCATTGCTACTGTCTTTAGACAGGATTAAAATGTTTTCAACCATGTAGTTCTGTATAATAGCACATTTGAATTTCAAAAAAACAGGTATTAAAATAAAATATACATCTTTTCTTTTGTGTCAATTTATAATATAAACAATCAAGTGAGATTTGTGGGGCAATCTTGAGTAATTAAATTCTGCTAATCATTTGTACTTACTGAATGTGGAAATAAGGCAATTACAGTTCAGGAGTAACTTTAAGCATGATAATTTGGTTTGAGCTTGTGTTTTGTTTTCAGGTAAGTGTAATGTAATCAAAAGGCAAATTTTCCCCAAAGTCTTTCACTTTCTGAGTTTTTAAAATATGTACAGTTTTATTTAAAACAAAACAAAAATAATAATACCAGTTTAAGTTCTTACAATGCACTATAGGATATGGTTCTCTGCAAACTCTATGACCTCTTCACCACTCAGTTTTTCAGCCACACTCAGTCTACTTTGCTCTTATTTGAACCCTCCAAGTTTGTGCCTGCTTTAGGCATTGGCAGGTGCCCTTTCCTCCACCTTGAGTGTTCCCTCAACACTTGAGATTACTTCTTATCAGTCTCCTTCAATTTATTAAGGTCATCATTCAAAGGAAAACTTCTCATGAACTATTGTGCTAATTATCTACACTAAAAAAAGAGAAAGATGCAAATTTACCGTACCTCTGTGACACCCACCAGCCAATCAGGAGTGAGTATGCAAATTAACCCAACAAAGATGGCGGGTTAACTTGCATACCCAGGCGCAGAACAAAAACTGAAGGCTCCAGCATGAGCAAAGACTGAAGACTGAAGGTGACTGAAGACTGAAGATGACTGAAGATTGAAGACAACTAAAGACTGAAGAGGCTTCGCTTCTCTGCTGAGGCCGGAGCAGAGAAGCCAAGCTTCGTTGTGGCCAGAGCAGAGAAGCCTAGCCTCGAGGTGGCTTCTCCACTGCGGCCGGAGTGAAGTCCTGGGTCCTGGTTGCCGGAGGAAAACCAGTGCTCGCAGCCAGGGGAAGGAAGGCCTATTGCACGAATATTTGTGCAACGGGCTTCTAGTCTCAAATAAAATAATAGTATCAGTGTCTACAGTTCTCAATTACTTTATTTTTTATAGAAGAACATAGCACTGCCTGGTGTGTGTGTATTTGTTTATTTTATATCTACCTCCATAGGATGTTTAACATGGATATTTTCTTTTTTGTTTGCTGCTGTAGCCCAGAAAAACAATATAGAATAGAGAAACGGAAGTCTCTTCAACAAGTGGTTTGGGAAAACTGGACGTATATGCAAAAAAACATGAAACTGAATCACTCTTCTATCATATAAAATGTAAACTCAAAATGGATTGAAGACTTAATGTAAGGCCTGAATCCATAAAACTCTTAGAAGAAAACATAGGCAGTAAACTATTTGACATTAATCTGAGTAATATCCTTTGAAATATGCCCCTGTTAGCCAGGGAAACAAAAGCAAAAGTAAACCAATGGACTTCATCCAACTTAGAAATTTCCTACATAGTGAAAAAGTAAACACCAAGAAAACAAAAACAACCAAGTGAATTTGAGAATCTCTTCATGAATGATAGATCCAATAAGAGGTTGATTTCTAAAACATATAAGAAACTCAAACAAGTGCTAGTACCTTTACATTCAATACTGTTAAAATCACATAATAGGCAAAATAGATATTCTTATGGCAGTTTTACAAAGCAAGAATTAAGTCTGGAGAAGATCTGAAATATAAACTTAGAACTATCTGTGCTGACCAACCTTGCTTTAGTACACTAAGCTGACTCCACTATAATTTATTTTAAAGGACACTTTAAAACAAGTATATCATCTTGCTTAATAAAAACTTACATTTTTATTTATTCTTTTATCCATTTGTTAAATAAATATTTACTGAATTCTCCCTACTACCCAAGCATAACCTAGGCATTGGGTATTGGTTGAAAGAAAATATTTTTTATTTTCCAATTCAGCAGTTATGTTTTATCAAGAAAAAAACACAGATTATCCAGTTTATAGGCTCATTAGTCCCTTTGGTAAATGCAACTTAGATTTATCATGGCAAAATAAGGAATGCTAAGATTTTTTAAAGTAAATTTTATATCAAATATGATTTGACAACTGGTGTCCATATAACTACTTTTAAGAATTACAATATAATGAGGATCTTTCTTTTTCATTTTTCACCTAAATAAAATAAAAATTGAGTGACATTTTTGAGGATGATCATCTCTGAAGAAAATAACTAGTAGAGGGACTAGAGCATTTGGTTTGCATGTTGATATAGTTAATCCTTTATCTAAGTCAGTCCAACCCAAATGAAATTTTTGTAATTGGAGGACAAATGAATATTATTTCATATTCTCAAACAAGTACTCATGGTGACATGAGTCCTGGGTTCTTGAACTTTGATAACACTTGAAGGAAGAATATTACTAGAGATAAAATCCAAAGAACTTGAATTAAATTGAAAAGCCATATCTCTGGTTAAAATGAAATTGTGGTATTCATCATTACTCAAGTTTACTAAAGCAATTATAAATCTTTAAACAAATTCCTAAAAGGCAAAGGACAGTATTATGACTAAGAGGGGATTACACTAAAATTAGAGACATTAAACTTTAACTATGGAAAGTAGAGCCATCAATTTATCATTTTTTAATTGAATTTATTGAGGAAACAGTTCAAAAAACCATACAGTTTTCAAGTGTATGACTCAATAAAACATCATCTGCACACTGCATTGTTCACTCATCACCCTAAGCAAAGTCTTTTTCTGTTCTCATTCTCCCCCCCCTACTTTGCCCACCTCCACATATCCTCCAGCCTCCTTTCCCACAAAATAAGTCTTAACAAATTCAAGGAAATTGAAATTATATCAATCATCTTACCACAATGGTATGAGACTTGAAATTAACTATAATTTAAAAAAACTTAAAACATTCAAACTCAGGGAGACTAAATAGCTTGTTATTAAATAACTAGAGGCCCAGTGCACAAAATTCATGCACTGGTAGAGTCCCTAGTAGCTGCTGACTGGCTGACGCCTGGGTACTCCCTCCCTGTCCCCAGCTGGCCCCACCCCTTGGCCAAACTCCTGGATGAACTCTTTGCATACTACACTTTTATTATATAGGATGAATGCGTAAACAATGAGATCAAGAAAGAAATCAAAAGTTACCTGGAAACAAATGGAAGTGAACACATTGCAATCCAAAATCTATGAGAGATAATAAAAGCAGTTCTAAAAGGGAAATTCATAGCATTGCAGATCTACCTCAAGAAGCAAGAAAAATCTCAAATAAACAATCTAACCCTATACCTAAGAGCTACATAAAGGATAACAATCAAAGCCCAGAGTAAGTAGAAGGAAGGCAATAGTACAGATAAAAGTGGAAATAAATGAGCCACAAGTTTTTGAGGATAAAATGAAAGACCAAAAAAAGTTAAAAATAAAAAAGATGATAACCATTTGCTAACCATTACTCATACCTTCTTGGTTAGAGTGTAATTTGATACTAAATTTTTAGAATATAGCTTGAAGGTTCCTCTCCAAATGTATAAATTATTTTAGCAGTGTGCTTTCAGGAATATATTCTCTATAATATTATGTCTTAAAAACATTAGCTTCTCTTTACCTTGACTACCACTCCAAATTCCAAATCACTATAATTTTAAACAAATGTTCTGCAAAAACTACATTATTGGTTTCCTTGTTTCTAAACATAATCTTTCTCAATGTTTTTCAAATTTGTCAGAATAGTTGTTAAATTATGTTAAACAGGTCATGTCATCTTGTGCAACTCTGTGAATATACTAAAAACCACTAAATTGTACCTATTAATAGGACGAATTTTATAGTATGTGGATTATATCTCAATAAAACTGTTATTTTTTCCAAAGGTCTTTCTATTTCCTTTCGAATGAATGCAAAATCCTTATTAGTCTCTACAGGACAGCATATCAACTAATTCCTGATTTACTCTGCCATGATCTAGAGCTCTAGTCATACTAACTTCCTTACTTTTCTTTAAAATCACTAAGCCTTTTTCTATATATTGGCTTAGCTCTGGTTCCCACTGCTTAGAATACTTCGGCATTTAGCATGACTAGCTTAGTCTTTGTTCCATTGGTATTTTCAAGTATCTAGCTTTTGATTATATTGATATTTTTCTATTAATTTCCTCATTTTCATTTCATTAATTTTTGTTCTATTGTTATTTCTGTTCTACTGCTTAGCTTGTGTTTCTCTTGCTCTTCTTTTCCTCATTTCCTAAGGTTAAAGCTTGGATTACATTGTAGATCTGTCTTCTTTTCTAAAATATACACTTAATGCTCTAAATTTCCTCTAAGCACTGGTTTTCCAGCATCCCACAAGTTTTAAGTTATATTTTCAAATTAAAAATATTTTTGTGCACAGATGTTGTGTTGTAGACTTTTATTAACCAGTGTCACCCCAATAAAGTCAATAAAAAGGAAAAATGTACTTTTAAATTTCTCTTGAGATTTATTTGACCCTTGTGTTATTTTGAGGTGTGATATTTAATCTCCAAGTATTTTGGGATTTCTAGCTTTCTGTGATTTATTTCTAATTTAAATATTTTATTGAGGTCAGTGAATATCTTTGGCATGATTGCTTTTCTTTTATATTTGTTAATGGTGTGTTCCATATCCCCAAATAAGGTCTATCTTGGCTAATGTTCTTAGTGATCTTGAGAAAAATGTGTATTCTGCTATTGTTCGATGGCACAGTCTGTAGATGTTGTCCATTCAATTTGCTATAACAGTATAACATAGACTTGTTGGTTTATAAACAACACTAGTGGCCCAGTGCACAAAATTTATGCACATTAAAAGGGAATTAATTAGAAGAAATATTTTAATATTGCTATTTGCCCTTTCTCTATAATAGAAGTGTCAGAGATGAAAGAAAATTAGTAAAATGTATATAAAATCTCCCTCCTGTAAGAGTCTGGGGTGCACCGGGGGCCTAGAGTCAAGTCCCTGCCCACCACCCTCATGCACTTTGAAAATGCAGGAGACCCAGTGCCGGCCGGCCCCACTCCCATTGGGTAAGACCCAGACCCGGCCGGCCCCACCCCCATCAAGCTCCTCTTGGCGGGGGGCGCAGCCTCAGGTCCCCCGGCCTGGTGCTGGGGTGGGGGACACAACATGAAGTCTCCCAGCCTGGTTCCGGGGCAGGGGGCACAGCCTAAGGTCCCCCAGCCTGGCACTGGGGTGGAGGATACAGCCTGAGGTCCCCCTATCAAGACCCTTTGGGTGGGGGCTGTGGCCTGAGGTCTCCTGGCCTGTGCTGGGGCAGAGGTGTGGCCTGAGTCCCAGCCAACACCACCCTGCAGCGTCATGTCAGCGCTGAACAGGGATGCACGCAGGCAGTGCCACGTCCCTAGCCGGAGATGCAGGCAGGCAGCTTCACCTCAGCGCTGGGCAGGGACTCACGCAGGGAGTGTGACATTAGCACTGGGGGCGGAAGTCCCCGCCCCTGTCCCCGCCCCAAGGACTGGTAGTGACTGGGACACCATAACGGACAAATTAGCATATTAACTCTTTATATGTATAGATAATTTTCTCACAAATCTGGAGGCTGGAAGTCTGAGGTGAGGGTGCCAGCATGATTATATTTCAGTGAGGACTCTCCTCCTGGTTCACAGATGGCCATCTTACCATTGTTATCTCACATGGCAGAAGGAGACCAAGAAAACTCTCTGGTGTCACCTTTATGAGGACACTCATTCTACTCAGCAGGGCTTCCATCTCATGACCTAATCAGTTCTCAAAAGTCAACCTCTTAAAATTATCACATAGAAAGTTATTATTTCAACATACAAATTTGAAGGGAAATTGACTCCATAACAGATGTCAATTAAAACCAGTAGGTGGATGGATACTGATGGTGTTGTTCAGTTCAACTACATCCTTATTGCCAAAATCCTGAGGAGACTTTTCTCCAAAGTCATTGTGAGAACCTGATAGAGTTCCTGGAAATAAAACTCGCAAAAATGTGGAGTCCCCCTAAAGGCTCACCATCCCCTGCTGGAATTTTTAACTCTCACACTTGTCCACACTGAGCCTCCATCAATTTGTCAAATACAGTTTAGGTTTTCCTGCCCCATTATTGATTCTTTTCTGCTCCTGGGCTTTTGCTCTACTACATTGTGACTCTCTGCCTCTGCCTGTTTGTCTCTTCACTTTTGGGGACAATGGTTGCCTAAGATATTAGTTATCTGATGGATTTAAGAAGAGTTGTAGATTTTCAGTTTGTTCAGCTGTTTGTTTTTTGTTGTTTTTTTGTATGTACAGAAGAAATGAGGTCCAAGTTCCTTATATGCCAGACTGAACACCAGAAGTCAATCTTTAGTTATTCAAGTGTTATATCCTCAGAGAAATCTTGGTCATTCAACATAACATTATTACAGTCTATAATAATCAACTTCATGTGTTCATGTATTTCTTATCTATCTCCTTTTGTAGGATGCTAGTTTCCTAGAGGTACAGATCTCAGGGATTCAACCAGTGAATTCCTACAGATTAAATTATTAATATTTGCCAAGGGAAAACAAAACTAGAAAGAAAGAAGACACAATATGCAAGGATGCACTCACACACATTTATTGTCATGCAATTTATGACACCAAAAAAATTGTAGTTACCATAAACTAAATATATAACAGAGCTAAATTAGCTGATGTAACCCCACCTTTGAACACTATGAATTATTAAAATGCTTTTAGTAGATTTCTAGGAATTGACATGGAAGTTCAGAATATACTGCCAAGTGAAAAACAATAACTTGCATATAGTAGAAACCCATTTTGCTAAAGCTGAAACTTATATGTCAATATGTATGCATATCCTACCTAATAATAGACAAATATGCAAATTGACCACACCTTCGCTACGCCCAGGCCACGCCCACCAGCCAAGGCACACCAACCAATCAGGACGAGTATGCAAATTACCCCAACAAAGATGGTGGCTAATTTGCATATCAAGACAGCACAGAAAGAAGCCAAGAGCTGCAGAAGGGAGCAAAGCTGCGGAGAAGCAAGCAAGCTGGGGGGGGGGGGAGGAGAAGGGAGGAGCAGAGGCGGGGCCAGGGGCAAAGGAAGGAGAGCAGGCAGGCTGGCAGAGAAGGCGGGGCGGGGGAGAAGGGAGAAAAGCAGGCAGGCTGGCGGAGAAGGCGGGGCGGGGGAGAAGGGAGGAGCAGAGGTGGGACCAGGGGAGAAGGGAAAAGCAGGCAGGCTGGCAGAGAAGGCGGGGCGGGGTAGAAGGGAGGAGCAGAGGCGGGGCCAGGGGAGAAGGGAAAAGCAGGCGGGCTAGCGGGGCGGGGGAGAAGGGAGGAGTGCAGGCGGGGCCGGGGGAGAAGGGAGGAGCGGAGGTGGGGCCAGGGGAGAAGGAAGAAGAGCAGGCAGGCTGGCAGAGAAGGGAGAAAATCAGGGGGGCTGGCGGAGAAGATGGGGCGGGGGACAAGGGAGGAGAGCAGGCAGGGCGGGGTAGAGTGCAGCAAAAAACCCTGTTGCAGGATTTTTCCTGCAACGGGAACGCTAGTATATATATGTGTGTGTGTTTGTGTGTATATATATATACGTATACATATATGTATGTCAACATGCATATGTGTGTGCATATTGGCAAGGATAAACAGCACATTGTCAAAAGTAATTACTGAAAGCATGGAAGTATTCAGAGTGGACACTTTCAATTGGTAGTGTTCACACTTCCATATTGTTCTATTTTTTAAAAATAATTTTCTATGCTTATAATTAGAAGCACATATAAAGAAAATAAGGGGAATGTTGTTTGTTTATCTATACTGAATTTAAAGCCTGAATCAGAATTTCCTATGGTTTGGTTTTAAATAATAAACTCTTCCTTGAGAATAGATACTGTGTCAGTATGATTGAACTCTGTACCTCCAACTCCTGACATGAGCATGTCACAATACACACTTGATAAATACTTATAGAATACATGAAAACCTTCAAGAACCACATTCATAGATGTTACTGGAAACCACCAATACAAACAACCATTAAAGACCAGAATCGAGAGTATAAAATGATGCATTTCCTGTTGTAGATTCATTATTGCTCCACAGCTTCCAGCTATCTGTTGTCAATACTTAACATTGACTGTCCCTGTCATTGAGGGAAGCACAACAATTTTCAGTTTCCACTAAACTTAATTGATGGTAATATCACTAAATTAGATGTCCAGAAAGATGGCAACATCAATGATGGATAGAAAATTTGAAGTATAAGACATCTTTCAGCTTATCATATCAGTAGAGAATTTGACCCTGTTTGAAAGAGATTGTTACAATACACTATAATAAATTTTTTCTTCTGAAAC
Source organism: Cnephaeus nilssonii (assembly GCF_951640355.1). NCBI lineage: Eukaryota > Metazoa > Chordata > Mammalia > Chiroptera > Vespertilionidae > Cnephaeus > Cnephaeus nilssonii. Next base: position 25,852,243 of record NC_137074.1, on the reverse strand, counting down.
TTTTATTTTCCTTCCCTCCTTCATTCTCTCTCTCTCTCTCTCTCTCTCTCTCTCTCTCTCTCTCTCTCTCTCCTCCCTCCCTCCCTCCCTCCCTCCCTCCCTCCCTCCTTCCCTCATTCCTTCTTGTCACAGTTCTTTGCAAAACTTAAAAACTGTTATTCAGGTACAATTCATGATGAAGAAAAAATAGTCATGTAAGTTTAAAAAAGTACTTGCCAAATTGCAAAAAGTTTCATATACAACAGAAAATACACAATCTAAGAAACAAAAAGTCTGTTTCTTAGGAATGCAGTCAAGTAAAGTTTTGAATTTGGGAGCCAGATGGTTGTCTAAAATAGATTGTATTTTAAATTCTTTGGTAACAGCAAAGTACACTTAAATCAGCTGGATGAGAGGTTGAAATTAATCAGGTCAAACAACAGTTGTTACATCAAAGCTCATTGAAATTCAGAGATTCAGTGAAATAAAAAAGTAATCTTCACATTTCAACCTTCTATTGTGATACAGCATATAACTTATTTCCAATTTCTCTGTTTAAAGATTTGCTTATGTCACAGAAATATAGGAACATCTAAATACAAATAATAAAACAAATATTGCCTAAAATAATTAACAGATTTATTGAAACCTGTGATGATAGTGAGAATACTTACATGTTAAAAAAAAAATCAATTCTTATTTTTCACATTTCTTTTCATATAATGATTTGAAATGTCTTATAAAAATAGTAGAGGCCTGGTGCATGAAAATTCATGCACTGGAGGGGGGATCCCTCAGCCCGGCCTGCCCCCTCTCACAGTCTGGGAGCCCTCAGGGGCAGGAGGTGACCCAGCAATCAGGGGAAGGTGACGCCCCCATCACATCTCTGCTGCTGCCACAGCCGGCAGCGCAAGCCTCGTCTGGCCCTGGTTACCTAAGCCTTAGATGGCCCTGGGTGGCTGGGCAGCCACCATCCAAGGCGTGCCTGCAACTTCGGCCAGCCCTAGGCATCTGGGCAGCCGCCATTCGAGGCTTGCCTGTGCTTCAGGCCAGCCCTTGGTGGCTGGGGGGCTGAAGGGACTGGGGGACTTTGGAGGCAGGTGTGTGGAGTGGCCGAACCTGCCTGGGGGTGGGACCGGCCGTGCCGCGGGCCTGCCGCCCAAGTGGGGCTGAGGGGACTGAACGCCACCATCTTGTGTCTGTGGGCACTGCCATCTTTGTGAGAGCATGACAGTCAATTAGCATATTTACTCTTTATTAGATAGGATTAGAGGAAGTAAAATTGAAGAAGTAGAGAAGTAAAGGGGGTTTTAACTTCAAAGTCATTCTGAAAACATCCTAAAATTCTAAAACTATTTCTCATTAAACCTTTGACATTTGAATATTAACAATTGCTTTTAATTTCTCTGAACTTGAGTTTATCATATCATATTGGCATGCAGCTTCATGATTGCTGAAAATCTTTTTAAATCCTCATCCGAGGATATTTTTCCATTGATTTTTATAGAGAGAGGGAAAGACAGAGAGAAATATAAATGTGAGAGAAACACATCGATTGGTTGCCTCCCGCATGAGCCCTGAACAGGGCCCAAGCCAGGGAGGAGCGTGCAACCAAGGTACCTGCCCTTAACTGGAATTGAACCCAGGAGTTTTCCATCTTCAGGCCAATGCTCTATCCACTGAGCAAGCCAGTAGGGCTGCTGAAAATCTTTTCCATTTTTTATATTCCCTCACTACCAGTTATCACACCAGGGGTAAAGTATAAACTATTCATTTATTTGATCATTCATTCAGCAAACAAGTATTGAGCAGCTAAATATCAACGAAACTAAGAGGTGAGAATGCAGAGAAAGAAGTATATGAAGTCCCTCTGTTAGGGTACTTACATTTGTTTGTAGATGAAAAGGCAGAAGATAATCAAATAGAAAAATGTGTAAGTAGTAATGTGTTAAAAAATAATGCAATATGCTAGAGATCTTTGAAGAAGTATTGCTGTTTTACATAGTGTCGGAAAAAATGTGTTTGGGAAAACAAAAGGGAGTTGAAGAAGTGAAGGAGATATATCTTTAACGAGGCTGTCCTGGAGGGTGTGAGAAAGAATTTGCTTTCATATGATTGGTGATAGTTTTTATTTTTTTATGTTACTAAATTTTGTTTTGAAGGTGTGAAGAATATGTTTTTAAAGTTGATGGGTTATAGATATTTGAGAAAAAGTTTAGAAAATGTAAAGGAAACACTAGAATAAACAGATCAACTTTTGAGCTGAGGATAAATACTACCTACTACAACAGGCTTCAGAGAATACTAGTAAAATGTGGATGAATATATAGAGTATATTAAAACTAATAATATGATTATGTTATTAATTTTTCCTTTTATCTATGTAAGCTTTATAAAAATACTAGAGGCCCGATGCACGAATTCATTCAAGGGGCTCGGCCCCCGCAGCCGCAGCTATGTTCGGAAGGTCGTCCAGTTTAATTAGCATATTACACTTTTATTATTATAGATTATCCTCTAAAAGACAAAATGCCCATAAATCAAAAGATCAATCTTGCTGCAAAGAGAGTTGGGAGTGTGGTGGTCTAAAATGATCTAAAATTAGAGAGATTATATGTCCATATCCTAGTTATCACTCTGTCCTTAAGTCTTATATGCTTTTTGACAAGACTATCTACTTTTTGGCATTTAAATTTATTATTTGAAAAATCAAACTATAAATAAGTTTGAACTTAATAGCAGTATGGGAGTATCAAATAATATTTAGCTATTCTAGAGGAATAAAAATACCAGCTTTTTGAACATCACATATACAATATTTTTAGAGAAAAGATTTTTCAGTAATTTTTAAGCCATACCCCATGAAATAGTGGAATGCTTTTTTGTATTTTTACCCCTTTGTTTAATGAGGGTGAATAAAGCAAATAATAGCAAATAATTTTTGCAGACTTTTTTTTCATTGTTAAAGAAGTAATGACGGAGACTCATAGTTTTCTCTCAATATCTATTCACTCATCAGGACTTCATGTGGAATCTTGTCCTGTTCAGTGTGATGTGAGTGAAAATTATTTGCACAATTTTTTAATCATATCATTCAGGAAAAACTTCTCCCTTTTACTTTTCCCTCCATCCTAAGAGCTGGTATGAAGAAAGGGTGTTATTTGGCCAGCATTGGCCTTGCAGATGTGGGTGATGAAACAAGAAGGCCGAAAGCGCCTGTACCTGTATGACCTCCAGTATTTGAGGTGCCCTGCCCTATCAGCCTAGACATTTGTGTGCTTGAGAAAAGAAATCTTTTTCCAGCCTAAGGCACAATTATTTGCTCTTTATAAAGCAACTAAATAAATATCTTAGCTAATAAAGAATGTGCATTTAAAAAATCTGCAAATATGAGATCTGCAGCTGTTTCAACCTTGTAATAATTATACCTTCATTACTGAAGGATATAGTTTGTTAAAAATAAATTTACTTTATTAAAACAGATTATATAACAGGATAATTTTTTTTCTTTTACATCAATCTTGATGTTCACATGTTTTTGAAGATCCTTTTTCTTTAATATCTAAATAAGTAAAATAAGTATGCTCCTAAATATGATCTATCAATTTCTTCTTGGTAACCTTTGTAGTAGAAATACAAAGCTTATTTCTAAAACAGCCTTCCTCAGCCCGTGCTTCCTAACCCAGATCCAGGTCTTTCTCTTCCATCACTGTCTCCCATATGGCTACACCCAACATGAATAGTAAAGAACGTCAGGCAAACTACCATTCCAATTCCTTTGATCATGGGCTCAGTGCCCCATCTCTAATGCCTCTCCTTTCCACTTGCCATTTCAAGTAATCTGTGATAACTATACCTACGTGCAGGTAAACTCAAATAGTTATCCTCGTCTCTCAGACAGAAAACAGAGGGATACTGGGGCTTTCTATAGGACTCTGAGGTAGAAAGGTTGAGTTTGGCCCTTTAAGAATGGAATTGATCTCTTTAAAACTATTCCTAAAATCACATCTTGAATTGTATTGTCAAACCAGTGAGCCACGAAAACATCAGAGTTTATACATTCTTTATCAATAATTTGGATAGTCCCTTTTGCCCAGAGATCATGTGCTGAAATGCCATATATACACTTTATCTTTAACTTCTATGTTAAAAACAGATTTTTAACAATAACAAACTAGATGAGGCTGTTATAGTACAATGTGTTTTATTGTGTTATCTTACCCTGAGGGGAATCCCAGAAATAATCATCTGGATCAGGATTTTCAGATTTTGTTCTCATTGTTCTGAGAATCCCATAAAGAGTGGGGAGGGAAGATGCTAAGAGCAGGTGTTGAAGAAATAACTGGCCTCCAGTCATTATTAGTGTTATAAACTAACTCATATTTAGAGCTTCAAAAAATGAGGAACACCTGCTTTGTAAATATGTTTTATTTGAATAAAATGCTTAATGACATTTGAGTGAATAAAATCCATTGTATCACATTTCAAATACATTGAAATTGTAAATAAATCAACTAACTTGTGATGTATTTTCTATAAGATGGAAATCAATCAAGAAAAACAAAATTAATTAATATTTTAGTCAAAGTGTATATTTGGTTGTCCTCTCTGAGTTCCGCAAACATAATATGCATAATACCTCTTTCTCATAGTACATAAAACACCATCTTGTAGTCGCCTTGTGACTAAGCAGTTTGTGTAATCCATATATATAAAAGCCTAAGCAACTGAACAACCGGAACAACCAGAACAACCGGTCGCTATGATGCACACTGACCACCAGGGGGCAGAAGCTCAATGCAGGAGCTGCTCCCTGGTGGTCAGTGCGCTCCCACAGAGGGAGCACTGAGACCCGTCCCGGCGGCCCACCAGCTCACCTGAGACCCGTCCCGGCGGCCCACCAGCCCAGCAGCAGCCACTCACTCCCTCAGTAGTCCTGCAGGTCCAATCTCCAGAGAACAGGCCAGGCACGGGTGGACCAGTGCCTCCAGACTCCTGTAAGTCAGCCTCAGGCACCACGGCCACTTCCCCTCCCCAGATGCTCCGCAAGTAAGAAAGGATAAAAAGCAGCTGCCAGAGGGCTCCTGACAACTGGCCCAAAAGTCAGCAGAATGGATCCGTATCCCGGGCCAACGAGGCGTCCCACCACTGGCACAGGCCGATCATGTCCCGCCCCCCCCCCCACCTCCTTGGGACCCCACCTGTGCTTGAATTCATGCACTGGGCCTCTAGTATCTAATAAAGATCAACACAAAATATTTTATATGCTGATATTTTTTATTTGATGAATCAGACCACTTTCTGCTGTCATGAACTTGTATATGAACAATTTACAATAAACAATACAATCTCTGCTTTGCTACATATGCTACAGAATATTAAAAAATTAACATGATATAGCCTTTATCAAAAGAACAGGAGTAGTATAATAAAAATACCACAATTTTTGAAATAGAGATTGAGGCAGTTTCCGAACTTAGACTTAATTTCTCTCAGCCTCTTGTATCTCATTTGTAAAACAGAGATATTAATGCTTTCTTTTTAGGGTTGTTGTTTTTTTACAAAAAAAAAAAAAGTAATTTATTTATAGCTTGTCACTTGCTAGGCCCACCATAATGATGATGCTTTTCTCCTTCTTGGCATTTACTACAAGTGAAATATATTGAACTTACATAGAGAAATATCTAAGAATGAAGATTAGAGTGTTGCTTTTTTTAAAATCTATATTAACAAAGGGGAAAGAAACTAACAATAGTCTTACAAGAAAGAGGGATCTCAAGATGTTTAATGGGATCTTGTTGACAAGGTTACCTGTATTGGGGTTATAGTGAGAACAAGAGAAACAAGTGAGAACAAGGTTCACCTTTGAAGAAGATTATATTAAAAGAAAGATTAAAGAATTAACAAAAAAACCCTGATAATTTTAGGTAACAAAATGTGACTGAAAAATAAAAAGAGCATTTAGATAGAGTGATTCTGAGGAAAGGGATACATTTTACTTCGGAAATGATTTCATGGAGGACATGTAAGAACAAGTGATCTATTTAGCTAAAAACTAAATGATGGGGAAAAGCCTGCCATGTAAAAACATAGAATGAAAAAGTTACAGGCAAAGGGTGATAACATGTCCAGCCTTTTTGGGGAAGCATGTTCCCAGGGCGTGGCTCTGCCTATCGCCCTGAGTTCAGCTGACAATAGTTAAAGAAATGTCCATGTGCCTTCCCAGGTGCTGTCTACAATGTTAAGTATATTAATGATACAAATCATTAGGCAGGATTTTTTGACAATTTTACAAATAATATTAGATAATTATACCTCTCAAGGTGAACTAAATTCCTTACCACCATATCCAAATGAATACTTTGACTTCATGACCCCATTCCTTAGCCAATCTTACATCCATCTAGGACTAAGGTTTAGAGCTTCTCTCTTGTGTTTAACAATTAGTCTTCAGGCTTTATAAAGAAATTGGAAAAGGCTTGCTCCTTTCTGTTCTTTAGTCTTAAATCTTTTTTACCTTGACTACAAAGAAATTGCTGCAAGCAGCTTGATCTTCTATTTAACATCTTCACCTTCTGCAAGATATTTATAAGATATATAACTTGCATATAATTCTGGTCTTTTTATAAATATTTTGAAGAATCAGAATTATCATTTATCACTTTTTATTTGAAATAACAGCAGCAACAACAAAAAAAGCAGCCACATGAAATCTATTATTACATAGCCTTAAATGTAAGTATTTTATAAAATCTAATTTGTTTTCTACTGGGCGTGACATTCCTTCTTTTTGCAACATTTCATGTTAACCCCATTTGTTTTGTTCAATTTTGAATTCTGCTTTTCTGTACTAAAATATGCCAGCAGTGCCCTGCCTGGCATGGCTTAATGGTTGAGCATCTACCTATGAACCAGAAGGTCATGGTTCAGGTCACAGTTTGATTCCGAGGTCAGGGCAAATGCCTAGGTTGTGGGCTTGATTCCCAGTGTGGGGCATGCAGGAGACAGCCGATCAATGATTCTCTCTCATCATTGATGTTTCTTTTTCTCTATCCCTCTCCCTTCCTCTCTGAAATGAATAAAAATATATTATAAAAAAAAATACCAGTAGTGTCAGTGGCAATTTGCCACTTACCAAAGCTCCAAGTAACACTGTAGTATGCCACTTGCTAGTAGTGCTATATTTTATTCAGAGGAAATTAAGAGGAGGTGCCAAGATCCAATTATGAAGTAGTAAGAATTTCAGCACTTAATTCCCAAGTGCTACCATCAACATGAATTTCCTGGCATTGTGTTTCCATAACTGTTTGCCAGGCACTGAAACTGTGACATAGCATCTCTCATGTGCATTCCATGAACAACAAGTGACTTCATTGGCTCCATGACTCCAGATGATTATGTATAAAATGTCTACTCATTAGTAAGAGGTGTGAACGTCTGCTGTAAGATCTCTGGTTAGAAAATGAACATAATTTTCTCACCTTTGGTGTGCACTTCCTACACATGAAAAATAAATTGAGGTCCCACTTTCTCAGCCTACTGAGTGGAGCCAAAAAGAAAAATAGAACTTTTTTTTTTTTTTTTTTGTCTGTGCAGTATTACACATTTAAGATATTTTATTTTAAGCCAAGGTACTCAAGCCAACTCAGAATTTTTATACTTACCCACAGCCAGGTAAATTTTTTTCAATTCTATAAGAGTTATTCAAAGTGTTAGCATTCCTTTCAAGTCTGAATTCTATCTTTGCCCTTATCATCTCTAGTGATGACCTTATTTTACACAATCCAGATTAAATAGAGACTGTCAGGCATCAATTGTCCAATTTCCCAACCCTACATATAAAACTGCTTCTGAAATAGTACTTATTATTTCCTATGCCCTGACATTGTCAGATGAAGAATCACACGTTTTTCCTTTCTAAGGCTAACCCATTACTACTATATCTACTACCAGTGATATTGGTTTTCCGTTCTCAGGAAATATCTCCAGCATTTATCTACTCCATCTTGAAAATTTTTGTCTCCAATGGTTCCTTTAAATAAATATATTTTAATTCCTATGGGTGATTTCCATTTTAAAGTGACATTATTTTCCACATTATTATTTCTTCTCCTTTTTATTATTACACTAAAGGCCCAGTGCACAAAATTTGTGCACTCGGGGGTGTGACCCTCAGCCAGGCCTGCACCCTCTCACAGTCTGGGAACCCTCAGTGGATGTCTGCCTGCCTGCTTAGGCCCGATCCATCAGGGCCTAAGCTGGCAGTCAGACATTCCTCTTGCAGTCTGGGGCTCTTGCAGTCCAGGACCCCTCGCTCCTTACCACTGGCCTGCAGCGGCGGCGGGAGAGGCTCCCACCACTGTCATTGCGCTCGCCAGCCATGAGCCTGGCTTCTGGCTGAGCAGTGCTCCCCCTGTGGGAGTGCACTGACCACCAGGGGTCAGCTCTTGCATTGAGCATCTGCCCCCTAGTGGTCAGTGTGCATCATAGCGACCAGTCGTTCTGCCATTCAGTCGATTTGCATATTAAGTTTTATTATATAGGATAATTTGACAGGTTTACTTCTGACAACATTCCACCTAATAGTAGTGTTTCACAATTGTTAAAAACTTTATTATTCTGGAAATCTTTAAAGTGGCAGCATTTAGAATGGCCTAGAAAGATAAAGGACTGAAAACAGATCTACCTAGTTGGTGGAAGGGAAAGAAAAATTGTAATGTAACTACCTTTTTGCTTATTTGTTTTCATCAGAGTAACTGTGATTTCCATAGATCTGATTTTCTTTGCATTTATCTTGTTTGAGGTAACCATATTTCCTGTAGTTGATGTCTTTTTCAAAATTGGGAAATTTTAGAAATTACTCGTTTCAAATACTTCAAATTCCATTGTATTCCTTCTCCTGAGTTTCTAATTTCATGTATGCTAGACTATTTGATATTGTTCCATACATCACCAAAACTTAGTTCAATAATTTTTACATATTTGTATCTTCTTCAGATTAAATACTTTATGTTCATGTAACTTTAAAAACTGACTGAACCTTTCTGATATCTCCAAAATTACCTAGGGAGGAAATTCAGTGGCTTATTTATTTATTTATTTATTGTGCTTCAGATTCTGTACATTTTAGACATAGAATTTTCATTTGTTTCCTTTTTAATTTTTCTTCTCTCTATTGATAATCCTAATGGGTTTGTTCATTGTGGTTATCTTTGCCTTTAAATATTTACAAATAAAGAGACAAAAATAGAGATCAAGAGAGATGGAGTGAGGAGGGGGAAGAGAGGGAATTCATAGCTTCTCCAAAAATCTTCATCTGCTATTTGAACTCTGAATTGTTTTGAGTTTTTTTTGCTTATTTATATGCCCAGTAATTTTAGATATTATGATGAGCATTGTCAATGATAGAATGCAGGATTTTGTATTTTGCTATCTTTCTTAAAAGGGTAATGATTTTCTTTCTCTCTTTTTTTTCTGGCAGATAATTAAAATTCCTTAGTCCTAAATTATGGTTTTCTAGAAACTCAGCTGAATGTCTCAGTGGAGTGTTTTCTCTCACTGATTAAGCTGAATTTCAATATCTCTGAGTCCTACATGGCCTCCATATCGATTGGTTGCCTCCCGCCAATGCTCAGGCATCCTCAAACTACGGCCCATGGGCCACATGCGGGTGTTTTTGCCGTTTTGTTTTTTTACTTCAAAATAAGATATGCGCAATGTGCATAGGAATTTGTTCATAGTTTTTTTTTAAACTATAGTCCGGCCCTCCAACGGTCTGAGGGACAGTGAACTGGCCCCCTGTTTAAAAGTTTGAGGACCCCTGCACCATTGAGCAACTGGTTACATTGACAGGAACCACTCTTGATAAGGTTTATGAAGAGAAAGCATACAATAAGCAAGCACATGCTTGGCTAAGGACATGCAGGAACTACCAGGCAGATTACTGCCCCAGCCTCTCCTATTGTTCCCCTGTTCCCCCAATTCTAGTTGTATCAGCAGCCTCAATTTCTGATCTATCTCTGCTACTTATCCTACCTTAGAATGAGAGACATCTGCCAAACATAATGTTGCTCTATTTTTCTACTTTATTTGATATGAACAGATCTCAATAATTAAATGAACAAAGTATAAAAACTATATTTTAACCCAAATCAAGACTAAAACTAAGATTGGTATATGTGTCCACAAAAATCTACACTGAATTTGTTACTTTTCTTTTTATTAAATCACAGAGTAATTGCATAAGTACCATAAGTCTAAGTAATACATTGCTTTAGTGTTTTTATTTAAAATGTTTAATAATTTCCAGTGTGAATATTACATAATGGGACAAGCAACACACAGCTGGCTGTGGGAATACTTTATTACATTGTAAGTGCAAACTTAACCATGCTTCATGCTTTGACATCTCACAATGAATTCTATCATTCATGCTTCATAATTTAAGAAGAATGAAAGTGCCTGAAAGTTCTCCTAATCTTCCATACAAAAAAAAGCAACATCAAAAATCATTAAGCACATCCCCAAACCTAAGCCTCTTAGCTATTCAAAATAAATTATAAGTTGATAAGACATTTTAACATGAATTGACCTCTTTTCACTTTGTTTAATTCAACCCCTAAGAAAATGACTTATCAAAATTTCAACACTGTGTGATCTGTCACCTTCCCAGCTTCATTATAAGAGCCTGTCCATAGGCAGTCACCCATTACCTGGACTTCAAATTACACAGGCTGCCAGGCCCCACAGCTGAAATGAACTGAGAACTTGTCCCCTGGCTCCAGCTCAATTAAAGTGGAAAACTACAATGTATTATAAAAATATAATATTATGGGTATTTTAGAAACTATGTCTGCCCTCTCAGTAATCCAGGCCATAGCTAATTAGGCAGATCTGGTACTGTCAGTTCTTACTGCTAGAATTTTTTTCCTTGCCATATTGTGATAACTGGAATGCTAACGATTCCTTAACCATGAGTTCTTATTGGACAATGGACAATTTAAGAGGACAATAGGGAGGTGAAGGCCTGGGGCAGGGGCAGGTTAGAAGGGATCAATGCGGGGGGGGGGGGGGGGGGGGAAGGGGGACACAGATAATACTTTTAAAAATAAATATTTTTTAAAAGATTTAATATCCTTTTTCTGATAAAATTCATTCCTCAGAATAGCATCCTACTACCTAACTGGAAATGTTCATGAGTACAGTCTACTTTATTTACCTTGTTTGGGTCTCTCACCATAATTTCTGGAAATTCTGCTATGAATTATTAAAACAAAATCTGTATTATATTAGCCCTTTGGATCCTGTGCTTTGTCTACCAGCAAATTCCTTTACTCAGGACTCCTAATCTAGGTTTGCAACTCTACTCTGCCCCTATTGGGGATGTCTACTTGTAGTCTGTTTACCATATTTCCTGCCATTACAATGAAAAATGCTAGCATTAGCCTAAATCCAAAATATCAGTCACCCACAAATATGTATATATCACCTATTCAAGAAAAATAAGCTGCAATAATAAGTCCTTGCTCCTAAAATCTGGTAAACTGTAAAAATTGATGATATAAACAAGAACTACCACATTTCATTTTTAAAATAAACTTCCTTATTTAAAGATGATTTTATGACGCTTTTCAAGAATAAAGAAGATATCTCAAAACAGTGGCTTACCTTACACAATATCTAGTTTCTATCCCTACAGTCAACATGCAACTCTTTTTTGAGAAGCTCTAAGAAAAATATCAACTCTTTCTATGAATTTTATTGTGCTGAATGAATTCTAGACATATTTGGTACTTAATAAGTAAAAGAACCAAAAAATTCTGTCCATAGTAGCACTTCAATACTGTATTATATAGAACATTATATAATAGTGTTCTGTGGCTAATAAAGTTGTTGCTCTTGAAAATACCAAGTAAATAAAACCTAAGTAGATTTATTCATGGGCAGATATCTCTGAGCCTTAAAAATTCTTATCCAAAGGAAAAAATTTAAGAAATTTTCATGTACATTTTTGTTCAAGAACCCTTTCTCTCCATGTAACTATTAATATTTCTAGATCACTATTCTGTCACACAATTGAGGCAATTGTGGTTTACCAAATAATTTCTAATAGATCAATAGTATTGATGAAACTTAAAATACATGATTAATTATTACTTATAAAATACAAGTACTTTATGCAAAAAAATACTAAAATTTTGACATATAATTTGAGACTTAGTTTTTTTGTGAAACTTGCAAATTTTTATTATTATATATCTAAAGCTATACCTGATCTAAGTACATAGAAAGTCTTATTTATATAGCTTATTTTCTTTGACAATTATTAAAAAATATTTGCATAAAATTGGACAATCACACACTCAAGAAATAACATCATATGTAAAAACAGGTTTTTTGGTGTGTGTTTTTTTTCCTTATGTGACTGGCCAGGTCAATCCTTCTCATAATTAATTTAAAACACTATTACTTTGGGATGCCTTCCTTCTTTCCAGCTTCACTGTTGCTTTCACTTAATGTCAGACCAAGAGTCTTTCATCATCAACAGTAAGAGCCTTAGAGGATGCATTTTAAAATAAAAAAGCCTAATCACTATCGAACATTAAGTGACTTTTCCAGTTCTGTCACATGCAATATTTTTTAACTAAATCTCATTGGTCTTACTCTCTTTGATTATATTTTGAGCCAGAAATAAGCTCTCAAAGAAGCACACCAATCTAAGCTAGATGCCACATTGGATTTTGAACCCATTTAAAACATTGAACAGTTGAAGGTTAACAAAGATTTACTATAAATCTTTACAATTTTAAGATGCTATTTCTATTACTCCAAAGGAGAAACCTGATGAGATTACTTTTCTTTGCCCCTTTCCCTACATAGATGTTACCTTTAGTTTGCAGGACATGGTTGGCCAAATCCTGTCTTAGAAGACAGCATGGGGATTTCGTTTTATTTAGCTGTGGTGACTGATTTAAAGACAGATCCTGCAACCACCTCATTACTGAAGTGAGGTTGGGGAATTTTTAAAAATGTATTATCCACAAAAGTTAAGTTTTCTTCATTTTATTCTTAGGCCATATGTAATGTATTGTTGAGTTTGCTTCAATTCTTGGTGACTCTATGAATGAATGATATCCATCATGTCCTGTCCTCAACAGCCCTGCTCAGCTTTTATAGACTAACTAGAGGCCCGGTGCATGAGGGGGTTCCCTCAGCTCAGCCTGCACCCTCTCCAATTGGGGATCCCTTGGGGGATGTCTGACTGCCAAGTTAGGTCTGATCCCTGAGGACAGTCGGACATCCCTCTCACAATCTGGGACCGCTGGCTCCTAACTGTTCACCTGCCTGCCTGCCTGATTGCCCCTAACTGCCTCTGCCTGCCAGCCTGATCACCCCTAACTGTCCTCCCCTGCCAGCCTGGTTGCCCCCAACTGCCCTCACCTGCTGGCCTGATCTCACCCCTAACTGCCCTCCCCTGCTGGCCTGATCTCACCCCCAATTCTCTCCCCTGCAGGCCTGATCTCGCCCCAAACTGCCCTCCTCTGCTGGCCAATTTGGTCCTGATTGGTCAGTTTCTATGCAGTCAGCATCAAAAGCTCCACCTCCTAGGCAGCCATTGGCTTCCCACAGCACCCAGATTTGGTTCTGATTGGTCAGTTTCTATGCCAGTCAGCATCAGAAGCTCTGCCTCCTAGACAGCCATTGGCTCCCCACAGCACCCAGATTTGGTTCTGATTGGTCGGTGTATATGCCAGTCAGCGTCAGAAGCTCCACCTCCTAGGCAGTCATTGGTTCCTCACACTTCACTCAGATTTAGTTCTGATTGGTCAGTTTCTATGCCAGTCAGTGTCTCTGGGCCTATCAACGGGGGCCTGATCAGAAAGACGGGGCTGATCAGCAGCCCAAGTGGAGGCCTGGAAAGAAATGGAGGCAGGGCTGCTGGCCAAACTGGGAGAGAAAGAAAGTCCTAATCAAAAGCTGCCTCAGAGGCAATGGATCAGTCCCTGCTTCTCTCTTCAGGCCTCACTCTGACCCTGATTTGCAGCCCCCTCAGCAGTCAGTGCTGGGTTACCATGCCTGCAGCCAGACTGTAGGACTGACTTCTGGTTGGTCGAGCCTCAATCATTACAACTCAGGGTTTTTATATATTAGGATACTTATGGTTTCCTTTATGAAGTCAATTCATCACATATTTGTTCTTCCTCTTTTCCCTCTACCTTCTATTTTTCCAATCATTATTATCTTTTCCAAAGGATCATTCCTTCACATTTGTGCCCAAATTAGGACAGCTTCAGGTTTGCCATTTTTGCCTCTGGCAGTATTTCAGGCTCAGTTTGCTTTAGGACCCACTTTTTCATCTTTTTGGCAGTCCAGGCTGACTGTAGAGATCTCTCCCAGCAGGAGATTTCAAATGAATCTCTTTTTTTTTTTCCTTCAGTCTTCTTCGCTGTCCAACTTTTACATCTGCATATGGTAATTTTGGATATGAGGATGTTGATGATCTTAGCTTTAGTCTCTAATGATGTATCTTTGTTTTTGGTGACCTTTCCTAATTCATCCATTGCTGCTTTCCTGAGTCTTAATCTTCTCTTGATTTCTTAATCTTCACCCCCAACCCCTCATAGGAAAGTGGGAAATCTGATTAATAAATATTAGAAGCAAAGGATTAGTTATTTACATTCTGATGAATTATCAAGTAGGATAAGATTTCATTATGTGATCTATTAACATTAACATAAATTTGGTTTCTTGGAGACCACATGTTATAATATTATTTCTCAGAATAAATATTTCCCTTTATAAAAGTGTTTTCATAAATCTAGAAAATCAAGTACCCCCAGATTTTATATGTGACTGGACTCCATTTCCTTTATGAATAATCCTCTCTCCTCTTATGAGCACAATGTAGTGACTTTAAAACATTCTATAGGATCCAGATCAAGTTTATAACTAGAAAAGTTGAATATGGGAAGCAAAAGTTTTTTAAATTATGTCTATGTAAGCGATGGACTCTAATTGTGCTTTGTGGAGTATATGGGATTTATTTAGAAGAAGGAAAAAATGATAGGAGAGAATTCAAGTTTGAAGTCCAAGACAAAATTCAACCTATTACCAGGGCCTACTGACAGCACTAAAAACAGTATGAGATATCTTACATGTAACTATAATAAAAATGGGAAGTATATTTAATAAGAGGTAAAAAAAAATTAAGAAAACTCTTGCAAGTCAAACATCAACTTTCATGCTTTATATCATTATACTAACTAAATGCAAAATTTTGAGGAATTCTCCCTGGCAGGGGAAAGCAGAGTGGGAGAGTGAATGAGGGTAGAAGTAGGGAGACTATCTTAGATCAGATAGTGAAGCAAATTAAATGTAAACTGTCAGAACTCTGCTTGTGGGTCCATGAAGTACAGTAGAAAAGGAAAGTGAATTCAAGAGTCATATAGAAATAAAGTAAGTTATCATTTTATAACATACTAGAGGCCCAATGCACAAAATTTGTGCAAGAGTAGGCCTTCCTTCCCCCAGCTGCTGGCACCAGCTTCCCTCTGGCACCCGGGACCCGGGCTTCCCTTGCAGCCCTGGCTTTGTTCAGAAGATCATTGGGAAGAATGTCTGGTCTTATTAGCATATTATGCTTTTATTAGTATAGGTTCTCAAGTTTAAATATAAAAATGCAATTCAATACTGTGAAAATAAATGGCTCAAGTTTCAACTCTGGCATTCACTTGCTGTGTGCTTTAATAGGGCAAAGTAAATAACTAATCAAAGTGCTCTTTCCTCTATAAAATATGGATAGCATAGTATAGGTATGATAAAACCTAATAAATCAATAATTACTAAATGTGTTATTAGATCTAGCTTATTTGTTTTGCATTTAGTTATATAGAGGTAATACATACAGTATTTAGCACAACACTTTGCTATTATGTAGAATTAATAAATGGAATTAGCATTATGAATAATAGGGAAAAGATATAATGAAAGATGTCTTCAATGCCTATTTTCTATGATTTGGAAATTCATATTATAATTCATAAGAATATCGGGGGCATTCGTTTGGGGCTAGGGTAGTAAAAGGGGAATTAAGAACAATATAGCATGTACTCGGTTTGAGAGAGATGCTTCCCATCAAGTGGAGTTAGAGTAAAACTGATAGCAGCACACAGTTCCTATTAAAGATAGTTTTTCTTTCTTTTTGCTTATTAAAATTCACATGCCATTATTCCACTTTGCCGTCCCTTGTATAATTTTTTCCCAGTGGTAATAACAGTCTAATAAAATGCAACCAATTTAAATCTAAGCCAAGTGATAAAACAGATCTGGTTATACCACACGGGATTCTGACCAAACTCCTAACTTTGCCTACAGAGATGATCAGCCATTATCCAAATTACAAATCAGAAGTAAAACTTTTATATAAACATAGTTCGAAAGCAGGTGGTGTTTTGATTGTTTGCATCTGAACATTCTAATGAAGCCATGAGATATGAATAGATGGTAATTTATTTAAAGAAATGAAAAGGGAGATTTTAGCTGAAACCTCAGGGTAAGAAGAATGCTTCATAAGATCACCAAGTATGAAATTTAAATTCTCTTGCTGAGTTAAATATGTCTTGACAATATCAATGAACTTGGAGAAAAGTGACATATTACTATTATATGCTCAAATTTACAAAAGTCAGCTCTTTGCTATTATTAATATTACAGGATACTATTAAAAGGAATGTTTTATATTTATACTCATTTTGGGCAAAATATTTTTACTTTTACATTGTTATTTAAGTACAGTTGAGTTCAGAAAATATGCAATAAAGATTTATGAAACTTTTTCCTTCATAAAATAAAATGGTAGCAGTATATAGTAGAATTCTGACTTTAAATTTACTTTATTACATATTTTTAATCTTAGATATTATCTACAAAACCCATAAACTCCCTTTTCCTCCACATGCCTACAACTTTGTATGTTAACTTTTTGATAGTGTTTTCACTCTCATTGCTGAGCATGCAGTTATAGAATCCAGTAAAAGTAAAAATGGTCCAATTATATCAAAAGGGATTTTTTAATTGAAAATAAAATTTTCAAAGACCCAGGCAAAAATAATTGACAAGTGACACAAAAATAAAGTAACAACAAATATATATTTTCCTCTCTAATTATCATATTGAAGATATGCTTGTTTAAAACTCTGAAGCCTATAGACATCATTTTTATTTTTAAACATAAAAGTATTTGATCAGTAGAATGTTAAAAAAAGAAAGTCAGATTTATAACAGGTGAGTTGATCATTATTATCTACTAGAGGCCCAGTGCATGAATTAGTGCATGGGTGGGATCCAGCCGCCCCGCCCCGATTGGGGCCATCAAGCTGGGCCAGCCAGAGGGGTGGGGCCACTGGCGGTTGGTCCAACTCCTGGTTGAACTCCTGGTAGAGGGGACAATTTGCATATTAGCCTTTTATTATATAGGATTAACTTTAAGAACACAGATATAGAATAATTAATGAGTTTTTGATTAGTAGTAACTGTGTTTTAATAAGAATAAAAATATTGATGTGAAATTTCTAATGCTATCATCATTTAATCTTTTCTCCTTAAATAGAATATTTGGTATCATAATTTATGGCTCCCACTTTCTGATTCCCATACCAAATCAGTCACCTGTTACTATTATTAAAACAGCAATATGTGCCAAAATTGGCTACTCCTCTCCATCCCCAGACTTCTGCTTTAATATAGACTCATATTTTCTGTCAGTTGAACTGTTTTAAGAGTTTTTTACTTGGCTTTATTGTCACTTGGCTTTCTTGATTAACTTACCTAAATATGTTTTTCAGAATTATTCTCTTAAAAATAAAACAATACTTTTACTCCACTATATGTGAACTTCTTGTTTATGCAAATTATAATGTATAAAACCCATTTTTTTCTTTGGCCCTTGCAATTTGGGCCAACATATTATCCCAATATCCTTCTAGTTCATCAGTTCCCACAGACACACTTATGTGACATATAACACTGAATGTGACATTGTCCTGGACTTTTTCATGAGGTGTTGATTTTATTTATTATTCCTTCTATCAGAAATGAGAGTATTTTTCTCTAATAATCTGATTAGAAAAATTCTACACATCCTCCCAGACTCAATTCAAATGTTACCCCCACTATAAAACCTTTCCTAACACCTCCAGCAATATTTGGTTTTCCAGTCTTTGATATGTTAACCCTTAATTCTCAATTCCACAATGAAACTTACCACATTTACATTAACTTGTTAAGACCTCTGTGTTATCAAATGCACTATAAGAGCCTCTAGGACTTTGATGCACAAAGAAGTTGGTGCACCCGCACTGGACCAAAAACAGATTTTCCTGCTCCACTCCAGAACCCCAAATCAAAATCGGCACTTTTAACAAGATTTATATGTGATTGGTTTAAAAACACTGCTGCAGTATATACAGGTGTCCCCCCACTAAAAAGAAATGTACACACATTATAAAGTCAGTGTTTACTAAAATACACTTCATTTTCAAAATTGAATGGAATCTACAGCTATCAGCTCTTAAAGTGTGTATATATTTTTTGGGGAACACCATATATCCATCCTTTGAGCTAAGTACAGAGCTCAATTCTCAATTACAATTTACTTAATGAAGAGAATTTTGATTTTGACCTTACCACTATAAATTTACTGAGGTTTTAATTATACACTTGATAATAGTGAGCCATATAAAACACAATTCTTATTTTTATATTTTGAACTGTTTTAAATATATTTTCATTTATTTCAGAGAGGAAGAGAGTGGGAGAGATAGAAGTATCAATGATGAGAGAGAATCACTGATCAGCTGCCTCCTGCACAACCCACACTGGAGATTGAGCCTGCAGCCTGGGCATATGCCCTGACCCAGAATTGAACCGTCACCTCCTGGTTCACAGGTTGATGATGCTCAACCACTGAGCCATGCCCACCAGGCTAAGGATCCAACTTTAAAACAGGCTAATCAATGGAGAGAACAGCATCTATCACTGACATTTTCAGTTAAACAATTTAAAAATCTGCAGATTTTACTCTTGATAGTTTTCAATTAAATGTATATTTATTTCTGGTTAAGGATTTTTTTTCTGGTTTCACTATAAAAGGAAACTAGTAGAAATTGTTGTATATACTCATATAACCATATAGGATCTAGCTCTATACCATGTAGTTTGGGAATTAGTACAGCATTTTTCCCATGGTAATATGTGTTTTTAATCTTGATATTTTTCAGAGGGTATACAGAGCAGTTTTCTTAAATATATTTCCATCTCTAACCTGCAACCCACATGGATATATTCCTTTATTCTTCTAAGGACGTGGTGCAAATTGAGAATTGAGCTCTGTACTTAGACCAGCTGCCTCCTGCATGTCCCTACCAGGGATTAAGCCTGCAATTTGGGCAGCTCTCTCACCATTGATGTTTTTCTCTCTCTCTCTTTCTTTCTGAAATCGATAAAAAAATTCAAGGCATTATGCTCAATTAATATTTGACAAAGGAGACAAGAGCATAAAATGGAATCAATATAGTATCTTCAACAAATGGTATTGGGAAAATTGGACAGATACATGCAAAAAGATGAAACTAGACCAACAACTTACACCATACACAAAAATAAACTCAAAATGGACAAATGACTTAAATGTAGGATAGGAAACCACAAAAATCTTAGAAGAATACATAGGCAGTAAAATATCAGACATATCTTTACTGATATGTTTACTGATATATCTCCTAGGACAATGTGAAACTAAGAAAATAAATAAATGGGACTACATCAAAATAAAAAGCTTCTGCATAGCAAAAGAAACCATCAACAAAAGAACAAGAGAGCTCATTGCATGGGAGAACATATTTGCCAATGTTACATCCAATAAAGATTTAATCTCCAAAATTTATAGGGCACTCATACAACTTAACAAAAGAAAGGTAAAAAATCCAATCAAAAAATTGGCAAAGGACCTAAATAGACACTTTCCAAAAGTGGACATACAGAAGGCCAAGAGGCATATGAAAAAATGCTCAAAGTCACTAATCATCTGAGAGACGCAAATGAAAACAACAATGAGGTACCACCTCACACCTGTCAGAATGTCTATCATCAACAAATGACAAGTGCTGGCAAAGATGTGGAGAAAAGAAAAGCCTTGTACATTACTAGTGGAATGCAGACGGATGCAGCCACTGTGGAAAACACTATGGAGTTTCCTCAAAAAATTAAAAATGAAACTCCCAGTAATCTCACTCCTAGGAATAAATCCCAAGAAACCAGAAACACCAATCAGAAAGGATATATGCATCCCTATGCTCATAGCAGCACAATTTGCAATAGCTAAGATTTGGAAACAGCCTAAGTGCCCATCAGCAGATGAGTAGATTAAAAACCTCTGATACAGCTACACAATGGAATACTACACTGCTGTGAAAGAGAAAGAACTCTTACCATATGCACCAGCATGGATGGACCTGAAGAGCATCATGCTGAGAGAAATAAGCCAGTTGGAGAAAGATAAATATCACATGATCTCACTCATTTGGGGAATATAATGAACAACATAAACTGATGAACAAAAATGGAACCAGAAATATAGAAGCGTCTAACAGACTCTCCAACCTAAGAGGGAAGGCAGAGGTGAAGGGGTAAGAGACCACCAAAGGACTTGTATGCATGCCTATGAGCATAACCAATGGACACAGACAGTAGGGAGGTAAGGGCATGTACTGGGGGGTGAGAGCGGCTATGGAGAGGAAAATGGAGACTCACGTAATACTTTAAACAATAAAGAATTTAAAGTAAAACATTTTAAAATAAAAACACCATGCAGCAGAAATGTAAAAAAACAAACAAACAAAACAACAACAAAAAAACTTTTCCAATATTGGAACATGCAAGTATTCCTGAGAAGAAATGTCTTCTTTGCTTGGGCTTTTTATTTATATACTTTTTAGATATTAAAAATATAAAATTGATATAGTGTTTTTGATACTGATCCTCATTCACATTTACATCTCCTGAAATAATGAAAATACTACACAATTAAAAGCTCTTAAATCTGTCTCATTGTGAGTTGGCTAATAGGCACTAAATCTGACAAAAATAAATATAACAGCTGTGAAGATGCCAACATAATTGTATTCCATATTTATGTATTCATAAATATATAAATTTATTGAACACTTTTGGACATGGAATGACAATGGGGTGAATTCATCCATAAGGCAATGCTGAGACACCATCGTTTTGACCTTCTCTGGGCATAAGTTATGTGTTAATAAATACACGTTGACTCACAGACTGTATGTGCGGATGGGAAAAATAAATACAGCATAAAACTCTATGTCCAATTATCAAATCACAATTCTAAAATGTTATTTAATTAATTAACTAAAATAGGCAAATAATATTTAAATTTATTTGAGAAATAGTATATTGGATTTTTCTATGAATATTCTTATGTGAATTATTAATATTCCAATTAAAAACTCAAAAGAGACAAATTATATTTCTTTTTCTCCTTCAATGTTCTTTAGCAGTGTAAAATCTTACATCATTAATTTTATTTGCCAAATTCAGGCAAATTCAAGGTATCAAAATTCACCCATCTTCAGGCAAAATGACCATATGGAAAAACGCTGTAGAAATCTTTTTAGTATCTAATTTCCACCATTACTCTCCAGACTTCTCTTTTAAAGACAAAATGTCAACGGAACCTTTCCTATAGGATTGTTCTTATACTGTCTTTCAATTGTTAGATGTGTTCAAAGAAACGCTTCAAATCCCAAACTGAATTTCATAATAGGGTGAGACAATTCTTGTACTCCAAAAAGTCATTTGTAAGATAGAAACAAGAATGTATCCTTATTAATTGATGTATGCAATAAAACTGCACTGAGCACTACACACCAAGTGCTGTGCCTGGATCTGAACATTTCCTTCCCCACAATATTGTATCTGGTCATGGGACTTTCAATACTAGCTCAGAAAATGCTATTCGTTCCATAACAAAGTGGTGCCACTGTTTCCCTAAGAGTTTCTAGTTGCAGTTTGATTTTTTTTTTTCCAGTTATGGAGTCGCTAGTTATGTGATTAAGAAAGGTAAAAGAAAGTATATTGTTTCCCACTGAGCCTGTGATTGTGCCATTGCTCCAGCACTTTACATATCAATGAGGATCACTATGTTGACATCTGCAGCGTGCATTTTCTCTCCTCCAGTAAAAAAATAACATTTTAGCTTCCAGAAACACTATAGGAAACAGACAAATGTATGAAGTATTAATAAAGAAATTAGAATATTATAAAACATAATAGAGAAATTGAAGCTATGTAAATTAAGTTTTATCAACATGCTAAGAAAACAAGGTAAGAATTTTCAGTCATATTACAATAACATAAAATCATTAAAACTGACGACAAAAAGAAGTGATGAAGAATACATTTGAACTTTCCAAATTTTTGTTCAATGATTTACGTAAATGTTTTATTTGTAAATAAAGAACACTGTATCCAATTTCTGGCGCTGATTTCAGAAGCATACCATAATGAACATATGTCTAAATCATTGTGCAATGCGAAACTGTAATACGTTTTCCATTATGCAAATAAGCAAATGGCATTATAATGTAATCAAATTTCCTCAAGGTTAAATGATCTATAGTTTGGCATTTCTGTTGCATAATTGCCTTGAAGTTATAGTGCCATGGTTCCTCACAAAGCTTAAGTGTTTTGAGGTACAAGTTTGTTATTTATGTCAGGCAAATCAAAATTAGAAGGAAAGACAATCTTTGTCAACCTTGATAAAAATCCTCCACCATATAGCTTAAAAGAAAATTACAGTTTATTTTAATTCTCACCTATAGTCCCTGTGTTTGAAGTGTGTTTAAAAGTCTCAAAGGAAGAATAAAGTCAAAAATAGTTCCTTTAGAAATGATCTATGCTGAAAAAAGGGAAGAAGGACAATGCTAAGTATATATGATTTTGCTCAGAAGAGAATTAAGAGTGAATTTTTATGAAAGGTGAACAACATATTCAATTGATGTGCAGTTAACCTAGACTAACAAGAAAAACAATATCACAATAAAGGTATTTTAAAAGTATTTTCCAAATGTCTACTTGACAATATCCAAGCAGTATTCATTTAGTATGCAACTTGTTTTATTTACTAAGTATGTTTTTGAGATTTATCTTTATTGCTACACATAGTGTAATTCATTTGCTTAAATGGTTGCCTTAAATAGCCAACATTAAATTCTATTCTGATGGATAATAATATTGCCATTATCATTTTTTGAAGTTAGTATATATATGCTATGTCCTCATCTATCATTTTATTTCATCTCTTTTTAAAACATAACAGTTTATATGCAATATTATTTTGTATTGGTTTCAGTGGTCAATCACACATTACACAAGGTGTTCCCCAACCCTGATATTTCCAGTACCCACCTGACATCATACATAGTAATTATAATATTATCGACTATATTCCCTGTGCTGTACTTTACATTCCATGGCTGTTTTGTAACTACCAATTTGTATTTCTTGATTCCCTCACAGTTTTCACCCAGTACCTCAGGCCCCTCCCCGCAGGCAACAGTTAGTCTGTTTTGTGTCTATGAGTCTCTTTCAAGTTTCTTAATACAAAACAGAGAAAACAAAATTTAAAGTTTCTTACATCATATATCACATTCTTACCATTTTTTCCATGTGATTCAGAATTCAGATAGAGAGGCCGCACCCCCAACATACACACACACACACACACACACACACCCCAAAATAAACTCTGTACTATTCAGCTAGAGTTTACAATTAATTCAAAGTAAGGAAAGATAGATCAAACTATTAAAGTTGTAACCAAAAAATATATGAGCAATTCCAGGATAGTAAGTCTTTGGTTTAATTACCAGATAATTCCAAAGTCATACAAGAGTTACAAAACAGATGGGAGTTTGATTTGAAATCTCTTAAGCTGTTATGAGAGATAAATCAACCTTGGTAAAGAGATATGATAAAGATTATGCAAAGCAGAAATTCTTTAATTATTTTTATGTCATTTCCTAACCTCACCATGAATAAATTCATAAATCTCTCTACTTGAATTTCCAGATCTAAGTAGAGAGCAGACTACAAATGTTTAAACAGCTTATCATCCTTGTTTGGTGTGGATTACTGTAACTCTTTTGTCCAAATCCAGCAATTAGCTCAGTAATCAAATGTGTTTTCATTTCATTTGGTGTCCTAATTAAATGATTCTGAGATCCTTGTCTATAAATTATCAGAAGCTTGTATTTTATCTCCAGCAAAACATCCTACACAGCCCATCACACCGAGAAAAACAAAACAAAACGGGCATTCCAAGATATAACCCAGACCAGCCAGGTCAGGTCTGAATACCTTGTTACATTGGGGAAACACTGGAAAGGCTG
This sequence comes from Cnephaeus nilssonii, assembly GCF_951640355.1. Taxonomy (NCBI): domain Eukaryota; kingdom Metazoa; phylum Chordata; class Mammalia; order Chiroptera; family Vespertilionidae; genus Cnephaeus; species Cnephaeus nilssonii. The sequence continues at coordinate 25,827,794 of NC_137074.1, read as the reverse complement.
AATATTTAGCTAAGTTGCATCAGTCATGGTTATTTCTCTTACTTTATAGAGTTTTGCTGACTGCATCAGTCCCCTGAAAGGTTCTATATCCCATTCCATTCAATGTCTCCGCCACTCAGTGATGTCACCACTAGAATTATGATATTCAACTGCCTAAGGAAAACTTGCCTGTATTGTGTTGTGAACAACTGAAGCCTGCAGCCAGGCCATGTGGACTCTGGTCTTCTCCATCACTAAGAGCTTTCAGCAGGCCATTGCTATATGTTAAGAGATAATGTGGAAACTATAATTGCCATTAGACCCTCAGGTTTATTGTATTTCCTGATGGTATTTGTGTGCTGAACGGAGGTGATGCCTTATACAATCCAGCCTTCCCAGTCATCGCCAGCATTGTATCATTACCATATAAGCACTTCACCTCCCCTCTATTCCTGTGAACTAGACCTTTGGACAAGGGCTTCTAACCTACTTTAGTTAATATTTTTGCAAAGTGGCAGGGTATGCTACTTTTGCAAAGTAGCGTCAGAAATGCACTTAGATGCAAAGTCTGTTCTGTAACGTATAGTACCGTTAAATATTACAAACACACTTTATTCTTATCAGATTATGTGGTCAGAGCATGATGAGTTTATCAAAGACATGCATTAAATCTCAGAAGAATGGAATATGGGCCTCACTTCCTTACCTCCCAAAAAAACTCAAATGCGTTTTTGAATAGTCACCTGCATCCTTCAATTGGCCCTTAGGAATGAATATAGGATGGAGGCTAATTACATGAGTCCACAGCTAAAGAAATGTGGACCCTTTCCTTAAGACAGAGCAATACCCTCTTTCTCCAGGATGTATCTGGCAATGCCTAGAGAGGTTTTTGGTTGTCACAAGTGCTATAGCACCTAGTAGGCAAAAGCCGGGGATTCTTCTAAACACCCTACAGTGTACAGGACTGTCTCCCACAGCAAAGTATTATCCAGCCCAAAGTACCAAAGTGGCAAGTATTGAAAAGTCCTGCTTTATCAGACTTTCTTATATGTACAGCGTGCTGTCTTCACTCCTAAACTCCATCCTGTTGCAGCCTTGTTGATATGTGATCCAATGCTTAAGTTCACTCTCATAAAATTTCCTTCGAGTTTAAAATCAAGGTTCCATTATAAATAAAATAAAAAGCTAAGAATATAATTTACTTATAGGATATAATACTTCCTTTTCAAATCAAAGTTAGGGCAAAAATACAGATATTTAATGGAAAATCCCAAGGTATGACAAATTATTTTTTGTTTAAAGCTTAGACATGATTTACGGATACAGTGTGTGTGTGTGTGTGTGTGTGTGTGTGTGTGTGTGTGTGTGTGGGTGTGCGCGCGCATATTTGTTTTATTGACTGAAAGACTACTCATCAAAATGTTACAATAGTTAATATTGAGCATTTCAGTGTAAATACATTTAACTATATAATTCTTAACTATATAATACACACTGTATATGCATACATAAAAATTTAATAGTAAAAATGCTAAAGCAATGCCATTTAAATCACATTTTAAACAGAATATAGATTTAAAATACTATCCCATACATATGCCATCAAATAATTTTTGACAAAGGTAACCTTGCAGTTTGGTGGAGAAAGAACAGTCATTGCAATAGTAGGGCTTTGTTATAACTGTAAAAGTGAAATAATGGACAAATAATCTGAAAGGACCTCTCACCAGTGGCAATATTGTTACAGAAGACCGGAAAAAAACCAAGCCACGCTTAGAGAAAGGGAGTTACATTTTATTAAGGGCAGGGCCAGAGAAAAATGTAACTTTCAAATTCTGGGCCCCCCCACATGGAGGAAACCTTTTCTATTTATACTTTTCCTAGCTCTTTTGTCTCCCAAATTTGGAATGAGACTTCTGGGCCTTCTGGCAAAGAAGGCCTATGTGCTGGGAAGGGGCCATGAGACCCTATCTCAAGGCCTGACCTGGTGTCAGCACTGACAATTCTGTCTGGGGCATAGACACGGCCTCTCTGGAATGGGAGTAGTCTTATTTCCCTTATTATTTAAGCAAGCAAACATTTACAGAAGCCAAATAGCAGGGTTAAAATTTCAAACAGCAGTTTTTATATAAGATGGATGCTGCAATATAAAGATGAAAAAAAAGCATTTGAAATGGTGTTCAACATCATATGTCAGTAGGGAATTAAAAATTAAGACAACTATATGATACCACTATACTCCATTATTATGTGTGAATTACAAAATGCTAAACAAACTAAATGCTAGCTAGAAAATGGAATAGCAGTCCCTTTGGAGGGCACCTTAACAATTTCTTACAAAGCTAAATGTAGTCTTAGTACACAATACAGTAATCATACTTTTAGCTATTTACCTGATTGCACTAAAAATTTATGTACACACAAAATACTACATATACATGTTTATTCATAGATGCCCCAAACTGGAAGCAACCAAGGTGTCCTTCAAAAGATAAAAGGGTAAACAAATTGTGGTATAGCCCAGCAATTAAAACATGAGCTAGCAAACTGCAAGAAGTTATGGAGAAATCTTGAATTCATATTGGTATGTGAATGATGCCAGTCTGAGAAGTTTCCATACGGTGCTATTCCAACAATACAGCATTATTGAAGGGAAAAACGATAGAGACAGTAAAAACCAAACAAACAAACAAAAATGACAGTGTTTGTTAGGGATTTGATGGAGGAAGAGAAGAGATGCACAAAAAAGCCAAGGAATAGGGAGGAATTTTGGAGTGATGAAACTATTATGTATGATATATTGACGTGGTGAATAAAATATGTTTTATGTTTATCAAAACCCATAGAACTTTATAATTCAAAGAGTGACCCTTAATGAAAACTATGGACGTTCATTAAGAGTACTATGTCACAAAAAGATAGATACAGAGGCAAAGAAGCATCAAACAGACTGTCAAATTACAGCGGGAAGGCTGGGGGTGGGTGGGGGGGAGGTAGGAGATCAACCAAAGGAATTGTATGCATGCATATAAGCATAACCAATGGACGCAAGACACTGGGGGGTAAGGGCATGTTTGGGAGTGTGGTGGGGGGCAATGGGGGGATATGGAAACATGTAATACCTTAATCAATAAAAAAAAATTGGAAAAAAAAAGAGTACTATGTCAATATTTGGTTTGTTATTTATAATAGACTAGAGGCCCAGTGCACGAAATTCGTGCACTCAGGGCGGGGGGGGGGGGTCCCTCAGCCTGGATTGCAAGAGGGTGCAGGCGAGGCTGAGGGACCCCACTGGTGCACGATCGGGGCTGGGGAGGGACTTGGGAGGTTGGTCAGCTGGGGAGAGATCGTGGGAGGGCTCCAGGGCATGTCTGGCCCATCTCGCTTAGTCTCAATTGGTTGGACCCCAGCAGCAAGCTAACCTACCAGTTGGAGCATCTACCCCCTGGTGGTCAGTGCACATCATAGCAGGTGGTTGAGCAGCCTTAGCATATCATTAGTATATTATTCTTTGATTGGTTGAATGGACGACCAAGCACTTTGCATATTAGGTTTTTATTATATAGGATATTCCATACTCTTGCAAGCTGTTGATAATAGGGGAAACTATGGAAGTGGAATCAAAAAAATGTTCTAATGTAATTAAGTCTAGAATTTTTTTTTTTAAAGTTAACCCTATCCTTGGAAATTCTAAAATATTTCAATCTTCTTTCATAAAGAAAAATCAGTAAGACTTTTCTCTCTTAGTTATACAACAAAATTAAATTTGGATGAGTAGTTCAGGAATTGAAAAATCAGATATAGAAAAAGAAGATTATATATAATTTTCTTCAGGTCCTTGTCCTGAAAATGACATTCATGAGTGTCATGAGAAACCAGGAAAGGGCAAAGAAATGGGAAAGGAAAACAAGATCATAAAAATAGATCGTGATTAAGAGAAAAGAAAACATGATGAAAGGACTCTATTTTCCCCTCAGGGACAACTCAATGCACCTGGCTGATGCTAAGTGCAGGGAATGAACTATAAGCATCAGAAAGCTGCACTATCACCATCCTTAGCCAGTTTACATAGAGGTCAGAAACAATATTGTTTGTTGCTTAGTAAACGTTGATAGGTAAAGCACCTAAAAAAATTGGAGAGGCATAATCATCATTTAATTAATACCTATGCTATCTATTTCTGTTTTCAAAAACCAAAGAGAGAACCAAATAACATCACTATCATCAAATGATAATAATTGCTGGTCTACTCCTGAACTTATTCTATTTTGCTGTGCCAAACATACCATTTTTCCACTCTCATTCCCATATCTAGGGGATACAGAGATATTTCCCTACTCAGGAAGTTGGGGATTTGTGAGAAATACCAGCTCAGATATAGAAAATAAAGTTAACTTTTACTTAGTGGATCTATCTATAGTGACATGTGTTACTTATAACCATAGATGTACGTATTTATATGTAAGTGAAATGTGAAGAAAGAACTTTGTGTTGCATTAACTTATTGTGAATTCAATTTTGTTTTCTTTTTTAATTTATCTTTATTGTTGAGAGTATTACAGATGTTCCCTGTTCTCCTCATTGATCCCCATCCTTCCCAGACCTTCACCCCACTATTGTCTGTGTCCGTGGGCTATGCATATATACATGTAAGTTCTTTGGTTGATCACTTCCCCCACCCCATCGCTCTGAGGATCCTCAGTCTGTTGCATGCTTCCATGTCTCTGGATCTATTTTGTTTGTCAGTTTATTTTGACAGTCAAACTTGTGTGACTTGGAATAAGCTCACAGAGTTAAATCTTTTCATCTTGAAGAGTGCATTTGAAGCTGAGAGAAAAATAAATGAGAATTGGTTGAATCTAGAAACAAAAGTATATTTCACCCTGATGCTAAGTGCTAAGAAAGAGAGTTGGTCCTATCAAACAACCAAGAATAGGCCTACTTTTTCTTTTCAAAGGGTATGATATTAAAACTAATTTAATTGAAGCAGGAAGGTAGTCTGACAATTAAAGTTTTTCTTCATTACTGAACCATAGTTCAGTAATTTACATGATAAAAATATAATTTCCTCAACTGAGTTAGGTTTTATCTACCTCATCAGTTATTCTTTTTTAATTTTTTAATATATTTTTATTGATTTCAGAGAGGAAGGGAGAGGGAGAAAGAGGTAGAAACATCAATGATGAAAGAGAATCATTGATCGGATGCCTCCTGCACACCCACTACTGGAGATCGAGCCCACAACCAGGCATGTGCCCTTGACCGGAATCAAATCTGAGACCTTTCAGTCGGTAGGCTGATGCTCTGTCCACTGAGCCAAACCAGCTAGGGCTCATTAGTTATTCTTTATAGATCTTCACACCTTTTTTTTTTTGAGAACTGTAACTTATGCAATACTATAGTACCCATGATTTTAGAAGAGTGGTGCTGATCAGCATTAAAATTAGGTGAAAGGGATCAAAAAATCAAATACAGTTCTAAACTCAAGCAATTTTTATAGCTTTGGAATGGTCTGTGAAAATTAATGTTTATGAGCATAATATTGTACATTAATATTTTCCACTTATAAAGAAAAACTGCATTTTGAAAGTTAAGTCTATTATATATGTATGTGTGTATAGTTATATATATACAATATATCAATAGAATAATGGAAGATTACAGATATGCAGGGAATTGATGTTTTTTATAGCTTATTTTATACTTAAGAAGGAGCCCAGAAGTGATGTACTTCCCATGAAGAAAGAGCTGTGTAAACATTACTATAATAGGTGTGTTGAACTTCTGCTCAAATCTTGACTTACACAAAAGAAGGTTTTATTTTTTAAAGCATACTACTTACTCCTTTGGTACTAGTAAAGAGAACAAACATGTAACTCCTTCCGTTGTTCAATTCAGCTCAGCTAACTTGAGAGCTATATAATCCTCCATGCTGCACTAATAAATGCTTTTCAAAGTCAACCTCCTCTCATGTCCTTTTTGAAATCTATGATAATAGACAAAGTCTGCATATCCTGTGAAGTGTAGTAATTTTACCCTTACATCACAATGCTATAATCTTCTCAAAAGTAAAAATTGAAAATATCAAGGAAATTCAAGCTTTCAACTAAATTTATTTAACCTTTGACCAGCTTCTTTCAATCTATACTTACTATAAGGAAGGTTTGACTCTGACTCCAAACTAAGATGTTGATGTTAGAGACTGATGAGTTTTTCTCAACCTACGGAGCACTGAACATACAGCTACACAAGGAGCAATTCCCTCTGAAGGAAATTCGGAAACTAACTGAGAAATCCTATGCATCAGGCAACTCAGAGATACCCACATTGAAATGGAAAAGAAAGGCTTATGTACATTCTCAACATAAACCCCACCCATAGCATATACAATCAGGAGAAAACCCCCAACTCCCACTATTCTCTGAGTAAAGTAAGACTTGGACCACACCTCTAGCACCCCAACTTTTAAAGCTCCCACCCAAAGGATGAACCTCAAAAGCAACTATCTCTGAAAATTGATGAGGCTTGCATTCACAAGTCCCAGAGAACTATAGTAAACAAAGATGCAATTGCATGCACATGGAAGACAAAGGACAGCAGATGTAGCTATACTTACATAAAACAAAACAAACTTTAAGCCAAAAACTGTAACAAGAGACAAACAAGGTAATCATATAATAAACGATCAATTCATCCAGAGTAAGTACTAATTATAAATATTCATGCACCCAATATTGAAGTACCTAAATATTTAAAGCACATATTAACGGATATGAAGGTAGAAATAGACAGCAATACAATAATTGTAGGGGACTACAATACCCTACTGTCCACAATGAATAGATTGCCTAGACAGAAAATCTATAAGGAAATGGTCTTCAACTATAAGTTAGACCAGATGAAACTGACAGACATATACAACATATTTCATCCAACAGCATCAGAAGATACATTCTTTTCAAGTGCACATGAAACATTCTCCAGGTTAAATTATATGTTAGGACACAAAATATGTCTTAATGAACTTAAGATTGAAATATCAAGTCTTTTTCCTACCAGAATGGTATACAACTAGAACATGAAGAAAACTGGAAAATTCACAAGTATGTGCTGTTATTTCTAAATTCTCTGCTGACCTACTAACATTTGAAATTCAGTGAATAACTTGTACAAAATACTTAAACTTGGGAAAGCAAAAATAAACATACCTTATTTTTCTGCTCTAAATTTTTTATTTTCCTTTTTATTACTATTCTCTTCAGCCTAGATATTCTTACATTCAAAATTATATAGTGAATATCATCTATGGATAAAATTCTATGCTGGATGTTGCAGGAACCAATGTGTCAATAAGACTTAAGTCAGATTGTCTCCAATATTCTCTGTACTAGTATATGTGGAACATAAGGAACACATGGATTGCATACAGGGAGATTCAATACTATTAATAATGTCAATTGTCTTATATTTAAACAGTTTATTGAGAAGTTCTAAGTTTTTAAATCTATATTTCTATCTCTTTATGCTTTTCTGTGTATCAAACAATTTATACAACTTCAAAGAGGAAAGAAAAAGAAGAGTGTAAATAAAACCAGGCAGCAAGTAGGACAAGGTTGTGTGTTCTTATAATTATTGAGAGAAGCAAGCATAAATGAGCATAGGCAGTCAAGTATAATTACACTACAAATTTAAGGGTGCAAAGAGAGAGAAGTAAGTGTGTTATAGATTAGACTATTGAATAGCAAACTGAAAAAAAAAATAGTTTTGAAAGCAAAAGGTGAGCCACTTAGGAGTTTTAAGAAATGTAGTGCTCTAGTTGAAATTCCATTTTGCTTTTGTGTCAAGACTGATAACCTTTGGTATTACAACTATGAAATGAATGTAATCTTTCCAATGAACAAAAAAAGATAATAAACTACCGTATTTTCCGGCATATAAGATGACTTTTTAACCCAGGAAAATCTTCTATACACCCAGTCGTCTTATACACCGGAAAATACGGTAAATAGATACTGGACTTTTCTCCTCATTAGCACAGTGTACTTACAGATCCTAAATCTCATAACACACAGCATAAAAGTCAGTGTCATGGACATCCAATTGATTAAATGAATGACAGTGTTGTTGTTTATTGTTTGTTTGTGGTGTGTGTGTGTGTGTGTTAACCAAACTCTGTCCCCGGCAATCCATCTAGCCAGCTGGGATTAGTAGGTTCTTCTTTAGATCCCACTAAAGTTACTAAAGTATAAAGCATAAAACAACAGAATACAGAAAAAAATACCTCCCTTTCCTACTTCTGAAATTAATAATATTCTAACCTAAGTATCTCTCAGATAATACTCTGTGTCCTCTATACCACATTCTACCTCTAAGGGTAATCTGATATCATCCCTGGCACCCACTGCTTCCCAGAAGTCCATACATTGATTTGGATAACATATCATCTGGATTACTGCAGTGCCTCCTATTTTTCTCCCTGAATCTATGCTTATCCATTTCAATATATTCTCCACATTATCATCACCAGATTGCCAAAAATAGATACTTAATACTGTCATCATCACCAATCACCATCATTATAATGACACAAGTAGACTATGTGCTCTGATCAGTTTTCTGTTTTTAATATTTTTTAAATTTTTTTATCATAGTAAACATTGTAAGACCCATTCTAAAGACAAAAGTGAGAAATATATGCGTATGTGAATTATATGAATATATTGTTATAGATAAGCTGCCAGGCGCACAGGAGAATAATCAGGCGGGCACTCAGAGGATTCAGAAGAGGAGCCTTTAATGCAGAATTCCAGATTGCACTAGTGCGGTGACTCAAGGGATCAACCTCCAAAGCCTGAGTGACGAATATGGGGAAGTCTTCCTTTTATCTCTTTTAGTTTCTTTGTCCCCCAAATATGGATCAGGCTTCCAGACTTCTCATGGGCTTTGCAGCCCCCTGTGGGTTGGGATGGGGGAAGTGAAGTTACACCCAAAGGCCTGGCCTGGCTGGCACCAGCGCTGACAACCCCCTCTGGGGGTTGTGTATGGTTCATGGTTTATGGCCTCTGTAAATTGGGAGCATTCTGGGAAACAGGTTCTGCAAGGCAGGACAAGCATTACAGATAAGAATGGAGCTAATTATCTACTAGCAAGAGTGTGCATCAGAATACTGGTTACTGGCACAGATTCAGATTGCTAGTCCCCCCAAATGTCTTATATTCCCCTTCAATATAAATTATATATAGCTATAAATTGTATATAACATATATTTTACAAAAATGGATATTTATGTGTCAATATTAAAAAATAACTAATAACTAAAATGTTCCCAACAAAGAGATTCAGCAATATGAGGTGAAGTGTGGCACAGCTGAGAGTATCAAGAAGTCATTATTTCCATGGTTTTGAGACTTTAAGATTATTGTACATACCTACAGGGCAATTTCCCAAAAATTTAACATTTTTATCCTTTGAATTTAATTTTTGAAGCTATCACTTGGTGCCAAAGTAACTAGGTCAAACAATAAAATCATGTTTAATGATAATAGACTTTCTCCCTCTTGCTCTTGCAGTCTCTCTCTCTTCCTTCCCTTCTTTCTTCCTGCACTCCCACCCCATATTTTAAAACATTAATAGGTTTTGACCATAATTAAGATGATATCAATTGAAGCAAATGCTCTTTAGGTAATAAAGTTCTTTATATTTTTTAATCTAGTATAGCAGGATGAACTTTAAAGTCATTCAAAATATATTCAAGTCCAGATTCTGACAATTAGTAGCTGTGTAATTGTCAAGTTACTTATTATTTTTGGTGTTCATTTTGCTCATTTGTAAAATGAGATATTACACATAGAGACATTGCAAAGACTGAATGTAAGCATAGTTCTTAATGCTTGGTCATCTTAAGCAGCATAAAAGGATTTAGCCTCATTGAGGTCAGATATAAAGACCATGTGCTCTATGGATTAGATGTATAGTCATTCAAGAATTATCACTTGAAATCAATTCTTCACTTAAAAAAAGCTAAAACTTGAATAGACCCCACCTTTTTTTTTTTTTTAAGAATCTCTTTGATATAGCAAATAAAACCAGGGCAAGATGAGATTTTTTAGTTAACCAAAACAATATATACATCCACAAAATATCCAGTGAAATAATATGTCATTAAAATTCTGCTTTAGAATTATCTCATTGTTTTATCATCTTTTGTGACTTTTTGAATAGATACCAAAAGTTCTCCTGATTTTTGAAGCCACAAAAGTAGCATTACTCATTCTCTAACATTGGTCCAGTCTTTTTATTTACTTAGGTTTGGAAAGTTACTAATGTCTTCTATTATTAAATTGTTTCATTTTATAATTATCAATGAGATATCAGTAACTGATGGTATAGTCCCAGATTATGAGGCTTAAAAATTGCAATTACCACATCTGAATTATTGTTTTATTATAGTGGAATTTTAACATATCTTAGATTTATCCCATATAGAAAACAAGACTTCTCTGTACCTCAAAAAATAATAAAAAATATTAAAAGGCAATTTATGTAATGGGAGAAAATATTTGAAAACCACATATCTCATGAGGGTTAATATCCAAAATATTTAAGGGATTCAGACAATTAAATAGTAAAATAATGATAATAATAAATATATAAATAAATTATCCAATAAAAATGGGCAAAAGACTTGAAAGACATTTATTGATAAAAAATATTCAAATAGCCAGAGGAATATGAAAGGTGCTCAACATCACTAATTATCAGGAAAATGCAAATCAAAACAACAATTAGATATCTCACACCTATTAGAATGGCCATTATCAAAAACACAATAGATAATGTGTCAGTAAGGATGTAGAGAAAGGAAACCCTTGCAGACTGTGGTGGGAATGTAAATTAGTGCAGTCACTCTGGAAAATAGTATACAGGTTCCTCAAAAGTTAGAAATAGGACTAGTACACGACCTAGCACTTGACTTCTAAGTGTATAGTCAAAGAAAATGAAATCACTATGTTGAAGATATATCTGTACAACCATGTTCATCATAGCATTATATGAGGTGGTAATGTTAACTAAACTCAGAGTTGTAATCATTTCACAATACATACATATATCGAATTATGATGTTGTAAACCTTAAACTTATACAATGCTATATGTCAATTATATGTCAGTAAAACTGAAAAAAATAAAATATTTAGAAAATAAAACATTACTCCATCAAAAATTAGATCAATTCTATCAGAATATTTTCCTTGAGCTTCAATCACTGAGTGGACTTAAATGTTTGTGTTTCTCTTAATGTTTGATTAAGATGCTTTGCTAGATCAAAGACCAACATAGAGGGTTTAGAGAGACAGATATTATTTTTAAGATGTTTCTGGATATCATTGATTTTTTTTTAAAGAAACCAAATATAAATGATGCAAACAGGAAGAACAACTTATTTGGTGCCTCAGGCCATTACCTCATTGATGATAATGTCAACACAGTCAAGACAACAATAATGCTTTTTCAGTTCCAGAATGATGTTTTCTCACATAATGCCTTTTAAATTGTCAAGATCCGTGATGCATTTTAGAAATATTAACATTAATGGAAAAGAGAGGGTTCAGATCAGAATAATGCAGAGGCGAAGCATTTGATTTGTTTCTAATGAGATTTTATTCATCACCTGTCAAGGCAAGTCATTTCAAATTGGAATTTTTGGTAAATTGGTAAAATATTTTTATCCTAAACATCATTTTCTACCTTAGCATTTCTTTAATTGGTAATTATTAGGGAATAATGTGCTCAGCAGTGGGAGATTTCATTACTCACTGACAAGCAACACTGATTGACAAGTATCAGTAATTATTCATGAAAAGTATTTCTATGATAACTAAAAATATTTTGTATGAAAAATATTAATAAATCATATTATTTCAAAGTAGTGAAGTCTTTTCCCAATAACTGACATTGATTTAGAGAAAGTAGAAATTATTCATCAGACTCTCAGAAGCAGAAATGACCATTCACCTGTCTAATCTAGTCTTCCCTTCCTTCTTTCCAACAGAAGTCCTACACTACTGAGGTCACCCTGAATCCAGGTAATGACTTTGTTTGATAATGTCCCTCATAGTTGGCACAGGCCATGTGACTAAGAGATTAAGTCCAGGCCAATGTTATGGGAAAGACTTTTGTGAAAGTTATGAAAATGGAGACTAATACTACCATTTTTCTCTCCCCATGTTTGTAATGTTTTATTTCTAATAAGAACACCAACACACTGAAATGATTCCATGAATAAATGTAAAATAGTATTATACAGAGGATCAAATAGAAAATAATGCCTGTCTTAATATCCTTGACATCATAATATCAAAACATCTCTGGACAGCCATTATCTAGACCTTACTTTAACTTAAGAGAAAATACATTTTTCTGTGGTTATGACACAGAAATTTAAGATTTTCAGATTTAAAAAAAAAATCTAAACTTAATGTATATATGTATATTTTAGATGATGTTCAAACAAATATAAATAAGTCCTTTTATATAAACAAATAAACTGATTTTGCTCAAAATGGAGATATTTAATATATATGTTATTAATAGTTTATTCAGAACAATTTCACTAAAGAAAACGTAAAAATGATTAATAAAATATTTATTCTTAAAGTGTTTTTCTGAACATATTAAGATGAAAAGATATTAGAGGAATATGTAGCTAATAATGAAAAGAAAACAAACACAGAAAGTTAAATGAAGCATTTAATATATATATATATATTAGGGCATTTGCCATTCCTAGAATCTTTAAATTCATTTTGCTATGTTCATCAATGCAAGGTGATTAGAATTAAAAAGTATAGGTCTCTTGAAGGTATAGAAATATAATAAAATACTTTCCCTCAAATGTGATATGAGAATATAAAATGCTATAAACTCAGAGATAAAAGAGAAAATACAAAACAATTGTTTTGAGAAATTTTCACATAATTTCACATCAGCAGGATGGTCCATGTTACTTGAAAATTTGAACTTAGATTGTCTAAGAGGAACAAAAGCAAATATACTCTGAATGAAAGTATATACAAATAGGTTTCATATTATTTCTAAAAAACAGTATTTCTAGTATATTAACTAGTATGTTATCATGGATTATTTGGCATACAAGAATGTAAATTAAAATAAAAAAGAATCATCATAAAAAAAGTGAAAGATCTATAAAATTTCTGATATTATTCAACACAGATTATAAAACAATTAGACTTACTATGCTTAAAAAAATTTTAAAATATATATTTTGAAGAAATAGAAATTATCTATAGTGATACAAAATGTTTGTACTATCTCTAGAAAAAATGCATAATAAAAATTATAAACAGCATATGTTTAGCAGATTAGATACAGTTAAAGAGAGTTTTAGTGAAACAGAAGATAAAATATTACCTGGAACATAGTATAGAGAAACAAGATGGAAGAAGAAACAAAAAGAGATATAAAAGATAGAATGAAAATATTTAATATCAGATCAATTAATATCCAATATATTAAGCAGTGAGCAGCAATATTTGGAAATATATAGGCTGATCCTATATAATAAAAGGGTAATATGCAAATTGACACTAACAGCGGAACTACTGGGAATGACCAATCGCTATGATGTGCACTGACCACCAGGGGGCAGACACTTAATGAAGAAGCTGCCCCCTGGTAGTCAGTGCATTTCCACAGGGGGTGCACTGCTCTGGCCAGTGGCAGTGGCGGGAGCCTCTCCCACCTCTGCGGCAGTGCTAAGGATGTCCAACTAATGGCTTAGGTCCACTCCCCAAGGAACGGACCAAAGCCATTAGTTGGACATACCCCGAGGGCTCCTGGGCTGCCAGAAGGATGTCTAACTGCAAGCTTAGGCCTGTTCCCCCAGTGAACGGGCCTAAGCTGTCAGTCGGACATCCCCCAAGGGGTCCCGGACTGCAAGAGGGTGCAGGCCGGACTGAGGGAACCCCCTGAGTGCACGAATTTTCATGCACCAGGCCTCTAGTTGTTAAATGATGAAGAACATCAAAATTCTAATTAATATAAAACAGGATAACTGCAAAACATCAAAGTGAAACTGTAGAAAAGAAAGGAATGAAAGGAAATGCAGAGACTGTCAATTATTTTTACAACTAAATTATTAGCAGTAATAATGCCATTAGAGTATAAAATACTATTTCTTTTTATTAGTATTTTTATTCTGTTTTAAATTAAATATATTGGGGTGACATTTATTACTAAGATTAAATTCAAAATGAAAATGACTGAAAATTTAGAATACTATATCCAGAAAAATACTTTAAAGACAAGGACATATCTAGACCAAGTAGAAAAATGGAGTGAGAATGAGAATGGTCATGAGAAAGAAGTAAGAAGAGAAAAATGACTAGGAGGAGGGAAAGGAAGGGAAGGAGATGAAGGGGGGGAAGAAGGAAAAGGAGGAAGAAGAGAGCAGGAGGCATAAGAAAACAAACTTAGGAGAACTCATCATGAATATACACTTACCAATGTATTTAAAGTACTTCAGACAGAATTTAAATGATCTCAAATGCAAGGTCTGAGAAGCAAGGACTTTAAAATAAGTATAATATAAAAACTATAGATTAATACACATCCTATAAAACAATAATAATAGTGTGCATATTTTAGGAAGGGAAACATTAAACTATACTGAGATCCTTATATTCATATGAAGAGCTAAAGCTTTATTAATTTTGGACTTAAGGAATATAATGAATACTATAGCAATCTTACTGGTAACCATAAAAGAATTAAGAGAGAATGTAACTTCTAAAATATGATAGGAAAACAGAGAATCAGATAAGAAAATAAATGCATAAAAAGCAAAAAACAAATCATATAGAATGGAAAAAGTTATAGAAGACACAAGCTAGATGATTAAATTTAAGTCCTCATAAAAGTATAATTTTATTAAATTATCTGTTGACAAGAAAATAGTTGTTTAACTGAAGAATACAAGTATGGCCCATGAGGGACACATTATAAGAACAGATAAAAATATATTGCTTGCAAATTCAAACAAAACTAAAAAGTGTTCAGAAAACTATATTAATTTCAAAGAAAACAGATTACCAGAAATTGATGCTTGTTTCATCATGAAGAGAGATTAGATAGAGATACCTGAGATATGTCAGTATAGAAAATATTTTAAGAATATAATTAACAAATTTTACCTACTGGTCATGTAAAGAACACTAATTTCAGTGGAAGAGTAAACATTCTTCATAAGCAAACAATATTTAACTTAAGAATACCTAACTTAAGTTTCAAAACTTCTTTTTTAATTTAAATTTATTGTGGCAACATTGGTTAATAGGATTAGATAGACTTCAAGTGTACAGTCCTATAATACATCATCTGTATATTGCATTGTCTCCACTACCCAAAGTCGTTTCCTTCTATCACCATATATTAGACTCCCTTTATCCTCTTCTAACTCTGAAAGAACTAAACTAACATAAAGCAGGCCTCTAACCCAAATGGAATTAGCTAAATATAAACACTAAAATAATAATATAAATTAATTTTTAGAAATTCATAAATTATTTTAAAACACAGATCAACAAATCCTATATGATACAGAGGTAATATGCAAACTGACCCTCACGCCCTCACAAGATGGCTGCCTACAACCAGGACGGCAGGGAGGTTAGTGAGGGACAACCAAATGACTGAACAGCAGGCTGCGTGGGGCAACCAGGCCGGCAGAGGGGGACAGTTGGGAGTGACCAGGTTGGCAGGGAGGGCAGTAAGGTTGACCAGGCAGGCAGGTGAGCAATTAGGACCCAGCAGTCCAGGATTGTGAGAGGGATGTCCGAATGCCAGTTTAGGCCCGGTCCCCAGGATTGGGCCTAAACCGGCAGTCGGACATCTCCCAAGGGGTCCCGGATTGGAGAGGGTGCAGGCTGAGCTGAGTGGACCTCCCCTTGCCCCCGTGCATGAATTTCATGCACCAGGCCTCTAGTGGTAAAATAAACTATGATATTTTAACTAACAATAGCAATGTGTGGTCAATATATGGTGTTATAATAAGTATATTATAATATGTTGAATGCAACTGAAGTAGATGTAAAATAATGTAATTTATCTAAAGATGGTGTAGAAACATCAGCAATAAAATGAGAATAGGCAAATCAAATAATAATAATTAAAAAATACATAAAATTAACATATTTATATGTACAGTATCACAAAAGCTAGAATTATATTTTTTAAAGCTAATAAAGTTAAAATACTAATCAAAAGACAAAGGGGAAAAAAACAAAAATAACTGACTTAAGAAATTAAAAAGATAACAATAAAAATATATTACAATGAAAAATATTGAGATTAAAATAAATCTCAAAAATATTTATGAATAGTTTCCCATTGCTAAAAAATAATATTTACCAGAATGGGCTCAAGCAAAAGTAAAATAGTTAGTAGTCTTTTAATTAATGGTGTATCAGTTTTCAGGTCCATATGAATATACTACTGTGTTAGAAACCATTCATGGAAGAATTAATCCCACACTTAAAACTAGGAGAGGAAAGTACATAACGAGACAATACAAATAAGTTTAATTATTCAGCAAAATTAAGAAATGTAAGGGACTCAAACTTGAGGTTATGGGCCAAAGATTATCAGAATGGATTACAAAACTTCAGCTATGTGATGTTTATAATAGACAATCCTAAAATATAAGGTTCCAGAGAGGTTGAAATTCAGGCATTTAATAAAGATACACCTTGCAAATACAAAGCAATATAATGCTTACATTTAGGCATCAGAAGCAAGAACATTGTTATTTGCTTCTCATTCCCTTGTTCATTCACATATAAGAACCATAAAAGTTTTAAAATGGAATTGTTATCATTGACTTTATAACAGCTGTTAAAATAAATAGATTTTGGACACATGAACAGCTAAAGGAATATTATAGGTGAAAATGTTCCATATTGTAAAATATAGTTCTGATGTAACAATAAGCAAGAACTCTCTTAAAGTTGCAATTACTTGTAATTCTCTTTACTCAGGCTCTGAAAGAACTTTCCATCAAAGTTTAAATCAACTCATATAGTTTCAGTAACTGTGTGACCTTTCTTTATTTTTTTTTCTTTTAAGAGTTTCACATGAAACCTTTGGGCTTTTCCAACTTTTTTTGTCTTTAGATGTTTCTCTTTAAACTTTATCACTAATCCCAAATAGCATTTGTACTTTCTCATAAGCCATTTCTTACTCTGTAGGGAACTGATATAGCAAGTCTGACCTTGGTTTCAAAGAAAATTGAAAGAAGAAAAAGGGTGGAAACTAAGTAAAGCAATAGGAAGACTAGTACTATTCAAGGTCAGAGAAAATCAGAACACCAACAATTCTAGAGAGGAGTTTGGCTTAATTTGCTTTATATCTGTTTTAACTGCCAGTTTTTATACACTCAATACATAATCAAACATATTAGCTGTATGGAGAGAAGTATTGTCACCCATAGTCTTGAATTGTTATGCACTTGTATGTATAAATATGTCTGTATTTACTCCTTGGAAAATTTAAAATGTCTGTTCTAAATATTGAATATATGAAAATATATACACATAATAGATAATGTTTGATGCAAGTTGAGAAATTTACAACTATTTGTTGATTATGTACAATATAAATAAGTGAAAATATTTCTTCAATAATGGAGAAAATTCATATTTATTTTTTAAAATAACATTTCTATGATGCAATAAAAATATATGGTATAATTATACTAAATACACTTTTAGATAAGCATGCCTTTGTTTCTTATGAAATATGTTACACAAGTTTCTTAAAATTATCTTAGAAGCATTTTGTATCTTTTAACTTTCTATATTGGAAAATAATTATTGGTGTTCATGCTGGGAGATTCAAATATTAAATTGTAATTATAAGTATCAAAATATCACATGCAATTTTATAATTAATTTCCCTCAGTTAATAAAATGAGTCAAAAAGTTATCTTACAATGCTTGCTGCCTGAAAGTGGTGATAAAATTTGAATGTAGAGATATGGTCATATTTTGGTGTCTTAAATTAACACATGTGACAAATTATTTATTTCTAAAAGCTATTACAAATCTGATAGATTCAATATTTTTGGCATCATAGTTATTTCATGTGGAACTCTAATAATATTCTAAAATATTGTTATGCTTAAATGGAAGTGCCACAGAACATTGACAAAAGCATGCAATAACTTATTCTGCAATGATATTTCTTTCTAAAGCAAAAATAAATCAAATTATAACAAAGAATTATATTTTAAAAGCAACATTATGTTGTATAACTATATTAAGTTTCCAAAATTTCATCAAACTGTACTATACTTTATTTTGTAAGTAAAGTCACTAAATTTATTTCTACGTTGTGGAATATAGGCAATTAATCCCTAAAATATGTATAATATAACATTAACTCCCCTTCATAGCTAAAAATATTCTAAGGGTGGCCACAATGATACCAAAGGCATAGATGACCCACTGAAATTTGTAACATGCTTTCAAATATATCATCTAATTTCATCTTCATATTCCTACCAGTCTCCTACATTGATACAATTACAAAATAGTTATTTCTTAAGCACTAGTATATGCTACATATTATTAATGTGAATAGACACTATGGGACCAAACATAAACAAGATTCAGATTTTACTTTTAAAAACATTCAAATTGTGAGAAAATCAAAGAAATCAATATTTTACTCCTAAAAAAAATATAGTAAAATATGGACTTAATGATAGAAGGTTGTATAAGGTGCTGTGTGAAGATTAACACAGGCATTTGTTCCTAACCGGGGATCATCTGAGAAAAATGTTCCTCTGTCATCTATTAAAACAAGCCAAAGGAACAGGAAAGGAAGGTTTTTCTAAAAGAGAGAATAGCACGAATAAAGGTTCAAATGTATAAGCCACAACCAGGCCCGGGACCTGAAAACTAAAGGACAAAACATTGAGACAGTGTTGCTGAGACTTGTAAGCCTTTCATGCCTAAAGGCTTATGTGCTAAGAGATTGATCCTCATCCTGCAGAGAAGATAGCAAACTGCTGAAGCTATATCAGAAGAGACATGATCAAATTTGCCTCTTGAGATAAGGTAACCTGTAGGTAATGTAGGAGACAGATTTGAGTTATTAAAAACTTGATGCAAAAAGGTGATATAGGATATTATTTAATCTGATGACAAAACATAGAGGGTGAAACTAAAACATTTATTTAATTATAACTTATCTCAGAATACCAGTGCTAGCATTAATTTTGGCAGTGTAAATAAAAAGTTGTTTTCCACTTGAAGCTCATAAAGGAGCAATTTTCAACATTTTTCATATCATGGCACACACAAATGAATTAATAAAATTCTGAAGCACACATTTTTTTGGTGACCGCATAAAATAATTAGGTATGATTTTGATTCATTCATACTGGACAGCTATAGTTGTATTGGCTGCTGTCATTTTTTTAAATATATTTTTATTTAAATAAACAAATGGAACTACATAAAAATAAAAAGCTTCTGCAAAGCAAAAGAAACCATCAACAAAACAACAAGAAAGCCCACTGCATGGGAGAACATATTTGCCAATGCTATCTCAGATGAGGGTTTAATCTCCAAAATTTACAAGGAACTCATACATCTTAACAAAAGGAAGATAAACAATCAAATGAAAAAATGGGCAAAGGATCTAAATAGACACTTTTCAAAAGTGGACATACAGAAGGCCCAGAGACATATGAAAACATGCTCAAAGTCACTAATCATCTGAGAGATGCAAATCAAAACAACAATGAGGTACCATCTCACACCTGTCAGAATGGCTGTCATCAACAAATCAACAAATGACAAGTGCTGGTGAGGATGTGGAGAAAAAGGAACCCTCGTGCACTGCTGGTGGGAATGCAATCTGGTGCGGCCACTGTGGAAGACAGTATGGAGTTTCCTCAAAAAGTTAAAAATAAAACTCTCATTTGACCCAGTGATCCCACTTCTAGGAATATATCCCAAGAAACTAGAAACACCAATCAGAAAGGATATGTGCAACCCTATGTTTATAGCAGCACAATTTACAATAGCTAAGATTTGGAAACAGCCTAAGTGCCCATCAGCCAATGAGTGGATTAGAAAACTGTGGTACATCTACACAATGAAGGAATTTTTACCATTTGCAACAGCATGGTTGGACCTGGAGAGCATTATGCTAAGCTAAATAAGGCAGTCGGAGAAAGATAAAATATCACATGATCTCACTCATACGTGGTATATAACAAACAACATAAATTGATGAACAAAAATAGATCCAGAGACAAGGTAACACTGATCAGACCATCCAACCTCAGATAGAAGGCAAGGGAGGGGGTGGTTAGAGATAAAACAAAGGACTTGTATGCATGCATATTAGCATAACCAATAGACACAGACACTAGGGCAGGGCACTGGAGGCTTGGGGTGGGAGTGGCCAGGGGGTCAATCGGCAAAAAGGAGACATATGTAATACTTTAAACAATATATATAAATAAATATATATATATATATTTCAGAGAGGAAGGAAGAGAGGGAGAGAGAGATAGAAACATCAATGATGACAGAGAATCTTTGATGACTGCCTGCTGCATGTCCCACAATGGGGATCAAGCCTGCAACCCAGACATGTGCCCTGAACCAGAATAGAACCGTGACCTCCTGGTTCATAGGTCAATGCTCAACCATAGGCAGTTGTCATTTTTTTTGACAAAAGTAAATGAAAAGAGGTCAGTGCACTTGAGTAAATAGTGAGGTACTGCATGTTTTAAAAATTCTTGCAGCTCACCATTTGAAAATTGCTGCCATATTGATGGAAAAGCACGGGAATTCAATCACAGCCTGTGCTCAATAAGGGTTGTATTGCCTCCTAGTAAGATTCAGTGTATTTTTTTGCTCCATTAAGTGTTTTCAGTATAATCTTTGAGGTTCTTCATTCTGTCATGACTCAAATTCCAACCTATTGTTGTATCGTAAATCAGCAAGGGTGATATAAGACACCTTAATGAACCAATTAATTAGGAGTTGTTTATTGCACGCTGTGACAAAGATGGTGGCGCCATAGCCACAAGATGGTGGTGCCCAGTCCCCTCAGCCCCACCAGAGTCCCACAGTCCTTTCAGCCCAGCTGCCCAAGGCTGCCTGAGGCTCAGATAACCAGGGCCAACCGAGGCTTGTGCTGCCGGCAGTGGCAGCAGCAGAGGTGTGATCGCTGGGTCACCTCCCATCCCTGAGGGCTCCTGGACTTTGAGAGGGGGCAGGCCGAGCTGAGGGACCCCTCCTTCAGTGCATGAATTTTCATGCACTGGGCCTCTAGTATAGGTATAATATATAGTCAATTCCTATTTTTAGTATTGGTGAGATTTTTCAAAGTTTTTTTGGGGGGAGGGTATAGAAGCAGTAATTAACTTAAAATTTCAATATTTAATTATCTTAAAAACTATTAAATTTAGAAACACCTAAATGTTTATATATAATTTTTATGTTTGCATGATGCTTCTTCTTGTGTACCACACAGAAAATTAATAGTGAAGCATAGTAACCTCCATCTTGTATAAAAACTGCTGTTTGAAATTCTCTGCTATTGTTAGATAGTCCCTTGTCCTGTAAACTTTGTCATGGTAAACTCTGTCACTTTAAGACAGTCTCGTATTCTATAAAATGACTTTGATTTTAGTTTGAATAACAGAATATTTATTTTTATTGATTTCAGAGAGAGGAAGGGAGAGAGAGAGATATAGAAACAGGAATGAATGATCATCTGCTTCGTGCATGCTCCCCACTGGGGATTGAGCCCACAGCCAGAGCACGTGCCCTGACCGGGAATTGAACATAACCTCCTGGTTTATAGGTTGATGCTCAACCACTGAGCAATACTGGTTGGGAAACTTTTCACTTTTCATCAAACCTAATCTAAGACCTCTCTGATTTCCATCACGTCTTCAGATCTTCATTTCCTTCTGAAGGCTCCCATGTCACATAAAACTTAATCTGAAATAAATGTGTATGCTTTTCTCTTTTCAATCTGTCCTTTGTTACAAGGAACCCAACCAAGAACTACCCAAAAACAGTTAAAGGATATTTTTCTCTTGGTAGTTAGAATAATAAAAATGATTCTGGTCCAACTGGTGTGGCTCAGTGGTTGAGCATCAGCCCATGAACTAGGTCACGGTTCATTTCCCAGTTGGATACATGCCTGGGTTGTGGGCTGGATCCCCAGTGAGGGGGGCATGCAGGAGGCAGCAGATTGATATTTCTCTCTCATAGATGTTTCTATCTCTCTCTCCATCTCCCTTCCTCTCTCTAAAATCAATAAAAATGTAATTAAAAAATGATTCTAAAAACCAAGTACAATTACAAATACGTGGAGTTATTTTTAATAGTGATCCAGCAATTCTATTCAGAGTGCATATTTATAAGCCTGGCCTATGTAATTCCATGTTTTACCTGAGGCATGGATGGCATTTAGTCATGGTTATTCTGACATTCAACACAGTGTGCAATCTGAGGAGAATTTAGAACTCAATTAAGAAAAATTGTAATAGAAAGTTATTTTCTGAATTGCTTTAGTCTCCCTAAGAGTCACTTTTACTGAATCTCTTTGGCTGGATGTCATTAGTCTACTTTACCAGACAGAGACCTATGAAGTACATGTTGAACTTGAACAACTCAGTTTAAATTGTTTACTATATTACACTATAAGAGTTCTCAGAGAAACTTCCCTCTCATCTTAGGACCAGGCATATTACTCTTCCATGAAACATCTGGTGTGCTTTTATTTTAAGTGCACTATAAATAAACAAAATGATAATTTTCTGGTGTTTGCATTGGCTCCTTAACATCTTAACTAAATTCGTTACCTTCTTCCAGTCAGTGTATTGTAATTATTAGAATACTAGAGGCCCTGTGCACAAAATTTGTGCATGGGTAGGGTCCCTAGGCCTGACATGGGCTCAGGGATGATTGGGGCCTTCAGGCTGCCAGCCAGGGCCTTCCTTCTGGCTGCCGGCCAGGGCCTCCCTTCTCTGGCTGCCAGCTGCCAGCTGGGGCCTTCCTTTGTTCTGCACCTGCCCCTGGTGGTCAGTGCGCATTATAGCGAGCAATTGAACTCCTGGTTGAACTCCTGCAGGGACACTTTGCATATTAGCCTTTTATATATGTAGATATTTAATGTTCCAATTTCCCACCTGGGTAAACCTTGCTTCCTTTTTTATTCTTTCACTTTCCTTACAATATTTGTTCATTGTAAAATATCATATTTTCAAATAGTCTTAAATATTGTACTGTGAATTCAGGAAGGTATTACATGAACAACCTTACAACTACGGGTTTGAAAATCAGAGAAAAGAGAAATTTGGAAGATTTTAGCCTAATTTTAACAACCTTTTGTTCATAACCAGTTGCATTTTAAAAGACAATGAATGTTAAATTTCCTCAAGTAAAGGGGTGTAATTGAATAGCTGGCTTCTAATGGCTGTTTTTATGTTACAACTTGGGCAGTTACAAAAGTATGCCAGCAGCAGAGCAAGAGCAGCTTGGTACAAACACAATGTCGTATTTTTCGTTTGTTTATTTTAATTCAGTATAATATTCCTCATAAAGCCTTCACCACATGTGTATCTGGCATATGGACTGGAGGATTTATCTGTGCTTCCGGCCAAAAGAAAAAGAGGAAGAAGACTGCTGTGAAGTTTAGTACAAACAGAAATAATGAAAGTTAAAATGTGAACCAAGGTTAAAATGCAAGATAGAGATTAGAGTATCAGATATTTAAATCTTACTGACTTCAAATACCCGCAGGTGTTAAGCTTAAGCTCTAGAATATATCCTGGGTTTTCTTATATGTAAAGTTGAATATAAATATGTTAAAAAATACAGCACTATGCTGGACATATAGCATTTAATAAATGTTATTCTCATCTCTCTCTCTTTTTTTTCTTTTTTGCTCTTACTCTTGCTTCATAACATGGACTCTGGTATAAATACATTCTCTAGAGATTTTAAAAAATTACCAATGCCTGCTGCAAATTGCAGACCTCTTGAAGCAAAATCTCTCTTGGTGGAATCTAGGAAATCTACAATTTTAAAACTTCTAATGTGATTCTATTTCTATTCTATCCAGTCATTTTCAAATGGCCTTATGAACCATCTGGAAAAGTGTTAAGCATTTGATATAATTTTTGAGTCTGAATAACCATTGAGTACACCTGTGAATATAAGCATCCCAGAATATTTAGCTCAGGATAGAGTTCAGAAAGAGTAACTATCACCATTTGAGCAGCAGGATACTTCAATGATTAAAGGCTATTTTGAGCTGATGTTAGGATGGGCCCTTTTAGAGAGAGTGGAGGCCCCATCCTACTCATATTTTTTCTCCTTCCAGGATTCCATACCTATAATTCCTTTAAACCAGTCCACATGAACATTGTGAATAATTTCTTTGTTGTTGAATTAAATACTTTTCCTCATTTTCTCAATTTCAAGATCGCTTGGCACAATCACTCTTCTCTTTTGCAAGGATTTCTCAACTTTTGCGTCTGATGAAATAATATTCTCCTAGGTTTCCTCTGACTTCACTGGCAATTTCTTTCCAGTCACCTTGGCTGGAATGTTCTTATTTTCCTGACCTCACAAACATTAGATGCCCCAGGGTTAATGCTCCTGACCTCTTCTCTTTCTTATATTAACTCACTCTCCAGAGGATCTCATCCAGCTAGATGACCTTTAACACTAGGACTCAAATTTATGTCTTCAGCCATGATATTTCCTTATATCCAGACTCACATTTCACAGTTACTACTTTCTTTCTCCTCATCCTTGTGTCATAGGCATCTCACTCCTAACATGTCCAAAATCAAACTTCCGGTATCTTTCTCCAAACATGTTTTTTCTAGTGTTTAACACACTCATAATTGACGTGACTAATTCCTTCAAATAAAAAACTTGGAGCCATGCTGGACCTCATTTTTCTCCCACACTCCCTATGATACTGTTGTAATAATCTGGTTATTATTTAACAGGAAAGGAATAAAGAGAAGACTAGGTAATATAGGCATGCCATTTATGCAGTTTTGCTAATTTAGCACTCTCCAAGTCTGTTCCCCAGTGATCGCTGGAGGAAGGGATTGAACAAAGGCCGTTTAGACAATACGCAGTAAGGGCTGAGTGATGTGGCAAGGTGCCTACCTGTCTGTCAGTCACACCTAGGAGGTAGTCGCCAGAATAGGCATGGCCACTGCAAACGTGCAAAACCTGAATATTTAAACTTCTGAACAAAAGAGGTTCCCTCTTGCCCAGCCGGCCTGGCTCAGTGGTTGAGAGTCAACCTATGAACCAGGAAGTCATGGTTCAATTCCTAGTCTGGGCAAATGCACAGAGTTGAGGGCTTGTTCCCCAGTCGGGGGTGTGCAGGAGGCAGCTGATCAATGATGCTCTCTCATCATTGATGTTTCTATCTCTCCCTCTCTGAAATCTATTATATATATTTATATATATATAAATGTTCTCTCTCTTGGCCCTTGGCACTCTGTGCCCTCTGACCCTTGCAGAGGGCACACTCTCCTTGCCCATGTGGCCCCCTGCCAGGTGGAACCCACATATAATGGACTGATGGGCTTTAATTAACTGGTGCTGAACCGGAGGCAGCGCCAACCTGGAACGGAAGCTCTGGATGCTGGCTCTCCTTCTGGCTCCACTGGAACCCCAGCTGCACCTTTCGCAGGACTGGTTTAAAGGGTATGGGACTTCGGAACCTGAGGAATGTAACTCCATGCACATGCAGTATTTTACCACCTCTCATTCTCCTGGGCGAATCTCAGAAAATTCATTTTCTAGAGAAACTGTAAGAAGCCCACTCCCATGAGCAAGGGAGGGATTTGATTCTCTAGCAACACATATATAAAATCATCCCACTCCCATGAGCGAAGGAGGGATTTGATTCTCTAGCAACACATATATAAAAACATCATCACACCCTATCATAGCTATTTCCACATTAATTTCAAAACTAGACTACTTTTCATTACCTCTCTATTAGACCAATCCATCATCCTAATACCTCATTTAAACTAGTGCTATAGCCTCCAAATGAATCTTTTCTTATCCATTATTAGACTGCATCTAGTGATCATTTTAAAATGTAAATCAATTTATGTACTCCCCCTCACACATGGACACTTAAGCCTCTAAGTTTTCCCAGTCTTTTAAAATAACATTCCCAATGCTTATCATAGAATAGAAGGTCCTATTTTTTCAGCTATGCATAGTTTTCTCTTAGATTTCATCTTCTAACATATTCCCTATGGTCATAGAACTCTAGGCTCCCTGCCTGCTGAAATTCCATGATCTTTCTAAGGTATTTACTACCAACTAGGCATCTACCAATCTCATTGCCTGGAATACTCTTATGTGACTATATAATTGCTCACTCAGTTTCTTTAGATCTCTGCTCAGAAGGAATTTCCTCAAAAGGCCTTCCTTGATTCATGTTCTAGTATTTTATTTTGCATAAACTGTCTTTGTAGCACTTATCTAGGTGATATTTTGTTATGTAAGTATGATATTTATTTACCTTTTGCATTTGAACTACCTACTAGAATATAAGATCCATAAAATAAGATAATTTGTCTTTTTGGTCTTTGTTTTATGCCCAACATTGAGAACAATTCCTGGTATATGATACATATTTAATAACTATTTTATTTGTTAAAAGACTAGCCCTGGCCAGTTTGGCTCAGTAGACAGAGTATCAGCCTGCTGACCAAAGGGTCTCGGGTTTGATTCCAGCCAAGGGCACGTACCCTGGTTGCAGGCTCTTCCCTGGCCTGAGTCCTAGTTGGGGCGAGTGCAGGAGGCAACCAATCGATGTGTTTCTCTCACATCATCTATTTCTCTCTGTCTTTCCCTCTCTCTTTCACTCTCTCTAAAAATTAATGGAAAAAATATCCTCAGGTGAGGATTAAAAAAAAACACAAAAACTGACCTTTTTTTTATTCTTTGATGGTTGAAATAATCCATTCATTAGGATTTCTGCTATGTGTTCTATCCTATAGCTTGAGAGATATCACATTGCTATTTCATAGTACAAACTCACTCTCTCTCTCTCTCTCTCTCTCTCTCTCTCTCTCTCTCTCTCTTGGTGGAAGCAGCTTCAATACATATATTGGCATTTCTCAAATATATTAAAATTTCAATTTATTTTTTTTTGCCCCTTGCTTGACTTCCTTTATATTTGTTTTCCTTTTTATTTTAAAAATTATTGAATTTATATTTTATTTTTATAGAATTTAGAAATGCTTTACTTTTCTAATAAAGACATATCCTACACATTCACATGTGTGTGGTGTATAGTGTGTGTGTGTGTGTGTGTGTGTGTGTGTGTGTGTGTTTGTGTATTTGCCTGTGTATTGTGTGGCTGTCATTACAGTTGGCCATGCCCCGGTGTTAAAGATGGTGTACAGAGTGCAACAGTTCATTTAGTAGGAAATTATTTGCAAGGGTACATTAAAGCTTAATTTATCTATTAGAGAGGCCACATCTTTATTGGCTTAAACAACCAAAATTTCTTTCTCTGAAGTTCTTAAAATAAATTTAGGATACATGTAATTTTTGTAACAAAACCAAGGCTTCATGAAACATTTCTCTGTTCTTTATTCTGTTGATGGGTATGGACTGCCAAACATTGTTGTCATTAAAAGTGATTTTTATTTTTGGTAATATGATTATAAGCTCTTGCTCAGGATATCCAAATGCCTTCCTCTGAACATAATTAACATGGTGAATTACATTTAAATTAACAATAAAAAAATGGAAGTCTTAAAACTAAGTCATCAGAAAACTCTCTAATACTGTCTGAATTAGCATTTTTTCAATGATCAAGTCACTTACAATACAAACAATTTTTAAAAATCCTCACCTGAGGATATGTTTTTCATTAATTCCAGAGAGAGAGAGAACGAGGCAGGGAGAAGAAAGAGATGAAAGAGAAACATCAATTGGTTACCTCCTATGCATACCCCAACCAAGCATGGAACCTGCAACCTGGGTATGTGCCCTGACTAAGAACCCACAACTCTTTGGTACGGGAGTCGACCCTCTAACCAACTGAGCCACAACAGCCAAAGCTATAATAAAAACAATTTTATTTTAGCTCTTCTTACTTTAAGATTATTATACAAAGGAAGGTTGGTATAATTATGTTTTACTCCTCTAATAATATACAGACACTTCTTTGGCTGCAGTGAACAGATTTTCCTGGTAGAATATTGCATTACCTGAACTATGACAACAACAAGCCAACAAATCAGTTCCACATCAATTCTGCTTTCCTTTCATGAGATTAGAGAAATAAGAGATGAGAGGTAAATGTTCTTTCCAACTCTTCACTAAGAACTCCACTCCCTGGAATACCACATGTCACAGTTAATATTCTGAAGCCATCATTCTCACAGCAGAAAGCAAAGTTAGTGTTCTAAGTTTATGGTGCTCATCCTACTTCACCTGCAGCCCTGTCCTAACTCCATCCTGCCTGCTACTGTCCAACACATAATTTAATTCAAATAATCGCTGTACCATTAACTTCCTTCAAAGGATAATAAATAATAGAGAGCTGCTGGGATTAATAATTATTTTTCCAATTTTAAAAGATTGGGAAAGATTTAACAAACATATAAAAATAGAGAGAAAAAGAAGATAGAATCTTTCTGACATCATTCCTATTTTTGATATACAGGTCTTGTGTCTAAAGTCTAATTTTCTTGATCCAACTATTTGACATCTCAAGCCTGTCCTTGATTATCACCTGTGTTTCTCAATGTCTCTGCAAATTCATAGAATGATTTAGAGATGCAATGACTCAGAGACCACTTCCTTAAACCTGTTTGTTTTACAGATGCAGAAACAGTGGTATTATATTTAAACTTGTATGCATGAACACAGTATCAGAAAACAGAATTTGTTATTTATATTCCAGGACAGCTTATTCTAGCAATGAGCAGACCTTTTATGAAAAGGTGTATGGTACATTCAAGTATGTCTTTAGTTTCAACTTAATTGTCCTAGTCTTACCCAGGGAGAAAAGGATATTTTCTACTATCACATTTGCAAGATGATCCGTCAAACATTTATTCACGTTTTTATGGCTTTTCCCAATCTTCTGCTCTTTAAAGTGCACACATCCAGGCTTTCTGCTGCTTTTCATAAAATAATATTTTATCATCATTTACGTCTCCCTATTTTTTCATATCTTCCCTAAACCAAAGTGTTATCATCGTAATTAGTAGCTAATATTAAATAGAAAGAGAGCAAAGCAGAGGCCAGACATTGTAAGCATGGACGTCTAGGCAGCTTTACCAGGAATCTACAACTTCACTCCTTCCAGGGAACCACCAGCCCATTCCCTGCAAATCCCTGGGGGAAGGAATTCAACAAAGGGGAAGATAGGCACCTATGTGCAGTCAAGTCCGAGCAACGTAGAGAAGGTGCCTGTCTGTCAGTCTAGCCTGGGGAACAAAGATCATTGGCCAGGAGGTTGGAGCCAATGCAAGCATGCAAAATCCTGAAGGGTTCATTAGTCAAGCTCCCAGTTAAAATCCCCCGACAAAGAATCCTCTGTCTCTTGCCCTCTTACCTGTGTTCCCGCTCCCTTGTACTCTCTTGCTTTGTGACCTGCACTTGCCTATGTGCTAGCCCGCCATGTGGCCTTAGCAGCTGCATGGACCATGGCCATGCAGACCTAACACACAATGGACTGCACCTGGGAACACAAGCAAACCTAGCCAGATGCTGGGCTGGAATGTGCTTTAATATGGAGCAGAGACTCTGGAGCAGAGACTCTGGGCAGTGGCTTAGATCTTAGACCTGCTGAAGACAAAGTTGGACTTTTTCCATGGTGGGATGGAGGGAGATGAGATCTTGGAGGGGAACTCCCTTACTTTTACATCAACAGTAAAGCTTTCCAGAATACCTCATCCTCCCATGGGGGCCTCAGGAAATTATTTTCCCCATGGCACCACAAGAGTTCCACTTCTACCAGTAATGGGTGGGGAAGTAGAGGGCACCCCACCGATAAGAGAAGCAACCCAAACTGAACACAGTATTCTGATCTGCAATTAATAAACACCAGTCTTAATCTGAGTTAAAGTATTCCATATCTAGCTAGTGCTTCTTAGACAGTCTTTCCTAGTTTCAGTGTTAATGTAATCTATTGTGATTTTTTTTATCCTTTTCTCTTTTCCTTACTCCCTCTTTCCTTCCCTTTCCCCATCGTCTCTCCCCCTCTCTCCTTTCTTCCCTCCCTGTGTTTCTGAATGCAGTTTCTAGAATTCTGACTACTGTGAGGAAATGTGAAGGGTCTAAGGTTTTTACCCTACTTACAGCTATCATGTTAGCCTACCACAATCAGAAACAAAGGACTTTATGACTCAGAGCAAACACAGTGGTCAGAACATTTCCAGAGTCCCAATTCCCACAGGATGTTGCAAAGAGAATGAGGAGATGCCTGCATGCACAGAGGGCTCCAGGAGAGATGATAAACCTTGAATTTAGGGAAGCTGAATCTTCTAAAATGGGTATTAAAATTGCCTATCCTTTGCATTTCAGGAGGACATTGTCTTTTTTATAGTAGGAAATTAAAAAAAAAAACAAAAACAAAAAAACAACAACTGCCCTTTTCTCTGGAGAAAGACACTCCTGCCTAGACTCCATGGATGCTCACTATATAAACATCTTTGAAAAAATAGTCTGGAACAAAGGCAGTCAGCGCCTCTACTCATAATACACACAGAATTAAGATTCAAAATAAGACACAAAGCTGCGATGGTCTGGAATTCCATTTTCTGGGGGAAGGAGAAAACCTTACTAACCAATAAAATGACTACCATGTATTTATCACTGTTAATTTTCCTGCATACTATGTAAAGCTGATGATTTGTGAGCTTTCGGGTTGTATAAATATAAAATATGGGAGATGTTTTTCAAGGAAATTTATCACCAGCAGTTTAGAGTAATTTTAAATGTATGTTAACTGGGATTACTTGCCATTGTCCTTTCAAATATTTGCATAAAAATAATAGGAACTTAAAAATTATTAATAAACAATTAAATCTTTAAGAAAACTGTATTTTGAAAGTTGTGTGTTCACAAATAAACATGGAAAGAATCTTGATAAATCCTAAGGGTTAATAAAAAAGGCAGAACAATAGAGGACTTAACAACAGTGACAAACTAACAATTTGACTGTGATTTTCTTATTACACAGAAAACTCAAAACTCTCACAGTTTTAACAAAACGCTTTACATTTACTCTAAATCAATTAACACAACATGTAATGGCACTTCAGAGCTAGTTTTCCAATGTAGAAACTTTCACCCACAGAGTACCCATTTTTATATATCTTTTTTTCGCCTAATGAAAGTGCAGTTAGCTGCTGAGGCCCAGAGACTTGCATCTGTCCATTCTGTAGATCTGTAATAAAACTTCAAAGCTATATATTTAGAAATATTACATGCATAATGATTAGCAATCTCAAAATACTTAGAAAGTCTATGGAATTGCTTGCAGCATTTTTTGGGGCACTGAATTTGCAACGTAGCACTATGAGAATGTTTCCATTTGGTCATCAGCTGAGCTAAAGCACAGATCATTTGTACAGATTCCAAAATGATAATGAAGGTTATTATAATGATAACTCCCAGCTTATTCACAGTCTTCCTAGGCAGCAATAGTAACCAGCTCATCATCTTTTAATTAAAATGGTCGTCATTTTGCTTCCTAAATATAACATTGGAAGCCATATTGTTGTCAGTGGGGTGGTATATGTACTATATTAAACATTTTATTTTAGCCTTCCTTTGACATTAGAACATTTTTTTGTCTTATGTGACTCATATTATCAAACTAAATATAAAATAATATCATAATGACTATAGTAATAAGTAAAACACAATAATATATTTAGAAGCAGGCAGCTGGCTTCTTTAATACAGTTCTGTTGTAGCTATATGTGTTCTTCATAAACAGAAAAGTACAGCTATGACACTTTTGTAAATTTTAAGGAAGTAAATGGATCTATAAAACAATGTGATTGAATTAAGACCATATTCTAACTGAACAATTTCAGAGTTTGTAATTCTTTTTTTCCTCAATATTATTATTTCTAAATGGACAAATTAGGTTTCTAAATAGCTAAGAGTGGCCTGGAGACCAATAAATACTTAACAGCTTTGCAGGTAAGGGATAGATTGCTGGAGCAGAATTACCTAACCCAGGACTTAGTTAGGGCATATAAAATAGAGCAGATTACAGGTATTTTGTGAACTATAAAGAGTTTGATTTTTTAAATAGAAATTTTACAAATGTTTTATGTTTTGATTCCTTGACTGGAATTTTTCAAGATTATAGCAGTTTCATATTGTTTTTCCTCAAATTTTCTCATTCTCATTGAAACCAAATTTAGGATTGCAATCACTCCTTATTTTCTCTTTAACAATTGAAGTGGTATAAGTGTAAATTACTTTATTTCAGAAAACTAACCACCATTAAATTTCCTCTTCTTTTACTATTTCCATCTCAAAACCACAATATTATTTTGTTTCATTTCTACATTTAAAATATTTGTATAAGAAATAGACTGCATGAAAAGAAAATGGCAATTTGAGGCAAATGAAATAATTCTTTATTTTAAAATCCAATAGCTGTAGAGTCATTAAAATGAGGATTAAGTGCAGCTCAGTTTTGTTCCATTATATGACTCAGTTGCATAAATTTTATACTTGTTTCTTTAGCTACAAAATAAAGGACTTGAGTTTAATGCTGTTGTAATTTAATAGTTTATATTTGCATTTTTAAATATAATAATATCTTTTAAATTTTTTTATACAGTACTGCATTGGTTTTTTTAATTAAATTTATTGGGGTGACATTGGTTAATATGATTATATGGGTATCAAGTGTACATTTCTAAGATACATGATCTTCATATTGCATTGTGTGCTCACCATCTAATAATATATTTTTTGGTCTTTACATTGAAACGAGTCATTAGTGCAAACAAAACTGTCAGGCTGTTTGCCTGATTCCAATGGAATCTGAACAAAAAAAATGTCTTGGTTTCTCTCTCTCTCTCTCCTCCTTGAAACTGGATAGAAGTGATCATCTTTGAAATGGTAGAACTGCAAGATCGAAAGAGCCCAGTGCATATATACATGTATATGTACATATATATGTGTGTGTATATATATATATATATATATATATACACACAAATGTATATGTATATATGTGTGTATGTGTAGACACATATGTATATGTTCATTTTTATACTCACATACATATAAACACACATGTGCCATATATATATATATATATATATATATATATATATATATATATGTATATATATATATTATATGTTCACAGTTACTAAAATATAAGCATCATTAGAGTGGTCCACATATGTGCTAAGACAAGACAAATTTAGCCATGTAAATATTTGGAGAACTAGAGTTTCAGGGAAGGCCTCTAAGTGCAGGATTATCATTTACAAGAAACAAAAACAAGTCAGAGTGTCTGGAGCAGAGGGAAGAAGGATGGGGACCGGCAGGAAAAGTTGAGAAGGGCTAAATGAAAGAGGCCAAAGTACACCATGTTGTAAGGGGGATGAGTTTGAAAATATATTCAAAACGAAAAACTCTTTCAGAGCTTTCAGTAAGGAAGTAGTGAAACAAAAATTGTCTTACAAAAAGTGTATTATGACTCCTGCGGAGCAGGGATGGCGAGAGTGAAAGCAGATTGATCATGGTGAAACTATCAAAGAAGTCCAAGGTAAGTCCAGGCATGGTATCTTTGAGAAATGTAGGCCATGATTCAGGTTCACTTATTGCATCTCTCCATTCTAATTTGATTTAGAGTCTGGAGCATCTGTATATCTGTTTCTAATGTGTATTTGTGTGCTGTATGTATGTGTGTGTGTGTGTGTATTGTTCTTGGTTATCTCATTGATAATTTATTTTTGATTGATTACCTATGATTAAATGTGAAATATTTTTACTGAAAAAAAAATGTATAGGCTCCATATGATGTTATTTTCCTCCAAGAGTTTAATCTCTTTTACTATAGCATGGGCTGATCATCTTAATCATAAGTGAACTGAGAGAGGGTGAGATGTTTTTCTGAGCTACTTTCCCAGGCAAATTAAAAAATCAATTTCTTGTCTTTCCTGGGTCTGTGAGACTGCCCAAAATTGTAATGTTTTCAAAGACTTTCTGCTTTGTTCCTTCCTCTACTGAAATGTTCAATTTCAGCATTTGGCAGAAGTCTTGAGAGGAAATATAGCACAGATTCAGCTGCCATCCCACCCTTCTTACTGGAAACTGGCAAGTTTCTAAGTATGTGTCTTCCTACGCATGAGTCTGCCAAAGCTCTGGTGATTTCCCTTCTTTGTACTAAGGATCTCTGCCTCAGTTCTTTACCATATCCTCACTCCAAGTCCTGGAGCAGAAAAGGCCCTTCTGGAAACAGCACGTGTAAAATATTAGCTCGCTTCTCCCTGCGGTTTCCCCTGCCTTGGAGAAATGTCCCCGCATTGATCAGGGATACCTCAGCAACTCAAATCCTATCAGTGTTTTAGCACTCTCTGACTTCCTGCTACAATAAGATGTTTCAAGTACATTGTGTATTTTTCCCTGGCGCAGTACTAGAATTATTAAAATTTCCAAAGACCCCTGTTTTTCATTGATACTGGTGTCTCATTGTTTTTATGCTATTTCAGTGGGCAGAACTATAAATTATACACACACACTCACAGATATATATGTGTTACTATATCTAAATCTATATATATATATAAAAGCCTAAGCTACCATTATGACTGGAACGACCTGTTGACCAGTTGCTATGATGTGCACTGACCACCAAGGG
This sequence comes from Cnephaeus nilssonii, assembly GCF_951640355.1. Taxonomy (NCBI): domain Eukaryota; kingdom Metazoa; phylum Chordata; class Mammalia; order Chiroptera; family Vespertilionidae; genus Cnephaeus; species Cnephaeus nilssonii. The sequence continues at coordinate 25,792,845 of NC_137074.1, read as the reverse complement.
CCACACACTCAATGCAGGAGTTGCCCCCTGGTGGTCAGTGCACTCCCACAGCCAACCTCCCGCAGCCGGCCAAATGCCCGCAGTCCCTCCCCCCGGCCAGCAGCACCCATCAGCCCCTGGTGCTAAACCATTCGTAGATGACCTGCTTTGGGTTGGGGTTTCATACGTAGCACAGCAGCTCCCTCACTGTGATCTATTGAAAGTCAGCCCTTGACAAAAGGGTTTGCCTTGCTCCTGTCCTTTTCCTTCCCTGGGGGCTGCCCGCCCGCAATGGTGGCAGCGCTCTGGCAAGGGAAGGAGGAGGGAGGAATGAGGGGAACCATGAGGTGGGAGGGTGCCAACAGCAGTGTTGGTGTCTGGCCTCCGTTCCTTCTGCGCCCGGCCCGCCAACTCTTACCTCCTCTCCCGACCCTGCTGGAAGAGAGAGCTAGCTCACTCTTCAGGGCCGGCGGCCAACCTCCCTTGATCCCTCCCCTCCCCCTCCCCCCAGCCAGCGGGCCCTGATTGGCCCAGCCCCTATCGGCCACGATCTGGACTGGGCAAGATGGGGCCTTGATCACCAGCCAGGCCTGGAGACCCCACCCGTACACGAATTTCGTGCACTGGGCCTCTAGTATATAAATAAATACCCTGACATACATAGTAATAATTTCATACTGATACCTGCAATTCCAATCAGTTACCACAGGGCTCTTCCTTTCCTCCCACATTCCATGTTTGTATTTCCCTCCTGTCACAATAAACACCTTACTTCCTAACATTTTATTTTATTTTACAGAGCATAAGGAATATCAAGAAGTATTTCCTTGGAATGCACTGATATTTTTACTCTAAGGGCTAGAAGCTTTATGAGCAATATAAGCCACTGAAAGTTTATTTCTCAATGCTTCTGAAATGTATTCATTTAAAAACTCTAATGCCCACTGAACTCAGCATCAACTCCAGATAAAGGCAATACCGGAGAGAGTTTGCTTGCATTTAGAGTTTCTATAGGAAATTCACTTGTGAAAGTTGTAAATATCTCTTCAGGGAATACCATAAAAGTGAATTTGTGAAGATGATGTTAAAATATGGGTGATAATACTTCCTGAAAGCACAAAACCTTTCCACTATAAAAATGTAATAACATTTACTCAAATATTTATTCAGAGAATCACAGGGGTTGCATGGAACCCTGCGAGGCTCTCAAGTCCATTTTCTGACCTTCAGGCAAGACCACATTTAAACCACCTTGGATGATAAAAATCTTTTTCCTGGAAAAGGATTTCCCTCTTGAGTATCCTATTTTATGTTTAACACCCTTAACTGTGAGGAAATCCTTCATTATTTATAGCTTATACCCTCCATACTGCAGTTTAATCCCCTTTATCTTCCATTCTAAGTAAAAAAAGAAAAACATTTGTTTTTATCCATTAAATAATACCCTTTATAGACTAGAAATCTTATTATATGACTCAGCTTAATTTTGTTTTATTTATTTATTTATTTATTTTGAAACTCATTCCATGACCTTATTTACTTTATTTATAAACCTTACTATTTTGCTTTAAACTATGCTTATGTTTTGATCACTTTATTTTTTCAATTTAATTTTTTTATTGATTAAGGTGTTACATATGTGTCCTTATTTCCCCATTACCCCACCACCACCCCTCCTCCACTCATGCCCTCACCCCCCTGTTGTCTGTGTCCATTGGTTAGGCTTATATGCATGCACACAAGTCCTTTGGTTGATCTCTCCCCTTTACCCCCACCCTCCCCTACCTTCCCTCTGAGGTTTAATGGTCTGATCAATGTTTCTCTATCTCTGGATTTATTTTTGTTCATCAGTTTATGTTGTTCATTATATTCCATAAATGAGTGAGATAATGTGATATTTATCTTTCTCTTAGAGCCCATTCTCAAACAGCAAGGTAGTCAAAATGTGGCTGACTGTAACCATAATGTAAGGAGAAACTCACACTTCTCATCTATTACATGTTTTTCATGTGACTGTGGATTTCTGATTTTTTTCATTAGACAAAAAATATATTTTTCTTTTTATTGATATACATCTATTTAAGCCAATTATCTTAGAAAGCCATGTTATTTAATGCAGAACTATTAGGGATTCTTGAATGGTCTTGATAATTTAACCTGCCAATTTCCTGAACAACTGAGTAATAATAAAATTATAATGGTAACCACTACTTACTGAATTTTTAACATGTGCCAGCCACTGTGCTAAGCACATTATAATTATTATAACAATTATTAATTCTATTTAAAAGTAGAAAAGGAGGGCTGAAATTTAGTAAAATGAATGACACAAGGAGTAGAATTGTTAGTTGAACAGAGATCGATCTGACTTTAAAACTTGTGCTTTGAACAACACACACTTCTCCAGAATTTAATTGGTTTCTAACACTTCAAAAATTACTTTGATAAATCAGATCTGATGAGATTTAGAACAATCTTAAGGGAACAGGAAAGGCTTGGTTAAGCCCATTTCCAGTGTACACCAATTTCTGCCCAATTATGGCATGGAAGCACTTACACACTTGCCAGTAGTAAATTTTAGGCTACCAAAGACATTATAGAATGAGAATGAAAAGAGGATAAAATTGATGGAACACAGATCAACTTTGTTGGAAGGTTGAAAATGATCAAGAAGAGTCAATTTCAGTTTGGGAGAAATAGATTCCTTGAATTTCCCAGTCAATACTACCCATTTTTAGGAAAAAAGGTGACATCAAAATGAAATTATAAAACCAAAGTGTGATATAATCCTAGCCCTAAATTGGATAGTTACCATGTAGGTCTGACATAGTACCCAGGTACATAATGCAGCATATTATAGATATGAACTTAAAAAAAAAATCTGGTTGGTCATCTAGCATCACTGTTAGTCAAATAAAAGGTAGAATTGATAGAAGTTACAGGGGCAGTGGATGGTAAGCTTGGTCGAAAAGGTGCTGCAAGGGCAGGGCAGAAGATTAGAACAAGTGTTACATCTACCACTAGTTACCTACCACTATAGCTTGTAAATAATTAATTAAAATTAAGCACAGAGTTCTGGGGATTGTGATTTCTCAGTAAGAATCTGGAGTTTGTTTCCTTAAGAACAGAAAGTTATAATTATACTACATTTCCATTATTTCTTCTTTCCAAATAGGTTGGCTTATTTAGAAATACAATTATATATAGGTCATAGAATATCAGAACAGAAGGACCTTAAAACAATCTAGTGAACAATTTAGAAAAAGGAGTAATAATAAATGTTTTTAGCTCTAAGGGCAACCACTTAACTCTTCCATTGTAGTGCAAAAGCATTCATAGATAATGTGCAAAAAATGGGTATGACTGGGTTCCAATAGAAATTATTTACAAAAACAGGTGGCAAACCATATTAAGCTCGTGTGCAGTAATTTTCTGACCCCTGATCTAGTCTAACCCTGTCATTTTTAGATTAAGAAAACAAGCCTTAGTGCGATGACATCAAATAAATGTCAAATAGCTAAAATTTGCATAACTATCAATAAAGCAGAAGTTCCACAATCCTAGATCAATATAAGGACCTCTTCTCTTATTATATACTAGTGGCCTGGTGCATGAAATTCATGCACATTAAAAGGGAATTAATTAGAGGAAATATTTTAATATTGCTATTTGCCCTTTCTCTATAATAGAACTGTCAGAGATGAAAGAAAATTAGTAAAATATATATGAAAATCTCCCTCCTGTCAGAATCTGGGGTGCGCTAAAAGACCCAGAGTCAAGTCCCCGTCCACCAGTGCACGCCTTGAAATTGTGCGAGAACTAGACCCGGCTGGCCACACCCCCGTCAAGCCCTGCTGGGCGGGGAAGAGCACAGCCTTAGGTACCCCGTCAGGTACCTCAGCCTAGTGCCAGGGTGGGGGGTGTGGCCTCAGGTACCCTGGCCCAGCCTCAGGTCCCCAGACCCCGGCGCCGGGGCAGGGGCGCAGCCTCAGGTCCCCTGGCTCTGGCACAGGGCGGGGGTGTGGCCTCAGGTCCCCCGACCCTGGCGCAAGGGCATGAGGGTGAGAGGACGCAAGGGTGTGAGGGTGAGAGGGCGCAAGGGCGCGAAGGAACAAGGGCATTAGGGCGTGATGAACATTTGCATATTAGCTCTTTATTATATAGGATAAACTAGTGGCCTGGTGCATGGATTTGTGCACCCACAGGTGAAGGTGGAATCGCATGACCCTGCGAGGAATTGGGGTCCTTTCTCTCTGGTGCTGGGGTGCGTCATCTGAGAACCACTGCTGCTAAGTCACCATGGCTCAGCAGCTCCTGCGTCGAGCATCTGCCCCTGGTGCTCAGTGCGCATCATATGTACTATCTGGTTGAACGGTCCAATGGTCGGATGGTCACTTAGCCTTTTACATATATAGACCCCATAACAAGTAACAGATATGTTTTGTGAGAAAATTAACAATATTATTGGTTGAAATATTAATTATAATAAGTAATTTTTCATTGCTTTCTATGTAACAGGAGGTTTAATAAGTGCTTTACTAGAATTATTTTATTTAATCCCCACTAATTATCCTTATTAAAATGGCATATAATTATCCTTGCTATGTAGATTAAAAATGAGAAAGTGAGATACAGACCTGTTCAATAAATTATCCAAGATTATTTCTCAAGTAAGTGGTAGAAATAGATTTGACCCCAGACAAATGTATTAAGAGTTTGTAGGTCAAGTTTTAATACATTACCTCTTCATTATTCACACTCTAGTTCAGAGATAAATTTGAGAGAGTTGATAATAAAATTTTAGAAGAAATGTATAAACCATGCATAAATAATGTTGATCAATGAATGGATTATGACTATATATAATTAGATATTTTAAGTAAAGTTAATAAGAAATATAATTAATTTGAAAGTAATGAGGATAATTTTTTTCTGCAGAAATACAAATTACACTATCTTAGAGCTTCACAAATAAACACACAAATATGTAATATACATATAAACAACATATACATATATTTACATATTTTATATGAATGAATACAGAGGGGGTATAGATCTAAAACCATTTAGAAATTTAAAATATAGTTAAAATCTACAAAAATTAATAATATGTAAACATCAACTCAGATGCATAGAGAAAAATTAATAGACTATTCAAAGAAGATTATATAAATACTCTATATCTCTTACAAACTGTTCTCAATAATAGAAAATATAGGGAATATTTTACCATCAATCATTTTATGAGGTTTTATGTTGTTTTTAAAATTGAGAGACAATAATGCAATTTAAATAAATCTCACTTATAAACAAAGATGCAATAATCCTAAATAAAATGTTATAAAATCAATACACTCAGTAAAAAAATACCTTGTGAATATTTAACTATTACTTCATAAATGCAAAGTTGATTCATTCTCAAGTAATCAATTAAAGTGATATACTGTATTAGCAGATCAACATGTACTTTAACATATTTAAAATAAAATATAAATAAAAAATGACACAGAAAAACATTCTTAATAATATTCAGCACTCTTATAGCTTTAATTCTTAGCAAAAGAGAATAAAAGGATCTATATATATAAAAAGCCAGGGATCAGAACACCATAATGACTGGAACTACCAGTCGCTATGACGCCCACTGTGGCCTGTGAACTGGCCAGATCAGGGGATGGGGCCGGCTGGCCAACCTCCTGCGGCCTCTCCCCTTGGCCGGCCCCACCCCTGATTGGCCTCTCCCACCCCTATTGAAGGAAGGGCAGCCAACCAACTCCCCCCCAGCCCTTTTCCCTGGCCAGCCCTGCCCCAAATCAGCCTGCCCAACCTCATCAGCCCACAGATCCTCCCCCTGGTCGGCCCCACTCCTGATCGCAACCCCCCACCCCATTTGAGGGTGGGGCCAGCTGGCTCACTGCCCACAGCCCCTCTCCATGGCCATCCCCACCTCTGATCAGCCTCCACCACCCCGATCATCCCACAGCCCCTGCCCCCAGTCAGCTCAGCCCCTGATCGACCCCCACACACACCAATTGGGTGTGGGGCTGGCCGGCCAACCTCCCATGGCCCCTCCCCTGGCCACTGACCCTCGATCAGTCTCCCCGACCCTATTTGGGGGCAGCCCGGCCGGTCCACCGTCCACAGCCCCTCCCTATGACCAGTCCCACCTTCAATCAGCCCCCCCACCCCAATTGGGGGTAGGGCCCACTGGCCAATCGCCTGCGGCCCCTCCCTTCAGCCAGACCGCCCCTGATTTGACCCTGATTGGGTGGGCTGGCCAGCCAACCTTCCGCTGCTGTTTCCTCCTCCCGACAGGCCTGGCTGGAACCCACCCATGCACAAATTGGTGCACTGGGCCTCTAGTATCTATATAAAAGGAGTCTGTCAAAATTTATTAGTAATATACTTAATGGTAATTTTTAAAAGTTTTTTTTTTTTTTCCAAAGGCATAAATGAAACAGTTGTTTCCTATTTCTGCCTTAGAAAGTATTGTTGGGGGAAAAAGTGAAAGAAGTGAAAGGTAAAATGTTTCTCTTTTCTTCGGATTCAGTCTTGGAAGATTGTATCTTTATAGGAATTTGTCCATCTCTTCCAGTCTGTCCAGTTAGTTGACATTTAATTCCTTATATTTTTCTTCTTATGATCCTTTGTATTTCTATGGTGTCTTGTGACTTCTCCTCTTGTTCATTTCTGATTTTATTTATTTGAACCCTCTCCCTTTTGTTCTTGATGAGTTGGCTGAAGGTTTACCACTTTTTCTTCTCTTTTCAAAGAGTCAGCTCTTAGTTTTATTGATCTTTTCTATTTTTTTTAGTTTCTATTTCATTTATTTACATTCTGACTGTTATTATTTCCTTCTTCCTACCAACTTTGAGTATTTTTTCCTAGTTCTTCTAAATATAAGTTTAGATTGTTTATTTGAGATTTATTTTGTTTCTTGAGGGAGGCCTGTATCACTATAAACTTAGAATTGCTTTCACTGCGTTCCATAGATTTAGGAATGTTGGGTTTCCATTCCATTAGTATAAAGCTACTCAAAAGTATTTAAAATTGGAAGATGCCTAGTATTAATTTTTTAAATGGATAAACTAGCAATTAAATAATGAAAAGATTTAATAACTATCTTTGTCTTTTGTGGCTGCTATAACAAAATAACAAAAGCCGGCTGCCTTATAAAGAACAAACATTTATTTCTTACAGTTCTGGAGGGTGGAAGTCCAAGATCAGTGTGCTAGCATAATTGGGTTCTGGTGAGAATTCTTTTCCAGATTGGAGACCGCTGACTTCTCGCTGTGTCCTGACATGGTGTAAGGGTCTAGGGAACTCTGGCAGACCTGTAATCCCATTCCAGAGGGCTTTGACTGCAGGACCTAATCACCTCCCAAAGGCTCCACCTCCTAATATGGATTTGGAGGCTGACAAAAATTTTCACATTATAGCAATAACCTATTTAATTAGAGGGGGAAATTATCTATTTTCTTCAAGAATTTTACACTTATTGATGCAGTACACTGTTATTAAAACATTTATTATATACTAGAGGCCCAGTGTGCAAAATCATGTGAGACCCAGACTGGCGTGCCATGGGACCCAGCGTCAAGTCCTGCCGGGGCCGCGGGACCCATCAATGCACCTCCTGGTGACTAGTCATTATGACCACTGGGTTTTTATTATATAGATATTCCAGTATATCATATTACCTTAAAGCTTATTTCTAATTTCTCACATTTGAAATTGCTGGGGGGAAAGGAGTTAACCAAATGATCTGTGATTCATTTATCTTCATACCAGATGAGATCCTTCTGGTCTTTTTTTTTTTTTTTAGTAATTTTATTATTTTGTTATGCCAAGTTAGTTTAATTCTGTTAGCAAAATATATCGTTTATTTTGAAAGGAAGTAAAGTTGATAAAATAAAAAAGAACAAGTTTTTTTTCTAGAATTAAAATCACATATTATTGTATTTTTAATACATTGGGGTTATGGATGTATCCTTACCTCATTTGAATAATTATATTTGAACTCAAAGTCATGGCTTTAATAATGATAATACTGCTTTTAACACAGTTTACTATAGTTCATAAATTTAAAAGTGCAGTTAAAGATTAATAATAAAAGTTTACTTTCTTTTTTTATAAATATTTTATTGATTTCAGAGAGAGAGAGAGAGAGAGAGAGAGAAACATCAATGATGAGAGAGAATCATTGATTGGCTGCCTTCTCTATGCCCCCCACTGGGGATAGAGCCCAAAACCCGGGCATGTGCCCTGAATGGGAATCAAACCTGACCTCCTGGTTTATAGGTTGACACTCAACCACTGAGCCACACCAGTTGGGTAAAAATTTACTTTCTATTTATGTCCTTGCATTGGCCCTCCTCAAGCTTTTGTCTCCCTCCATATTGTTGGGTTGGTGCACCACTGAGTATATTTATGTACCTTCTACGCACTCCCAGGTCCTGAGAAAACAGCAATAAATGTTCATTGAGAGGCTACAGCATGCCAAGTATTGTGCTAATGACACACACATTATAACTTTCAGTCTTCCTTGCACACTAGGCATCTTTTATATTATTTTTATAGTCAATGAGACACATAAGGAGTAAAAGGAAACCAGACTCTGAACCCAGCTCTGCCAGCAGCCAGCTGTGAAGGGGTTGGTAAAGTAGTGTGAATAATAAATATGATAAATGTTACATCAGACCTGGTTGGAAAGTGCTACCAAGGATAGGCATGGCTATTTATAAAAACATCCTCATTTGAAATAAAAAACATGTGTAACTTAAATATTTTACTTTAGCGATTTTCAACATCTTGTTGACTGACCATGCTTTTAAAAGAAAGAATATGTTTTAAGGTTTGGGGCATCTAATAATTTAAAAACTCCTTGAGAAGGGGCACCTAATTGGTATAGAAAACAAATTCAGTTTTAATACCTGCTACTGGGAAAGACAAGCAATTTGTTGATAGTGAAAAGTCTTTCTAAACTTATGGAAATAAGCTAAATGTTCAATCATTTTCACTAGCATATCTCAAGGAGATGTGAGGAAAGTTTTATTAGTACTAAACAATATTTCCGCTGGTTATTTCTTTATGACCAAGAAATCATTACTTCTACTGCCCAGGGTGCGATAGAATCTTTCAAGCAGTTCCAATATGCATTGACATTCAGCAGAGTATCTATTGTCAGTTCTTGCACAAGCGGCATATCTGTCTTGTAGACTGCAGGGATAGCATTTCACATTCCATTCCTTTTATCTTTTATTGACAATCTGCTATTACCATTGATCATTTATACTGAAAAGAAACAAAATTCATTGTCAGAACAATAAAGAAAACTCAAAGCATGAATAGAAATGAAAGTGACTAGATTTTTAAATCAAACATGCTAATTAAGTGCTTACTATGTGAGGATATCGGCTTATTCAAGAACACCTCTAAAATTGGTCCAGCCCAGCCTTCGTGGCTCAGTGGTTGAGCATCAACCTCTGAACCAGGAAGTCATGCATCGATTTCCAGTCAGGGCACATGCCCAGGTTGCAGGCTTGATCCCCAGTGTGGGGCATGATGCAGAAGGCAGCCAATGGATGATTCTCTCTCTTTATTGATGTTTCCATCTCTCTCTCTCCCTCTCCCTTCCTCTCTGAAATTGATAAAAATATATTTTAACAAAAGAAAATAAAATTGGTCCAAAAGTTTTAGCAAGTCTTTGAAATAAATTTTAAAGAGAATGTAAATATCTTTATGATAGAAAACATTATCCTTTAGAAGTGGTTTGCTTTTTAAAGCATCTAATTATTGCTTGTTTTTAAAGCTGCTATATGTTCAAAATGTGTAATCTATCTTATAATGCAAATGTAAATTTAAAAAATTACTTTATATAATTATAATATTGGAATTGGTGAAATAAGTGTACATCATCCCCCAAAAAAATGCTTTAAAGAATATGATACTGATTTTGAAATCATTTTCAATAGTCTGGTGCTTTTATATTTATTGACCATCTATAAAAGCGTAATATGCTAATTAGACCCTATAGCCGAACGACCTTCCGGATGACCTTCCAGATGAAGCCAGGGCTGCGAGGGCAGAGGCAGCCACTGCTGCTGTGAGGGCCGAGCCCCTTGCATGAATTTCATGCATCGGGCCTCTAATATAGTAATAATATGTGAGTTCCACCTTATCAAATATATAATAAAATTCTCAGTGAGGCTAAATAGTTAGTTCATGCTCAAGTTTTATATTTTTGGGAAAAATGATACAATACCTTTCTTTTGGAAAAGATAAAAGTAGTTTGAAATCAACTTCATTTTATGTCCAAAATGTTTGCTAAATATTTAGTCTTAAATTAATTTATTTTAATCTCACCAATAAAATGAAACACTTTCCAAAAAAGAAACATTCATTAATACAGCTCCCAAAATGAAACAATCATTAAAATTCCACACATCTCATGTCATTCTTACAATGACAATATTTTTGCATCTTTGCATCACGTAGTCACTTAAAACGGCTTACAAAATTAATATGTCAGGGTTTTATCCAGTTATTTCTGTTTCCCTATGCTCCTCTTGGAACTTAAAAAAAATGAAAAGGATCCATGTTGTTATAAATACTACTTTCTTGGACTTTGATTTTTTTAATGTTAAAAAATAAATCACATTGAAGTAAAAGTAAATGAACTTCATTATGTGAAATGAAATTCATAAGTGAGCCAGAATGAGGAAGGCAGTATGGGATCATTGCCTACAGAAAGAAGACACAGCCCAAGGGCCTACTACCCAGGACTAACACAGGTTCTCTGCACAAGTACCTGTGTTGACAAACAACTATCTTATTAAATCCTATAAATATTGTAAGAATATAATCATATACATTGCATGTATAAGAATGAATACTCATTATTGCAGATAGGATTTATCTATATATTTATCTATTATCACATCACTTCATTTTTTAAAGTATATTTTTATTAATTTCAGAGAGGAAGGAAGAGGGAGAGAGAGATAGAAACATCAATGATGAGAGAGAATCATTGATTTGCTGCCTCCTGGGGATCAAGCCTGCAACCCCAGCATGTGCTCTTGACCAGAATCGAACCTGGACCCTTCATTCTGCAAGTCGACACTCCATCCACTGAGCCAAACCGGCCAGGGCACATCACTTAATTTTTAACTTTTGTAATAGTGTTTTGATAAACAACCAAGTGTCCATCAGCAGATGAGTGCATTAAAAACTGTGGTACATCTACACAATGGAATTCTATGCAGCTATAAAAATGAACAAACTCTTACCATTTGCAACAGCATGGATGGACCTGGAGAGCATTATGTTAAGTGAAATAAGCCAGTCAGAGAAAGGTTAAGTATCATATGATCTCACTTATATGTGATATCTAATAAAGAACATAAACTTATGAACAAAAATAGATCCAGAGACATAGAAGCATTGAACAGATTGTCAAACTTCAGAAGAAAGGCAAGGGAGGGTGGGAAGAGAGCATATATGCATATATGCATAACCCATGGACTTGTATGCATATATGCATAACCCATGGACACCAACAATAGGGTGGTTAAGGCCTGGGGTGGGGGTGGGGGTGGGCTGGGAGAGGTCAATGGGGGAAAAAGGGGACATATGAAATACTTTCAACAATAAATATTTTTAAAATAATAATAAGTCTGAGAATGTAGTTAAAAATATGGATACAGGCCCGGCTGGCGTGGCTCAGTGGTTGAGCATTGACCTATGAACCAGGAGGTCACAATTTGATTCTCGGTTAGGCTATATGCCTGCGTTGTGGGTTCTATTCCCAATGTGGGGCATGCAGGAGGCAGCCAATCAATGATTCTGATCATTGATATTTCTATCTCTCTCTCCTTCTCCCTTCTTCTCTGAAATCAATAAAAATAAATTTAAAAAAAATTAAAAAATGGAACATTTTTACCTTAATTGGAAAATTATATATGATTTCCTCTTATATGGTGAAAAATTTTCAGTTAGCATAATTGTGATATTGGATAAATTAGTGTAAACCAAGTTTATTTCAGGAAAATAAAGAAAACTATTCTAACTTTTGCTATAAAATAATCTTTATATGTGTATATATATATATATATATATATATATATATATGAGAAAATTTTAATTATCCACATGCCTCCTGTTTATCCAGAAAAATTAAACAAGTGTTTAAGTGTAATAAAAGAATAGAGAATTCTTAATCAGTATCAAAATTTGCTCTTATTAATGAGTCAACTTCATTTTTGACATTGGTATTGATGTAATATAACACTATACAAATTATATTTTAATATATGTTATAAAGTTGCATTCTTGTAATAAATAAATGAACATTTTAGCTGACAATGGATTTCTAGATAATATGATAAGTGTATTTATAAAGCAATGCAATGCAAGATTTAGTAAAATTATTTAATTATAACTTGATTATGAAGATTATTAAAGAGCACTATGACCTAAATAGAAAACAGAGCTGTCTTTCATAGATAAGAAATTTTCTTCCATAGTCATTACTCTAAAAGACAGATATGCAACACATTTAAAACATACATTTATATCTAGATCTATATAAAAATATGTATACAAAGTAAGATATTTTGAACAATTTGTTCCTTCTTATTAGATATTTATTTTCCTCTGACCCATGCAAATGCCTCTCACTCTTTCAAATATGTATTCATAGATAGTGCTGATATGTATTCAATATTTTTCAAGTCATAATGGACTTATTTAAATATCACATTGGTAGAAGAATATATATTGCTATAAGAGATGCCTGAGATTTTATTGTCTATGTTTTCTTCTAGAACTTTTATGCAATATTTTTGCTGATATATCTCCTCAGGCACAGGAAAGAAAGGAATAAATAAACAAATGGGACTGCATCAAATTAAATATCTTTTGCACAGCAAAAGAAACCATCAATAAAACAGAAAGGAAACCCACAGAATGGGAAAACATTTACCAATCTGATAAGGGGTTAATTTCTAAAATATATAAAGAACTTATACAACTCAACACCAGAAAGACAAACAACCCAATTATAACATAGGAAAATAACCTGAATAAACACTTCTCCACAGAGGACATACAAATGGCCAATAGACATATGAAGAAATTCTCAAGGACAGTAATCATCAAAGAGATGCAAATTAAAATCACAATGAGATATCACCTCACATCTGCCAAAACGGCTACCATTAATAAATCAACAAACAACAAGTGCTGACAAGGATGTGGAGAAAAAAGAACACCCTTGTACTGTTGGTGGGAATGCAGACTGGTGCAGCTGCTGTGGAGTTTCCTCAAAAAATTCAAAATGGAACTGCCTCTTGACCTAATGATCTCACTTCTGGGTATATTTCCTAAGAAATATAAAACACTAATTTGAAAGAATATATGCACCCTTATGTTCAGTGCAGGTTACTTACAAAGGCCAAGATCTGGAAACATCCCAAATGCCCATCAGTGTATAAAAAGCTGTGGTACATTTACACAGTGGAATGCTACTCAGCTGTGAAAAAGAATAAAATCTTACCTTAAGATAACATGGACAGACCTGGAGATTATTATTCTAAGTAAAATAAGCCCATCAGAGAAGGATAAATACCATATGACCTCACTTATATGTGGTATCTAATTAACAAAATAAACTGACAAACAAAATAGAAACAGAGTCATGGATACATGGAACAGACTGACAGCTATCAGATGGGAGAGGGATTGGAAGACTGGATGAAAGAAGGTGAGGAGATTAAGCAAAAAAAAAAAAAAAAAAAAAAAAAAAAAAAAAAATATATATATATATATATATATATATATATATATATATATATATATATATATATATATATATAATGTAGAGACAGACCAGAGTGTGATGATAACCAGAGATAAACAGGGGGTTAGAGATAGGTGGAAACCTGTATGGTTTTGTAAACCAATGTCACCCCAATAAATTCAATGAAAATTTTTTAATAAAAGATTTCCTACTTTAAGAACAAAAATAAAATAGAAAAATAATAAAGTTTATGACTTTGAAAAAAAGTATATCCTATATAATAAAAGCCTAATATGCAAATTGTCCCCTTGGGCAGTTGTTCAACCAGGAGTTCGACTGGGAGACTGGGAGTTTGACCACCACTATGATGTGCGCTGACTACCAGGGGGTGGCACGGAACATGGCGGGCATCAGTGATGTGATGCGACCTCTCGCCGGCTACCTGGGGAGGGGGTGACAGGGATGGAGGTGCGGTGAGAATGTGGGATGTCCGCCAAGCTCGCTCTCACTCCCCCTGCTACCCACCCCCGGGACACCATGCTCAGGTACCAGACGCCTGCAAGGAGCTCGCCCCACACCTGTGTGGTCTCTTCCGGGTGAGCCAGGCCACAGCCACCTGGACTGCAGGGGCCCGTCGAGCTCCCCGTGGGTTTGCACAAGAGCCAGTCTGTGAAGCCAGCCTGGAGAGAGAGCACTGTCCACCCAGCTTCCGTGCAGTGCCACTGGGCAGCCCAGAGGCCCACACTGCCATGGTGTCCAGCCATGCTCACCGCATCCTGCATGGTGACTTGGACACCGTGACTCAAGCGGAGGGGGGTGCGTAGGGGCCTGGGGGCCCAGGTGCTGCCCAGGGCCAAGAGGTCAGCTGGAACCTGCCCTTCCATGCCAGAAGCTCAGGCTTCAATTGCCAGCCAGGCCTAGGGACCACACCCGTGCACAAATTTTGTGCACCAAGCCTCTAGTTTATATACATTAATATCATAAAAATAAAAATCTGATATGATTAATTATAGTCTCTAAACCTTAGATTTCACAAGCATTTTCTTTTTAATAAAAATAGTATTATAATTCTCAGTTCATATTCTATTCTCTGGTCCAAAATAGTGTTTTTTTGAGTTGAGTGCTAGAGTTTCATAAAGAATTATTTTTATTACCATTGGAAATGTCAGCAAGTTTGTCTACTTTTTCAATTTTCAGTTACTCCTACATCTATAAATTTAATTACAGACAATCACAATTTGTCTTCTTTACACAGATGCTGCTAAAAAGCCACTACAAATTTTTTATCTTTTAAAAACATATATTTTTTTTCTAGTTTGGTAAATATGATTGAGATACCTCTCCTTTTATTTCTTACTTAAAATTTAAAACAGAAAGCAAACTTAAGATTGTTTATGTCTCTAAAGATAGGCTTATTTTATTTTCTATTAAATTGTATGCTGTCCATAAAAATAATAAATAATAATAAAAGTCAGGAAAATGTGCCTTTTTGCAAAATGTTGTTCCCAATTATGTTTACTTTTTTTGAAGAATGATGACATAAAAATGTATTTTTATTAAAATTGCATCATTCCATATATACTTATTTATTTATTTATCTCTGTATCATTATATAAAGAGTTTGTGGGGGAGAGAGAGAGGAATATGGTTTGAGAGAAAAAATGTTTGCATAGATACAGATACACACACTTTTTTTTCCCCTCTCAAAATCCCTCACAGGGAATGAGCTTAGAAAGGTTCTGGGGTCAGATGCTTGTGTTCTTATTGACAGAGGCGATAATGATGCTCCTTACAGCACTGAGATACTGCACGCTGTATGACAACAGGCCTGAAAAGGCATCACTGACGGTGGTAATAATGAGGACCAGCAGGAGGACATATTACAGACTGAGAAGCTGTAACGGTATTATCATTCCGATGGAACAGGCTGAACCCCAGATCCAAGTAGATGGCATTCTTCCTTTATTGAGAATCCTGCTGAATTACACAACTTGTAATCTAGGATTTGTTTCTTACAGCAGCTAAAGAGACTGCAAAATTTTCTTAATGCAGGAGAAAGTATGGAGAATGATAGAGTCCACAAGTAAATGTAAAATTTATTTATAAAGCATTGTAGGATTTAAATTTTATCATAGAATATAGGAAAAGGTATGCCACATTTTGCTGTTTATTAACACAAAAATTAAATATTGATTTTCTTGGTCGACAATAAATCCTTCTAAGACATAGAAACAGGGTCATTGTTACATTTCAATTTGCAAGTTTACTAGTTCTACTAAGCATGTCCGGCCCAGTATGTAATTTGTACTGGAGTTCTGGGTTCTGTAGAAAAAAAAAATCAAATGGGGGTTGGGGATCTAGATCTATAACCCACAATTCCCTTATTCTAGGGGCTGACTAACACAGATGAAGAGTTATGTAATGAAATATCTCTGATGGACACATTTAAAAGTGGAAGAATTCCCCCTAAACATGTCACTCAAATTTAGGGGACAAAAGTAGAAAATAACTCAATAGGAAAATGCCCATGTGTATGGTGTGGGTATATAACCTAGGTGTAATTCTAAGCGATTCTGATTAAGTTGTTCAAAGGCTCATTTCTCCTTGAAATGTTTGTGTAGCTGGTCCTAGGTGCCTTAGCATCTAGGTCAGTGGTTGGCAAACTCATTAGTCTACAGAGCCCACAGAGCCAAATATCAACAGTACAACGATTGAAATTTCTTTTGAGAGCCAAATTTTTTAAACTTAAACTTCTTCTAACGCCACTTCTTCAAAATAGACTCGCCCAGGCCATGGTATTTTGTAGAAGAGGCACACTCAAGGGGCCAAAGAGCCGCATGTGGCTCAGGAGAGGCAGTTTGCAGACCACGGATCTAGGTGGACCAAGAATGGATATAATATGGTTTCTAGGGGGAAATTGATCAGGCTCTCACTGGGCTCTCCCCTTTGTATCAACATCGTGTCAGTGTCAGACCCTAAGCAGGTGGCAATTTGAGGAGCATTCACTTTCTAATTAATCATTATGATGATCAATACACAAAGACAGCTGATGAATTCTGATCGCTTCTATATTTCCATTAAGGTCAAATTCTAATAAATGCAATCAAATAAAAAGTTAACGGTGGGGCCTGATTAGCAGGTATTCCAGGATTTCTGTTCAGGTTATCCGTGGAAGCCTCACGTCCATGGGAAAGCAAACAAATAAACCTAAACCTTTGGAAACAACAGTTTGGACAACATAGAGACTGGAGCATGGGGAAAATCCTGCGAGAGAAGTGGCGTGGGGGATTCTGCAGTCCTGGAGGAAGATGGCCCACAGTGGCTGAAAAATCCATTCCCGTGAGTGAGAACAGCAAGCTGGCCTGTCTCAGAACACTGCAGATGCTGCTCTCAGGCACTGTCTCTCTCTTCCTCCCTGAGTGATATCACTTATGCGGCTGCTTCACAAGAGTATATTTCAACACTGTTTTTTCTTCTCCGAGCTCTAGCATTCATTATCCAATCCTTTACAAATACCCTCTGAGTTGTTTTGAAACTATTTTAAAAATAACATGCCAACAAGCTTTCAGCCCTCCTAAATCTTAAATACTCCTTGACTTTATTAAATTCAGAAGTACAACTTTATTGTTTTTTTCCCCCTTTTATTAAATCTTCATTGTTGAAAGTATTACACATGTTCCCCTTTTCCCCCCATTGACCCCTTCTAGCTCGACCCCAACCCCTGCCCCAGGCCTTCACCACCCTATTGTCTGTGTCCCTGGGTTATGCATACATGCATACGAGTTTTTTGGTTGATCTCTTCCCACCCACCCACCTACCCTGCCTTTCCTCTGAGATTGGACAATCTGACAACGTTATAATACAACATCTGTATACTCTATTGTGTTCTCGCCATCCAAAATCCAGTCCCCTCCTGTCACCTCTCATTTGACTCCCTTTACCCTTTTTATCCTCCCGCCACCTTCCTTAAACATAATCTATCTCCCTGACACCACCAACTACATTTAACCCTTTCCTCAAATTGGGTTCTCCTGATGGATGTGGGTTACTAAAAAAATTTATTTTCCCTACAGTAAGGAGAATTATACACACACCCCTAAACTTCAAGGTGCTGACTTTGAGATGCTCACATAGTTATGGGTCACATTTTTTTTTTTGCCTCAAACCTTTGAGTCTTAACTCTTTGTTAAAGTACCAGAATCCACTCATCTAAGCAGTTGACTTCTGATGGGTTAGAAATGCCTTTAAACTCTAACTTTTGAGACTAGTGCACTGTTTTCTAGTGCCTCTGAAGTTGCCATGGGTTTCCTTACTCAGAGAGGCACTATTTATTGTTTTTTTCTTCACCATTTCCAGCAACTGGAAAAAGCAGAGGACATCCTTCAATAAAATAGAGCTTAAAGAGAATTATTGTGCTCAATAGTATCCGAAGACACACACGTTCTATATGTGATTAATATTCCTGGGTCTAAACCTTCCAGGTCCAGTGCCCTCCATACGTCTTTATGTATTACACATAATCACATTTCTCCTGCTTAGGGTAAAACTTTAGGAAATTGACCTGAGGATATCCCAGATTTACCATGCATCAAAACAGTTTATTTTAAAGTGTTTTCATATTCAGTCACTTTGCTGAATATGTTTATATTTTGAGTACTTGCATCTAGATTACAAATTTAAAACTCCACTTCTAAAAACATCCCACCAAATTGTCATCCCTCCCTACCCACACACACTCCCACCCTGACAACAGAAAACACAGTACTTCCTGGAAATTTCCCAATATTCCAGACTCATAACAGAATACCACAATGAAGACTGAAGTGTCTATCAGTTAAGCAGAGGGATTTTATCCCTATAATACACCAATGGTTCTGGTATTTTGCTATTTCCTTTACTAGCCTGGTGATCTTCCCAGCGGGTCCCAGCATGTGAGCCCTGTTTTGGGTGGTATTTACATGGAGGAAAAAAAAAAAGTGACTTTTCCCTCCAGACATTGGCAACATTAGGCATTATGTCCCTGTATATGTCCCTATATTTCCTGTAAGAAAGTGGGTTTTTGTTTGTTGGTTTCTAAATTTAGCCCATATGGAAAACTTAAAATGTATCCTTCTCATCTCTTTTTTTCTTGACAATCTACCTTGAATCACAAAATTATATAACATCAGATAACTGTAAAAGACCACATTTACCATTTTCTCATTCTTCTACGTTGGTTCTGATCATCAGCCTATGGTCCTTTATGGCTTGTAAAGCATTATGTAGTAAAAGTTAAACATTTCTCTTTTCATATTTCATTGACATTCTGCCAGTCACTAAAAGTTATAAAATGTCTACATATAAATTCTCCACCAAGGTCATGACCAGTGTCTCAAAATTAATTGTCTTCATGTACTTGGGATATAATTTAGGTTTTTTTTATGCAAGAATTATAATTCGTCATTTGGTAATAAAGCCTCCATATTAGAAAGTATGATTTTTGCCCCATCATTCAGATGTAAAAATTTCATTTTTTTTTTTTTTACTTTTTGAAATAAAATTTAAATCATTCCACTAAGCTGGAGTAAAGTTTCAATGATTCCAATAAGAAATTAAATGTCTGTCCTGAAGGGAACCTTCTCCCTCATTATAAAGGTGTTATTTTCAGGAGTCTCATGCTATTGTGTACATAGAAGGAGAGCATCTGTGTTTTGGGCTTCCAAATAGTCCATCTTCCTTAATGTCAGGTGGCTCCTCTTATTTGGGGCCAAACTTGGATATTTAGGTCAAACATAGACTTTGTAAGGTATCTGTGCTCTAGACTCCTTGATTGTATTAAAGTTGATTCTCAATAAGTCCTAGGGGCACTGAAAGATGGTGGATTATAAATCTGATCCCACATGGACCTCTCAGTCTTGAGGAAATATCTAAAAATCAACCTCACCTAAAGCCACTACTGCACCTTTGAGTTAAAGTTCTAATATCCCTTTCCTCCCCCTCTGTGGGTATCCTATTCTTTCTTACACATCCTAAAAACTTATTAAAATTAGAGAGAGTTCTGTATTATTGTCCCAACATGGAATTGTTTTCTTTGATCTATCTGAATATGTTTATGTATATGTATAATAGCTCAATGATTAGTTTTGACTCTCTGAGATCAGCAGATTTTGAATTGAAATTTTGGTTTTAGCATTTATTTTTTTAATTACTTCACTTCTTAAAGTTTCACTTTTATCTCAGCTGTACAATTATAATGATCAGAGTATGATTTTGAGCATTGTATAGATAATATGTGTATACATAAGCTATATAGCCCAAGGCATGACACACAGTAAAACAACATATTAACAATTACTATACTCATTGCCACTAATCCTATCTAATAAAGAGGGAATATGCTAATTGACCATCACTCCATCACAAAGATGGCTGCACACACAGCTGAGGCCAAGTTCCCATAAGGAGCCTTAATGAGCAATCAGCAGGGACCTGAGGCTACGCCCTCCCCCACCCCCGTAGGGCTTGACAGGGGACCTCAGGCGACGCCCCCTGCCCCAGCACCAGGCTAGGGGACCTGAGGCTGCGCCTCCCTGTCTGGCTGGGCTTGACAGGGTACCTCAGGACGTGCCCCCCACCCAGCGGGGCTTGACAGGGGACCTGAGGCTGCACCCCCTGCCGGGCTGGGCTTGACAAGGGTGGGACTGGCTGGGTCTGGATCTAGCCCAATTGGAGGGGGCCAGCTGGGTCTGGGTCTCATGTGATTTTGAGGTGCATGTGGGTGGGCAGCGACTTGACTCTGGGTCCCATGGTGTGCCCCAGACTCTGACAGGAGGAAGGTTTTCATATACATTTTACTAATTTTCTTTCATCTCTGACACTTCTATTATAGAGAAAGGGCAAATAGCAATATTAAATTATTTCCTCTAATTAATCCCCTTTTGATGTGCATGAATTTCGTGCACCCGGCCACTAGTATTTTAATATGAAATAAGAGAGATATATATTATATGTGAAAGTTTTCTCTTAATTTTTCATAGTAACTTACAAGATGAATTTTTATTTTTTGTATGTCTCATATTTTGTTTTCTGCTGTTATAAGTCCATTTGAAAATTATTAAGCACTCATTTAATTCTATTAAAAATGAATAATGATAGGTTTTGATATGAGAAATCTGGAGGGACTTGAGGATTAGAAAAAAATTTCCTCAATTTCTTCCTTCAGGTGTAAAATATGATAGTCCCTGAGGCAAAAGAACACATTTGCATCTTTATCTTCTTGGAAATGATAAGAAAAAAATACCTAGTACCAATGAACAGAACCCAGCTTATTTTACTAAATCATCCTGTCACAATGATGAACATTACTAAAAACTGAAGAGCATGGCATCAAATCAATCAAAGTCCATTTGCTGTTCATGGCCAAAGTGACTTTGACATTATTTATTTGGATTCTAGACACTTGACTTCTTATGATTCTGGCTTCACGTAAATTCAAATATTAGAAAATAGAAGTATAATTCTTGAAGCACTGTCATTCTCTGGTCATATACTCTGTCCCATGATCAAGTTGTGCTAACTCACAAATTCCAAAACATTTTGAAAGTGAAGGGTATATTCTAAAAAATAGTGGATTTGCTAATTAATGAAGTAAAGTATTTTTCATATTTAAGCATAAACTGTTGGCATCACATAGCCATAATTCTGGACACAGGGACACCCATGAGAGAAGAGGGTTGTGGTATGTAAATAATGCTCTTTCACCCTTTCTCAAAGAAAACAACTTTGATAAATAAATACAATAAGGCATGAAGCCATTGATCAATGGTAAATGGACTTGAAGGATATCAGCAGCATTGTACTTAAAGCCCAAAGGTCCAAGACAAAATGTCTTCCTTAGAAATGTGACAATATATCATTTTTTGGTAAATTGAAAAGATGTTTTGCAAATACTGCATGATATACTTACTATACCATGCCTTTGTCAGCTTCTTATAAAATTCCAATCACCATTATATACTTTATAAATCTGTATTTAAATGCTCTATAACAGTGAATGAGAATGAATTTGGCAATCTTTTAACTTAAATAAACATTTTTTTAATTAGTCAAAGGACAGTCAAGTGATATCAAGAATACTTTCTTTAAAAAATAGAAGTAATTAGCAAATGTTTCTTATAATGATTTTTTATACATAGATATATACAAATACTTTTGCAACAATTATAATAAAATTTGTTACGAAGAATGTAGTGTACAAGAATAATTTCAATGGGATTTAAAATCTTGGAAATTATAATTATCATTTCTATTGACAATTTGCAATTATTTTATACAATAAAGAATTCTAAAATTAAGAAAATACTTTTTCTACCTAGGTTTTCACTTCCTTTTTGTTTTTTAATATATCTTTATTGATTTCAGAGAGGAAAGGAGAGGAAGAGAGAGATAGAAATACCAATGATGAGAGAGTATCATTAATCGGATGCCTCCTGCACGCCCTCCACTGGGAATTGAGCCCGCAACCAGGGCATCTTGATAAAGAAATGAACCATGCACCCTAGCTGGTTTGGCTCAGTGGATAGAGAGTCAGCCTATAGACTGAAGGGTCCCGGGTTCGATTGCGGTCAAGGGCACATGCCCAGGTTGTGGGCTCGATCTCTGGTAGGGGGCGTGCAGGAGGTGGCTAATCAATGGTTCTCTCTCATCATTGATGTTTCTGTCTCTCTCTCTCTCCCTCTCCCTGCCTCTCTGAAATCAATACAAATATTAGAGAAAAAAAAAGAAAGAAAGGAACCATGACCTCCTGGTTCATAGGTCAACACTCAACCACTGAGCCACACTGGCCAGGCTTCACTGTTTTTTTAAAGCCATTATTATTATTCAACTAACCAAATACCTATACTTTCAGATAATGCAGAAATTCTGGTGACTTGAGATTATACTACTAGCATATATCTTCTCATGTATAATTTATGACTCTGCAAGTTTAACTTTTTTATTTCTTCCTGGACTGTAGGCATAGTGTTCAATTTCAGCTAATCCTTTCATCTTTTTCCTATCTAGATTGTGAAGGTTGAACTGAATATAATATTCCTTATGAAATCAGAACCAAAGCTGCCTTTACATTTTATGATCAAATTTCCCTCAGGGGAGAAGACTAAGACCTAAGAATCAGCCCAGCATCTGAAACTATCATGAGCTAATTACTCAACACACTTCTCTGAAGGTCCTGGTTAAAAAAAAATAAAATAAATTCCATCATACAAATCTTACAGCCGCAAGTACAAGTTAAAAATAGTAATAAGTAAATAATTGCTTTATTTTAAAATGTGGCAAATTATATTAAACTAACATAGTTTTGTATGAAAATGAGTACATTAGGTATCCAGGAATAATTTGGCTTTTTTACTCTGGATTCAATGTATCTGTAAGCTCATGCACAGCATTTTGACATGACAACATGTCCTATAAAAATCCTTACTTAAGTTTCTATGTCTTTTTCTCTATACAAATTCAGAATAAATTCTCTAATGGATTATTAATTAATGGTAGAGTAACTGAAAGCCTCTCATCTTTGTAAGTAAAAATTAGGAAAATGCCCAAAACCTCTACTTATGCTTCCCTTGTAAATGTATACTCCAATTTTACTGTATTTATTTCTGTCTTTTAAAAACTTTTTATTCACTATTATTACAAGAATAATACATAACTGTTTCTCTACATCCAGAATCCCACCTACTTCCCAAAAGTTAGCACTGTTAACAGCTTTTTGTATTACTTCCAAATGCTTAAAAAATATACACTCATTCTCATATTAGGTCCTGGTTAAACAACATTTCAATAACTATTTTCTTAAAAATAGATATTAAATTTACCTAAAGAGGATGACACATTGCATAATCTCAGAATTCTTTTTTTAATTTTCTTTTTTTTTCTTTATTGATTAAGGTATTACATATGTGTCCTTATCCCCCTATCGCCCCCACCCCTTCTGTTCATGCCATCACACACCCCTGGTGTCTGTGTCCATTGGTTAGGCTTATATGCATACATACAAGTCCTTTGGTTGATCTCTCCCCCTTACTCCTCCCCTCCCCTATCTTCCCTCTGAGGTTTGAACATCTGATTGATACTTCTCTGTCTCTGGATCTGTTTTTGTTCATCCGTTTATATTGTTCATTATAATCCACAAATGAGTGAGATCATGTGGTATCTATCTTTCTCTGACTGACTTATTTCGCTTAGCATAATGCTCTCCCCACATAGTTCTTAATAATAGTTGCAGATTATTTGAATATATATAACATATAACAATATATTTTGCTTTTCTTAATGATAAATGTTTAAAATAGTTCTTTCTTACAAAGTAGCAACAAGCTATAAACATCTTTGGACATACATCTTTCCATATATACAATGATAATTTCCTTTTCTTTATTTTTGTATCTCAAATCAATGACCTTTATTTCACATCATAAAATATTTAAACAAAAAATTGAAGAGCAAAATTCAATAGCTGCCATGTCCTTAATATCCAGGTTTAACAAATGTTAGCCTTAAGCAATATTTTTAGATCTCTTAAAATGCGTTAGATTTTCAATTGAAATGTATTCCCTTCTCTCCACCAAGGAAACTTTGAACCTGAAGTTTAGGCTTATAAGCGTTATCATCTATACTGATAAAAGGGTAATATGCTAATTAGACCTGATAGACCAGATGTTGACAGGACATCCTTCCAAATAAAGCCACAGTGGCTATGAGGGCCGAGGAGGGCCAGTGGCTGGCAGTGGCAGCAGCAGTGGGGTGATGGGGGTGGCACCTTCCCCTGATCGACCAGGTCGCTTCCCACAGAGGGAAAGGCCTTCCCTGCAGGAAGCGGGCCTAAGCCGTCAGTAGAACATCCCCATAGGGCTCCCGGACTGTGAGAGGGGACAGGCTGGGTTGAGGGACCCCCTCCACTGCACAAATTTTCATGCACCAGGCCTCTAGTCCTATATAATAAAAGCCTAATATGTTAAGTGTCCAGTCATCCAGTCATCTGTTCAACCAATCAAAGCATAATATGGCCAAAACCGGTTTGGCTCAGTGGATAGAGCGTCGGCCTGCGGACTGAAAGGTCCCAGGTTCGATTCCGGTCAAGGGCATGTACTTTGGTTGCGGGCACATCCCCGGTGGGAGGTGTGCAGGAGGCAGCTGGTCGATGTTTCTCTCTCATTGATGTTTCTAGCTCTCTATCCCTCTCCAGTCCTCTCTGTAAAAAATCAATAAAATATATTTTTTTAAAAAAAGCATAATATGCTAATGATATGCTAAGGCTACTCAACCACTCACTATGACATGCACTGACCACCAGGGGGCAGACACTTTGGTAGGTGAGCTTGCTGCTGGAGTCTGGCTGATCGGGACTGAGCGAGATGGGTTGGACATGCCCTGAAGCCCTCCCATGGCCCCTTCCCAGCTGGCCAACCTCCCAGGTCCCTCCGTGGCCCTGATCATGCACCAGTGAGGTCCCTCAGCCTGGCCTGTGCCTTCTTGCAATCTGAGACCCCTCGGGGAATGTCAGAGAGCCAGTTTTGGCCCTATCCTGCAGGCCAGCCTAAGGACCCCACTGGTGCACAAATTCATGTACTGGGCCTCTCGGGTTTTATGTTTCATTACAATATATAGTACACGTCCAAAATTGTTATTATTTGGCATTTTAAACATTTATATAAACTGAAAAATATTCTAATATCCTTCTAACAGTTATTTTTCACACATCAGTCATCTATATAGACATACAGAGATCAAGTTTATAATTTATAAGTGCAGTAAGATATTCAAATTTCAGAAATTTCACATTGTACTTATTATTCTATGATCATTTAGTGTATTTAAATTTTTCACCATAAAAAAGTTTCCACTGATTTACCTTGAATATGTGTCCTTCTGCATACATTCAAGAGTGTTTTCAAATCTGGTACTGGCACAAGAACAGACATACAGATCAATGGAATAGAATAGAGAACCCAGAAATCAACCCAAGCCACTATGCTCAATTAATATTTGACAAAGGAGGCATGAACATACAATGGAGTTAAGACAGTCTCTTCAATAAATGGTGTTGGGAAAATTGGACAGATACATGCAAAAAAAAAATGAAACTAGACCACCAACTTACACCATACACAAAAATAAACTCAAAATGGATAAAGGAATTAAACATAAGACAGTAAACCATAAAAATACTAAAGGAAACCATAGGCAGCAAAATCTCAGACATATGCCGAAGCAATTTCTTCACTCCTAGAGCAATGGTAACTAAAGAGAAAATAAACCAATGGGACTACATCAAAATTAAAAGCTTTTCACAGCAAAAGAAACCATCAGCAAAACAACAAGAAAGCCCACTGCATGGGAGAACATATTTGCCAATGTTATCACCAATACGGGCTTAATCTCAACATTTACAGGGAACTCATACAACTTAACCAAAGGAAGATAAACAACCGAATCAAAAAATGGGCAACGGACCTAAATAGATACTTTTCAAAAGAAGACAGAAGGAAGGCCAAGAGGCATATGAAAACATGCTCAAAATCACTAAACATTTGAGAGATGCAAATCAAATCACAATGAGGTACCATTTCACACCTGTCAGAATGGCTATCATCACCAAATCAATAAAGGACAAGTGCTGGTGAGGATGCGAAGAAAAAGGAACCCTTGGGCACTGCTGGTGGGAATGCAGACTGGTGCAGCCACTGTGGAAGACAGTATGGAGTTTCCTCAAAAAACTGAAAATGGGACTCCCATTTGACTTAGTGATCCCACTTCTAGGAATATATCCCAAGAAACTAGAAACACCAATCAGAAAGGACATATGCACTCCTCTGTTCATAGCAGAACAATTTACCATAGCTAAGATTTGGAAACAGCCTAAGTGCCCATCAGCAGATGAGTGGATTAAAAAACTGTGGTACATCTACACAATGGAATACTACACTGTGGTAAAAAAGAAGGAGTTCTTACCATTTGCAGCAGTATGGATGGAACTGGAGAGAATTATGTTAAGTGAAATAAGCTAGTCAAATAAAGATCAATATCACATGATCTCACTCATTTATGGAATGCAATGAACAACATAAACTGATGAACAAAAATAGAGACAGAGAAACATCAATCAGACCATTAAACCTCAGAGGGAATATAGGGGAGGGTGGGGTAAGGGGGAGAGATCAACCAAAGGACTTGTATGCATGCATATAAGCCTAACCAATGGACACAGACAACAGGGGAGTGAGGGCATGGGGGAGTAAGGGGAATAAGGACACATATGTAATACCGTAATCAATAAAGAAATTTAAAAAAAGAGTGTTTTCAGTATATCTACTTGAAAGTAGTATTGCTTTAAAATAGATGTGTTCATATTATTTTTATGCTCTCCTAAGTGATAAAGCTGATTTTCAGTTCCACAATTGGTTATGGGAGTCAATGCTTCTGTATATTTTTATTATCAGCTTTAACATTTTATTTTATGAAACTTATAAAATTTGAATTTATGACAATTTCATAGTCATTAATTGGTACTTCATTGTTTTCATTTTTCAGATTCTAGAGAAGTTGAATATATTCTCACATATTAGTGGCTAATAAGAAGGTTTCTTTTACAAAATATATTTTATCTATATTTCTTTTTCTGATTTTAGCAGTTATTTATATATACCTGGTAGTAATCACTTATTTGTTTTAGTTGTTGCAAATGCCTTTTCACACTCTAGGGTTATCTTTCAAATTATTTTTGGTGTTTTATTTTATTTTATATAAAGTGATTCTATATAAACCATCAATGGTCAATATGACAACTATTTTTCTCAGGAAATTTTTGCCCAGAAAGCTAAGGCTATAAACCAATACATAACTTTATTGTCAGCAAACCAATTTGTATATCTGGACACACTCTTTCCTATCAAAAGAATAGAAAGCTAAGCTGAGCAAATAAATTATTTATGAAATAATAATGTACTCATCAATATTTGCTTCACAATCTTCATTTCATCATGCCTTTCAATCTTACACTATTATGTCACTGACTTGGCCCAATTCTATTCTGTTTCTTACCTTGAAAGCTTTTAAGCTACTTGAGTGCAGACCCAAAGGTGTGTAAACATATTTGATGAATAACCCAGTATCTTCCAAAAACAATTAAGACCAACAAAATGGTGTTCTCGCTCACTAAAATAATTTTAATAAATGTAATTTTGCCTGTGTAATCAGTTACCTATGTGGTTTTCTGGAAGAAGCAAACAGTTGACAACCCTGGAAGTCACAGGGAGATGCAGCCAATATATCCTCATTGCTATATTTAAACCACCAAATCTGAAAACAGTACCCTTGTCATAAGGCCCTTTAGCCCCTTGGTCAGAGGTTCCTCCAGTAGTTACAATGAAATAGATGTAGTATTGTGGCTGACTCTGAATTCTTTTTGTCAAGTTCCCAAATATTTTTTTAGAAGTGAGCAGCACATTTAGGAATATTTTTTTTTTCTGGTCAGAAATGAAAACTCTTATCCTGGACAGCTTCGATAAAAACATGACTGTCTATTCTTGCCACATTTTGTTGTGAGTCGTTTAAAGGAAAGTCATAGGGAAGAGGATAGACATAGGGTCAATGACATCATCTCTAAAACTGGATGTAAAAACTGATACATTTAGGTTTCAACAGAGTATTGTCTTGACAATTTTTTTTTTCTTTTTGGTTCCAATATCAAAACCAATCTCATCTGGTTTTGTCCTAATGAGTCTCGTCTTGAAGTGATCTCTAAACTTTCTGCCTGCCAGGAATTGAAAATTTGTCAGGTCTGTAACAAAGGGAGTCAGTCAATAGGTCAGGGGCCTGAGAAATAAGGTACACAAACACCATAGTCAATGAACAATTTTCAGACGTTCATAGTTCTGTATCATGGTAAATTGTGTACACTCTGTGTCAGATTACTGCTTCTTATGTTATTCAAACTATGGCTCTAATTCTTGTCCTTATCTTTAAAAATGGTACAATTTCCCCAAGGATAATTGAGAATTAATTGGTCACGTAAGAAACTTTCAATATTAACAAAATATTCATTTGAGAATCTACATATATATAAAAGGCTAAGTGACTGACCATACATCCATCCAACCGACCGACCAACCCGAAGGTACATATGATGCGCACTGGCAATTTAAAAATATATGTTGACTCACACATGCATGATACATATAAAGCTCTCACTGGTGCCAATCACACACCTGTGTTTTGATCTGTCATTGTCGATCATGAATTTGGTTGTTTTTGTTAACATTCTGAAGCTGAAAGAAAGTGGCATCATGGACAGAATATGTCTGAAGACCAACTGTTGGCTCAATGTACCTCTGAAGCTGAAATGATTTGTAAAGGATCTATTTTTGAAGCTACCTTAGGAAAGCGTATATTTATAGATAATATTAAAAATATATCTAAATGGTCAATTCTTTGTCCAAAAAATGAGCACATTCATAAGTTACAAAAAGAAATTTTGGATATACTCGATGAAGATTTTCACACCTATTTGAGTGATGACTCCATCAATTCAACGGATGATGCCAAAAAGGAAAATTTTCCCATTGAATTTCTTAATAGTATTACTCCTTCGGGAATGCTGTGTCATAAATTAAAATTGAAAGTAGGTGCAATCATCATGCTACTGAGAAATCTTAATAGTAAATGGGGTCTTTGTAATGGTACTAGATTTATTATCAAAAGGTTGCGACCTAACATGATTGAAGCTGAAGTATTACCAGGATCTGCAGAAGGAGAGGTTGTTCTGATTCCAATAATTGATTTGTCTCCATCTGATACTGGCCTCCCATTTAAATTAATTTGAAGACAGTTTCCTGTGATGCCAGCATTTGCGATGACTATTAATAAATCACAAGGACAAACTCTAGATAGAGTAGGACTATTCCTACTTGAACCCATTTTCGGACATGGTCAGTTATATGTTGCTTTCTCTCAAGTTTGAAGAGCTTTTGACCTTAAAGTTGTAAGTACTTCATCACAAGACAAATTAGTCAAGCACTCTGAAAGTATTTTTACTCTTAATGTGGTATACAGGGAGAATAAGTTTAATCAATTTGTCAGTCATTGTCTTTATCAATGTTGTTTTTATATAATGTTTTTGTTGTTTTTATATCATGTATTTGTTGTTATATCATGTTATTGTTTATTTATTAATCAGTTTATGTATTACTTTCATATACATTTTAATAATTTTCTTTCATCTCTGACACTTCTATTACAGAGAAAGGGCAAATAGCGATATTAAAATACTTCTAATTAATTTCCTTTCATTGTGCATGATTTTCGTGCACCGGACCACTAGTTACCTATAAAAGAAAGGAGTTGTTAAATTGGTCTGAATCTTTGATTAATATGTGAAATCTTTCTAAAGAAATTCACAATATTTTTTATAAGGTATTTGTTTGCCAAAGGAAATTAAAAATATAAAATCTTTGTATCCTTGTACACGCAACCAAATCACAACTTAAACACAATGGCCTTTATTTTATTAGCCTTATTACCCTCTACTATGTACTTTTATTAACATCTTCCTATAATACAATCCTCTTTCTACCCACTTTACTTTCATTTTCTCAGGCCAGGAATACCCATAACTTAATTGCTTCTTAAAATTCATCTCTCTCCTAAACAGGCAAACTCCTCATGGTTGAATTTACATCTTGGTTTCATTTATTTTGCTAAGAAATATCAAATTTTTTTCAAAATTCTGACAATATATGATTCAACATTTCCCAGTCTATAGCAATAGGTTTATATTTTTATATAATTTCAGATGAAAAAATATTGGTGTATAAAATCAGGTGAGAAGATTCTGAGAGTTATATTTATGAGATTTCAAACTGCATAGAACACCAGGTAGTTTAGGTAATCTAAATATTTGACAACATCTTTTGAAGGCTTTACTCAGAGTCTTTCCTATAAAAATAGATTGGACTCTAATTCAGTTCTGCAGGCAAGAAAAGGTAAGTCCATTGGAAACTCTTAGAATAAGGTAATAACACTTGCAAATGTGAATCCTGAAGCAGATATGATATTGGCTTTCGTTTAACTTTCTATGATCAAAATTAATTTTAAGCCAAAATTAAGTGGTTTTCATTTGTGAGTCAAAATTAGGTTGGTACATAGTTTCATTGTCATATTCCAAACTCCTCATAAAACATTTTTAAAAGGCTTATAACAAAAACAGACCCCAGCCATTAAGCACCTGAAGAAGTAGCATCTTAATAAAGATGCCTGAGGATCTCTATTATAAGCAGAAAAGACATTAGAAAAATAATTGTTCTGTACTGACTAAGACACTTGTAGAGGGAAAAAGAGTTGGTGACCAATACAGCTGCTTCAAGAGGATATCAAGCACCATACTTCTCATTTTCCTTCAGCTGACATCTAGCTTCCCTTGGTGTAAGTTATTTTAATAAACCAGCTAATCTTAAATCAACCAAAATGACTTTTAGATGACAACAACAGAACAAGCGTGGCCATCGAAAATGTAATACCTCTTTTAGTTCTGGAAAATATGGAGTAAATGAAGTTCTATCTATCTCTCCCACTAAGCAAGGCTAAAAAGCCTGGATATGATATGCCAAACAAACAAAGGAAGACTGTTAAAGAAGGCAGAGTCACTGAAGATCCCAGGAGTCAAGGGAAAATATAGTCATGAGTTTGGGGGGCTTCTTCTGATTGCTGAAGAAGCCCACAACCAGAGTTCCAATTGGTGTCAACAAAAAATAGTCCCAAGAAAAGCTTGTTATTTCTTGCAAAAAACACCATAGAAGTAGGGCTTAGAAATACAGAAAAAAATTACAATATATTCTCTACGTCAGCAAAACATCAAGGGACACACCCACACAGAGCAAAGTCAGAGTGGAGAGTCTAGCTCTACTGCAGGTTGCAGGAGAATAATGAATGAGGAGGCAAAGTCTTACATTTCTCTACGTGACACAAAGGAAAATACCGCAGTGGCTTTTTGTGTCCCCCTTATACCTTTAGTGAACATCTGCCTTACTTCTTAAGGCTTTTGTTAATGGATACATTGCTGTGTCCAGGAAGCTAAAGCCTATTTCTTCATGAAAACTCAATATATAGGGTTTGCTATTATAGTCAAATTGACCAATAAATACATATTTCTAGAGTGGACATGATACTGACTTTGGACAGTATGTCATCTAACTTCCTTTGGTATAAGTTATTTGGAATAAGAGAGCAAAATATGAAGCAGATAATTTGTATTTACATCCCAACTTCAGCCCTTACTAGCTCTGTGACCTTAAGCTTGCTCATTGACCTCAGCATGCCTCAGTTTCTTATTCTGTAAAATGGAGAGTGTAAGTGTACTCGGTTGTGATGTTTGTAAGGATTAAATATATAGTTTATCAATACAAATTCTCAATAAAGGTAAAATATATCTAATTTCAGTTACCTCAATAGAAAATATTTATATCTTCAACTACTTTGCTCTCTCATTTACAACATGAAAGGTAAAAAATAAATGACTTACAATATTATAACTATAAAAATGTTAGAGAAAGTTAAAGTAAAGAAAAATAATGGGAAGTTGAAATAATTTTAATAATAAAACCTGATTTTTATTTTTGCTAGGAAAAAAATTACACCACAAAACTCTAAATCGCTAGAGAAACACTATAATAACTGATTCCACTTTGAGTTTAGGTTATTATCTAAAAGAGGCTACTGTTTTAGATAATACTCATTTTCAAATGTAGTGTTTCATATTACTAATTTTCAAATGTAGTGTTAACCGTTAAAATATATTGTTGTTGTTTAAATTTGTATTCACAGTAAAGCTTTCAAGTCAAGAAATTTGTATGAACCTAATAATTTTTTAATGTATTTGTAAGATCATATATTCCTGTTAAAATGTTCACATCCTCATTAGTTAGGGATTGCATTTTTTACTGCAAGTGATAGAAAATATAACTAACAATTAGCTTAAATCAATTGGAGTTTGAATGTTTCTTACCTAAAAGAATTCCAGAAGCAAATAGTCCTGGTAGAGTCATGAAATACCCATGCTGCTTCCCTTCAGGCCCGGTCACCTTTGCCATAAGGGTTATCACCTGGTAGCTACAAATGGCTACTCTACCTCCAGTATCATTACAACGTTGTAGGAAGGATAAGGGAAAGACAGGGCAAAGGACAGGCTGCATGTTCCAATTTCCTTTTAAAGTCTATCCTGCAAATCAGCCCCAGTAATTCTCCCTTATATTTATTGGCCAGAACGATTTTTATCTCTATTGGTAAGCTTTTGAATATTCTACGGGTACCTAGTCGTGCTCACCTGTCAAAACAAAAATATGCATCCAGATTCATATTTTTATTTTAAAATTCTTATTTTAAATAATGCTTTAAAGTTATTGTAATTTACACCAATGGCTTATTTTCTTAGAAAAAAAAAAATCCAGCAATGGAGTTTAACAATTTGAAATAGAGAGCAATTATAATTTAATAATAGTAAGATATTTTCCTCAAATTTAATAGACTAAGAAAAACTCATAAATAGTGAGCTCAGGACTAGAGATTATATGCCCTACACACTAGTTAAAATAAATATCTATAGAGATCACATATTGTGCAAATCTTTCAAAATATGATATCCAGCTATTTCTTGATCGCCTGTGGACATATATGAGTTTCAATCCCAGACAATATTTTATCTATGGTTCCATCTGTTTTCCAAACAAAAACGGCTGGCAAGTTTAACTAACATTCAAAGATAAGCATAAAGCACACAGCGCATCACCAACCTACCACTGATGACCTTGGGACAGTAAGTACTTCGTGCTGAATTAAGAAATGCATTAATCTATTTATTCTTTCATTCAACAAATATTTACTTTGAGCCAATTACCTATGACCCTATGCTCAGCGTGGTAGTATCATTGAGAATCTAATATTCAACTTAGCATTTAGAAATGTTCTATATAATTAACTGTTCTGTAATTGATCAAAGTAAAAAGAAGGTAAGCTTCTTTATTTATTTATTATTTTAAGTTTTATCGTGTTTGAGAAAAAGCTGTCCATGAACTGTTAGCCCTCAGTTGAGTACAATTATCTTGTGGGTGTGAGGAGGCTCAGGCAGGGCATAATTTGTAAGACATGGTGCAGACCTAACAGGAAGATAGAATCAAGCGATTGGATACAATATTACTCTTTCCTAGGTGGGATCTAAGTAGGGCTGTACTTCACAAATATATCTTTCAGTTTGAGAGCAATTTAAAAAAGGAAGTGTTAGCCTTAGCCGGTTTGGCTCGGTGGATAGAGTGTTTGTCTGTGGACCGAAGGGTCTGGGGTTTGATTCCAGTCAGGGGTACATGCCTGGGTTGCGGGCTTGATCCCCAGTGGGAGGCCTGCAGGAGGCAGCCGATCGATGATCTCTCATCATTGATGTTTCTATCTCTTCCTCTCCCTTCCTCTCTGAAATGAATAAAAATATATATTTTTAAAAAAGGGTCAAGGGCACCTTTGCTTCAAAAGCTGATCTAGAATAGCTGCTCAATGGTTACAGACAAATAATTGGGAAAAGCAAAGGCTGAAATAACTAAAGGATATTAACCTAGATCAAGTCCATACAGTGTCACCTGCAGGAATGGGCAAGCAGCTAGTTCAAGTGCTCTCAACAAGTTGAAATATAAATGTATGCATCATTCAAAAACCTCAATAAGCTGAAACTACATTTGGAAAAAATGAATTGTGCTTCATCTTAATCATTGTATCAAGCAAGAACATAGGGGTTGATTAATTTATCATGAAGTAATACTTTTTATGAATGATAATATATTTTTTCCCAACTCTATAAAATAGCTTACAGGAAATACACACCCTGTGAAAATTTGTCTTATACAGAAGAATTCCATAATGAAGGAAATAAAAAAATTAAAAAAATATGCAGTTCCAGATATCAGGTTCTTACATGAGATATAAGAATCTTGAAAGAGCTGGGGGGGGGGGGGGAATTCATAGGGTTTTCATAGAGAGAATTTTTTGTTTTCTTTCTTTTTCTATTGTTTTTGTGTTATTGTTGTTATTATCAGTGTTACTAATGCCACCATCATGTCCCTGTTCAATGAGTTTCTCCAGGGAGAGCAGATGATAGATCTGATGTTACTTATCTGATCAGATAATGTTGTTCACATAAAAAATTTGATGATTTAAAATTACATCATCAGCCCTTAAGGGTTTTTAAAAAGCTAACTTTAAAAAAACAAGTTTATCATTTTTGAAGTAATATTACATATATAAAATATATTTGCTACAAATAATTTTAACTTTTAAATTAATATTATGTTCCATATCCCAGCAGAGGGAGAAAGATAATTAAGAAATATTATTTTGCTTCTATGATTGGTTGGCTTGGTAAACTTATCAAAACATCATCATTCAAAATATATAAACGTATAAAAACAATGTTTGAATTATGCACTAGTAGAAACACGTTTTGGTGATTACAAATAAGTTTACAATATCAAAGACTGATATAAATGAATTATTTAATCTAAATATTAATATTAAACTTGAAATTATTAATATACTAGAGGCCAAGTGCACGAAATTCATGCATGGGTAGGGTCCCTAGGCCTGGCCAGTGATCAGGGCCGATTAGGGCCTTCCTTCATTCTGTGCCGTCCCCTGGTGGTCAACTCACATTATAGTGAGCGATCAAACTCCCGGTCTCCTGGTTGAACTCCTGAGTGGACACCTTGCATATTAGCCATATATATATATCAAACAATATATTGTCTAAACCACAAAAAAGCTATTCAGTAAAGTTATTACAAGTACTAGAGGCCTGGTGCACAAAATTTGTGCACGGGGGGGTGGGTGGGTCCCCTCAGCACAGCCTGCACCCTCTCCAATCTGGGACCCCTTGGGGGATGACCAGGATTGGGCTTAAACCGGCAGTCAGACATCCCTCTCACAATCCTGGACCACTGGCTCCTAATTGCTCAGCTTCATGCCTGCCTGGTCACCCCTAACTGCCCGCCCCCCTGCCAGCCTGATCGCCCCTCACTGCCTCTGTGTGTTAGCCTGATTGCCTCTAACTGCCCCCCCCTGCCGGCCTGGTTGTCCCTAACTTCCACCCTTGCTGGCCTGGTCGCCCCACGCAGCCTGCTTTTCAGTCATTTGGTTGTTCCTCACTAACCCCCCTACCAGCCTGGTTGTAGGCAACCATCTTGTGAGGGTGTGAGGGTCAGTTTGCATATTACCTCTTTATTATATATGATAGTAAATCAATACTAAGTATAACTTACTGTAAAAAGCACAGAACATATTTAGAAATTTATTTTAAATGAGTTTTATAACCCTGTACTACACTGACCATAAGCTTTGCTGTTTTTATACAAGAAAGAACAATAAATACACTCATATTTTATAAAGCAGATAAATTAAACCACATCAACTATCAATCAAAAACATAGGTAAGAAAGTTAAGGATAAATTTGGTTGCTTGCTTTAGTTAATAGTAAGTGATTTACATCTTTATCTGGTAAATAACAATACTATCTTGCTATACAATAGGATGCAAAATTTGAATAAAATGTTAAATAAACCATGTGATTTCAGAGAAATACCTCCTGTGAAAAGTAATTGTTGAGTTATAATCTGCCGGACTCCTGTGAG
Source organism: Cnephaeus nilssonii (assembly GCF_951640355.1). Classification (NCBI taxonomy): domain Eukaryota; kingdom Metazoa; phylum Chordata; class Mammalia; order Chiroptera; family Vespertilionidae; genus Cnephaeus; species Cnephaeus nilssonii. Next base: position 25,756,367 of record NC_137074.1, on the reverse strand, counting down.
ACATGTTTATTTCAAGTTGTTATTACTTTTCATAGAGATAATTAATTGAAAAATACAAGTTATTTTATTTTATTTTAAATACTAGGGGCCCGGTGCACGAAATTCATGCACTAGGGAGGGGTCTCTCAGCCCAGCCTGCCCCCTCTCACATACTGGGAGCCCACAGGGGATGTCCTACGGATGGCTTAAGCCCGCTCCCCATTGGGAGCGGACCTAAGCCGCAGTCTGGCCTTCCTTTGCTTGAAGCAACCAGGCTGATCAGGGGAAGGCGCCAGCCCCATCACCCCACTGCAATAGCCACTGCCAGTCACCGCAGCCGCCAAGGTATTTTCATCAACACTGATTCCAGTCCCTTCACCATGAAAAAATGACAACTTTCTTTAAGCATTTTCAAGATGTGTCTTTCATAGGATAAGACATTTCTTTCTTTATTTTTCTTTTTATCCTCACCTGAAGCTATATTTCCATTGATATTTTCCCCTTCCCTCCAATCCCAAGCTCAGCCCCTATCCAAGCCTAAAGCCTCCGCCCCAGGTTTAGGCTTAGGAAGGCGTTCCCCCCTCACCTCCAATCATAGGCTCGGCCCCTTCCCAAGCCTAAAGCCTCTGCCTGATGGCCGGCTGGGAGTGACCTGGGTGCCCAGGAACCAATATGTATGCAAATTAACCGCTATCTTTGTTGGGTTAATTTGCATACTCACTCTGATTGGCTGTGGGCGTAGCGAAGGTATGGTCAATTTACATGTCTCTCTATTATTAGGTAAGATGTTTTTATTGATTTCAGAGAGAGTAAGGGAGAGGGAGAGAGAGAAAGAAACATCGATGACAGAAAAGCATCCATTGGCTGCCTTTGCATGACCCCTACTGGGGATCGGGCCAGTAACCTGAACATGGGTTCTGACCAGTAATCAAACCAGTGACCTCTTGGTGCATGGGTCAATGCTCAACCACTGAGCCACTCCTGTCGGGCAAATACAAGTTATTTCAAAATCCATTATAATTGATATGAAAATGTAAGATATTGGCAGTCTGTAGTAAAGGTATATATTTCATAGGTTTAAGGAATGCGTGTGGAGATGGCTGTGACTGGAGAAGATTTAGAAAACTTTACAGAAAATGGGTAGATGTATGGTGTTCCCAAGGTCTGTTGTAATGTCTTGAAGCCATATCTAGGTGACATATGCTTGCCATCACCAAATGCTTGCCCTCTGCCAATGTGAATGCATAGGTCTGTGCACCCAACTAAGAGACAAGAATTGAGATAGTTATTTTTCATTTAATTTTACAAACCCTGAGGGGAAAAATAGAACCTACATGATCTGGATGGCAGGACATTGTTGGAATAGCCGAGCTAGGGATTAGTGTTCAAGCTTCACGTCTATGCATAGAAGCAGAGGTGCAATGTGGAACACATTTTAGGCAAGTACGAGTCTCAGAGAGGTGAAGGAGAGAGGAACTATACACGTAAGAATTTGGAGGATACTGAATAGACAAGTAGAAGAAACACAAAATATCACTTATAATGCAGTAGCAAGCAAAGGGGATGATGAAAGTACTTGGTCAGGCTGTGGAAGCTTTGAAAACCAGGGGTATGAACTTTAGCACAGGCAACTGCAATATAGCTCCATATTGTGGGTTTTATTAGGACTTTTTTGGGGGGCAAATGCCAGATGACTTCATAGAGAAAGGGATACCATTTAGAAGAGAATTTCAATATTTTGAAAGTGAGGCAATGTGGGAGGACATAATGGCACTTACTGGTTATGCAAAGTTATTGGATTTTATCGAGAAAGCAATGAAGAGTGTAATTTGCACTTTAGAAATTATACTTTGCAGTGCGGATAATATATGAAGGGGAGATGAGGTTGGAGTCAAGAGGACAAGTTGGGAGAATACGGCTTGGTTCGGAGGAAAATAATCACATTGGAGAGAAGAATATAGATTCCATACATTTTTCAGAGTTTGACTTCTCCGTAGTCAATGGCATTGAAAATGAGGCCCTTGAAGAGAAGGTGAAATTAACGGAGAGCCATGGCTTTCTGGCTTGAGCAAGTGGAAACAGTGTCCTTCTGTGATGTGACAAGCAATTGGCAGGAGAAGCTTTATGGTAGTGGGGGGTGGTGATGAAAGATGGGCTCGATTTAGAACAAATTGGTGCAATTTGGGACGCTCAGGCACTGCTAGTGGGGATGGGAAATGTCTTCCACAGCTACTTTGGAAGACAGTTTGGCAGTGTCTCACAAAACTATCAACATCCTCTTACTACCTTATCCAGTAACCATGCTCCTTGGTATTTACTCAAAGGAGTTGAAAATGTATGTGCACACCAAAGCCTGCACATGGATATTTACAGCAGCTTTATTCACAATTGCTCAAAGATGGAAGCAGCCAAGATGTCCTTCACTAGGTGAGTAGATAAATAAATTGTGGTACATCCACATTTGCAATGTTATTTAGTGTTAAAAAGAAATAAGCTCTCAATCCATGGGAATATATGGAGGAAATATATGCATGCTACTAAATGAAATAAACAGATCTGAAAAGAATACACACTGTATGACTCCAAGGCTATGACATTCTGGAAAAGGCAAAATTTTGTTGTTGATACAAAAAAATAAGTGATCACCAGAGGGTAGGAGTGAGGAATGAACAAGCAGAGAACAGAGGATTTCAGAGCAGTGAGACGCTTCTGTATAATACTATAATGGAGCGTGTGTCAGACATTTAACAAAACTCATAGGATGTACACCCCCAAGAGTGAGCTCCAATGTTAACTATGGACTTTGGGTGATGATGTGTCAATATAGGTTCCTTGCATGTAACAAATATGCCACCGTAGTGCCGGATGTCCATAGTAGGGAAGACTGTGTGTTGTGTGCTGTGGGAGAGGGGTCGCACTGGGGTGTGGGGAAATGGACAGGGTATATACGGGAATTCTGTACTTTAAGCTCAATTTTGCTGTGAGCCTAAAACTGCCCTAAAAATAAAGTTCATTAATTTAAAACACACACACACGTACACACACACACCCTCATGTAATTTTGGTAAATTTCACATTCTGCATATATTTGTTTACCGTACACATGGTTCCTGAAAGAATGTTTGATATAACAATACATAAATGTATGGTCTATATTTATATTTCATAAGATAGGATAAAAAACAAAAAGAAAAAGTCGATTAAGTACAGAAATTAGTTAATAATAAACTGAATACATTCATGACCTTTACCTCCATACTTTCATGCACCATAATTTTGTCTTGAGGTTTGTTAGAAACTCCTATAAAAATGTATTTTACTCATTTACACATTTTATATAGTGACCCTAAGATTCTATATGTTCTTGGAGGAACAATAGTTATTCGTTCAGGACAATGTTTACTATAATCAAGTTCTTCATGGCATTGTAATGTAGCTTTGCTTCCTGACCATCTGTCTTAGCATTTTCTCCTGTAAAGACTGATAAAGAATTTCACAAAAGCACTTTGCAGGAGTGGTGGGGTAGAGCAATAAAATGCTTAGTCTAGTTAGGAACTCTTTGTTGATTTTATTTAACTCAGTGGCAGAACACAACAACTATTGTATATGAAGGGTCCCATATACAGTTTTGACAATCAAACAATTGTGTGCTCTACCAATCTTCCCAGTGTAATTCTCTGTTGAACACAAAATGCCTCTGAGTATAGTCATCCAGGCATTCAGAGAAGATGAATGGCTTTAACTTGTCTTGAGCTTCCTCAGCCTGGTTGCACATGCATGCTGTCCATCAGGCAAGAATTCACGCAGTGAGACATAGAAAGAGAAGAGTGAAGACTAGCGCAAAGGAGATCAGCTTGCTTTGAGTTGAAACACTCTTACAAGTCCTGACTGTGTTGTAATCTGAGTTACTTATACACCTCTTGGAAAAGCACTTTGTTTATATCAAATAAAAGAAGTACTATAAGCTATAATTCACTCAAACTACTTTGCATGACCACATTTTCATCAGGTATGGATTTCAGTCATTACTAGCAATTCATTTACTTTGCAGAGAACTGTGGCAGGAAAATGTGGCAGAGCAAACACAATATGCGAGGCACATAAGTGCTCTGCAAAGAAACCTTTCAATGTTTAATAGTAACCTCCAACTTTATTTAATACTAAAGGAAACACTGCATTTCTCTTTTAACGTATCTGTTACTTTTAAATTAAACTTTGCTTCATTGTCCTTTATTTTATGATATTGCTGAATAGCCTGAACACAAATAAGAATAAATAAATCACTTCTGTCTTGAGAAACACACTCACAACCATAGTATTTTAAGATCACAAGCTTGATAATGTAGGGCTCAGTTTTATTGAGGGAAAGCACTACTTCATGATAGTTTAGTAATTAGATTTCAAGTGCAAATGTCAACATGGTTCAAACTAATAACCTAACTCCGTGGTTGGCAAACTGTGGCTCGCGAGCCACATGCTGCTCTTTGGCCCCTTGAGTGTGGCTCTTCCACAAAATACCATGGCCTGGGCGAGTCTATTTTGAAGAAGTGGCGTTAGAAGAAGTTTAAGTTTAAAAAATTTGGCTCTCAAAAGAAATTTCAATTGTTGTACTGTTGATATTTGGCTCTGTTGACTAATGAGTTTGCCGACCACTGACCTAACTGATAAAGTTGAACAGCTGGGATGGTTGATAAAATAATAAAGCAAATGCCATGAATCATCCATGGTGACTTGCAAAAAACCATATAGCTGAGTTATGTCATATCTTCTCATTTCCTAAAAGTAATTTTGAAATGATAATTTTGCATTTGAAACAACTGTTATATAAAATGTAGGCAATTAATTTCAAACTGTGTATATGTATTTGTATATACCTCCACACTTCTGTAGGATGACTCTACCAAAAGGCTCCTTTTACACAACATCAAAGTATGCAATTATTATTTTTTTAATCCTTACTAGAGAATATGTTTATTGATATTTAGAGAGAGGGGAAAGGAGAGAGAGAAACATCAATGTGAGAAAGAAACTGGCATGGGCTGCCTTCGTATGTTCCCCGATTGGGGATTGAACCCAACATCTTGGGCATGCGCCCCAACCTGGAATCAAAACCTCAGCCTGCCAAAACCGGTTTGGCTCAGTGGATAGAGTGTGGGCCTGAGGACTGAAAGGTCCCAGGTTCAATTCCGGTCAAGGGCATGTACCTTGGTTGCGGGCACATCCCCAGTAGGGGTTGTGCAAGAGGCAACTGATCAATGTTTCTCTATCATCGATGTTTCTAACTCTCTATCCCTCTCTCTTCCTCTCTGTGAAAAATCAATAAAATATATTTAAAAACAAACAAACAAACAAAAGAAAAAACCTCAGCCTTTTTTGGTGTAGGGGACCATGGCCAGGGCAAGGTATGCAATTATTAATGATATGAATGAAGTTTTTGAGGCATATGATATATATACATATCTATGTTATTTACATATAGCATTTCAGAGAAACAAATAGCTAATATCTACTAAAGCATTTTTATCAGTCTAGGAAAATGCAAATTGATTTCATTAATGTTGTGAAATCTATGTATATACAAAATGTTTTATAATTTTCAAAAGAAAATTATTCTCTATAGATACCTAATATATATTTACAAATAAAATGCTATATCTGTCATTTGGGTAAAGATGAAAAAAATCAAAATAAATAAAATAAAAAAGTAAATTATTCTCTTTGAAACAAGTAAAATGTTAATGTTAAGTCATATATTAAAAATTTGATATTGAAAATGTAGAACTATGTTATCAATTTTAACTATTAATTTTAACTACTTTAACAAAGTAGTTAAAATGGTTGAAGTTCATTCTCTTTCAATAGTTTGATATATTTAAATTTTAAATAATATATTATCTCATTGTTGAAAATATTGACAAATAAATATGTATATTAAAAACATGCACATTTACCAAAGAGGTAACCAATGTTAAAATTTTGGTGACTTCCCTTTCTTACATTTTATTCTAATGTAACCAACATAAAAATTAAAGTAATATTGTGTTTACGCTTCTATGTTCTGCCTTGTTACTATTATACTATCATTTTTATACTCTTAAATACTCTTTAAATATTTACTTTTAATGGCAGTGTGATATGCATCACATAATTACACCATAGTTATTAAGCAAAACTCCTAGTATTAGGCATGTGTGATGCTCCCAATATTGAAAAATGCAATGGACATTTTTAATGTATTAATATTTCTTGGCATCATTAGGATAATGTACTAGGAGAACTTCTGAATAAAAAAACGCAAATATATTTACTGTCAGAAGGCTTTTCACCATTCCATGAAAATTTCTATCTCTGCACAGCCCTGCCAGCCATAAGTATTAGTAATAAACAAAATTATGTCAATTTGATTTATGAATATCTTATAAAATATCTATTCTTGATTGTTTCCTAATGAGTATAAGCATATTTTACTGTGTTTACTGACTATCTGTATTTCTCCTCCCACATATAATCTTGTCATTACACCTGTTTATTTTTCTAATGGGAAAGAAGTGATTGGTTATATATTTTTGAACACTCATGTATTAAAGACAGTAATCATTTCTCTATCACACTTATTACAATTATTTTCCTATTTTTGTATTCTTTAATATATTTTGTTAAATTAAAGAAATGTATAGGAGACTATAAATGTCTAATATTTATATATACGTTATTTTGCAAAATATGGTAATGAAACAAGAATTTTAGAGGAACATCGGCAGGCTTAGGGAATTTTTAGAATTGGGGTCCCTGGAAAAAACATAGGGCTACAGATTGGGAGAAGGTACATTTCTATAACATAAGGAAGCCAGGTGCAGTTACATTTCCATAAGACAAGGGAGCAGCAACAGGTATATTTCCATAAGACAAGGGAACTGGGGTTTGCCAAAAAAAAAGTCTATATTTACAAAATAAAGAAGAAGGAAGAAAGCCCAGAAGCAATAGAAGGACAATGAGGGAGGAGGGCTTCAGGAGTCACTACAGTAACCAATTCGAAAAGGAATATTGACCAATCAGAGGGGATATCAGGACACAGGAACTGCAGCCTTTATATAAACCATGGAAACAGGAAGTCAGTGGGACCTTTTCCCCTCCCCACGTGGGAGTCCATTCTATGGGACTCTTTCCTCTTCCCACCTGGGAGTCTGTACTTGTTCTTCAATAAATCTCCACCTTTGCTATACTGCCCCTTTCCGTGGAGTCATTCTTCCACTCCGGCGAACAAAGAATCCGGGTTCCAGTCCAAAAATTCCGCATCAGTAATATAAAAAAAAAAATAAAGCTAAAACAAATTTATTTCTGTTTGCCTTGGATGTATAATCATTTTTTTTCCTATAGGTTTAATTTTACTTTAAAAGAGAATCTATTATTTGTATCAATGTGAGAGTCTTCAAATTCTCTCTCAAAATAAGTAGATAAAATGATTGGCTTAAAAAACACAGGAAACTAAGGAAAGTTGGGCAAAATGTCATGATTTGGCGTTTGTGGGAGTGGGGAGAAACTGCCCAATATACATAAAATACGAATATTTTTTTAAACAAGCCCCCTCTTACCTGCTCTAAATATGATTAAATGTGTGGTATTGTTAGAGTAAATGCTTTGTACCAGAAATATATCTTTATTCTAGTCCTAAATGATCCATCTATTGTATCCTATCTAATAAAAGGGTAATATGCAAATTAACTGTCACAAAGATGGCGGTGCCCATAGCTACAAGATGGTGGTGCCCAGTCCTCTCAGCCCTGCTGGAGTCCCCCAGTCCCAGGGTTGCAGATGCTGAGAGCCGGCAGTGTGAGCGGCCTGGTGGAATGCTTGCCTCATTGCTGCGGCAATGAGGCAAGCGTTCCACCCTGGCTGCAGATGGGCCTCTGGGCCGTGGAGATCCTCTGGGCACCGGGTGCAGAGTGGCCAGGCCCCGCAGAGAGCTACTGGTACACGGATTCCTGCGCAGGGCTACTAGTAATTCAATGTTAAACTGGGTCATAATAAAAATAGCTCCATCAATGTTTGGAAAGAAGAATTTAAAATGATCTTTACTTTCACCCTAGCTGGTTTGGCTCAGTGGATAGAGCAGATAGAACATTGGCCTGGGGACTGAAGGGTCCTGGGTTCAATTCCAATCATGGGCAGGGCACAACTGATGTTTCTCTGTCTCTCTCCCTCCCTTCCACTCTCTAAAAATTCAATTGAAAAATATCCTCGAGTGAGGATTAAAACAACAACAAAAGATCTTTACTTTCTTTTGTTTAATTTATCTTTATTGTTGAAAGTATTACAGATGTCCCCTTTTTATTTCCCATTGACCCTCTCCACCCCACACAGGCCCCTCCCAACCTTCACCACACTATTGTCTGTGTTTGTGGGCTATGCATATCAATTCCCTGGTTAATCTCTCCCACCCATCCCTCACCCCTGCCTTCCAGAGATCTTTACTTTCAAGTGGGAGAGTAGAGAATGACTTTAGCATTCAAAACCACCTTTAACTTGTCCCAGAGGAATGAGCATACAATTGTGTTTGTGAAAGAATGTGATTACATTGCAGAGATGTACTCTTATGGTTGTGTGTTTGTAATTGGGAACTCTGGCTCTTGAGAGAGGAAAAAAAATTAATTGATACAATGTAAAGTATGAGCAGAGCCCAAACCAGAGCTTTTAACCCTTTGCACTCGCTTGCTTTTTTCTCGATTCCTGCTACCAATGCTAACCGTGTCAAGTCACACTCGACATCCGAGTGCAAAATGTTAAATAGGTGTCTCCTGTATATTTTATTTAAATATGTGTGTCGAAATCATTCAAAATAAAAGAATTTATAATTGAAATTGATTTTCTTGAATAGTGTGTGAGATATCTTCATGGTATATTATAAAATACAACTTACACTTAAGTCAGTTTATACAACTTAACCTTTGCCTCTCATGAATTGCATTGTAATAATGAGCAAGAGAGCTGGATAAATATCAATTAAGGTGGTGCATGACTACACATATGTGAGGAATTCTTGGAAAGAAAAAAGTTAAGTGATGAATTATTACCATTATATTTCCATTTATGTAAAAAATATGTTGCTTAAATAAGTAATCCAAATTTATTTTTTGTTAATCTGAGCATAATGTTTGGTTAATATCATTTTGAGATCCAAAAACACTTGGTAAATGTTAGCATTTTAATCATATTTGTATTAATTTAATCAGCAGATCTTATCTATATATATATATATATATATAGTTTATATACCTATCCATAGAATATTAGTGGATAATTTTTCACTAAGAGAATCAAGAATGAATCATTCTCAAATCACTGTTATATAAGAAAATGATGCCACAGTAGTATAATTTAATTTAATATTGAGTTATACAGAGGTGATGGAATAAAGTTAAGATTAATTGGAATAAAGTAGACATTGATTGGGAGAAATAAAGTTTAAAAATACTAGAAAAAATGTTAACCTTATTAAATTATACCTGGAACTACCTCATTCAAGTTTATTTTGAGAAACAAACATCTGGCAACAGAACTGATCATAATTGGTAGGAGTCAAAATTAGAGAAATGTTTCTTAAGGAGGAGTGAGAACAACACATGGCACCTGGCACATACTAGGAGCTGAATAAATGGCAACTAAAATTTGACTCAAAATAGATGAGAAAATGCAGATCAAAACTTCACCTAATTTTGATAGGTGTTTATTAAATGTCAGATTTAAAATAGCTACTTAAATATAAGATATTTAAATCAATTAATCGACACCTAAATTGATATTTATATCTTGCTCTGTACAAATTAGGCACCTGTATAAATGCCTGAAGGTTAATACATTCATATGAATGCAGTTATAACTTTAGTATTTATAGAGTTCTAAGTTAATTAAATGATATAAAAGTAATTCATTGCATCTATTTAAATAACTTTCTATGGATTATTATGATTCTCTTTTACTTACCCTTTTTTTTAAGTCAATTTTCTCTGGGTTTATTTGCATGGTAAACATATAATAATACAATCACCCTCATTGTAGAAATAAAAAATAAATAAAATTAGAAGTTGCTTTACATCCAGCATAAACATTTTTTAAAAATGGACCGAAAAAACGCTTACTTAAGTACAAAGTAATTTAAAATAAAATTTGAAATATAATACTGCACTTCATTTAAAACCTATATAAAATATTTTTTAAAATATAAACTGATTAGAAATGGACATAAAATCAGAACAGATATTTTATCAAATAACATCTACACATGGCAAATGGCATATGAAAAGATTCTCAACAGTATTTGTCACTAGAGAATTTCCAATTAAACAGTAATGAAATACCACTAACATATACTAAGATGGCCAAAATCCCAAAACTCCAACACTACCAATTACTGGAAAAAATGTGGAGCAACAGAAACACTTATTTTGCATTGTGACAATGCAAAAGAGCACAAAAACTTTGGAAAACAGTTTGGAATGTTCTTATGGAGTCAAACAGGGTCTTACCATAAGAATTGACTATTGCACTTCCTGTTGCAAAACCAAATGAGATGTTCTTAATAGATGAATAAAAAATAAACTCTGGTATAAACATACAATAAAATATTATTCATCGACTATAAAAAATGAGCATTCAGGGTGTGAATAAAAAATGGATGTATACATGCATATTGCTAAGTAAAGAAAACCAGTTTGAAAGGTTACATACATATTGTATGGTTCCAATTACATGACATCCTAAAAAAAAGCAAAACTTATACAGTGAAAATATTACAGGTTGCCAGGATTTTAAGGGTGAGGGATCAAAAACTTGAGAACAGGGATTTTTCAGGGTAGTGAAACTATATTATGTTATACTATGACTAGAGGCCCGATGCACGAAATCTGAGAATGGGTAGGGTCCCTAGGCCTGGCCGGTGATCAGGGCCAATCAGTGGGGCAACTGGCAGGGCGATCAGGGGGCCCCTGCTGGCACCCACCTTGGCCAGCCTGGCACTGGATGGCTCACCAATCAACCCCTCCCCCACTGCCACCACTGGTCACCTCCCTCTGCGGGGCAACAAGCAGAGCAATTGGGGGGCCCCCGCTGGCACCCGTCATGGCTGGCCTGGGGCCTGCGGGCTGGGGTAGCTCCTGTGTTGAGCATCTGCCCCCTGGTGGTCAGTGCAACTGGTCATTCCACCGGTTGTTCAGCCATTTGGTCGATTTGCATATTAGGCTTTTATTATATAGGATAGTGAATTTATTACACATGCATTTGTCAAAATCCATAGAACTTTCAAGCACAGAGTAAACCTTAATAAATGCAAATTTAAAATATAATTTAGCATGTCTAATAATCCCATACTGGAATGTAAAATATGACACAATTATCTTTAAATATATAAAACAACCACACTGAAGATGATGAGAAGAATGTGCTAATCTAAGTAGTTTTACAAATGAGTAGTCTGTAAGACTAAAGGGAAAAGAAACTGTACATAAATATTGTACAAAAGTAGTGTACTTGATGAACCTGTTTCCTAAAGTGGCATGGTTTAAGATTCTGATAGCACTATCCATGTATAATAGAATTCAATAATTAAGTAAATGGATGGTCGATAGTTGGAATCAGATTTTTTACTACTGGAGTGGGAAATTATGTATAAACATTAGGAATATGCTAGAATGTTTCATATAGTAATGGATTAGAGTTGGAAACATTAGTATGAGGTCATGTTTAGCTTAATACAGAAATAGAAGTTTACATATAGAAGTTTTTACAGATATGTATATACTAGTATACATGACTAGAATATATTCTACTCATCTACTAGCTGAGAGGTCCTAGAAGCAATCATACTCCAGTAGCAATGAACACACCTAGCTCTCAAATATAGATATTGATTTCTAATACCATATACCAATGAAAAGAACTACAAAGTTTGGGACAATGTCTTTTTCTAGGAAATAGAAATCATGAGCCTAGAGCATCTTATAGAGCTAGGAAGTAAGAAAGTGCTATGAAAAACAAATTACATTGATGGAACTTATGTCAAAGTGACACAGAGCCAACTGAAAGAGTTCCCAATGGCCAAAATTGGGACAACTTGAGAAATAAAATAAAGTAGTATTGAATTATAAGCCAAGGGATAAAATTGGTATCATTGAATCCATATTGTTATAAATAAATGATATAATAACTAAGGAAATAATTATTTGGACAGAAATAATTTCAAATAATTTATGCAGTATACCACTTTGGGTATTTAATTGCATAAGACACTTGTATTATATAATTTTCCTCATTCACATTCTCAGCATATTTTCAACAGACATATCTCTTGAATGACAGTAATGTTAATTCAGGAGAAGAAAACTCTAAGCACATGTTGAACACAAAGTCAGATTTTCTAACGTTGTTTTACTTTGATTTTTTTTTATGCTTGTATTCTTGTGTCCATTTTTCAAATGGCTTAAAATCTAGAGAGTAAATTAATTATTTTGGGTATACAGAAACCCCAATATTTAGATACAAATGCCACTTGTAAACTGTATAGTGACCTTCAAATCAAGTTTATGGCCACAATCTTGAATTCATGTATAATACCAAGATTTGCAAGCACATAGTGCAAATGTTAAGCAGGTTTCATAAATATCTGGGCCAGGCTAAGTATAAAAACAGAGAATGGTGATGTCAATAACATATTTGTGAGTGCATGACCTGCACAATATAATTCACTAATTTGGACAGTCTGTCAGCCAAAGAAAGCATTTGGATAATTGGTTTAGCCTAGGGCTATTGGTATAGAAACTCTGCTAAAATGAACCTCCTCTGAGGTTATAGATTGATTGCGCTTATTCTTTTTAATATTTCTAGTACCATCACTGTACCTGGTATGCTATAGGAAGTCAATAAAAATTTCTTAATTGAATGAATGAATGGATGACGGGAATAGTTCTCTAAAATTTATTTTTTATTATCTTTATTACAAATTACTGCAAATGTCCATCTACATTTGACATTATCAAGATTTCAATGTTTAAGTGTGCTAGATTGCTAGTCTAAAATAATTACATACACACGTACACACACAGGCACCTACAGGCAAATTGTTTAGCACAAAATCAAGAATTGGGAAGGATTAATATAATTGGATATTTCAAGTATATAAAGTGTTGAAGTATTTGTTCAATTAAGTAAACTTAATTTTAGGTGTTAGATAAATTAAAATCAAAGAACTTTTCTAAAATGCATCTTACATGTACATGAAAATGTATTAATGAATGAAGAAGACTCTGAATGTCTATTACTTCTATATTTTATATTGATATCACATAAACTCAATCATGGTAGATCAAATATTTTCTTCTTCCATTTCTGAAAACATTTTTATAGCTATGCCATTTACAAGAATAGTTGGTTTTATTTTGGCAAACCTAAACTATTGAGAGTTTCATAATTTTCATTTCTGTAATGTTTGCTTACTCTAAGTGATAATATTCTCTATCATAAAGTGCTCAGAAGTTATTGATTTCTGAGTTTTTTATCTGCATATGTGTGTAGTACTTAAAATCCTAATGGAAACTGAAATAACATGTCAAATTTTTATTTACAACATAAAAATATGCCATAAAACTAGTAGAAATTATTAATATGTAAATGAACCTTAAGAGTAAACATTGTGGATTCAGTTTGAATATAACTAAATCTGAACAAAATAGCAATTTTTCTCTCAGGATGGTTTGAACAAACTTACTTAAGGTCAAGAATTTAAAGGTAATTTTTCAAGTTCCCCAACAATTTTCTCATTCTCTTATTAAAATGTTATGGAATAGGCTTCCATATGTTTTAATAATGCTAGGAAAGAAAGCTACAACTACATGCTAATATTGAGGAATTTTTATACTATCAGACTACATATTAACATTAATTAATAAAATGTAATATCAAAATGACACATTTCCTCTATTCTTCTCCCAAACACCAACATACACATGAGCAAACACACTACCACCCACATATGCAGAAGCGTACATATATTTACAGTTAATGGCATTATTTCTTACTGCATTATGAATTTAAAGCAATCAGAAGAGAACTTCTAACACTTTATCTCCCACCTTTCAGATTTGAAACACCTTATGCCCCCACCTTTCAGAGTCTGAGCTATGTATTCACCCTTCCTACCTATTATCAAGAAGGAACTCTCCATGATTCTAGATCATTCCAATCTCTCTGTGGCACTCACTACACCCTATCTCACTTACCTAAAGATAGTGCCTCTAATAATTTTCTTTCCCCTACGTTAATTTTTTTTCCATTTTACTGGATCATTATCTTTCAAAAATTCCTTAATTTCTTCCATTAAAAAAGGTAGAAAAAAACAAACAAAACTCTTGATTACATATCTTAATAAGCTACCACTTGATGTTGCAATAATATTCGTGAAAAAAAATTGTCTGTATTTGCTTTCTCCAATTACTCTTTTCCTGTGCTCTCTTAAATCTATTCCCCTCTGGATTTCATGCCCAGCACTCCAAACAAATTGCATTATTTCAAAGCCACATTCTCCACATTATTGGTTCCAATAATCACTTCTGGATCTCCTTTTATTTGAGGTACCAGCAGTTGATTATTCTCTCTTCCTTTACGCTTTTCTTCCCTTGATTTTCAGAATACCACACCATTTTGTTTCTTTTTACATTATTTGCCTTTCTTAAACCCCTTTTTTATTGGGTATATTTCCATTACAATCACCTTGATTACAGCCATGATGATCTCTTTTCTAAATTAGTATAATAGATTCCTAATTGCAATGTCTGCTTCTCTCACTGTCTCCTCCACCCCCACACACACATTACTTAGTCAACAGCTACCAGAATGATACTTTAAAAATCTTACTCAGATCATATTCCTCTTCTAATCAAAACTCTGCAATGGCACTCATCCACTTAAAAGTAAAAGTTTAAGTTCATAAAACAGCCTACAAGGACCTAGATGATTCATCCCTCCATTATTTCTCTGAGCTTATTTCTAGCCCCATTCATCTTATCACTTTGCTGTACTGACTTTCTTGCTGTTCCTTGAACATGTAAAATTCTCCCCTGCCTTAGGGTATTTGTGCTGCCATCAATGCCATAATATTTTGCCAGGTATTTTCTTATGGCCTACTCTATTATCTTCTTTAAGATTTGCTCAAATATTCCTTTAAAAAAATTCATCCCTCATACCCAATTTCCTTTACCATTAACTATATATTTTTTTACCCTATCCATTTGAAAATCACCTGTGGCACACTATATATGAAGTATTGATACTCTATTGTCTCTTATTAAACTACTAGAGGCCCGGTGCATGAAATTCGTGCATGGGGCGGGGGGTGGGGGCGGTCCCTCAGCCTGACCTGTACCCTCTCCAATCTGGGAGCCCTCAGGGGAGCCCTCTCCAATCCAGAGCCTTGACGGCTTAGACCCACTCCTCATGGTTCTCTGCTCTCTGCTGGGCCTGGCCACTCCAGACCCGCTGCCCAGAGGCTTTCCGCGGCCCAGAGGCCCTCAGCGGCCGGGGCGGGATGCTTGCCTTATCGCCGCCACGGTGAAGCAAACGTTCCGCCAGGCCACTCATGCTGCCCACTCTCTGCGGCCGCCCCCCCAGGACTGGGGGACTCCGGCAGGGCTGAGTGGACTGGGCGTCACCATCTTGTAGCTATGGGCACTGCCATTTTTGTGACAGAGTGATGGTTAATTTGTATATTACCCTTTTATTAGATAGGACAAGTCTAGAAGTGCAGGGTTTTAAAGATAATAATTGTGCATCTGATAGGATTCTGGAAAAATTAAATACCTTTGAAACAGTTATAAACATGTCTGGTACATAGTAAGTATTCACTATTACTGTGTCTCACATTTGTGTTAGAGTATCTAATTCTTGCTTCTTTGTAAATTCTTCACTGGCAAGCCCAAGTGCATGGGCACAGTGGTAGCTCCAACAATTCTTACTGAGTCAATGAAGAAAACGTTCCCACAGCACGTACTTCATTTGTCAAGTTCTTATAAACCTAATTTCAACAGTTAGCATTTCTTGAATTACTGTGTGTGTTTTTATAATCTGCCTCAATCTTATTTTTAGTGTACTGTAATAGTGATGTTTTTTTTTCTGTCCTGTGCAAAACCATGTTCAATAGGAAATAGGAGCTGACTTTTTCTACCAGCTACCTGTGTTATATACTAACAAACACATTCTATGATGTATTCATAGTTCACTTTAGGGCTATTGATGTTCTTTCTCATGGAATTTGGTTAATATATATATATATATATATATATATATATATATATATATATATATATATATAATCTCATGCCTTGTTAAATAGAAAAAGAATGTTTTCTATCTGTGTCTTCATCCTGTTCCCTAATATTTTACAGGTTTTTTCCATGCCTTCCTATGGTCTTACACATGGTCAAGTGTGTGCTAGAATTAGAGCACTTATTTAAACCCCAGCTGCCCCCTTTACCAGCTGTGTGTCCTTGAAAGCTGCTACTCAGAATCACTATGCCTCAGTTTCTAAATCTGAAAATTAAAGAAAATAATTGTATGTCTCAGAGGATTTGGGGGAAAATTAAATAAGCTAATGCATTTAATTGAAAATAGTTATAAGCATGTCTGGCACATAGTAAATACTATCATTATGTCTCTCACATTTATGTTTGAATATCTAATTATTCTTTCTAAATTCTCCTCATTAAATTGTTTTGTTTTGTTATCCTGAGAACACTTGCTCTGAGAAAAGCCTGTAAAAAGTGAGTGTGTAGGCTTTCACTGGTAGAATTTGATTTGTTTGATCACTGTTAATAATGTCACTTATGCTTTTGTTATGCTCTCAGTTGCTGTGTCTGGCTCTTGTTCTTACTCTCAAACCAATGCACACTGTGTTTACAAAGGATGGTTTTCTTGGGTGCCTATAATTTTTTTATCAGAGTAATATTTTTTCAGATACTATGACTGTAGGAAGAGAATTTTTAAATCTTCTGGTTCAGTGGAGCTCCCCATTTTGAATTTTAAAACAGACATAACGTTTCTCAATGATGAGGAATGTAGGTACCTTAATGCCTCCTGTGGAATATCACTAGGCTCTCTAAGAAGTTGAGGCTGAAAGCATTATTGTTTAACTAGAGGCCTGGTACATGAAAATTCATGCACTGGAGTGGGGGGTCCTTCAGCCCAGCCTCCCCCTTCTCACAGTCTGGGAGGCCTCAGGAGCAGGAGGCGACCTGGCGATCAGGGGAAGGTGATGCCCACATCACACCTCTGCTGCTGCCATTGCCGGCAGCACAAGCCTCAGCCAGCCCTGGTGACCTGAGCCTTGGGCATCCCTGGGTGGCTGGGCAGCCACCATCAGAAGCTTGCCTGCACCTTGGGCCGGCCCTGGGAAGCTGGGGGGCTGAGGGGACTGGGGGACACCGGAGATAGTCATGCGGAGCGGCTGGACCTGCCTGGGGCCGGGCCTGGCTGTGCTGCACACCTGCCACCCCGGCAGGGCTGAGGGGACTGGGTGCTGCCATCATGTGGCTGTGGGCGCCGCCATCTTTGAGGGCATGGCAGTCAATTAGCATATTCCCTTTTTATTAGGTAGGATTACGTCACATTCAGTACCATAAGGTGACATTTGCTTTGTATAAAAGCACATCACTGCAATGGTTTGGTGTTTCTGCAGTCCTTTCTTAAGCATAAACTCCCTTATCATAGAACTCCCTTATCCAATATGCAATAGTATCAGCATTCAGAAAGTTGACAACTGTCTTTTTTATGCCATAGCTGTGTTCTCTGTAGGAAACCCAAATGGTTGAGAACCTTTTTGAACTTAGAGCTAATATTTGGTGCCATTTCTATGCTAAATTCTGCAAGTATCACAAAGGACATCTTTGCAATTATAAGTGAGGGTGTGCTGGAGCCTTATCTAGATTGCGATATGCAAAGTCTGAATATCTTCCTTGCGGGGCAAATCCCTCTTCCGCTTCATTGCAGGTGTTCTCTGTCTGTCACAGTTTTGGATTGCAAACAGACACTGGTTAAAGCAGATTTTTTTTTTAAAACTTTATATTTTTTAAACTGAATTTATTGGGATGGCATGGGTTTCAATTGTACATCTCTATAACACTTCATCTGCATCCTGCGCTCACCACCCAACGTCAAGTCTCTTTCCTCCACCATTTATCTCCCCCTTTGTCCTCTTCTACCTCCCCCACCCCCTTTCCCTCTGGCAATCAGTGCAAATGCAGTTTATGTACTGGGTCACTTATACTAACAGGAAAACTGGACAGCTGGGCTTGGAACACAGAGAGGAACAAAGGAGATTTTACATGAGAGCTAAGATCAAAACTGAGCTTCGGGACCACTTAGGGGAGGACTGAATTTCCACTGCTAACCAGTGTCTCTGACTTCCCTGGAAACAGCACTGGATGGTGGGAGCCCGAGCCCCCCAGGCTATACCGCTGCTGTGCTTCTGGAAATCAGGCACTAGCTTTGCTGCTGATCCAATTGATATGCCATTTTCAAAATAGATAAATTAGTTAATAGGTTGTTGTTTTTTAAATACCCAGTTTCAGTTTTCATAAAAATTTAGTGAGCATAGTGCAGATGGATGTTTTATTTTATTTCAGTATGCCCTTATTAATGGACGCTTAGAATATTTCATTTTTGTCTTATTATGTTTTGTTACTATAGTAAATTCTGTAGTAATAAAATATTGGCATGCCTTTGTATGCAATTATTTTATTAACTCCGTAGGATGATTGCTAGAAGTATGACATGCAGGTCAAGCCATGTGCATATGTTAAATGTTCAAATTTATAGCAACACTGTCCTCCATAAGTTTATAATGACTCATCCTTATGTGCATAAAAATATTTATGTTGCAACATGCTAATGCAGACTTAGTATTGAAACTTTGGTAAGACTGCTAATCTAAAAGGAAAAAAAAACATTATATTACTTTATTCAGTTTTTATTTCTCTCATTGCCTATACAAGAGACAGTGCCATTTTTACGTTTACCATAATTGCTTCATTTATAAAACGCTGTATAAGCTTCTTACCCACTTATTCTTTTGGGTGTTTATCTATCTTTGCTCTTGTTTATCTGTAAATGCTCACTCTATATAAGCTATATTAACACTGTATTTCATGACTTGAAAATAGTATCCCTTTTATGTATGAGTTTATTGCTGCATCATATATATTATTTTTGATGTAGCTGAATGTATTATTCTTTTATGCTTTTTAGTTACTGTCATGCTTAGTTTATTAAATTTTAGTGCATCATTTTTCTCCTCTTATTTGTGATTCTCAACTGTTTTCAGTCCATTGGGTATTTAAATGGGTTTTAAAATTCTTTGTCATCCCAATGAACATCAAATGAACTCTAAAAAGTAAATGTTAATCAACAGATAGGATATATGATTGTGTTTTATGTGGTTTTAAATGAACTGCCAATGGAGTAGTGTCTCATGTTTATAAAATTATGATCAATTTATTAATTAAGAAAACAGTATTCTCTTCTTCTTTAATTTGGAATATTTTAATATCTTGCTATTTTAATGTTTTATATTAATTTTATTGTTAGGGAAATATGGAATAAGTTTATAATTATGAAAAGATAAAACTATTCATATGCACTATATGGAAAATACACTTAAATAATTTTCAGGCCACAAATCAAAGTATCATATCATTTTCATTGTTGTTTGAAGGGCTTATATGCATATTTTATTATAGTTCTATGTTGCCTTAACAAAAATTTTACTAGGTAATAACCATTTTGAAATATACCTAGTGGGAACTTCTACAGTGAACAAAGTTTACCAGAGCTTTATCAGAGCTTTATCCCACATAGGTGTGTGTTAATTACCCAACATAGGTACCTATTAGTCTCCCAATCTCATATAAGTTAGAGAGAAAAGAAGTTAAAAACAACAACAACACAAAAAACACTTTTCAAGGTCAAAGACAAGGGAAATAAGCCCACTAAAATACTGAGATTTAATCAAAAGATAATAGAATGCTTACCTTCCCCAATTTATTACTTCAATATAATATGACAATTATAGCTACAAACAATGCAAGGAACAGTCTATATTTAGGAAAAAGTACTTAGGGAAGCACATAGACAACAAGAGAAATAAAACTGTTATGCCCCTGGCACCTACTGTTATAACCAACTTTAAACACAGCCCGGTTCCCACCCAGATTCATATAAATATCACACTATTGGCTTAAGTTCCCATCACTTGATATGTTATGTTCAGCATTCAACAGTTACCAAAGCACATTAAAATTACAACATTTGTGTCTATGTATAAAACAAAGCAGGAAACATTTATAAAATTGGGTTTTTAGTTTTGTGGCACACAAATCAGAAAAACAAAACCACAAAGTGAGATCTTTCAGAGAGCAAACCACAATTTAAGCCTGTTCCTCTAATAGATGAGGTATGAATATCAAGAATACATGCAAAATACAGGCTTCAGGTAATCACCTACTCTGCAAAGCAGACAGCTTTTTTACCCTTACTTTTAATTGGATGTACTGCCCTTTTGCCTTCCAAATACACCCTATATTGAACTAATATGTAGTTTTCAATAAATAAGGAGCTCTGTGGTATAAAATTCCTAGGCATTTCAGAAGATAATGCAACACCAAATATTTTTACTGAATGAATTCACTGTACCCACTGATTTACATCTTTACTAATACTTTATTCCTTTATTTAACGAAGTGCACATTTGAATCCTGACTATGTTACTGGATACTACACACAAACAGAATGAGATATACTTCTTGTCTTTGTGCTTAGAGACTCAGGAGAATCTTTCTATAACTCAACTTTCTTTTTTAGAATAACAGCAACCAATTCTAGTTAACCTAGCAACAATGAATTTCACTTAGAGACAATAGTGTGGTGATGGCCAGAGGTGGGGTGGGGGCTGGGTGGAGGGGGAAAAGGAGTGAGGGGGAAGGAAAACATTCATAATAATGTCAACAACTAAAAAAAATAACATATTATACATCTAATAATGGTTAAGACATGAGCAAAAACAAAAAGTAGCAAAATAGCCTGAGCCACAAACAAATCATACTAAAACTAGAGGCCTGGTGCACAGATCCGTGCACCTGGTGGGGTCCCTTGGCCTGGCCTGTGGGAATCAGGCTGAAACCGACTCTCTGATATCCCCTGAGGAGTCCTGGATTGCGAGAGGGCAGTTCTCAGGTTATGCACCCCGGAATCAGGCCCCTTCCTCTCTGGTTCCAGGTGCATTACCAGAGAACAGAAGGTGCCAAATTACCGCATCTCAGCAGCTCCTGCATTGAGCGTCTGCCCCCTGGTGGTCAGTGCACATCATAGTTACCGGCTTTTATATCTCTATTATAAAAACCCCATGGCCATGACATCATCACGCTGTAACGACCAAATGCCAAAAGACACCTGCTGAACGTCATATGATTTCTTCATGGGAACAAGTAAGAGTTGCTCTGTTCAATTCTCATCTTCCAATGAAGGTCAATTTAAGTGCTCCTGAGAAGGAAAGGTTAGGGCAGGAAACTATTATGGATTGATGTATCTTCTATAATTGAAACTTTGTAGCCTAGAGTGGAGGCCTAGGCCAGCCAGGGCTGCAGAAGCTTTGCTTCCTCCATTGCCGGGGCAACCCTAGCCTCCTGCTCTTTCCATCTCAGTGGCTGCCGCCATTTCTGTTTGGATTTGTTTACCTTCTATAATTGAAACTTTGTAGCCTTGAGTGGAGGCTTAGGCCCGCAAGGGCCAGCAGGCATAAAGCTTGGCTTCCTTTGTTACCGGGGAAACCCAAGCCTCCCTCCTGCTCTCTGTGGCTATAGCCATCTTGGTTGGGTTTATTTGCATATTTGCTCCTGATTGGCTGGTGGGTGTGGCTGGTGGGTGTGGTTTGTGGGTGTAGCGGAGTTAGGCTCAATTTGCATAGTACTCTTTTATTAGGTAGGATATAAAAAAAAAGAGTCCCAGGTTCTTTGCATCAGTCTTTCCAAGCTGAATTCAGACAGAGTCATTCTCTCTCTTTCTTTCACTCCACATCTAATCTTTAGGAAATTCTGTTGTCTTTAATTTCAGAATCTATGCAGTATCTAACCACATTTCACTATCTCCATGCGTCCCAATCCAAGTGTGCTGAGATCTCTTGCCAGGATTTCAATTAGTCTCTTAAGTGATCTCATAACTTTTACATTTAATGCATTGCTGTCTATCCTCAATGATACATCCAGCATGAGCCTTTAAATCATAAGTCTAATCATATAATTCTTCTGCTCAAATCTCTCCAATGTCTTGCTATTTCTCTCAGAAGACACCCAAATCCTTGGCAAAGCTTATGGAATTGCTGGACACCGGGGCCTGAGTAATCTGGTTTCCTGTTCAGTTCCAACCTTGTTTCAGTCCTACTGGTGTCCTTTTCATTACTGCATAAAGGCAGGTATGCTCCCTTTAGGCCTCTCACTGCTAGGCCCTTTCAGATAATGCTCCTCCTCAGATGCCCACAGGACTAACTACCTCTTCTCCCTCAAGTCTCTGCAGTTTCAAAATACAATCTGCCCTCTTGCCCTGGAATTCCTAATCCACTAACCCCACTCTATTTTATTCCAAGGAAAACATCAAGTAGCAATTTACTCCTTTACATGTATTTTCTATTGTTTGCCTCTCTTCTACAAGAAAAATAAACTACACTTGGGCAAGGAGAGAAAGGAGGATGAAGAGGCATGTCACAAAGAGCTTTTTAGGGCAGTGAAACTATTCTGTGTTATACTATAACTAGAGGCCTGGTGCAGGAAAATTCGTGCACTCAGGGTGGGGTCCCTCAGCACAGTCCATGCCCTCTCTCAGTCTGGGAGCCCTCAGGGAATAAGCCTTTGACTGACAGCTTAGGTGGGGACTAAGCTGCAGTCTGGCCTCCATCTGTAGGAGGTAACTGGTGAGCTGATTGGGGGCCAGCGCTGCCAGGGAGCAGCTGGCCCCACCCTCCATCACCCCACTGCCGCCACTGCCAATTGCCACCACCCCTCCCGATCGCAGTCCCCTCCCTCTGCCTGCTGGACCTACCTTGGCTAGCCTGGCGCTGCCTGCTCGCAGGCCCCACCCCCCACCAACTGGTCGTTTTGCCATTCAGTCGATTGCATATTAGGCTTTTATTATATAGGATGTTGGATTGATATACATTACACATTTGTCAAAACCCATAGGAAGTGCAGCACCAAAAGTGAACCTTCAGTGCAAACTATGGACTTAGGGTGATAATGACATGTCAATGTAGATTCATCACGTGTAACAAATGTACAACCCTGGTAAGGGATATTGATAGTGGCAGAGGCTGTGTATGGGTGCAAGGGGTAAATGGGAATTGTCTGCAATTTTTGTTCAATGTTGCTGTGAACCTGAAGCTATTCTAGAAAAGAGCCTATTAAAACAATCTCTAAATTATAGAAAATAATTAGTACAAATATAGCTGAAAATAAATTAATAGCTAGAATCTATCAAACTTTTCTAAGTGTAAATTTAAAAAGACAAACTACCCGATCAAAAAGATTAGACAAGACATAAAAAGGAAAGATGAATGAATATAAAAAATATTCTATTTCTCAAGAGGAAATGTGAATCAAAACCATGTTTTCTAAAGTGTTTCCATGTTTTACACCACATTAATTATAATATTCATAATAATCATAATAATAAGTTGAAAAGTATGTGGAACAATGGCACCTAGTTTATATTTCTGGTGATGTGTAAAATAATACAGCTGTTTCACATAAAAATGTGTCAATATCTAAAATGTTACTTGAGAGTGTGTAAAATTCCTTTAAATATCTTAGCATTTCTCTCTCTGTATGCATAGTGACCTTGAAGAATATCCCCTGGTTTCACTGAGAAAGGCTAAGGGGAAGTACCAAAGTCCATGCAGCACAACTTATTAGAGAAGAGTCTCACAGGGCTATCTAATCTCCCTTTCATTCAGTGAGTTCTAAGATTCTAAATTCACACATTCCTGAAAATGAGTTAGGATCCTACACACACATACATGTTTTTCAGTTATACAATCAAAAAAATAATTTGTAGCTAATATAAAGATGACCTTTGGGAGCCTGCCCACTATTTCAGTCCTTCGGGTCATGAACAATTAGCCTCTACAAAGACCCTTTTCAGGCAGGCTATTGGGGTGACTATGCCAGCTCTGAAATCTATTGTGGCAACCACACCCACTTGGCCTAGGAGTTACACTACGCCATTTGATCTCTACCCCCTTGGGGTCCTCTCATTCTCTTGAATGCAGTTGGATGGAATGCATTTCAACTACAGAACATCCTACCAGGCTATACAAAATTGCATGACATCTCTTTTCAAAGATGACGACACCCCTCTTGGTGAAGAGAATGTCCTCTGGGCCCTCCCATGGAGTGTCTTTATGAAGTGGGTGGGCTATATTAAATTCACCCCAACATTGTTTTTTCTACCAAAATTCTTTGGATATATTTCTCAGCATAATACCTGGATTTGCTGGCATTCTCATTTAATTTAGCATAGGCTATCAGTGCCACCTGATTAATAAGGTGAACCACTTGCAGTTGTTTACACTACCATTGTGAATCCAGAAACTCTAGCACAAAGACAATATTATTTCAACAATATCTGTAATTATATAATTTGAATCCCCCCTATCTGCCATTCCCAGATTTTTTATACTATGCACTGTGAAAAATAGACCATACATCCAACTATGTAATAATGGACTGAACACTCCTGGCACAGGGATAAATCTTCAGGAAATTGAGCTGTGGAGCTCAACTAGAGAGTTGAAATAGTAATATTGATGCCATTAGTCAGAGATTCTGTTTAAGTAGCCTTTTGCTAAATGACTGAATGGAGAGAAGAAATAAGTCTCCCAGGCCCATCAGTTTATCTCCTTTTAGCACTTTGTGTATTTTAAACTGATTTAATTCTCTCAACATCACTATTTCATAGGTATTATTATTATCCCCATTTATCACTTACACATGGGGAAATGAGGCTCACATTAGTTACTTAACTTGCTCAATGCCATGAAAATGTCAATGGTGGAGCTGAGATTTGAAAGAGGTAGACTGGCCCCCCACCCATGCTCTTAGCCACAAGGCTACCCTGCAGCAATGGAGATTCGGGTTTCAATGTGTCAGAGGTGGGGACCCAGGGCCATTTTCCTGGGCATGTGACCCCAAATTTAAAAGGGTCCCATGATTGGTTTAATGCTTCTTGAAATCTTAATTTTTCAATATAGATTAGTTTTGTACTGCCCCTACCAATTATGTAGCCAGTTCTGCTCTGAGCCTTTGGAATTCTCCTAAATAGTTTAATTCTAGTCTCAGGTTTCCATTCCTTACAATACAAAGCATATATGTGCACATGACATCTAGTAATAGATTATGGAGAACAACATTTCAGAGATTCTAAATGTATACTTTAACATCACTGATTTTCTTTTTTTAATATTTATATTTTTATTTATTTCAGAGAGGAAGGGAGAAGGATATAGAAACATCGGTTGCCTCCTGCATGCCCCACACTTGGGATCAAGCCTGCAACCCAGGCATGTGCCTTTATCAGGAATTGAACCATGACCTCCTGGTTCATAGGTCGATGCTCAACCACTGAGCCACGCCAGCAGGACTTAACATCATTGATTTTCTAAAGCACCTTTAAAAAAACGGCATCTAACATTCACTGTAGGTCAGGTAGTAGTCCTAATTTAGTTGCTATTATCTACATTTGTGCAGAGATAATCATTGCTTTTCTTATTATCATTAAATCAAGTTATCTACATTGTTGGAACAACACGTGTTGTGTTTAATTACCACAAATATGTTTTTAAAAACATTAAGCATTGATTTAAAATAAACTGTATGAATTATCACCAGACAGCTTATTAGAAAGCAAACTGGTTTATTTGACCTCACTGAAGTAAGGGGAAAGACTATCTTGACAGAGTCTTTGAACTATCTCAGTAGGGGGAAATCAGAGTGGGGCATATCTAGAGTTCCGGGGAGTCTTGGCTCACATGGGTTAAGGTATATCTTTTAAGGCAGAGAAGTGATTGGGGGAGAGCAACGTTTGTGAGGCTTCTGTCTTATTCATGTTGGGTTTTAATAATTTCCTGAAGCATGTCCTAGCTGGTTTGGCTCAGTGGATAGAGAGTCAGCCTACAGACTGAAGGGTCTCGGGTTCTATTCCGGTGGTGGCTTGTACCTAGGTTAAAGGCTTGGGGCACATGTGGGAAGCAACCAATCGATGTGTCTCTCTCACATCGATGTTTCTGTCTCTCTATCTCACTCCTTCACTTCCACTCTTTCTAAAAAAATCAATGGAAAAATATCCTCAGGTTAGGATTAACAACAAAAATAACAAACAAAAAAAGAATTTCCTGAAACAAATTGTAAAGTAATTTTTGGGTTTACAGATTTACCTTTTTTGAAACAAACTGCAAAATCATGGGATACAGGTTATCTCGATTTGTTTTTAAAACTAAAGTTTACTGTTCACAGAAAGTGTATATTTTATACTAATGGGGACATTACTACAATTCCATAATCTGTTATGAAAAAGGCAAAAGCTTGAAATCCCTGCTTCTTGTTCCTCAAGCATGGGCATCATCTGGGATTTGTAGCAAATGCATACTCAGAGCTGCCATCTCTCCACCCTCAACATTAATAAATCAGAACGTGCATTGAAACAGATCATAATTTGTATTAGTATGGATTCTCAAGAGAAACAGACCAATAATATATATGTATATGTGTGTATCTACATTATAAAAGGCCAGGGGCCATCAAACCTAAATGACCAGATGGACGACCAGTCACCAGGAAGTGCATGGAGCACCTCTCGGTCCCTCCCCCACAGCCCACAGGCTCCTATCACAGCAAAGCTGGCAGCCAGCAGGTGGGCGGGACATTGGAGGGATAGGAGGGGCAACACGAGCATGGAGAGGTCATTAGCCTCTGGCTTGGGGCCAGGCCAGAGGCCTAAAGACCTCGCTGCTGTCATGGCGGCTATGGATCAGGCCCAGAGAGAGGCCTGGAGAGGCAGGGCCTGATCTGTAGCCACTGTGGCTACTGGTAAGGCCCAGAGAGAGAGAGGTGGGGCCTGATGAGCAGCTGGCAGTGAGGCTGTGGATCATGCCTGCAGATAGGCCCGGAGACTCTGACTGGCATAGAAACCAACCAATCAGAACCAAATCTGGGTGAACTGCAAGGAGCCAATGGCTGCCTAGGAGGCGGAGTTTTTGACGCTGACTGGCATAGAAACCAACCAATCAGAACCTAATCTGGGTGAACTGTGAAGGCAGAACCTAAGGTGGGGGCTGAGGAGGGGTTTTAAGGGCAACAGCTGTTTGGTGTAAGGTGTAAGAAAGCGGTTCAATTTTTTAATAACCAGTTTGGCAGTATAGGGCATATGGCTGGCTATCAGCTCAGATATAGGGATTATGTATTTTTGTCTGCCAAGAGCATCTCCTCCTGCTGAAAAAGGCTCTCCCACCCCATTTAAGCAATCCTATCCTATATAATCTATCTATACTAATAAAAGGGTAATACGTGAATTAGACCGGGTTGACTGGCCATCTTCTGGATATCCATGACTTCCTTCCAGACAAAGCCATGGTGGTGGGGGCCAAGGCAGAGGCAGTTAGGAGTGTTTAGGCCGGCAGGGGAGGGCAGTTGGCGGCAACCAGGTCAGCAGAGGAGAGTAATTGGGGGCGATCAGGCAGGCAGGCAGAGGGGTTAGGGGAAATCAGGCAGGCAGGCAAGTGAGCGGTTAGGAGCCAGCGGTCCCAGATTGCAAGTAGGATGTCCGACTGCTGGTTTAGGCCCAATCCCCCAAGGGATCTTCGATTGAAGAGGTTGCAGGCTAGGCTAAGGACCCCCACCCCCACCCCGTGCACAAATTTCATGCACTGGGCCTCTAGTGTATATATAATTTTATACAATATGTATATGATTTATTAGAAGAAATTGGCTCATGTGGTTATGGAGGCTGAAAAGTCCCAAGACCTGCAGTTAGCAAGCTGAAGACCTGGGCAAGCACATGGTATAGTTCCAGTTCAACTCCCAGTGTAAAGGCAGAAGGAGAAGGCAGATGTGTCAGCTCTACTAGTAAGACAATCAGGCAGAGAGAGTAAATTCTCCTTTACTCTGCCTTTTGTTCTATACACGTGTTCAACAGATTGGATGAGGTGCACCCAGAATATTCAGGAGTTCAATCAGCTTTGCTCAGTGTCCCAATTCAAATGTTAATCTCATCCAGAAATACCCTCATAGACACACCCAAAATAATGTCTAACCACATATCAGGGCACCCTACAGCCCAGTCAAGTGGACATGTAAAATTAAGCGACAACTCATAATTTATATACACATGAGAAAAACTAGTTTAAACTATCACAAATAATGCATCCCACAAGTAGAAGAAGCTCTGCTAACTTTTAGTACCAAATTGGGTTCAATGGGTAGCCTATCAAACTCAGTGTAATGCAACTGGAGGCAGACGAAAATTGCCAAATCCTTTAGAAGAGGGAAATTAATATTTAAAGAGCCAAGAAGTTAGTAAGGTAAATTCATGGGACAGGCAGAATCATCGTTCATTTGTTGACACTCAATTTGTCAGAAAATTTGCATTTTACACAGAGCTGTTTAATTTCCATGTGATTCAACCGAACAAATGTATAAGAGCTTTGTAAATTTGGAATGGACCAGCTTTAAAACTTGAAGGAGAGTGTCAGAAGCTAGGAAGAATACCAGGAGGCTGCAATAGACACTCTCAAAAACAGAAATGCTGCTGCACCGTTACTAGTCTTGTGGACACAAGAAAAAATATTGCATGAAAAAACAACAACAATATATTAATGACTCCAAGCTGAAGTGTGATTCAAAAATTCAATGAATCTAAAGATATATTTGAAACACCTTACCTAGTCTATTCCATTACAGTTTCCTGTATGAACTTATAAGAGGCCTTAATACATTTATAAGAGGCCTTAATACATGAAAACATTTTGTCTAAATAAATCTATACCTCTTTCATAAGTATAAAACAATAAGTTATATCCGAACCTGATGCCATAGTTAAGTTGTATTTTAAATAAAACTTCATTGCTGCTTATCACAGCAACACTGAGTGTGCAATGAGAGGCTCTTCTTGGAATCCTCAGGAGGGGATCCCAGGGGTCAGGGCACAGTGGAAGGAAACAGGCCACTGGCAGGAGGAGGGCCACCCCTAGGGAGCCAAAATGTCCCCAAGAGCCTCTACACAGCCACACTGCAGGGGACCCGAGCCTCCAGCCAGGAGGCTTCCAACAGAGGTGACACCAGGGGATGGCCTCGGGGCAGCAAGTTCCACCACTTGAAGGAGAAGGGGTTCTGGAGCACATTGGTGCCACAGATCATCTCCCAGTGACAAACGTGGTCAATGGAGGAGTCACGATGAAGGTGCAGGAACCGCTCCTTCTCCTCCATGCAGCAGCAGCTGTGGACGTGCCCAAGGCCCAGGGAATGCCCAGGTGCTTCCCCGGCACCAGCTGTTCATCATCTGGGGGAAAAGCTTCAGCTTTGAGGGTGGCTCTGAAGTCTGCAGGAGCTTGAAGACCTGCCTGGTGCCAACGACATCCCACTCTTTCAGGACCAGCTGTCACTTCAGCCACCTTGTGGTTGTAGTCGATGAAACTCTCCACATAAATTATGTGCTTTCTATTTTTTTTTTACAGACTAACCATTATTTTCTACCTTTTTTTTTTTTTAATCTTTTGAACAGGAGAGCCTCTCAGTGGCCCTCCTTCAATTATTCCTACAGTGGTTAAGAGCAGCTGACACCCCTTCTGTTGGGCGCAGGAACAAAGTTCACATCCTCGTGCACATGGTCAATAAATAGCACTGGAAATTCTCTAGGGCCTGACCTGCTGGACGCCCCAAAAGTCATGTGGGTCTGGTGCATCTCCTGGCTCTCACCACTAGCTGGGTATGTGTCCCCTGTGTTCCCGAGTGTGACAGGGGACACACACCCAGCTTTCCAAAGCAATTGAGGTCAGTGATTTTCGCTTCTTTTTTCCTAGTGGTATGTAAAACAATGGTATGTTAATAGAGACTAGCGTCTTCACTTGGATGAATGGAGCAGTAATTCAGCAAATTACAAGATAAAAATATTTCATTTGCTTTCTTTACCCTGAAGCTACATGAGCTATTATTTAGACAGGTCACAGGGTAGTCCCCCGGTTGATGAATAACAAAAGGATTTTCGCTTGGTATTGTCTTTTTCTGTGTCATTGGTGGCAGCCAATCCATCCTGCAGTTATTAAAGTCCTGTCCTTTTCTCTATGTAAGGAGTAGCCAAGGAAAACCCCAAAGGCTTCAACATTCTAGTAGATCCTCTATATCGATTTAATGAATTCTTTCATTAGTGCAAGTCTTAGACGCTCAGGTTCTAATACTGACATTAATTGTACTGCATTCAGTCTGAATTAAGCAGAATACCCAATCTCAAAGTAGGGACTTCCTGAGGATCCCTTGCTGGAAGCCCTGTACCAGTGTTTGTGGTCAACCTTGGTTGAATATATCAGAAATCAACTAGTGTTGAATACACAGAACATGGACTTATTAGATATATATTCTGTAGCTGATATGATGCTTCCATGTGCCATTATCTGAATTCAAAGCCCTAGGTAATATAACAAATTGGCAAATCTTAGGTTAGATACCATCCTATATGTGTCAGTTGTCAAAGGGAAAAAGAAGTCTAGCATCTGAGACATTTGGCTTTGGTAGTAGAAAGCAGGGTGCTGCTTCCTCCTAAGAACTATATGCTGATGTATTCCTCAAAAATGGGAATCATTTGTCACTCTGGAGGGAGTGTATTCCTCAAAAATGGGAGGAAATGGGAATCATTTGTCACTCTGGAGGGAGAATTCGTTGTGTCTTCAAATTTACCTAAGACTTTTCTCAGGTATATGTTAAAGCAGTGGTCGGCAAACTCATTAGTCAACAGAGCCAAATATCAACAGTACAACGATTGAAATTTCTTTTGAGAGCCGAAGACTGACTTCTGCGCATGGGCCACAAAGTGTCAATCGCACTGTACATGAGCACCTGCACGTGGTATTTTGTGGAAGAGCCACACTCAAGGGGCCAAAGAGCCACATGTGGCTCGCGAGCCGCAGTTTGCCGACCACTGTGTTAGGGAAATGGCAGGGGAGAAAAAGTATTCCAGGCAGAGGGAATAAAGCACCAGAGGGCACACACATCGGAATTATAGTTTAGGATTCTGATTTAAGATGACAACTACCAACCCCTACTTTCCCTATTACCCAAATCTGAAGGAAATGACAGACAATATGACAGAGAGAACTGGTAAATGTATAACCCTATGAAGAACAGAAAAAGGAGAAAGAGGAGGAGACCCGTGTTTTCTGTTTGTTTTCATTTTAGAAGACAGAAGTGCCACTGACTGATAATGCAGGTGGCGAGAGACTGTGAGAGTTACGTTTGGTATGGAAAGCAGAATGTGCTGGGTGACAGAAATGCAGACGATTAAACAAAGGACTGAATACGAATAGCAGAACTAATCATTCGCCTATTCCACATTTTCAGGAAAATAAGAACACTGGCGACACCAGTGTCGGTCCTCAGGTTGCAGTCATAAAGATATGATCTACCTGGGAAGGGACTGGGCTCTGTGGGAGAAGTTCGTCAGAAAAAAAGGCACCCTTCCTGTGGCATTGAAGAGTGGTTTTTATTTCGATATGAACCAATCTATTAAATGAGCCAACTTCATTAAACAGAATTCTCAGTCAATTCTTTCATTCAGGGGAGAGATCTCTTAAAGAAACAGAACTACATAGCTGGTGAGGAAACCCATGCCATCTGTTCATATTAATAAAATTTTTATTTTTATATTTAAAGGATATCAAATGAGAATTTGTGAGAATTGACTCACAATAAGAAGACATATGGGAGTGAAAAAAGCATAAATATTTTAATATTTTTATACCTATATTTTACACAGCCTTAATAAAAATGTGTGTGTGTAAAGTGGTTGGTGATTAAACCTTTTTTGTTTAAAGAAGAGGGAAGAACTTTTCCCCCCACTCTTTTCTCTTACGATGTCTTCTTGAATTTTACAACATAATACCCATGGCCTTCTGATTCTTAGAACTGTAAACACAAATCTCTAAGATCAATGTACAAGGCCCCCAAGAGGGGTATTAGAAGCAATCACAAAGTGTGTTTTGTTTCTCAAAGAAATGAGAGAAATTTTTATTCTTTTCTTTTTTTTTGTTTTTGCTTTTCTGTATGAATTGCATTAAATTTTGTCCAGATTCTGTAAGCATTCTTTTTAAAAAATCTTTATTGTTGAAAGTACTACATGTGTCCCCATTTTTCCCCATTGATCCCTTCTAGCTTGCCCTTACCCCACCCCCATCCCCTAGGCCTTCACAACACTATTTTCTGTGTCTATGAGTTATGCATATATGCATACAAGTTCTTTGGTTGAGGTCTACACACCCACCCACCCACCCCCACCTTCCCTCTGAGATTCTGCAGCCTGTTCCATGCTTCTCTGTCTCTGGATCTATTTTGTAACCATTCTTGTTTTACTTTACCTGCATGTAATCTGTTACTACTTACTCAAATATAAAATTGTCCACTCCTGCATTGGCAGGAAGAGGAATTTTGTTGATGGGATTATGTACTTTTCTCAACAATATATAGGGTATCCCAAAAATGTATACACACACTTTGAATAATTATCAAGGCAGTGTTTGTTAAAATACATTTCACTTTCAAAACTGAGCTATCAGCTGTTAAAGTGTGTGGTTGTTATAAAAATATATTTATATTGATCTCAGAGAGGAAGGGAGAGGGGAAGGGAGAGAGAGATAGAATCATCAACGATGAGAGAGAATCATTGAACGGCTGCCTCTTGCGTGCCCTGCATTGGAGATCGAGCCCACAACATGGGCATGTGCCCTGACTGGAAATCTAACATTGACCTCCTGGTGTATAGGTCGATGTTCAACCACTGAGACATGCCAGCAGGGCCTGTTAAAGTGTTTATACATTTTGGGGGACACCCTGTATACATGCATGTGATTGGCTCTAACTTTTTGGAAGCAGTACCTTTACCTCTAATCCATCTATAAAAACACTGAACTTAAATATAATATGCATATAGTATGCACATAGAGAGCATTGCTCTGAAACGAAAAGCAAGTGGTGAAACTTCATGTAGCATTTCAGCACATTTTGCTATATATTTTGGGTAAACATAATTTCTCTAAAGTTCCTCAGACCTGAAATTATGCAGTTTCTAGTTAATTCATTATATGTCCACATTTGTCTATCTTCCTATTTCCTGTGGCACACAATTTTTTGGTCCAGTATTATCTGTGAGAATTGAGAGTGAAAATGTTTGTTAATCTGATAGTTTATCTTTTTGGTTACCTTTTTTTCCTAACAGAAAATATATTTAATGACTCAATTGACAGTCATATTTATTTTGCTTATATACTGTTCAATATGTTTAATTCTGCTCATCCATCTAAATTTTAATATAATATTTAATAAAGTTTAAGTCATGATCTCTATTTAGAAAACATAATTACACAATTGGATTCTATCTTTAGCCTTCTATCTAGCACTTAAAACTCTACTACAATTATTATGTAGAGGGCACTTCCACTGTAATTCTGAATTTTCATGGGCCCACTGGGAAAGCTTAAGATGTGTGGAATGGTAATGTGAATTTTATTGGGCTTCCTTCCCCAAGAAATAACTACACTAATTATTTTCTATTGAGTGTACGTGTCAGTTGGATTGTCTTAAACCTCCTTCCGTGTGAATATGTTCCTGGCTAGACGTTATATTCTGTGAAATTTTATGTCTGCATATCAGGCACTTTAAGACCCTAGGTAGTGGTGCTGGCTGAGGTTCTGCAGCTAAAACAAAACAAACCCAAACCC
The DNA here is from genome assembly GCF_951640355.1 of Cnephaeus nilssonii. NCBI lineage: Eukaryota > Metazoa > Chordata > Mammalia > Chiroptera > Vespertilionidae > Cnephaeus > Cnephaeus nilssonii. The sequence goes on along the minus strand of NC_137074.1, from coordinate 25,722,334 downwards.
AAAATAAATGTCAATCCCTGTAAGAATGACTTGTTACCCCTTCCAGGGTGGAAGAATCTAATAGAATCAACTGCCACCAAATGAATATTTTTTTCTTCTGAAGGAAAAGTGCCTTCTGGGTACTTCAAAATTGGTCTTTCTTTTTGAGAGATTGAACATTTTGAGGAGGCAGAAGCTAGATGATGAAAGTCCATGATGTTGGGCTTATGTGTGGTCTCCATCTCTAGCCCAATAATTATATTTCTGTACCTACATCCCATGCCAGATGTGGTATAACCAATGATAAAGGCTATTTAATATCAATCAACTGAGTGATATTGTCTACTTAATTGTTCATTGCTCTTCCAAGGGGAGTGCTCTTTGGTAGACATTCATACCAGACATGACAATTTCCACACTTGATGCCCATTTCCAATTGTCCATCCACATGCCTCTCTCCAGACCTACTTTCATCTGATATTCCAGTCCTTCAACTTTCAGGCCATTCACCACTGCCAGTAATCTCACAGGTATTCTCATCTCTGGCCACCTCTCCTTTCCCTTAAAGTAAAGGAACAGTTGTAACAATAGAAGTTCCGTCTATTGGGAAGATTTTCACTCGCTGTCATTAAAAGTTACCACTGAATGTGGCTGCAGGGTAACCTCTATTTATTTTTGCTTTGCGTTATATATGAAGCCAATCTATCCATACACCAAGGTTTAATTTTCTACATCCCCTCGATATACCCATAGATACAAGGTGAGCGAGGAATGCAAATATAGTGAGTGACATGGGAATCTAGGTACATGCTCATGCAATTTATTTATGCCTTCTGGTCCTTTTCTGGCTCAATTCTAGATGTATCATTTTATTCTACAAGGAATTGTTGCTAGAGAGGCTCAATTTGATGATGACCTCATGGGTCATCAAAATGGCCGTATATCCATCTAGGTCACTCTGGAATTTAAATGTACTTATCAATCTGGCTGCCCGAAGAGAGGATGTGACACCTGTTGCCTTGCAGAGAAGGGGCCTTAGCACGGTGTCCCCAAATTGGGGAATTGCTAATGCTAAATAGGAAAGGGTAAGCTTCCTCTAAAGACTCTGAGGGTTCAGAGTTAGAATCTTAGAAAGGATCCATCCATACAGAGTTTTCTATACTAAGTTTTCTCAGCCAGGGTCCTGAACATAGCATTCCAGACCTGCTTAGGCTAGCATTCAATAGTCTTTGTAGCTCAATGACCTTAACAATTATAACCTGAGTCTGCCTCTCTTGGTACTACCTTACACTACAATAACATATAATTTCACTTCTTGGTGAACTCTAAAGAGCATAATAAATTAACCAACAAAATAGAAACAGATTCATAGATACAGAGGGAACACACTAATGGTTGCCAGAGGAGAGGGGGATTGGGGGGCTAGGTGAAAAAGGTGAAGGTATTAAGAGCCACAAATGGGTAGTTACAAAATAGTTACGGGGTTGTAAAATACAGTATATAGTCAATAATATTGCAATATGCACAGTGCCAGATGGGTACTGGGAATATCATTCCATTACCAAATATGCCATTACCAAAATGTTTTGATGACTATAGTTTTATAATATAGTTTAAAATTAGGAAGCATTGATGACTCCAGATTTCTTCTTCTTTCTCAAGATTGCTTTGACTATTTGGGGTCTCTTCTAGTAGTTCCATACAAATTTCAGGATTATTTTCTTTATTTCTGTGAAAAATGCCTTTGGAATTTTTATAGAAATTGCATTGAACCTATGGATTGCTCTGGGTACAATGGACATTTTAACAATATTATGTCTTCTAGTCCATGAGTATAGAATATATTTTAAATTATTTGCATTGTCTTTAATTTCTTTCATTAATGTTTTATAGTTCTTAGTATACATGTTTTTCACTTCCTTGGTTAAATTAATATTTGGGTGTTTTTTATTTTAATTGCAATTGTAAATGATATTGTTTTCATCATTTCTCCTTCTGATAGTTTGTTATGACTGTATAGACTTATAGCCAGTTTTTAAATATTAATTTTGTGTCCTGCAAATTTAACTGAATTTGTTTAATGGTTTTTGGTAAAAAAAACAACCATTAGTTTTTTTTCTATATGTAATACCATGTCATCTGCAAATAGTTAGTTGACTACTATTTTCCTAGAATAAAAATAAAATAAAATATGGTTTAAATAGAGCATTGCAAAGTGGTCCAAAGGAAGGCTATGAACTTAGTTGTATATAACTGAAGCTAAGAAAATTATTTGCTTGCCACTATAAATGCCATGATTATAAGAATACTTTGGTCATGATGAATATTTCCAACTAAAACAAACTGCTAAGTAGCTTAAACAACCTTTTTCCCTCTGCTGGAAAATTGGTATATTTTAATATTAGCAAAGGAAGTAAAATATCAAAATACTTAAAATACTTTCTGTAAAGTAAGAATTTCTCAAGCCTAGCTCCTGTCTTAGTCTGCTCTGGCTGCTCCAAAAAAAGTACCATTGACTGTGTGGCTTACAAACAACAAATTTACTTCACACAGTTCTAGAGACTGGAGTTCCAAGATCAGGGCACCAGCATGGTTGACATCTGGTGAGAACCCATATCTGGGTTCAGACAATGAACTTTACATTGCATCTTCAAATGGTGGAGAGCAGAGAGCAGCAAGCTGTCTCATGTCTCTCCTATGGGCACTGGCACTAATCCTAATCATGAGGGTCTGCTCTCATGACTTCATTTAATCCTAAACCTCTCCCAAAGGCTTCACCTCCCAATACCATCATTTGAAAGAGGAGGTGGAATGGCTCACCATATGAATTTTGAAGGAAAACAAATATCCAGTCCATAGTAGCTCGATTGACTACATGGGTCAAATAACCCTGTTATGGGAGATTGTCCAGTGCATGCATTACAGCAAGCTTAGCAGCATCTCTGCCCTCTATTCATAAGATGTCAGAACCATTCCTCAGTTATGACAACCAAAAAGGTCTCCAGGCATTGCCAAATGTTCCCTGGGTGTCTAAGCTATTCTGGCTGAGAAAAACTTTAGATGCATAATAAAAATGATATTTACCTGGAGAAGATGTGTGTTATCAATCTGGCTGCCCGAAGAGAGGATGTGACACCTGTTACCTTTGTACAGATACAGGGCTGGGCAAAAGTAGATTTACAGTTGTGAGTAGGCAAAACTGTTTATTCTTGTATTATTATTTACTAGAGGCCCGGTGCATGAAATTCGTGCACAGGGGGGTGGGTGTCTCTCAGCCCAGCCTGCACCCTCTCCAATCTGGGACCCCTCAAGGGATGTCCGACTTCCCGTTTAGGCCCGATCCTGGTGGGATCGGGCCTAAACGGGAAGTCGGACATCCCTCTCACAATCCAGGACTGCTGGCTCCCAAGTGCTCACCTGCCTGCCTTCCTGATTGCCCCTAACCACTTCTGCCTGCCAGCCTGATCACCCCTAACCACTCCCCTGCCAGCCTGATTGATTTCTAACTGCTCCCCTGCCAGCTTGTTTGCCCCCAACTTCCCTCCTCTGCTGGCCTGGTCACCCCTAACTGTCCTCACCTGCAGGCATGATCGCCCCCAACTGCCCTCTCTTGCAGGCCTGGTCCCTCCCAACTGCCCTCCCCTGCTGGCCTGATCGCCCACAATTGCCCTCCCTTGCAGGCCTGGTTCCTCCCAACTCCCCTCCCCTGCTGGCCTGATTGCCCACAACTGCCCTCCCTTGCAGGCCTGGTCCCTCCCAACTGCCCTCCATTGCTGGCCATCTTGTGGTGGCCGTCTTGTGTCCACATGGGGACAGGATCTTTGACCACATGGGGGCAGCCATCTTGTGTGTTGGAGTGATTGTCAATCTGCATATTACTCTTTTATTAGATAGGATAGAGGCCTGATGCACAGGTGGGGGCCAGCTGGTTTGCCCTGAAGGGTGTCCCAGATCAGGGTGGGGGTTCCCTTGGGGCGTGGGGTGGCCTGGGCAAGGGGCCTATGGTGGTTTGCAGGCTGGCCACACACCCCGGTGACCCAAATGGAGGCCCTGGTACCTGGGATTTATTTATCTTCTATAATTGAAACTTTGTAGCTTGGAGTGGAGCCAAGCCTTCTGCTCGCTCCGTGGTGGCAGCCATTTTTGTTGGGATTTATTTATCTTCTATAATTGAAACTTTGTAGCCTTAAGCGGAGGCCTGGGTCGGCCAGGGTGAGTGGAAAGCTTGGCTTCCTCCATCGCCAGGGAAACTCAAGCTTCCCTCCTGCTCTCTCTGTGGCCGCAGCCATCTTGGTTGGGTTAATGTGCATACTTGCTCCTGATTGGCTTGTGGGTGTGACTTGTGGGTGTGGCTTGTGGGCGTGGCTTATGGGTGTAGCGGAATGATGGCTAATTTGCATATTACTCTTTTATTAGATAGGATTACTAGAGGCCCAATACGAAATTCGTGTAAGAGTAGGCCTTCCTTCCTCTGGCTGCTGGCACTGGCTTCCCTTTGGCACCTGCGACCCGGGCTTCCCTCCAGCCCCGGCTTCATCTGGAAGGATGTCCAGAATGACATCTGCTCTAATTAGCATATTATGCTTTTTTATTATAGATTGTATTATTTTCCATATGAACAATTATAAACCTACTTTTGCCCCACCCTATATATATACTATAAATACATATATACATTACATATTTATGCTTATATATACATATTATATATATAAGTTTTCTTAAAATGTTATAATAGGGCAGAAAATAATTGTTGGTATGCAGACTAACAATATAATAATTTCCTTTTGCAAGTCATAAATTGATTTGTCTTGAATGACCTTGCCTTATCCTCTCTACTATGAAATTCTATACCATAACTAATTTATCACATTGTTAAAAACAGTAATATAATAAACTTTTATGTTAACATATGTACTTTTATTGGTAATTAATTAGTAATTACTTTTATACTTTTATTTTCACAAACAAACTAAAACATCAACATACTTAAATAATTGGGACAGCTTCTGTATTATTTAAGGCACCCAATTTAACATGTTTTTAAAAAGCAAAAATAAACAAGTTTGTTATTCTCAAGTGGAGATATTAACATGGACCACATTTTTAAAATATGCCTAAAGTATCTTGGCAAGTTGCTATTCCTGAGATCAGAATTAATGGACTGCTCAGAATAATTTATTGAATCAAGAACAATGTATTGAATACCAACTATTCCAGGTATTGTGATGGGAACTAGGAATATTGTGGTGAAAAAGCCAGAGGGAAAATAACCTTTTAACTATTGTGGAACTGTCATTTTTATTTGGGGCAAGGGAAACTGTTGAGGAGACAGAAAAAAAGTAAATAATGTAAATAAATACATTTTAATATCTAATTAGGTAGTTACATAATTTACAAAGCAAATAAAATATATAACTGATCCTGGAAGTACTTGGTGGGTTATGAGTGGTACATATTAGCTAGCTAGAGTGCTCATCAAGGCCTTTCAGTAAAGGTGACATTTGAACGGAGAGATAAGTGATGAAAAGTAGGCAGAACTGTGAAGGAAAAATATTTCAGCCAGAGGAACAGCTACAGCAAAGTCCCAGCGGCTTGAAGAATGTGGCATATTAGTGTGATAAAAAGCCCACCAGTGTGACTGAAATTTAAAGGAAAAAGTAGCAGGAGATAGATTTACTTATAATTGCCTTTTTAAAATTATGTTAAGTAGCTTACGTATCTCCATTTAAAATAGTATGATGCTTAATTTGTTAAGAATTTCCTTTTAGGTAAATAACTCAGATATACATTTAAATCCAAAGATATAGAATATTCCCAATTTAAGGTTTATGAGTGTATATATATATGATGTTAGTTTCAATTCTAAAAAGAGTATTCAGGCTACGCATATTGGAGATGATGATATTTAAGCCATGACCAAAAAAAGAATGTAACCTTTTTTATTCAATTCATATTGAAGAAGCTCGATAACTGACCAGTGGAATTAATACTCAGTATATGCAAGAAGTAGTAAGCATGTGCCTGGAAGGCAGGCATGGTAAGTAAGAGCATTTAAAGTTATTTTTAATGTAAGTTGAAAACCGTTTTTCCAATAGTAATTTCCTCTGCCAGTTGGAAAATTATAGCTTTGTTCCTTTAATCTTAGATCCTGTCCCTTGCTAAAAAAATTAAATTTCATAGAACTCTTTTTTCAAAAATGAAGACTTTGTATGAAAACAAATAGATGGATCTGGAGAGCATTAAGCTAAGTGAAATAAGCCAGTCAGAGAAAGGCAAGCACCATATGATTTCACTCATGTGGAATCTAACGAACTAACAAGCAAAAGAGAGACAGACTCATAGACAGAGAGTAGACGGACAGCTGTGAAAAGCAAAGAAAAAATTGATACTAGGTAGATTTTTTCCTTATTTGTATAAAATACAGGGTGGAGCAAAAGTAGTTTTACAGTTGTTTGTATGAAGAACAATAATTAATAAATAATCTGTCTATATATATAAAAGTCTAAGAGACCATTCAACCATTTGACTGGTAGCTATGATGCTCACTGACCACAGGGGGCAGATGCTCTGACCAGTAGGTTAGCTTGCCTCTGGGCTGGCCTATCAGGACTGGGCGAGATGGGCCAGACATGCCCTGGAGCCCTCCCGCAGTCCCTCTCTGGTCCTGATCATGCACCGGTGGGGTCCCTTGGCCTGGTCTGCACCCTCTTGCAATCTGAGACCCCTCAGGGGATGTTGGAGAGCCGGTTTCTGCCCAATCCCTGCATGCAAGGCTGAGGGGCCCCACTGGTTCACGAATCCGTGTACTGGGCCTCTAGTATAATAAACTCCATTTCACATACTCACAACTGTAAACCTACTTTTGCCATACCCTGTATTTATAGTTGCATCCAATATTTTTTTGCCTATTTCAATAACAGATGCTGCTAACCATCAATTCAAATTGCTTGAAAAATTTATTTAGCATCTGACTCACTGTAGGAAATGTAGAATTTAGCTGTATTTTCAATAATATGTTCTTCATATAGAAAATGATTTCTCAGTTGAATTAGAAAATTCTAATTCACAAATTAAATTATGCAAACAGTAGAACTATCTTTTGAGCCTCAAATTAATAATTGAAATGTTTGATGCCCTTTAGGTGTAGAAGGTAACTTAGGCTGGCACTTTATGTTTGGATAATGGAATCAAATATGAAAATCCTATGTAATAAAAGCATAGTATGCAAATTGTCCTCTCGACCAGGAGTTTGTCCAGGAGTTATACCAGGGGAAGGGGCCAGCTAGGGAAAGGGAGGGAGATCCCGGTGGCAGCAGGTGGCCACAGGAAGGGAGTGAGTACCTGGTCAGCAACCAGCAGCCACTAGGGACGCTACCGGTGCACAAATTTCATGCACTGGGCCTCTAGTATTATTAAAAGAGTAATCATGGATTGTGTTGCTTTGCTGTATATCTGGTTTTGTTTGCTATATATACAATTGATGTGCTTTGGATGAGTCCTGTTGTAAACTCTCATGAGTAAGAGTTATTTCCTTAAGCATAATGATTTGTTCCTTAATAATTAAAGAGATTTTGTTTGCCAATTTAAAGTGATGTTAAAATACATTCTACAGTGTCAATTCATGTGTGTTTCCTCATTTTGAATAGTTACTATCAAATGGATAAGTGTTTTCAGATACAAAAACTTTTTAAGAATACAAATTATAATTTTTTCGATCATATTATTTTGGTGAGAATATCTATAGCTAAAATGTACACTAACACTTGGAAGTAAGAATTTGAAAGAATAGTGGGAAGTAGGGATATACTTTAAGAAAACACATTTACATTAATACTATTTCAGAAATTACCCCTAGAGTTTTTGAAAGAGTAGATATTCAATAATCTTTTCTAAAACATAGATTTTAGCCTGTTGCTGGCTTGTCAACATCCTAGAATCCTAATAAATAAATTGAGGCATCTTAGTGTTTAGTTTTTAAAAGAATACTTTAATGAATAGAATGATAATTTTGTCAGTCTATTCCTGATTATACTTGAATATACAATCTTCATTTGACTATAGTGCCTGGAGTATCTCTGTCCATGAAAAGCAATGTGATTACTAAAGTCTATATAAAATTTGAGGGTTGTGGCTCTTAGATAAACATTATTCTATATAATAAAGAGGTAATATGCAAATTGACCATTACTCCAACACATAAGATGGCCACCCCCATGTGGACACAAGATGGCCGCCACAAGAAGGCCGACAGGGGAGGGCAGTTGTGGGCGATCAGGCCAGCAGGGGAGGGTAGTGGAGAGGGACAAGACCTGCAAGGGAGGACAGTTGGGGGCAATCAGGCCTGCAGGGGAGGGCAGTTAGGGGTGACCAGGCTGGCAGGAGAAGGCAGTTGTGGGCAATCAGGCCATCAGGGGAGGGTAGTGGAGAGGGACAAGACCTGCAAGGGAGGACAGTTGGGGGCAATCAGGCCTGCAGGGGAGGGCAGTTAGGGGTGACCAGGCTGGCAGGGGAGGGCAGTTAGGGTTGACCAGGCTGGCAGGAGAAGGCAGTTGTGGGCAATCAGGCCATCAGGGGAGGGTAGTGGAGAGGGACAAGATCTGCAAGGGAGGACAGTTGGGGGCAATCAGGCCTGCAGGGGAGGGCAGTTAGGGGTGACCAGGCTGGCAGGGGAGGGCAGTTAGGGTTGACCAGGCTGGCAGGAGGGGGCAGTTGGGAGGGACAAGGTCTGCAGGGGAGGGCAATTGGAGGGGGACCAGGCCTGCAGGGGAGGATAGTTAGGGGTGACCATGCCAGTAGGGGAAGGCAGTTAGGGGTGACCAAGCTGGCAGGGGAGGGCAGTTAGGGGCAATCGGGCCAGCAGGGGAGCAGTTAGGCATCAATCAGGCTGGCAGGGGAGTGGTTAGGGAGCGATCAGGCTGGCAAGCAGAAGCAGTTAGGGGCAATCAGGCAGGCACAAAAGTGAGCAGTTGGGAGACAGCAGTCCTGGATTGTGAGAGGGATATCCGACTGCCCGTTTAGGCCCGATCCTATTGGGATCAGGCCTAAATGGGCACTCAGACATCCCTTGAGGGGTCCCAGATTGGAGAGGGTGCAGGCTGGGTTGAGGAACACACCTCTCCCCCCCACCCCCCACCCCCCGTGCATGAATTTCATGCACCGGGCCTCTAGTGATGTATAAGGGAGTAAATGGAACTTGGGATCCAAAAACAGAGACTTATTATATTTAATTAAATTCCAATAAATATAACAAAGATTTAAAAAATAAACATAATCAGGTACATAAATAAGCAAAGTTCATATGGAGAAATAAACATTGAAGAATAGCTAGGGATGCACTAAAAGGGAAACAGGCAAGGAAGTAAATAGTTATACCAGATAATACAACCTAACATAAAGGCTTTCTATTTAGTGTGATGATGGAACATAAATATGTACTTCATTCTATTTCTGGAGAGTCCAGAAATAGAATGAAGTACATACAGAAATCCATTATATAATACATATTTCAAAATATTATTTTTAAACACCCAGATAACAATTTGATACAAGCAGATAAATGTCTCATATTTTAAAAATATTTATATTTCATTGATTTCAGAGAGGAAGGGAGAGGAAGAGAGAGATGGAAACATCAATGATGAGAGAGAATCATTGATCAGCTGCCTCCTGCACACCCCCTACTGGAGATCAAGCCCACAACCCAGGCATGTGCCTTGATTAGGAATCAAACAGTGACCTCCTGGTTCCTAGGTCAATACTCAACCACTGGGCAACACTGGTCAGGCAAATGTTTCCTATATTCACTAGTTTTCAGGATTTCCTATTCGAAGTTAATACATTGATTGTTTTGTTTGCTCTTTTCCTTAGTAAATGCATTTTCCCTTAGATTTTGCTTTAACTGTATCCTATTGGTTGTCATGGAAAGAAATTTCACTTTTTTCTACCCCAAACAATCTGTTACATTATATTCAAAACTTAGATGCAATTTTAGAACTTATTTCACAAGCATCTCCCCATGGGAAATGGTTACTTCATATATCATGTACCTCTCAAAATTAGCTAATAATATCTAAATGAAAATACCATCTAATTCACCAGTGCTTGAAACTGAACATTCTGTTCAGGGACATTTTATTAGTTATAAGAAAAAGAATGTATTTCATTCAATCCAATTGAAATCATGCACTTACTATTTTGGTGTTGTACCACATTTTAAATGAGGCAAAGCTGTTACTCTAAAATAGATTTAGCCCAGCTGGCATGGCTCAGTGGTTGAGCATAGACCTAGAAACCAGGAGGTCATGGTTTAATTCCTGGTCAGGGCACATGACCGGGTTGCAGGCTCAATCCCTAGTGTGGGGCTTGCAGGAGGCACCTGATCAATGATTTCCTTTCATCATTGATGGTTATCTCTCTCTCTCTCTCTCTCTCTCTCTCTCTCTCTCTCCCTTCCTCTCTGAAATCAATAAAATATATTAAAAAATAAATTATGATCTATCTAAGCAAGGAAACATTTTAAAAAATAAAATAAAATAGATTTAAACAATACAGTTGAAAAATTGATAGTATCTTTGACACCTATATCTTTGACACCTCTGTTCAAGGCTACTCTTCACTTCCCTATTCATACATACCCTATACTGAGAAAAATATTAATGTTCATACATTAGGTTTGACATATGACCTGAACTTGTCATTGGTTCTATATGATTCACACATGATGCTATTTCCCACATTGTTCTTCAAATTTTCTGAAATATGTTAGTTGACAATGATGTCATGCCATTGCCATTTTTAATGTAACATTTTAGAATAAAAGAGACGGGAATAATTATAATATCAAGATAACTTGTTATTCCTTCCTAAAATGCTAACACTGCACTTCATGTTCATTTATTGCTGAAGATTAGAGTTGTGAAGTGAAGGAACAAGATTTACCCTATATGTGGAAAAGTTGTTGAAAATATCACTGAAAGCCATCATTAACATATAAGGATCTGTTTTCGTTGAAAGCACCAAGTTGAAGCAGCTTGCCTTTTTCTGCTAATTTTAATTACTGCCTTTGTGAATTTCTTTATAACTGCCAAATTTTCAAGTAATGATGTGTTCTGTGATGGCATTCATCAGGTTGTCATTCATTTTGTGAAGTTAAAACTAATTGGCAATGCTTTCAAGACTAGCTTGTTTTAAAAAAAGATCTTTAGATAGACTTGTTAGCAGCGAAAAGAGCTTCAAACTGCCCAGCAAGCAGATGGTTCAATATAAATAAATTGCATATTTGCCAAGCTGCCTGCATTTCCTTGCTACGTGGAAGCAGGACAATTTTTTTTTAAGAATCCAGTGCTTAAGAAATGAATACTGCATTTCATAATTTTAACAAAAAATAACATAATTGCAGACCCTTCTGAAGATACATCAAGTGTATACTGAAGATTTCATTATGAAAAGTATGTGAATGTGTGAATTTCGCATAGATATCAAGAGGTTCTGGAAGATTATGTGCAATCATTTCTTAGTACTTCACATATGCTTGGTTCTGAACTCTAGACTTATAGGTTAACTGAATACATAACTGACAAATGGAAGCCATTGATTCTTCAGTTAACTACTGTTATTGATAAATACATTATACTATTCTGACTAGAAAAAGGTTGTACTGCTGTGCCAGGGAAACGAACAGAGATAGATATATGCTTCACAGGGCAGTGGTTGAATAATTGTGGTGAGAGTGGACATCCTTGTCTTGTTGATACATCACCTTTTAAAATAATAAAGGAGTATCCTGTAAGGCTAAAATAAACATTCATATATAAAAGAAAAATATTATCTTAGTCATGAATATATGAGAAAAGATATGCAGTTTTAATTTAAAGTATTTGGTTGATTTAACACATTGCTTAAATTTAATGTATTTGGTTATTTTAATAATGAAAGATAAAATATCTACACTAATAAAAGAGAAAGATGCAAATTGGCCATACCTCCGTGACGCCCACCAGCCAATCAGGAGGGAATATGCAAATTAGAAGGACAAAGATGGCGGTGGACCCACCACCCAGCCACTCGAAGGGCAGGCCAGGATGCCTGCTGTGAGAGGGAGGGTGGGGGCGAAGGGATCTACAGGAGCGGTACTCTGGCTGCAGCGAAGACAAAGATAGCAGACTCCGGCTGGAGTCAGCAGCAAAGACTCTGGCCAGATTGAAGGTGGAAGGCAGTGGCCAGAGCAAAGGCTTGGGTCCTGGGTGCCGGAAACCAGGGGAAGGAAGGCCTATTGCACGAATCTTTGTGCAACAGGCCTCTAGTGTACATATAAGATATGTATATATATTTATGTGTTCATACATATCTTTGGGTACATGTTAAGTATGTAAGGATTAACATTGTATCAAAACCTTAATATTGAGATCGATATCAGTATTTTATAATATATAGACAGTTATGAAAGTTATCCTGATTTTTAAATAGTCTATCAATAACCAAACTTTTCTCAAAGCTGGTTGAACCAAACTTGCACATTGTGTTTAAGTTAATGGTCAAAACATATATGCCAGTGTCTCCACAGAGTTGTTGAATATAAATGTCCATCACAGATGGTAGTAAGTTATGATTAATGACAGTGCAGTTACTTGGTATAACTGGGTATTAGGACTAAGCCACCAGCAAACTAAAATGACATCCTGTCAATTTCTACAACACCTTAGACATGATCAACAATAGCTATTACAGCAATATTTAAACAATAATTCATTGCTGAAATGGTAATGCTATTAAATCTAGACAGTAAGTGGAATGTGATTGCTCAAGGCTATAAAAACCATGCCTTCAGTTGTATTAGGAGTTATATGTCGAAAGATCAACTAAGGTAATAGGCCCCAATTCTTTTTTTTTAAATATATTTTATTGATTTTTTACAGAGAGTAAGGGAGAGGGATAGAGAGTTAGAAACATCGATGAGAGAGAAACATCGATGAGCTGCCTCCTGCACACCTCCCACTGGGGATGTGCCCACAACCAAGGTACATGCCCTTGACTGGAATCAAAGCTGGGACCTTTCAGCCTGCAGGCCAACACTCTATCCACTGAGCCAAACTGATTTCGGCCACAATTCTTACATAATGCCAAATGATTTACAAAAGTATTGGCATAAAATAGTTTATATCACATATGTTATTTCAATATTATTTCTAATGAAGAATTCTAATTGCATAATTTGGAAATATTGTTATCAATGAATGTTTTTGGTCTAAACTTTGTTTAAAATCTAAAAAGTAATTAAATAAAATTTATATGTCATTACCTAGTGTATCATTACACCCTATATTATTAGTCCAATAATTTAAAAAAGAAAGTTCTCACTCAAAACATATAATGGAAGGAAAAGAAGAAAAGTGTTTTGTGAGTGTACACTATTAAAATGGTCATTTTACAAAATCTTAACTGCACTTAACTGTGCCAGCCTCCAGTATAATGGTGATTGAGCTTAGGTAATAATCATAATCTGTTTCCTTTAAGGCCTGATGCTGCCATCATCAGTTGGAAAGCATTCCAGTTCATACCACTACTTGGTCATATGCGCCAGTATCACAAGCTCTCAGGGACTGTCCCCAGTCAATATCAAGTAGCCAACTTGAACTCGGTATTTTCCAAAAAACAGAAAAGAAAAATTGAATCTATTACTTAAATTAACATAGAATTAAATATGTTATGCATAGGTAAAATATCACACTTCATATCAGTGTTTATTTGATTTGGTTGATTGTTATTGACAACAGGAAGGTATTTAAAGAAATTGCTCATGAAAATAATTTTAGTTTGCTTGGTATTGGACCAAATTCTTGCAGTTTTCATCATGTATTCAGTCCCTCACTCCAAGCACCTGGCAATCACCTGAAAGCTATCTTTTACCTAATAACTCCATATCTGTTACCATATTTTGTAGATTTTGTCTTCCACATGTTTTCAAAGCCATTTTCTTCTTTCATATCTACTGTTAGTAATGTAGTTAAAACATAATGATATCTCTTTATCTGTACAACCACAGCTGTCATACCCTTTCTTCCAGTCTCCATTTTAGTTTTATTCAATTACATTCTTTACAGGTCCTCTATGGAGACTCACCTAAAACAAAATATTTGACATCTTTAAATGGTCTCCCATTACTTTGAGCATGCTATACAATGCAGTCCCTTAGATTAGTGATTTGAAAACATTATTGTGCATATGAATCCTGTGGTGAACTTGATCGATTCATCTCACCTGTATGATTCTCCAGGGCCTAACCCTTAGGAAGTCTGATCCAGCAGGGTCTACATGGGATCAAGATGACATTTTAATTAGTATCCCTCTGTGTCCTGGATAACCTGGTTACCTTAGCCCTAGCTATTTCCCACTACTCAGCATATTTTCAGCTTAATATTATAAAATTGTAGTACTCTCTTTCTTCATTCTGAGAGGTGCCAAGAGAAGTATACAAATAAAAAGCATGTCGATAATAATAAGTGTTATGAAAAATTAAATGAAATAATGGCATAGAAAACTGATAGGGCTGCTATACTTTTCTCGTTTTGTTTTTTGTTTTTGTTTTTCTAGGGCTGCTATATTTTTATACATGGTGGTTCAGGAAAGGCATTTTGTGAAGGTGACTTTTGAGTTGAGATCCTGACAATGTAAAGGAGAAAATCATATTAATATTTATGTTAAGACCATTCTGGTCAAAGGGAAGACAGAGAGCCTGAACTCGAGTTTAAAGGAAAAGGGGTTGTCATGAGGCACAGGCTGAGATGTAGGCAGGGACACCATCTTTTTGGGCTGGATGAAAGAGATTGCCAGTAAAGACCAACCAAAGTTGTTAGGTAAAAACACATACTTCATATACCTTATTGAATTTTTTTCTGAGAGGGAGAAGCCCCATTTTTAAAACAATTTTCCAAAGGAAATATGACAGTCATGTGATAAATAATTTAACTTTTCTTTTTAATAGAGGCATGTCTCTCCAGCTTGAGCCAGCATCAGACTCATCAGGCTGGTTAAGACAGACTGCTAGGCCTCATCCCCACAGCTTCTGATTCAGTGATTTGGAAGTCGGACCTGATAATGTGCATTTCTAGTAAGTTCCCATGTGATGCTGATGCTGCTGGTGGAGGGACTACACTTTGAAAATTACTATTGAATTGTTTTGGGCCAAGTGACAGCAAAGGACAATTTTTAATTTCAGTGTCTAAAGGTTGATTAGAAAGTAATTAAGCTAAAACCTAGGGGAAGAAAGGATAATTTCTGGCAAAAAATAAGACTTACTGAAATCTTTAAGTGGCAGGAGACTGACTTCTCTTTTGAAGCTAGAAAAGGCTGGCAGTTAGGCTACTGTGTGAACAGTGAAAAGAAGGCAGTCAGAGAAGAGCTCAAACACTGGCAGGAGACAGATCAAGGTGGAACAAGGTCCTTCAGGGCCCTGTAGGCCATGTTAATTAAGTCAATCCTTATTAAAAAACATATAAAAATTCATTGGGTGGCTTTCAATGAGGAAATAATATTATCAGAATTATATTAAGTGTTTCAGGGAAAACTAAACCTTTAGGGGACAAGAAAATGAAAGAATAAACTAAAGGAGTGGGAAACATCAATTTCTGCCAAAGTGATAGTGATCTCATTTTCATGTGTACCTGTACAAAGGAGTACTAATAACAATAACTTACATTTTTATAGTCCTCTAAATTTTGCAAACTATTTTCACATACAATTGTTTAACTGACATTACAATAATAAATTGAAGAAGATAGAAATTTGTAACTACCATGATATTATAAAGAAAAAATTTGTATCTAAAGGAAATGAATTCTTGACACTTTATCAAATAAATTTAGGAGACATCTTAGAGACAACCTGAAGCTTAAACATAAAGTGAATTCGGCTTTATCAGAGGATCAGGAGCACAAACTACCCCGCAAACAGAAGATGGGAGCACCTCCAAGTAGAAACCACACAATATTGGTAATTCACAAAGAAGCATTGATATGTCTCATCTATAATAATAGAAGTGTAGACCGAACATCCTTTCAGACATCCTCCTGGATGACCTTCCAGACCAAGCCAGGGCTGCAAGGGAAGCCCAGGTCCTGGGTGCCAGAGGGAATCCCGGGTTCCAAGTGCTCAAGGAAAGTCTGGGTCCCGGGTGGGAAGCCGGTGCCGGCAGCCAGGGGAAGGAAGGCCTACTCTTGCACAAATTTCTTGCATCAGGCCTCTAGTGTCATATAAGTTGGTTTGATATATCTTATAATCGGGAATTGGTGAAAGGTGAAAGAAAGATGGCCAAGTATAATGAGACACATTTTATTGTGTGTGCACATTCAAGTTTATTTGTCACAGATTTATTAAAGCACGATATTCCTTGAGAGGAAAAATGCAGTTCTTTTTTGGTAAAAGAGCATAAAAATAAACCAAAAGAACCACAGGTTCATACTATGTTGATTGACATAGTCCTGTGTTTGCATATTTCTAATCTATCCATCATTCATTTATTAAGTACATATCTTTTCAAAGCCATGAGAAAAATAAGGCATAGAAAAAAAATCCTTAAGTAGAAAACATTACATGCCTTTTTATTATGTTTTAATTCATACTGTTGGAATTACCAATATTGTGTTGTTTCGATTCATACGTGCCCCCACTTTCTGTTTGTGGGCTGGTTTGTGCTCTTAATCCCCTGATAAATCTGAATTCATTACTTTGGGAAATACTTTTGTGTTACGCCACTTATACAATATTCTGGCCTGACATGATCTTCACACATACACACAAACACACATATAGATACCACTCAGATGCATCCACATTCACTATTATGCCCGAATTGCTTCTTTTGTATAGGGAAACATAATCAGATTAAATCAAAACTAAGATCCCCAAAAGAGCAAAGAAAGGAAGAGATAGACAAATTAAAATAGCTCATTTTAAAAATATGATGAGCAATTTGATGTTTAAGGAATAAGGTAATTTACTGCTATTGAGGATTAGAGATATTGCTGCCTGATGTTCTAATATTAGGGAACTATACCACTTGCTTACTCAAGTGTGGTTAACATAGTTCTCCATCATATCAGCTCCACAAAACACAAATCAAGATCTAAAAAGTGACACAGGTTGATCTATCTATTTGGGATAAAAGAAAGAGTGATTGGCAAAAGTTTATGTGGCCTAATACAGGGCAGAGCAAAAGTAGGTTTGCAATTGTCCATATAGAAAATAATTCAGTAATTAATAAATAATAACACAAGAATAAATTCTGTGTGTTGCCTACTCACAATGTAAATCTACTTTGCCCCACCCTGTATTTACCAGGGCACATAGACCTATCCACAATTTTTTTTATTATTTCTATGACAATTGTGACAGATTGCATTTTGCAAGGGGAGCAACTACAATAGCTGATATTTCATATGCTCTTCTTCAATGTGACCCTGCAATTTTCTTTATTTTTTTATCATGACAAGAGTATGATGTAGATTTTGACTGCTTTGATCATCAGAATAAGTCAGGGGTGGTGGCCTGATAGCAAGCATCTGTTGCTGCTTGTCCCATGGGACACCTACTCTTGGGATGCTGTCACTCAAAAACCAACCACCATGAGAGGAGAAGCCCAAGCCCTGTGACAAGGTCACATAGAGAAACTCTAGTCTGCAACTCCACTTCAGTTCCCAGCCAACAACCTGAAACAACTGCCACGAGATTTGTTGGCCATTTCCTTTGATTGGACCATTTTTGGAGACTGCAATTGAGAATCATTCACCTGAGCTCATTCAACCCAATAAACTATGAGATATGATATTTTTAATATATATTTTTTGCTTAAAGCCACTTAAACTTGGCCATTTGTTAGATAGAAATAAATAAATGGAATAACAACAAACACCGCAGCCTGGAAATATATAAGTCCCTCATTAAATGAGTTAATAAAATAGCCTACGGAAGTCTCTGGAACATTTTCTATGGGCTTTGGAATGCAGAATATTATATTCTGTACACTATTCTGGATGATATTAGTTGTGAGCATGCAAACTAACTAGTTCAAAACTCTGGGTACCTGGTCTGCTAAATGCTTAGACTTCTAGGTACATGCAGATGAAGATAAAATAAAACTTAAAAAAAGGAAAAGTGAATGAAATGTGTCTATCTTTTAGAAATATCTCTAGTCCCTCTCCCAATTTCTCTTATAAAAGGCACATGCCTTTACCCTTCAAAGTGTAACATCTGCTTTATGTTAGCCAAGGTTTTCTACATAAACCCACCTCTTGATTTTTTGAGTAAAAATGTCCAGGCCCTTCAGATCTGCCTTAAATCATTCTTCCAATGATTAGACTTTCTTCTGTCATAAACAAAAGATTTTGCTAGTCTATAAAGACATTAAACAATTTAAAAATTTTAAAAAAATATGAATTATTGTTAGAAAATATTCATTCAGCTCAATGTTTCCAACAGTAGCCTGTTGTCTTATTAAATAAAACATACCATCACCATCACCCCCAGAAAAGCACAAAGAGAAGTTAGGTAAATGGCTTCCAAGTTATTCTTTGAATGACTTTCCCCCGCTTTATTGCAGTGAATTTGAATTAAATTTCCCTGCAGATTACTAGGCTCATGAAATTTCTTGAATTATTATTCATAATAGAGGCTGTATTAAAATATTTTTCTCATCTATGAAGCTCTAAAAACTCAATGATCACATTAGAACTTTTCTAATAAAAAATTTCTCCATTAAATGTATCCCATAAATTATGACACCTTTTTTTCAATAACAAGAGATAGTGATAACTAATTACAAAAGGGAGTTTGTCATAGAGGTAAATTATAATAAGTAACAGTGGCAATTTCAGTTCTCTTCTTTTTAAAATGGTGGAAAATTATCGATAAATTACAAGCCCCATAACAGAATACATCTTATATTTTGGAAAATTTAAGATAGCCATCTAAAATATAGTTACCTGCTTCATTTTAAATATTTTAGGGGTTTTATTTTAATTTTTAGGGGTTTTATTTTCATTTTTTGTTGATATACTTCAAAAAACCAGGAGATTAATAAATAATATAATCTGGGCCGTGAACGCAATACAATTATTACAAGCTATTGGAGAAATACAGCTATGGAATTATAAGACACAAGAGAGAAGAAAAGGTTTCTAACATACAAGATGGGTGATTATATCATAATAAATGTTCTAAAATGAAATTACCTTAGGGGTAGAATATAGATGTTATTCTTTTTTAAAAGGCCAATAAAATGTTCTTTTTTTGGCTTAGTGTCCAATTATTTGTTATAACCATCTGGAATTTGAACACATTCCATATCTGACTATTTCCACAGGAATAATTATTTGGTAGTATTGGTGCCCCTGAGGTATTTTAACACTTACATACATCTGAAAAGTATTCCAATAAGCTATTGGAATTAACCTGATCATGGCAGCTAAGCATATTTTATTTGCCATTTGAAAAGAGTTATCATAAGTAACAGGGTAAAACCAGATTCCATTTTAGAAAACTTATGTTTAAAATGCTTGGAATTTATAGTGCAAATGCATAGTACTGTCACACTATATTTAACTTCCGTTTATCTATACTCTGTTACAAATTAAGTAGACACTTTAGAGTACATTATGGATTTTGTTAGCATGTTGACTCTGAGTGCCTCTGGCTTTCCATATTGTTCACAGAAAAACAATACAACAATATTTTCGTCAGCCTGGCTAGCATGGCTCAGTTGTTGAGTGTTGACCTATGAACCAGGAGGTCATGGTTGGATTCTGGGTCAGGGCATATACCCAGGTTGCAGGCTCGATCCCTAGTATGGGGTGCGCAGCAGATCAATGATTCTTTCAATCATTGATGTTTCTCTCTCTCTCTCCCTCACCCTTCCTCTCTGAAATCAATAAAAAATATATTAAATATTTTGGTCAGTGGACCTTTTCAATCTCAAGTTCCCTATAATTATAAAGAGCAAATTATAATACAATTGAAACATTTTAAAAACTTTATTGTGGAATGTATAAAGTTTTAAAACATTTTCATGAACAGCACTCATTATTTTTTATCAAATTCTATTTTAACATGAGAATAAGAGATTGAAGTCTTCATATTAATGTTATAGAAACTACTGTTTGCTGCCCTATATAGATGGAATAGAAAAGAGTCAAAGTAAGAGAGGAGGACATATAAAAGGTTATTTTATTAACTTAATAATAACCTGAGCCAATGCAATGGAAACAGGGATTCAAATGCAGGAAAGAATTTGTAATTATTTAGGGTATAGAATTGGACCATTAGTACATAGGATGGACAAAATCAATTGGCAGAGCTCTCTGAATACTTTGTAAGCTAACCAGATAAAAATACTTTTAGCATAATTAAATAAAGTAATTAAAGTCAGTTCTTCTCTAAAAACTGTAAATATTTCTCAGACTCCCAAATAGTAAAGAGTGATGATAAGAGCAATGCTAAATTGCAAAAATAAAAATAGAGAATCTTCCCTATATGAACAGTTTTAGTCTGACTCTAAGATTGAACTTTATTGGTTAAGATTAGATTATATTTGTTGTAATTTCTTAAAATGTAATACATGTGATCAAACATATGTATTCTATGAACATTAAGATTATAGTGTCCGAGGCCCTGTGCTGGATGAGATCTGGACCCATGGGGGAAAAGGGACCCTAAAAGTGCTCCTGTTTGAGGAGGAGAGACCCTGACCAGGGCATTATGGACATTCTAGGAATGCAGCTTTGGAAAAGAAGTGTAAAGCAGTGTTGAAATACAAGTTCTCAGCTAAAGAATAGTAGAAATTTTTGGTCAAAATTCTTTATATTTTAAATTTTGGAATCTTTACTAAGACAATTAAAAAATATTTCCCTGCCCTGGACAGTGTTGCTCAGTGGGTTGGAGTATCATCCCATACATCAAAAGGTTGCAGGTTCGATTCCTGGTCAGAGCACATACCTAAGTTGCAGGTTTGGTCCAGGTTGGGATGCGCAGGGGAGGCAACCAATCAATGTCTCTCTCTCTCTCTCCCTTTTTTCCTTCCTCCTTCCCTCCCTCCCTCCCTCTAGGTCCCTCTTTCACTCTCCCTCTCTTTCCCTTTCTTTCTCTTTCTTTTCTCTCCCTCTCTCCCTCTCCCTCATTATAAATCAATGAAACATATCCTCAGGTGGTTTTTAAAAAATAAATTCCTTAGATTATGGTATGAATTGCAAACAAAATCTGGATAAATAAAAAATTTGCAAACAAAATCTGGATAAAAATAATTTGTTGTCATGATAGAATGGTATCCTGAGCTTAAATGTGATTTTCTCAGAATTTGAGAGTAAGTTAAGAAAATTATTGTTTGAAAAAAGAAAGGTAGAAATTCTCTCTTCTGCTAGGTGGACTAATGTTAAATTCATGTGATTTCATTTTCCATAATTAGAGCTGACATCATGCTCCTCAAATGTCTATCTATTTTAAAAATCCAGAACAAATTAAGACTTTGGAAAAGCCAATGGAATTGAAGCTATTCTCTTCTCTTCTATTGAGTAATAGAAGCTAGATGGGATAGGGGAAACTGGGAGTTCATGAAAACATATTTCTATTTACAAAGTTCTTAAGAGAAAAATGCAATTAGAATACAATTATTAGGAATTTTAAATAGGGAGTTCATAATTTTCAAAGCATCTGAGTTGTCAAATAATAAAACAAAAACAATTATATAATATAGATAAAAGTGATTGAATCTCCCCACATATTTGTTATTGAAAATTACATAATTTAAAAACTAATTTTGTGATTTTTAATACATTGATTAAAGACAAAAGCTTCATTATATAATTTGAAAAAGATTACATTTATAGTGATGATTCTAATTTAATTGTAGAAACAATGAATTGTTTTTTGGATAATTATTTGTTATGTGGCCATGCTAATTACCTTATTTAAATAAAATATGTAAAGAATGTTTTAATAAAATTATACATAGACTACTTCTCTGAAGTTAAAACCAGGCAATATTCATTGTTTCAGCATTAATTGATAATTTGAAAGATCTCATATTACTATCCCTGCATTCCTTCATTGTGTCATTATTAGGACTCATTAGTCACTGCCTCTTTTACCAGAAGCATATAATCTCTGGTTTGCCTCAATCCTGCATCCCTTCCCAAATGCTTATATGTTTAGCCTCCTTAAGTATTTGAGCTTGATTTATTTTCTTATGTATAGACAGGCACATTGATAATATTGGGTTCATTTTATATATATATATATATATATATATATATATATATATAGAGAGAGAGAGAGAGAGAGAGAGAGAGAGAGAGAGAGAGAGAGAGAGTTAGATATAGACATAGATGATAGGTATAGGTATAGATTATATAGATAGATATATAGATATAGATATAGATATAGATATAGATATAGATATAGATATAGATAGATAATAGATATAGATATAAATAATAGATATAGATAATAGATATATTTGCCATATCTTACATTTTTACAATTTATGATAATATAAATGGGTTGAATAAATTCAAACTCTTTATATAAAACAAAGAATATAATTTAACTATAAGAAAATGCTTTGCATATTTCCTACATACTTATAAATATGTTAAAACTGAAACTCATGCAATTCAGTAAGCATTTATTAATTCCTATTAGTGCAAAGCCTGGTGGTGAGTTCTTTCATGTGGATCCTGATCTCCAAAAGCTCATGTTTTGTGTGTAAGAAATATGCATGTATGACTATGAAACAAAGCAAAATTTGAAAAAACACACACACATAATTACTAAATATCGGTGGGCTTGAAAATTATCATTTTATTCGGAGGAATAAGAGAAGATTTTGTTTACAAGTTGACAACCTTTGTCTTGGAAGACGAGCTAGATTTTATCTATTGAAAATAGTGATAGGTAAGATAAAGACTGAGCAAAGGAAAAGAATGCAGAACTACCAAATATTTTGGACATGGTATTATTGTCTGTCTTTTATAAAGAGATGCATCAGAAAGTAAAAAAAGTGAATGGAGCCAGAACACAGAAAACATGATACCTAATTTCCATGGTGCATCCGTTAGAATAGGTTAAATTACGTTGCATAACAAAGAACTGACCTCTTAAAAACTTAGTAGCTTAAATAACAATGTGTTTTGTGTGTGCATGTGTTTATGTGTGTATGGTTTACCACAGGTTTTGTTTCATGTCTTAGCCTATTTTGGAAAGCTATCTGCTGTAACATCTGTCATCTAGATTTTTGCTGGTCACCAAGGAAAGACAATTGAACACAGTGAATCACTTACTGATTCTTAAAAGATTCCATCACTCTCACTCAGCATTCATTAAGCAAAGCAGGTCATAAGACCATGGCTAACTGTTGAGAGACAACAGTTCCCATTTCTTTATGTGAGCTAAGGGATTTACAGCTAAGTTAAGGATGTCAGTATAAAAACATTCCAGTAAGTTTTAGAGATGTGTCGGGGTAGTAAAAATAGACATTTTCTTTCCATTTGTAGAGAATAATAGTTTATCTTTCTTATCTTTCAGAATTAAGATAAAATCAATCTCTCTCTCTCTCTCTCTCTCTCTCTCTCTCTCTCTCTCTCTCTCTCTCTCTCTCTCCAGAGGTAGGTCTGGTACCAGCACCCTCCATACTACCGGTGGGGAACATCTGAAAATTATTTGGTCTGACCCTGCCGAGGCATTAGGGGTGAGTTAATTAAATGTTTGACCTAATATAGCAGGCTAATTTTTAAGTTGATAATTCTGTATGGCCCTGGAATGATGTTATAAATATCCAAATGGCCCTTGGCAAAAAAAAATGGCTCCCCACCCCTGCTCTACAACATCAAAGTCTCCTAAACTCAGCATTCCACTCCCATCTTGCATTCCAAAACATGTGCAAATACCATCTAGTCCTCACCATGATTCCTGGCATGGATTGGGACATGATGACAGATGCTATGATGTTACTTTTGGCTGTTGCTGCTTTTTCATTGGTAATAAACGCTTTGTCTCTGACCTGGAAGCCTCAGATTTTCTGTCAGCCACTAACTTATCTAGCAAATAAAGCAAAATCTCCAAAACTTCACAATCAACTACCACTAACTTTGTGTTCCTAGAAAGGAGAGAGCTAGGAATAGCAGTAAACCACTAGAAGAACTGTGGCACATGGTAAAGAAAGTGGGTTTGATTTCTCTGTTTATCACTATTTCATTTTAATTTATTGATTTTTAGAAAGAGGGAAATGGATAGAGAGAATTTTTACCATAGTGGTGAATTGTTCTTTGCACCACATCATATGTATTCATTGGCTGCTTCTTGTATGTGCCATGACTGGAGACCAAACCCACAAGCTGGGCGTATCAGGATAATGCTTTAACCAATAGAGCTACCATACCAGGGCTTGATTTATCACTATTTTATGGAAGGCATCCAATTATAGTAACCTATACTTCACACCCAAATAAGGGTGGTTAGGGGCTCTGAGCTTCATTCCTAGGTGAAGCCTGTAAATCACAAAGACAAAAGTAAATGTACTCATTAAATTATGGTAAAGGATATGGAATAAGTAACATTATGGTTCAACTGAATATACTGTTTTGGATCAATCCAATAGCTGTCCCAGGTTTTTGAAGACTGATTTAAATCTGTTTGTTTTCTTCAGTGTTTGGCATTCCTTTTTGTTTTTTTTGTTTTTTTTTAATGAATCCATTTTCCTTCAAACTCTTTCTATGGACATTTTTAAAAATCTTCACCCAAGGGTATGTTGAGAGAGAAAGAGAGATAGATATGTTGACCAGTTGCCACCTACAATTGTCCTGACTAGGGATCAAACCTGCAACCTAGAACCTAGGTATGTGCTCTGACCTGGAATCAAACCTTTTGGTATTTGAGAAGATGCTCTAACCAACTGAGCCACATGGCCAGGGATCTGTGGACATTTTTAAAACCTTGTTTGGGAATATGTTCCTCAAGAGAGAACTTGATTTTGCTCCTACCATATATTGGTGGTACTAAAAACTCAAGATTATCTTCAACTTTATTGTAAACCTGGGCTTTTGTTTCATTTTTAAATAAAGTATTTTAGGATACTTGAGAATCACAGAAAAGATGCAAATATAGCAAAGAGAGTCCCCATATACTTCAGTTATTATCCTCATTTGTAACATCTTGTATGTTAGAATGGTCAATTAGTTCCAACTAAGAAGCCGCCATTGGTACATTATTATATTCTAGGCTTTATTTGCTGGTAGATGTTACTAGTGTGATTACTAATATCTTTTTTTTTTCCTTTTCCTGTGTCCCACTCGAGGCACCATACTGCATTTACTTGCCATATCTCCTTCGCCTCCTCTGATGGGTGGCAGTTTCCCCATCTTGTTTGGGTTGGGAGGATTTGGCTATTTTTAGGATTACTGGTCAGATATTATGTAATGTTTCTCAATTTGTACTTGGATGTTTTCCTTATGGTTGGACTGGGATAATGGGTTTGAGGAAAAATGACCACAGTGGTGAATTGCCCTTTGCACCACATCATATGATGGGCAATGATGTACCTTATCATTAATGTGCCTTTTCATTAATTTTGTTTTTTAAATTACTGCACAGGTAGAATGGATTTAGGTCTCAAATCTATGTGATGAAGTGATTGACATTAGGAATTCTTAGGTAGATTTCCCTTTTTATTTTATTTTTTCCTTTTCTCTCAAATCCAAAGGTAGACACAAAAGTAACTCCAAGCTAGAACTTACCTATTTTTATTTTATTTTACAATTTAAAGAAGAATGGGGTAACATTTTTTAAAATTATTTTTCCTTTGGAAACTTAGAATTTAAAACGGGAGCTCTGAATATATGAATTTTATGATGCATATTAGAGAAGTAGTCATTAGCAATTACCCTGGAACCAGGGATAAAAAGGATGTATTTTATAACCTTTTATGACTCTGAGTATAGAACATTCATTTAAACTAATATACACGCAGAATAAATAATTAGGATGAAATTAGAAAGAAATCTACTTTAAAAATAGTTGATTCTTATCTGTTTAGTATCCATTACTAATTACTTGTTAAGGAAGTTTGTTGTAAATCTGTCCTTATAGAAATGTACTATTAATGTAAAGTAACCGAGATCTTAGTAAATGAGAAAAATATTTGGATAGGAACATAAAACAGTATGTAGTTCTGACCACAATTAGTTTGGTAACAGTATGTATTAAAATAGACATCCATGTAATTGTTGTGATCTTTCCAAATATTTCCTAACCTATTACTACTCATATTTTAGAGATGCAAAAATATTTTTCCAGGTGTGGGTAATGACCTATGACTATTCCTGAGATCTTTCTGTTTCGATTTGTAGCTTCTATACCAGTGAAAAGTGAGGAATGAAAAACAACCTCATTATTTTTATGTAGTTGCAATGATTTGGTTTTTCTATAGCCTTATCATCATGTTTTGCATCAAATATCTACTTTTCTTAGCTGAATATTTATATTTTCTTTGCTTGGAAAAATTGGCTGTTTTACATTGATTCTTTCATTCATAAACAGAGTTTATAAAGACTATATTATTTTTAAAGGACCACCATCAATGCAGACAGAAATTAAGCAAATAACCTAAATAAAAGAAACACTAAAAATTGAGCTGATTCTTTGTCAATATAAAAAAAAAACCCTAATCATGGTTATTCCAAAATTGTAATGAGGCATGGCTTATTAAATATTTTGGTTCCTGGTTCTAATTATTATTGATGTAATAACATTTTTAAAAATAAAGATGCTAAATATAAGACCACATGCTTCTACTATTACATGTGAATATGATGGAAGTTAAATAATTAAACTCCCCCAAAACTTTAACTACTAACAACCTACTGTTGACCCTACCTGTTGACCTGGAGCCTTACCACTAACAAACAGTTGATTAACACATATTTTGTATGCTACATGTGTTACATACTATAAGATTACAATAAAGTGAGCTAGCTAAAAGAAAATGTAAAGAAAATCATAAGGAAGAGAAAATACATTTAAATTATTTATTGAAAAAATCTGCTTTTAAGTGGAACTGAACAGTTCAAACCTGTGTTATTTAAAGGTCAACTGTACTTCCAAGTAAGACTAGCTTAATTGACCTTTACAGCAAATACTGTTCCCCATATTTTAAGGAGGACCATAAGCAGTATCAAGATGGGGATTTTGAAATAGTTCATTAAAAATATTCTCATTCCAAACTGTGATTGTCCATTGCTTGTGGTCAGGGAAGAGTGCAGCTTTCCCCTGAGTTTGCAGGATTCAACACCAGGAGCAATAATATGTTCTTTAGACATCCCTTTGAGTTTAGATATTTTTCAACATGTTGGGATTATATAGATTTCATGAAAAGATCATTTGCCATTTCTAGGAATAACTTTCTAAAAAGAAGAGAATTAAACAGGCAGAGATAGAGAGATAGCATTCCCTAAGAGGGAAAGGGCTTGAGATTTTTCAATGCAATAAGTGGTATTACAATTGGAAACCAAAAATATTAGTAAAATATTAGTAGGGATAGACAAGCCAATGCTAGATTGTGAGTGTGTGAGTGTGTGTGTGTGTGTGTGAGTGTGTGTGTTGTATGTGTATCAAACCCACTTTATTCCAACAGCATTCATGAAAGTGTCCCAAATGTTTAACCCTATATTTCCCTTCTCTATACTTGCAAAAATAAAATGTCTTAGAGTGCCACTTACCTTTGTAAAACTAGCACTTTTCAATATCTGAACCTGTTGGCACAGTTTGAGTGTCAAAACTCAGGGTAGAACTTGGTAAGTCAGTACTGATCTTGGGTATTACAGAAAGCATACTTTTATTTTCTGTTAATGCTATTGGCAAGCTTCTACAGAGGTATCATGGACAGTATTCCCTTTAGAAGTGGCTACTTACTAAACAAATTTATGAGGGTTCATTGGGTTATGTATTTAGATAAATTCTTATACCATTAAAATTGGTTCAGTAATAAAGCATTGGTAAAATCCTCTATGTCAAATTCTTTGTGCCTGATCCTTATGTCCCTCTTTCTTTATAGTTTAACAAAAATGATTTCTTTATAAATATATTGTGCATTCAATAGTCAAAGAAAGGCCAGGAGGGTAATTAAATGAAACCTTACAATATTTTCCAAGTTGTAATGATTATGCAGATGACACAGCTCTGAAATATGGTAAATTTTTATTGTGGTAAAAACACTTATTAAATTTACCATCTTAATTACTGTAAGTGAAAAGTTCAATAGGGTTAAGTACCCTCACATTGTTGCACAACAGATCTTGAAAACATTTTTCAAATAAATTAGCTAGCTAGCAAGAGCCTCCTGATTTTTCAATTGAAGATTATTTGTTAGCCTTAGAGCTTTTGACTTGTACATGATGGCATCGTTGGTTTTAATGCCCCACGATCCCATATTTGGTGCTGGATAATGACATGCCCAGAAGGGAGTGGTTGACATTAAACATGTTTATGCTAACCACATTCTCAAGAAATATTTTATGAAAAGCTGAGTTTCCAAAGAGTAAATATTTGATCCTTATTGTATTACTTAAACACTGCTTAGCAGGATTATAAATTGGTATAACTTTTCTGGAAGGTGGCTTGGTAATAACATATCAAAATCCTTAACTGGATTTACATATTTGACCCAGGTATTCCCTTTGGCAAATTTATCCTAAGGAAATAAATTTGAGAAAAATATGCAATGATGAAATCAAAAGAAAATTTTAGTTACACTATTGTTTGTAAAAATTAGAAAGTTTAAAATACCCTAATAGTCTGTCAATATGGGATTGATTAAATAAATTTTGCTAAATTCTTAATAGAATGCAAACATTTTTCTTTTCTTACAATGCAAATCCACTAACCACTAATTCTCCCTCCTCACTAGTCCTTGCCAATCATCTTTTTATTTTTCTGTTACTGTAATTTTGACTACATTAGATATATAAAATAAGTGGTATACAGTATTTGTGCTCTGGTGACTGACTTATTTTTCTTAAATTCCCTTGAAAGTCATTCATGTTGTAGCATGTGACAGAAGTCCTTCTTTTTAAGGCTGCACAATATTGTGTTGTATTATATACAATGTTTTCTTTATCCATTCATTAATTAATAGAAATTTGGGTTGCTTCCACCTCTTGGCTATTGTGAAGAAAAAACACACACACATGTGATGAATATGGGTGTTATGGGTCTTTGTAATATTACTTTGTAATATTGTAAATATGGGTCTTTGTAAAATATCTTTTAAATATTGCTTTGAGTTATTTTGGATGTATATCAAAAAGTGGGAATGCTGGAACATATAATGATTCTATTTTTAATTTTCCGAGGAACCCACAAACTGTTTTTCATAACAGCTGCACCATTTTACATTCCAAAAGTGTTCAAAGGTGCCAGCTTCTCCACATTCTTATCATCACTTTATTTTCTATTATTTTGATAGTCAAAATCCTGATGTGTTTGAGGTAGTATCTCATTATGGCTTTGATTTGGATTTCCCTAGTGATTGGGGATGTTGAACATCTTTTCATGTGCTTATTAGTCATTTGTGTATCTTATTTATAAAAATATCTATTTTAGTCCTTTGACTACTTTTAAATAAGCTTATTAGTCTTTTATTGTTCAGTTATAGAAGTTGTTAATATACTCTGCATCTTAAGACCTCATCAAAGATGATGTGAAATGATTTTTCCCATTCCACAGGTCGCCTTTTCACTGTGCTGTTTCTTTGTCACACTGAATTCCCATTTGCCTATTTTTTTTTAATTTTGTTGCCTATGTTTTTGTTGTCATAACTAAGAACGCACTGCCAAATCTAATGTCATGAATCTTTTCTTTAAGTTTTCTTCCAGCTATATAGGTCGTATATTTAGTTCTTTAATCCACTTTGAGTGAATTTTTGTATATCATGTAATGTAACATTCGAATTTCATTCTTTTGCGTGTGGGCATATTATTTGCTTTTAAAAGTACTTGATTTTATTGAAGACATTTAAATCTCTAAAAACAGAGGTTCAAAAATGTTGGATTAAGAGTTCTATCTTGTTGATTTATCTTTTATATCCCCTCCCTTTACCAGAGGGTATTTAAAAAAAAAAGGTCTTAGCTTCTTCTCCTCCCCTCCCCCCGCCAAAAAATAAATAAATGTTCTCTCCTGGGTAAAGATACAGATTTCTAGATTCTCTTGCCACTTTTGAGACCTGGGCCTGTCAGCACGCCAATGCTTTCCTGGAGCCAGCAAGCCATTGCGCTTTTGGATAAGGAACCAGCAGGCCACTTTCCTACATTGCCCATCACTCCCTGTTGTCATAGCAGCGCGTAGGTCAAGTGGCAGGGGGCTGTCAGCAGACTCCATCACTTTTATTTCTTCTCACAGTAGAGTTAAGAGGAAAGCTAACCACTACGTGTACTCTTAATCTATTTCACAAGTGGGAAAAGTAAAATTTGACCCAGAGGGCTACATGTTTCAAGAAAAGATAAAAAGTGCTTTTTCCCCGTAAGTGAAGAATATTGTTCAAATTGGCATATTTCAAACATTCACATTCCCTGCGCACCGCCTATAGGCACTGGATGTTGCAAACCCTGCTGTAAGCACTAACTCAGGGTAACAGCGGGAAGCGCGCCATAAATATTCTCAAAAGTTCATCACTAATATATCTTGCTCCTGAGGGAAGCAGAAATGATAAAAGGTTTGTTAGGGGAGACAGGCGCACTTCTTCCTTCTGTTCAGTGCCCACTATTTTTATTTCCCCCCAAAATTGAATAAAATCCCCCTGGCAGGTGAATCCCATGAAGTATGATATCTGACAAATTCTCCAAAATATTCAAAGTTTGGCTTTTGAAGGAAAGCTTTGCTGTTTCCAGTGTGAATCTAGTAATGCGTTACAACATGCACCATTAGTAATTAAGAATAGATTTAAACTGCCTGTAGATTTCTTGTTTTAACAAGATTCATTCCTTTTCACAAAAACAATAATAGGCTAGATAAAAAGAAAGTATGTGAAAAATAAACAGGTACATATTGAAACATAAAAATAAATCCCTTCATGTCATCTAAAGTTCTTGGTGGAAATGTAACATCATAGGAGAATTGTTGTACCTTTTAAATTTGAAGCGCTTCATCCATTGTGGTGACAAAGGTGGTTTCAGTGGCGATCACTACATTCCTTAAAATTTCAAGGTTATTAGGTTTGATGGAGCAATTGAGTTGTTACCCTTCCCCCAGGAACTGGCTGTTCAGGTCATTTCACTATGGACATTCCCTTTGCGGAAGACCACTTTTCACTTGTGGTGACCACATTCCATTCTCTCCCCTCCGGGTATGCATAAAGAAGTCTCCGCCCAGAAAAATCCTGCCAAAAGTCCTTTAAAAGCCATTGACTCCCCCCACTGGGCACTGGAGTCATCCAGGCTCAACCACCTGGTGTGCAGATGATGGAATAAATTCGTAATCTCTCACCACTCTGGCCTCATGTGTTCTTCCTTCGGCGACCTAACAAAGGTGCTTTGGTTCCTTCCAAAATGAATGTCCTTCCTTCCTTCCTTCTCATTCCTTAAATTAGTTAATGAAGATAGCAATGTTCACCAATTCAACTGAATCCACCTCTAGGCCTATGGTATTGCTCCCTTTCTTTCTTTAAAATTGGATTTTAAATATTATTTTCCTCCAAAGAACTGTCCCTCTTCCATGCTTCCCTGGTGTGAGCAGAGCCCAACAGGAGCTAAGCTTCCACCCCTCTGGACAGCGCTTTAGGGTGTCCTCCTTTTAGTCTCTGCCTTCTCACCTTTCTCCCCCTTCATGCAAATTTACCTCCCAGTTCACAGCAAGGTGACTTCTGCTAAGAGGTCTGCATCAGTGCAGGGTTCTTCATCTAGAGACTGTAGGGTCTGGCAGGCCTCACATGGGAAAGCTGCCCTCCCCACACCAAACTTGGTGCACAGCCAGGGCATTGCAATCTCTGGAGAGAGTTGCAGTCAAAGACTCCTTTTTTTTTTTCAATTAATACAATGATTGGTTTTGTAGACTATGGTATTTGTAAGGCAAATGGTGTAAAAGTTATAATAAACTTAAGAATTTTCACCAGTTCAAAAGAGTTCTGTAGTATAACCACATGAAAACGTATACAAAATCAAAAAGAGAAAATAGATAAATATAGCACCATCATAAAACTATCAAAGTATTTACTTGGCGAGTCCATACTTATGACAGAATCTTCTGACTTAGGGTGGCTTTGCAGGTAGTTCAGAACCAGAAAAAAATGATGCTCAGCTTCATGTTCAGAGAGCCGGGATGGTCTGGCACTCTAATTTACTTGAATGTCATTTGGCTTTAATGATCATTATAAACCTATTTAACATGTGAGCATCGATATCTCTGGAATACTTGATAAAATTAATTTCCTAAAACTTGCAAATCTGAGGAAGAGAATCTCAACCACGATAAAATCACTAAATTACAGATACCTGGAAAAACTGAAGTAGCATCTACTTCTTTGTTTCTTTAAAGCATTTCTTTGCTTTATGCTGTCAGGAATTCTTCTAGGTGCTAAATTAGAGGGCAAGGAAAGAGCCTAATGCCTGAACCAATGGTTTATGCACTGCAGTAGAAAAAGATACATAAACTATAATCTGGTCAATTAACAAGAAAATATTCAGGTCCATGGTTTTCACTCTTGAGTGCACACTGTAATCACCTGGAGAGTTTTAGAACGTACTGTTGTTTGTGTCCCTTCTCTAGAAATTTTGGGGTGAGTCCTCTATGTTCAAATTTTAAAAAGACCTTCTATGGCTCAGATATGCAAGCATAATTGGAAATCATTTGCCTAGAGAAATATGTTAACCAGATTTAAAGCACGGGAATGTGACAGAACTTTTAATTTCTGCATTTATAAAGCCTGCTGGGTGTCCAAAACACCACCTTAAAATATGTTCAAGGCTTCCCAGAATTGAAAGTGTCTAAACTTTATTACAGCAGGGCTGCAATTGAATGGAAATGCAAAGGATATCTGGAGGAAGATTAAGGAGTCTAAAGATGGCTTGCAAAAGATTAAAGAAACTTCTGAATATTCTGAGAACGAAACTGATAATTGAAAATAACCACAAGTCAAAGATACACACATGAGCTACAATTGATGGAAGGAAGAAATTGAGAATTACTATTAGAATTTGAGTGAGGGCTGAATAAGGTATAAGAGGACATTAAAATGCTATGGAGAGACTGAAAAGACCTTGAGTGACCAAATATTGGGATTAAATTTTTATAGCTCTCTTTATCATGTGTACCAGTGTAGATGCTTTATACATCTACTACCTTGTATTTATATCTATAGATTCCTTGGTTCACTATACTTCTTGGCACTGTTCCTAGTTTAAGTTATATATATCAAACTCCAATATGCAACTCAATTGAATATCCTAGTGTTAGTGTATGACAAAAACTAAACTTTCCTCTGGGTTGTGTCTTGGACAGAAGATAATTATTATTGGAGATGCAATATAATACATTGTTTATTTCTCTTTCTTCATTATTGAACTATAAGATCCAAATGAGTGAGATGAGTATTATTTCAGTTTGTATCAGCCAAAGCAGAGCAGTATGTATGTAACTGTTATGACCATGGGTTCTAGAGCAAGTTTCAATAATTCAAGGGTGTGTTGTGAATTCTGCCATTTATGAGGTCTGTGGCCTCTGGCATACTGATTAGTTAATCTTTCTGTGCAGATCCCAGGTTAACAGATGTGGAAAGAAAACAGCAAAATGAATTCTATCTTTTAAAATTTATTGCCCTGTCCTTTGTTGCTCAGTGGTTAGAGCTTCGGCCCCAGCAAAGAAGTGTTCATTGGTTTGATCCCTGGTCAAGGGTTTGATTCCTGGTCAAGGTATGTATATGAGTTGCAGGTTGATCCCCACCCTGGCCAGGGCTCCTGTGGGAAGCAACCAATCAATGTTTCTCTCTCACATCGGGGTTTGTCTCTCTCTGCCCCCTTTCCTCTAAAAAGCAATGGGAAAAATATCCTTGGATGAAGATTAAAAATTTTTAAAGATAAGTAAAATTAAATTTAAAAATTTTAAAGGATATTCACAGTAAATTTACCAGGATTATGTTTTATAATTATTATGAAAGTATTTGATTTAGTAAATTCCAACACAAATCCAATATAGAACAAAACTATTAAATATGCAACTTGAATTCTAAAATGCACAGTTAAAATATGATATGACACCATTGGTTCATTGCAACTTGCTCTGTTTCAGTAGTACATATTTCTACCATTGAAATGGGAAATATGCTGGTTATTTGAGGTTTCAGTGACTGATATAGCAAAAGCTTCACAATTTCTTTTATAATATTCCATTTGCTAAAATGGGCAATATATTAAAACAGGTGGGTGTCATAAGCAGCCAAATGTCTACTCTATGGCCACCATTTGTAGTTATAATGATTTTGCAGTTATTGATATGACTCTAGTAGCGTATGGATAATTTTTAATCACCGGTGGAGTTCCTTTAGCCCATAATTTATAAACAATAGTGGCTAATAGTAAATGAATAAACTCATTCTGGGAAGACAGAGATGATGCATTTCCCCAAATGCCTTTCTTTAAAAATGACACATACTAATAAAATAAAATAAATAAAAAGTTGCCTACAAATACCACATAATCCTAGTGTCAACATCCAGGTGGTGCTAAAGAGAATGCATGTGTCATCCTAACACTATTCAGGTCCTCACTTGGCATCAGTGGCTAATTGCTTTCAATTCCTCGTCATAATTCCCATGGAAACAAATCAGAGATTTTACAATATTACAAAGTTGGAGTTTTAATAATTTTAAGTAGAGTACCCTTTAGCATTTCCTAGGACAATTCGCGTTCCTCCACTCCTGACTCTTGACATCTCTGGAAGGGCATCTCTGCACTGCACATTTTCTTCCTGTGCAGTGGTCTAGTTGATCCACTCTTTGTCATAGTAAGCGTGGGATTAGGATTTTATCCTCAGTCCCCTGACACTACATTGATCCAGTATACCACCTGCCTTATTTGCATTTGTATAGTAATGAAAATAATCAACTGATTTAATCCCCTACTTTAATAGCATTTTTCAAAGAGACTTGGGAATTCAAGTAAGCCATCCCTGACCAGAAGTATTGGCAAGCACTGGTTTCCTTGCCAATGGCACCAGGTTTTAATGATTAAAAAATCCAATTCTTGAATAACGTACATAGTAGCAACCTTGGAAAGGCGCA
Organism: Cnephaeus nilssonii; assembly: GCF_951640355.1. NCBI lineage: Eukaryota > Metazoa > Chordata > Mammalia > Chiroptera > Vespertilionidae > Cnephaeus > Cnephaeus nilssonii. The sequence continues at coordinate 25,687,053 of NC_137074.1, read as the reverse complement.
TGTAATACAACAATCATGTCTGATCTAGAATTTTTCTGTTATAGACCTAGGTATGGTTAGGATTAAGCTCAAGATCTGACACTATGAAAACTACAGTGCAAATTATAGATTATGTCAGAGCAGCTTTTGCAAATGAATCCTATGGGTAATTTCTTCAAGGTCCCCAAAATATAAAAATTACTTAAGAATCACAATGCTATATTTATTCCCAGGTATTTTATTCTTTCTGAAGCAATTGTGAATGAGATTTTTTTCTTAGTTTCCCTTTCTGGTAGTTCATTATTGGGGTATAAACATGCAACTGATTTCTGGATATTTATATTGAATCCTGCTCTTTTACTGGATTCATTTATCCATTCTAGTAATGTTTTGGTGGAATCTTTAGGGTGTTTTTTTTTATATACAATATTATGTCACCTGCAAATAATGACAGTTTATTTCTTCCTTTCCAATATGATTGCCTTTTATTTCTTGTCTGATTGCGGTGGCTAGGACTTTCAGTACTATGTTGAAGAAGAGTGGTGAAAGCAGTCATACTGTCTTGTTCCCAATCTTAACACCTTGCTGACCAGTCACGAGGTAACGTGTATATGCACTTACATTAATTTAAGTAATTTTAAGGTCTGAAAGGAATGTAGATTTTTAAAATTACCGAAATTAATGTAAGTGCAGACACGGATTCTCATGACCAGTCAGCAAGGTATTAAGGGAAAAGCTTATAGTTTTCGCCTATTGAGTAATGTTGGCTGTGGGTTTGGCATATACGCCCTTTACTATATTGAGGCATGTTCCCTCTATACCCATGTTGCTAAGCGTTTTTATCATAAATGGGTGCTAGATTTTATCAAATGCTTTTACTGCATGGACTGATGTGATCATGTGGTTTTTATCCTTCATTTTGTTTATGTGGTATATCACATTTATTGATTTGTGGATATTGTACCAATCTTGCATCCCAAAAATAAATCCTGCTTGATTATGGCATACGATCTTTGTAATGTATTGCTGGATCTGGTTTGCTACTAGTAATATTTAGTTAAAGATTTTAGTATGTATGTTCATGGGGGATAGTGGCATATATATATATATATTTTTTTCTTTGTAGTGTCTTTATCTGGTTTTGGAATTAGGATAATAATGGCCTCATAAAATGAGCTTGGGAGTCTTCCCTCCTCTTGAATTTAGTGGGAATGCAGATTGGGGCAGCCACTGTGGAAAGCATACAAGGTTACTTTAACAATTAGAAAATTGATGCGTAGCTGGTTTGGCTCAGTGGATAGATCATTGGCCTTGGGCCTGAAGGTTCCCAGGTTCGATTCCGGGCAAGGACACATGCACAGGTTGTGGGCTCGATCCCCAGTAGGTGGTGTGCAAGAGGCAGCCAGTCAATGATTCTCATCATTGATGTTTCTTTTTCTCTCTCCCTCTCCCTCTCTGAAATCAATAAAAATATATTATAAAAAATATAACTGCATTATGATGCAGTTATTCCACTTCTGGGAATTTATCTGAAGAAATCAGAAAAAATAATTTGAAGGAATACATGCACCCCTATGTTTATTGCAGCATTAGGTACAATAGCCAAGAACTGGAAGCAGCCCAAGTGTCCATCAGTAGATGAATGGATAAAAAAAAATGTGGATGGGATTTGGAGGGGAGAAAGAGGACTAGAAGGGATCAGTGGGGGTAAAAAAGGCAAACCTAATACTTTCAACGATAAAGATTTTAAAAAATAGATAATTTACACATAATACTATTGAGCCGTAAAAAAAAAAAAAAAAAAAAAAAAAAAAAAGGAAATCTTACCCTTTGCCACAGCATAGATGGACTTGGAGAGGATTATGCTAAGTGAAATAAGCCAGTCAGAGAAAGACAAGTACCATATGATTTCACTAATATGTGGAATCTAATGAACAAAATGAATTAACAAGCGAAATATAGGCATACACATACATAAAGAGCAAGAGCGGGTTGACAACTGTCAGGGTTAAGGTGGGGTGGAGGAATTAAGCAAAAAAGAAAAAAAGAGAAAAAACTCATGGATTTGGACAACAGTGTGCTTATTGTCTGGGGGTAGGGGGGTTGGGGAAGGTAGAGGAGGATATATGTGGAATAAACGGTGAACACACAATACAGAATACAGAAGATGTCTTGTAGAACTGTGCACCTGAAACCTGCATAATTTTGTTAACCAATGTCACCCCAATAAATTCAATACAAAGGAAAAAGTAATAAAATAATTATATTTACATCTCAAAAAAAATTGCAAAGTGATAATGGGTTTTTTCTCTTAGAACAGATATAGAAATGTGTAGCTCATTACAAGTCCTCAACGTTGCTATTCTCCCAGCATGACAACATGCTGCAAAATTTATAAATATGATAAGCCTTTCCAAATATTTGTCATTAATTAATAAACTATGCTGGTTAATATATCTAATAAAATATTCATTTCAAACATCAGGAGGCATGGTTTTAGCTAAGACTTTAGTTAAAAATCTATGGGTCAGTAGCTTGATATATTGTCTTTAATCAAAAAGAATAATGAATTGAGTCACACGCAGTAGGACACAGGCTGAAAACCTGCAGAGAAAGTATCTTAATTTGTCCTGCCCTCATGCTATTAGCCAAATTACCATGCAATTTACAGTTAATACTAAATACAGGCTTATATGAGTTCAGACTAAAGTATGGACAATTATGCCAAGAACTTTAACAGAAGAAACAATGAGTTTTATCAATTAATTTCAATTCTACTTGACTTTGTGTGAAACTCTCCAATTGAAATGGATTGAATCTCAAATTAAAGAGAATAGAATTTTTGATAATCACAATAAGACAATAATGTAAATCATCTTCTGCCTTGTGGCCACATTATAATTCTTTTGAAGATAAATTCCTAGCACAGTTTGAGTTTCAGGTTCTGCAATATCACAGCAGTGTATTAGCAGAGAAATTATAAGATTTATTCCCTGAACAGTAACGTTTTAGGCCCTTATTTGCACATCAGCAGAATACCTGGCTTTATTTTCTATACTAGAGGCCCGGTGCATGAAATTTGTGCATGGGGGGGGGTCCTCAGCCCAGCCTGCAATGACGCCAGCGTCCCACGCCCTGGCCTCTGGCAAGAGGTCCCTACCTCCCTCTGCGTGGCTGGGGCGCAGGACGCTGCGCTTGCGTCACTCCCAGAGGCCCCTCCCTCCCTCCACACAGCTGGGGCGAGGGGCCCTGGGCTCGTGTCGCCAGGGCGATGCTGCCAGCATCCTGCCCTGGCCACTATGGGTGCCACCATCTTTGTGACAGAGTGATGGTTAATTTGCATATTATCCCTTATTAGATAGGATATCACACATTAACTGAAAGCTTTGTTTGACTTCACAGTAAAACTATACTTGGTATTTAAGAAAATGTATAAACATACCCAGTATTTTTATCTTTTTTAAATATATTTTTATTGATTTCAGAGAGGAAGGGAGAGGGAGGGAGAGATAGAAACATCAATGATGAGAGAGAATCATTTACTGGCTGTTTCCTGCATGCCCCCTACTGGGGATTGAGCATGTGCCCTGATCAGGAATCAAACTGTGACCTCCTAGTTCATAGGTCACCACTCAACCACTGAGCCAAGCAGGCCTGGCCTTAGTATTTTTAGTCTGCAAACACTTAAAAGTAGACTTACAGGATATTTTTTGTTTGTGTTTTTTTTTGTGTTTGTTTTTGTTTGTTTGTTTTGTTTTTATGGACATCAGCAAATAAATATAGTGTGGGTTCCATTGCAATTTTTTCTTATAAAATCAGGCTTTTTTCACATGATTATCTCAATCTGAGAATAAGTAGAACTCTTGAGAATCACATGAAAAGAGCATGCAGACATATTTTTAAGTATAATAATTCTAATTAATATAACAACTTGAAAAATACATATAACAAATTGAGGTCCAGACAAGGGAATTCAAGCTTTGGGAAAAGTGTCTTGAAAAGAAGTAGAATTTGTCATTAACTGCTCAATTTGCAGAACTATTATTAACACTACTGCCCTTCTGACATCATTAGATTCACAACAAACACATTTTGAGCGAGTAGCTTAATATATAGCATTTATTTTCAAGTCATTATCACTGTATGTGCCACTAGCTAACAAAATCATGAATAGGTTAGAAACCTCTGAATGAGCATCCATTGTATGCACCACATAAAAAAATAAATGTAGTATAAACAAGAATGTCAAACAACAAATAAAGTGTATTTAAAAACAAAATATTTCAATCAGAACATCAAACCTCAGGGAAGGTAGGGGACAGTGTGGGTAAGGGGGAGAGATCAACCAAAGGACTTATATGCATGCATATAAGCCTAATCAATGGACACAGACAACAGGGGGTTGGGGGCATGAGTAGGAGGTAGGGGTTAATGGGGGAATAAGGACACCTATATAATACCTTAATCAATAAAGAAATTTAAAAAAAATAAAAATTAAAAATAAAAACAAAATATTTTATAATTCCATTTTGTCAAAGTGGTCATAGAATTTTTAAAACTTTTTTAGAGGTTGTGAGTTAGCAATTATAAATGAATTGATCTAATTTGGTTAAAGTTAATTAATTAAATGTCTAATTAAAAGTTTTTCTGAATTATGAAAAATGATTGCACTCCACAGGCAACAAATTGCCACACATTTAGAGGATTAAGAACAACACTCACTTATTATCTTATAGTTTTCAGCAGGTCAAAGCCCAAACCTTGTATAGTTCAGCATCTCACAAGGCTGAAATCATGGTGACCACTGGGCTGTGATTTCATCTGGAACTTGAGGCCCTCTTGCAAGCCCACTCAGGTGATTGGCTTAATTCAATCCTTCTTAAGATCCAAGTCCCTTGTTTTCTTGCCTGTTGTGGGCCAGCAGTCAATTTCATCTCCTAGAACCTGCCCTCAGGTACTGGCCCTCTCAAAATATGGCAGTTTACTTCAAGACCAGCAGGGGAATCTGCCTCATACTGCCAATCCCTTCCTTCTGAGAAGTCCAGTTCCTTTGAAGGATGCCCAAATTAGGTTATACCCACCACTGTAATTTCACTTTTGATAAACTCCAAGTCAGCTAATCGGGACCTTAAGTATACATAATCTGCAACACCACTCTTGTCCTGTAATGTAACTTAATCATGGCAGTACCTCCATCATAGTCCCCATCCTGCCCACACAAAAGGGGAGGGGATTACATGGCATACGTACATCATCCCATAACATTTTCCCATGCTTCCTTTCAATAAGTCTCCACTCCCATAATCATTCAGTTTTGATTTCTATACTTGTATATTTGTTTTTCTTGGGTTTGAATATTACATAAAATGAATCATATAAACAGTCTTTTGTGCCTTCCTTCTTTTGCTCAAAATAGCCTTTGTGATTCATCCTTGCTGTTGCATATCATTAGTTCATTCTTTTTATTGCTAGATAGTATTCTTTTGTATGAATATACCACCCCTTATCCATTCTTCTGGGTTTTGGACATTTTGAGTGTTTTTCAGTTTTATGAAAGGCTGCCTACAAGGTGTTTTTGTAGGTCTTCATTTCTCTTGAGTAAAGTATGCATGGTTAATGTAAAAAGAAACTACTTTACCCAAGTGGTTATAACATTTTATATTCCCTCTAATAATATATGAGAATTCAAATGTCTCTACATCCTTGCCAACATTTGGTATAGTCAGTCATTTTTGTCATTGTGGTGGGTGTGAAGTGATATATCATCATGATGATATCAATTTGCACCTTGCTGTTCAGCAATGATAGCGAGCACTCTCTCGTGTACTTGTTGACCATATGTTTTCTTATAAAGGTTTTATTGAAATAACTTGCCTGTTTTGTCAATTGGAGTGTTTATCTTCTTACTATAAAATTATGACAATTCTTTACATAATCTAGACATAAGTCCTTTGTCAGCCAATAACATTGCAATTTCTCCCCAATCTGTGACTTGACTTTTTGATTTCTGAAACAGTGCCTTTTGAGTGTAAGTTTATAATTGTGACTTATTATTTAAGGTAAATATTTGTAGGTGCCATCAAAGAAAATTTAGTCTTTTCAAAGATTTCCAAGATACTGTAAAATTTCATCAAGCAATTTTATATTTAAGTTTTTGATATAGAGGTATAGCATACTTTGATTTAAAAAAATTAGTGATTTTTTTCTATTTATGTTGATTCTTCTAATTCATGATAATGTTGTATTCTTTTTATTTGTCTTCTTTAGTTACCTTGTCCCATGTTTTCTAGAGCTCTAAAAATCACATTTTACTTTATTTTTTATAGTGTTTTGCTGTGTTTTATGCTGTAACAAATGGTGTTTTACATTTTATGTTCCTATTTTTTTTTTTTTTTGCTTCTAGTTATAGAAATATATCTGATTGTTGAGTTGGCCTTGAATCCTACACTTACTAACTTCACTTAATAGTTTATGTAGTTGTCTTATACTCAGATTCCATAAGATAGTCTATGTTAACAATTAAGTCATCTCCAAATAGATTTTTCCTTCCTTATTTCTAACTAGAGGCCCAGTGCACAGATTCGTGCACCAATGGGGTCCCTCGGCCTGGCCTGCGGGAATCAGTGGACCTCCACACCACTGCAGCCCGGCCTTACCTGTCAGCTTGTCGGACTCTAGCCTGCTGTCTGTGTTGAACCCGCATAGCACGAAGTAGTGCGCAAAGCAGCAGGCGGCAGGAAGGAGACTGAGCTTGGGCTGGGAGCCGCTCCCACTCATCCTGGCCCCACTGTTCCTGCTGCCATGCTCAGGTGCACAGGGGGAGTGTCCATGGGAGAGGCTCACACTGCTGCAGCTGCACTCACCAGCCATGAGCCCAGTATCTGGCGCCCGTCAGTCAGCTGAGTGGCGCTCCTGATGTGGGAGCGCACTGACCACCAGGGGGCAGCTCCTGCATTGAGTGTCTGCCCCCTGGTGTTCAGTGAACACCATAGCTACTGGCTGGTCATCTGGTCGCTTAGGCTTTTATATATATATATAAATATATATATATATATTTACCTCCCAACTGCTCGCCTGCCTGCCTGCCTGATTCCCCCTAACCACTCCCCTGACAGCCTGATCGACACATATATATATATATATATATATATATATATATATATACTCCCAACTGCTCGCCTGCCTGCCTGCCTGATTCCCCCTAACCACTCCCCTGACAGCCTGATCGACACCTAACTGCTCCCTTGCTGGCCCGATTGCCCCTAAATGCCCTCCCCTGCCAGCCTGGTCACCCCGAACTGTCCTCCCCTACAGGCCTGGTCACCCCCAACTGCCCTCCCCTGCTGGCCCGGTCACACCTAACTGCCCTTCCTTGCCAGCCTGGTCGCCTATAACCTCCCTCCCCTGCCAGCCTGGTTACCCCCAACTGCCCTCCCCTGCAGGCCTGGTCACCCCCAACTGCCCTCCCCTGCAGGCCTGGTTGCCCCTACCTGCTCTCCCCTGCTGGCCTGGTCACCCCCAACTGCCCTCCCCTGCAGGCCTGGTTCCTCCCAACTGCTCTCCCCTGCAGGCCTGGTCCTCCCCAACTGCCCTCCCTGCCAGGCCTGGGTCCCCCTCAACTGCCCTCCCCTGCAGGCCTGGTCCCTCCCAACTGCCCTCCCCTGCTGGCCTGATCACCCACAACTGCCCTCTCATACTGGCCATCTTGTGGTGGCCATCTTGTTTCCACATGGGACGACCATCTTGTGTGTTGGAGTGATGGTCAATTTGCATATTACCTCTTTATTATATAGGATATATATGTTTATGCATGTTTTTCTTTTGCTTGCCTTTTTACTAGTTAGGGCCATTAGTACAACACTCATTAGATATGGGTGGTGAGAGTAGACATTCTTGATTAGTTGTTCCAGACTAACTTCTCTTAGGAAGATGTTTTCATCATTAACTGTAATGTTAAATATATGCTTTCTAAAGTCATAAAATTATTTTCAAAACAAAAGTAACACATTTATACATTCACTCCATAAATCAGTCAGTCATTTAACATACCAGGCAGATACTAAGACAGAAAAGGCTCTTGTTTCATAGAACTTATAGATAGTATAAGGACAAGAGATGGCAGCACAAATAATAAATGAGTTAATAAATAAGATAAAGGATGTTATAGGGAATTACTTTTGTGAACAGTAATTGAGTACTTTTGCAAATTACATTACAACTTATATTTTTTAAGAGTGGTATTTTCTGTCTATTCAAATAGTGCCCTTGCCATATAAGCTCCATGTGGATGAATCTTTTTCTACTTGTGTATCTGACATATATTTAATGACTGAATGGGTGAGTTATAGAGTGATTGAGTGGATAAACATATAATTTTTTTTGCTTGGAAAAAAATTTTTATGACTTGAGAATAATATTTATTTCTCAAGAAACAGTTGAAATGTTTTGTTTCTTTGGAAACCTTTATCTGAGGAAGCATTACTAAACACTTACCCTTAATAGAAAACTTAGTTTCTACCACCCATCACATTTCATTACAGTTTTGTACATGTTTACTTACTGGATTCTAAGTGCTTTAAAGTTTGAAACCAGACAATGCTTGAGAAATAATGGGTGTTTCATAAATACATGTTTAATGAATGAATGGATTAAGAACTATGAACATTGTTTATTCACTGAGCAAAATGTTCAAGAAATTCTATATTTTTATTATACTTTGTCAGGCTTGCTGTATTTTGTCAGGATCTCATTTCATGGTAAAAAATGGAACTTTATAGTGTGTATGTCAGGGAACATTATTTCCTATTTGATAAGGACACTGGTTGCATTTAGAGACAATAATTGTTCTATTAATGCTATCATTCCATCAAGAGCCTAAGGCTCTGATATATATTACAAAACAATAGGTCACAGGGAAAAGCACTTTAAAATTTTAGTATGAATACATAAGTTAAATTGATTTATACCTACAAGGGACAACGTTTTGCTGCAATTAGATGGATGTATTCACAAGTCAATAGTTAAAAAACTGAAAGCTCTGTCTACGTCTATGCAATGGCACACTGTCCGTTCACCACACTGTTGTGAAGGAGAGCATGGTGGTATAACCAAATATTCAAAATGTTCAGATATTAAGGTTCTGCTAAAAATAAACCTCTCTATTTAAAACAACAACAAACAAACAAACAAACAAAAACACCTCTTAATTTTGTTCATGGCAACAGGTATGACATCACAGTATCACATATTCATGTATCATTTCTATATACAGGGTGTCCCCAAAAAATGTATATACACTTTAACAGCCGATAGCTCAATTTTAAAAATGAAATGTACTTTAATAAACATTGCCTTCAAAGTGTGTGTATACATTTTTTTTTTTTGTGGGGGACACCCTGTATTTAAAAAGAAGCAGAAGTCAAATTCATTGTAGAGGCAATACAGTTTTAGCTTCTTTAAAACATGCTGGGTCACTATTAAAACATACTGGGTCATTTCTTTTTATCCAAAATTTTCTCATATGCTCAGAATAAATTTTTATTACATTTCAAAATTAATAATTTTTAGAGTATCTTATATTTTTCTATATCCAAAGTAAATATCCACCATACATGCAAATTTTGAGAGTCAGGATTTAGTCACATTTGACTACAACATCAATCTGAAATTTAGTCAACCCCTAAATTTTCATTAATTCTGTGTTAATGACTGGAATAGTTATGCCTACTTAATTATATGCCTGCGCTCTCTTTTAAATACTATTGCTGATTAGAATATTTTTGTAATCCTCACCTAAGAATATGCTTTTATTGATTTTAGGGAGAAAGGAAGGAAGAGTGAGAAAGAGAAAGAAACATCATTATGCAAGTGAACATCTACTGGTTGCCTCCAACTGGCAATCGAACCCGCAACCTGGATATGTGCCCTGACCAGTAATCATTCCTGTGACCTTTAGGTGCATGGGACAATGCTCTAATCAACTGAGCCACACCAGCCAGGGCAAATTTTTTTTATAATGAACTTTTAAAATATTTTTTTAAACTTACAAATCACAACCTGAGAAATCAAGAGTAGAAAGAAGAGACAATGAGATTATATTGCTAATTAAAATAGAATGAGTCACCTTTTACTAAAAGTTAATCTGAAAAATAAAATAACTCTGTACTGGTGATTCATTTAAGCATGAAGAGGAACAGTGACAGATTAATGGTGAAAGAGATGACAAAAGTAGTCATTACTGATACAGTAAATGGGGATTATTGGAAAGTGGAACAACAAAATATCTTAAGGAACTCTTGGTTTGAATCATATGAAATTACTAATATTGTATGTTTTAATCTAATACAGCAATTTCATGTGATTCAAACTAATATTATTTTCCAATGACTGTGGAAGTTATTTTGCAGCAGTAACTGATCTATAACAAGCTGCACCAACCTCTGCATACTAATCAAGTCACATTAACATTTACTGTTGCATTAAATATTTCCCAGGGACAAAATTGCTCAATCATCAATCCCCAAGTGCCACTTCAAATGGAGAGGCTGTCTACTAAGTATCAGAGAGAAAATGGTTCCTTATACATTGCTCAGGGCAGTGTAAATTGGTTGAGTCTCTTAAGAAAAACATTTGGCTTGAAAGTTGAACATTTACATGTCTTGAAACCAGCAATTCCATGCCCCAGATATATGCTCAAGGATGACTCTTACACAGGTTAAAGAGGACATGATAAAAAATGTTTATAATAGCAAAATGCTTGCATGAACATGAGTGCACATTGACAGGAGAAAGGATTAATAAATTCTGGTCTATTTACAATGAAGTATTTAATAGGAGGGAAAACAGAGCTACATGCTACAATATTGATGAAATCACAATATTCATTTGAGTGAAAATCCTCCCTAATATTACATAGAATATGATATCCTTTTAATAAAGCTAAAAGGTGTTTTTTTTTGCTAAAAAGTTAAACAATAAAATTAAAATAAAAAAAGTAATAAAGTTGTATTAAAAAGCAGAGAATGGTTGAACACAAGATTAAGGGTAATGGTTACTTTGGAATGGTTTGGTCAGAGGGGACATATTCATAGATGTAAGATGTTGTCAACTTCAGATTTTGTTTTCAGTTGTCTCATGGATCTTTATAATATGACTAGAGGCCCGATGCACAAAATACGTGCAAGGGGCTCAGCCCTCACAGCCCCAGCTTTCATCTGGAAGGACGTCTGGAAGGTCGTTCAGCTGTCCAGTCTAATTAGCATGTTACACTTTTATTATTACAGATTATAGATGAATGAGTACAGAAATAAAGGAAGATATCTTGCAGAAAAATCGTGAGAGTGTATCATAGAGCAAACATTGCAATTAATCCAATTTAATAAATATGTGGTTCAAAATAAGAAAATAAATGAATAATGAAGTTAAACCTCTGAGAGGGTGGGTAATATTATTTCCTTTCACAAATGAGTAAACCAAGACATGAAGGTATTAGATGTAGCTCTCATATGAATGACATTTCAAAAGGAGCTTCTGATGGCACATTTGATGGAAGACATGAGATCCTGCCCCACCGAGTATATCTAATCTATCATCCAGACAGGGTGTGAGAAATGTGTATCATTAGAGAATTTCTGAATTCTGGCTTTGTTTTCAGAAAGTTCCCTGACCTTGGTGAGCCAGTCACACACTATCAAGTCTCCAGCCACATTAACCTTTCTCTGCCCTGCCCTCCACCTAGCATGCTCTACTGCAAAGTTCTCCTAGATTTTCCTAGATGAATTCAGGTCTGTACCACATCCTCCTTAAAAATGTCTAACTGACTTCACTGAACAAAATAGCAACACCCCCTCCCCCTCCTGGACACTAATCATCCAATTGCTCTAGTTTTCTCTTACTAAATTCCTTCAACTTTGTACTTTATCACCTACTTATGTAATTGTTCAATTGGTGCATTTTTTTCTCTTTTAATCGTATTACTCACTACTTGAAATGTAAATATCGTAACCTTATATTACATATTTATCTTTGCAGAACCATTTTATTTAGGTTCATTGTACTTTAAAAGTTGATAACAGAAGGTTTTTTTTTTTTAACTTACGGTTTAAGACATCATTGTCTTATTTACATATGATCATGGAAACATAAAAATGGTGCTCTACATCTTTGGTTCTCTGGTGGAATATTTATACAATAAAGAATTCCAATCACAGAAACTAAATACTGTAAATTTATATAGTTAGCAGCAAGGACTACTGTTTTCCTTGACAAGCTTACCTGACCAGTGATTTGTAGATTTTAAGAAAGTAGCTTTGCTGAGTGTTGCCTTGCCCACAAACCATTATCATGAAATTGCTATTTGTAGAAGCATCAGGAAAAGTAGGCGGCCGTACAAATAGCTTTTGTGTTATTTATATGAGTATCAGTTTGAGGGAAATATTGCACTAGGAATGTAACCGTTTATCACCATGGAAATTAAAATAGTTGAAAGATTGTTCTCTGGTTTCTTTTATTTCCCTCAAAATGTTTCTCACCGAGTTCAATGCACTGTAGGAGCTCATTCAAATATTTATACTGACTCAAATTTAGCTTTGCTGTATTGCATCATTAGGAGCAATAATGAGGCTTGAACAATGACACTTGCTAATGGATAAAAATACTATGGAACAGCAACAGCAGGTTCCTCTACCCCTCACTTCTGATAGGGTGATAAACACTGTTTTAAGGGTTTAACACACAGGAGGATATCCTATATACATCGGGGCAGTTTTCTGCTGTGCTGTTTTTATTATTGCTAGCGACAGCTTACTCTTCAAACAGCATTTTGTCCAGTCAACATTATCCCCTAATATAAATTGCCTAAATTTTAGCAGCTGAAGTGTGTATAGTCTAGACTGTAGAACACAAATAAGACAATTATTAGCAATGCTGAAAACAACTGTGATTTGTGTACCTGAATTCTAGTTTCTCTTGAATACGCTTTATGAAATTGAGACCTTGTCTGCCTTACTGTGCCAAATATAGCTGTATTTGTACAGTTCTCCATTCCAAAAAAATGTTTATCAAATTATTATAGGGCTTTTTATTTTTACAAAGAATTAAAAAAATCATATCTAGAAGGAGAATTTTCAGCTGAAAATAAAGTTGAGTGATTTAGTTCAACTCTTTTTATAGAGTAAGAATCTATAGCAGTTTGTTTTCAAAATGAAGTTGATCTGATTAGTAACCTTGGTGACTAGTAAATATATTTTTTTCAGCCAGTTAAACATAAGTATGATCAAAGAAAATTAAAATATTTTACATATTCTAAAGTGTAACACTTCTCTAAGATCTTCAGAGGAATATTTTAATTAGAATAAGTTTTGTGATCATCTCATATCAGCTTTTTTAACATTTCTGTTGTTCTTTCTCAAATATTTTGATAAATGCCAAGTAGAACTCATCTTTAAAGGACAGAAATATGGATATACTTGACTTTTTCATACAATATGCAGAATATTGAAATCATTTAACAGCAATTTAAATTGTTTGCAATCAAATAAGAAAGCATGTCAGTCATTTAATTGGACCTGTGGAGTTTGAATGGATTTTTCTATGCAGCGTTGTTAAACAATAATACTAACAATGGGCTCATGCTGCTTCAGTCCTTTTATTCCTTTAGAGAGAGGACTTCCCAAATGGAAAAAAAATAGTGAAAAGGTCTATAAGGATTTATAGAATTGTATTTCTGGCTTTTGTCTTACCTGTATGCTTTATCAAAAATGTAAATCTTCACATAGCTTATCAAACATCATTTAACACAAATTGCCCTAAAACATCATGATTTCTTGAAGACCTCTGAAAAGCCAAAGTAGGTAATAAGTAGATCATGTTTTCAAGTCTATGCATGTGGCTAACAGAAGAGATCCAGACATGTGTTTCACTTTCAAAGGAATATATACACAACAATGTCAGGGCTCTAGATGTTAGCAATTTAGAAACTGTAGCAATTGGCATTATTTTAACATGCTACAGGTAAAAATGAAATGTACAGTCTGGCCAGTGTTGCTCAGTGGTTGAGCATCCACCTTTGAACCAAGAGGTTAGGGCACATGCCCAGGCTGCTGGCCTGATCCCCAGTGGGGTGTGTGTGTGTGTGTGTGTGTGTGTGTGTGTGTGTGTGCAGGAGACAGCCCATGGATGATTCTCTCATCATTAATGTTTCTATCTCCCTATGCCTCTCCTTTCCTCTCTGAAATAAATACAAATATATTTTTAAAAAATAATGAAAGAAATAAAATGTACACATATGTATATGAAATACACAGGCTGTTATGCACACTGGTTGACTGAAACAACAAGCACTTAAACGCAAACCAAAAGGATGAACAGGACACTGCTAGTGGCAGGCAATGGGAATAAATCTCAGCCCAATTTAGAGACACTGGGAATATTTAGTGAAGGGATGAATACAATTATGGGAGAAGCAGATAATTATGAAACATTGCCCCAAAACATGCCTGAGGAGTCCCAAACTGCAGGAGATAAGTGGGCTATGTCAGAAGAGAAGGGGTCACATTCATACAGCTCTAGGTTTGAGTCCTGACTTGAATGCTTAGCTGTGACATTATGACAAGTTTCTGAGTTTTAAACCTGTATCTTTCTTAGTCCACTTGGGCCTCTTATAAAATACCATAGACTGGGTGGCTGAAACAATAGAAATGTATTTCACAGGGTTCTGGAGGTTGCAAAATCTAAGATCAAGATGCTCTGGGGCTGGTAAGGCTCACTTCTGTCTAGCAGATGGCCTCTTTCTGGCTATTTCCTCCCAGGACTCTCCTTTGTTATGTGCACAGGAGGGGAGAGAGAAAGATCTGTGTCTTCCTCTTCTTATAAGGACATTAAGAGGGTCCTACCCTAACTAATCTAACCTTAACTACTTCCTCCAAAGGCCCCACTTCCAAATGTTGTCATCTTGGGGTTTAGGGCTTTAGCATATAAATTTACGGGACGAGGAGGGAAGGCACAAACATTCTATACTTGTATCCTCCTCTGAAAATGGCATAAAAGCGGCCTTGCTTGGATCAGAACACAGCGAACTTGGTGCTTGCTGCTGCTGTTGTTTGTGATCCTCTCGTGAGGAAGTTAGCAACAAATCAAAACAAAATAGCCCCTACTGGAAGAGGTTCAGGCAAGAACTCAAATTCCAGCAGAGTATGCTCAGCCGGAGGATGTATAGGGATCTTGCAGAAGAGGCGCTGACAAATGGTTCTGAACCCTGAGCCCATCATCTACTGTAT
This sequence comes from Cnephaeus nilssonii, assembly GCF_951640355.1. Lineage (NCBI taxonomy): Eukaryota > Metazoa > Chordata > Mammalia > Chiroptera > Vespertilionidae > Cnephaeus > Cnephaeus nilssonii. Next base: position 25,671,799 of record NC_137074.1, on the reverse strand, counting down.
CTGAGGATATGTAAGGGGTGAGTAGAAAATTGCAGAGACAAGCAGAATGACATTGGCCAAAATCGTTGGACTCCCGTCGTATTTGTCATCCTCAACTTAAAGCAAATGAGAAGGGTTTCATGAGGACCACAAGCAAAGCTCCCTAACATCAGGTTTTACAGGCCACATCTAAAAAGTGCAATGGGAAAAGAATCTCATTATTTGCTGGAAGTGGCAGAACACAAGTGGCAAAGCAAAGGGTACATGCTTTCCTTGGGACAGATGTGGGCTGCGAGAGGATTCGTCAAGTTCTGAAAGGACCTCATTCAAGTGGACTATGATTGAATAAACGAAACAAGTGTCCTATTAGGTCCTAAGCTGAATCAGGGTGGGGTGTGGCATAAAGGTCAGCTGCAGACCCCGATACCAAGGTAGGGGCAGTGGAACTTGGCAGGGTAGGAGGAGGGATTCTCTGAAAAATACAGATAAATCATTTCAAGAAAAAAGTCAGCACCAGATGTCTGTCATCTTGCAAAAGGGCCAACAGCAGATCAAAGTAGAATTCAGAGTACTCCTCACCCCGAATCACCTCTCTTCTGATTGAACCCTTGATGGGGGGCCATGGGATCAGAAGATGGTGCTAAGCAGCCAGGGAGGAATCGACAAAGGAAGAAATAAGCCGACATTTTCTTCCCATCAAGTGGCGACGTTCCAGACCTGAAGCAGCATTCAGCGGAAGGAGAGAAGCTTTAATGTATTTGAGGTGCAGAGTTTTGATTATGATACTAACTCATCATTTCATCTCATTAAATAAAATGATTTTGAGGCTTGGAAATACCCAAGGACCTACCCATGAATTTATCCCAGAAGCAAACAAAACCAGGCTAATGAGTAAGTTTAAAGAGACTGGGGAAAGAAATAAAATTGCTTCCTGACTTGCATATGGAGACCAATATGTTTAATAAACTAGTTACATTTTACATAGTGATTAATATTCATACGTCCATACTAAACAGTTTGTCGTATGCTAATATTCTTTTCAGGCTTTCAGAAAATATTACATATTTTACAAAAATGTTCCCATCTTGTAAAATTAAAATGAGCTTTTAAAAGTTTTAGCATATACGTGGTTGTGAAAATTCTATTTATGTAGTAATTTGAGCCTATTGCCTCTATTCCCAAAAGTTAGGTATTATTGTCTCTGGGCATATCTTCACAAACTTTAAAGAATACGCTACTCAAGGATCCAAAAAATACAGATTTCATTAACTATCTAATATTCTGCTGGGCTTTGAGATCCACATAAGTGGATGTGCAAGTCTTTGAGTTTCAGTTCTATTTGCATTTATGATGCTGCTGAAGAACAAACCCCTCACAGGAACATCAATGATTAAAGAGGTCTCTTCAGTGTAGCAGATAATCAGTAAGGAAGCCAACAAATGCAGCAACCCAAGGGATGTGTTCTTTCAGCCTCCTGTCTGAAGTCCAAAGTTATTTATCTGGTTTACATAGCAGCTGTTGTCAGTGTCACTAAGAACAAAGCAAAAAAGATGCCAGAATTCTTTGAAGTGTATTTGATTACCCTCTTCGGTATGATGGGGAAACAGTATTTATTTTTACTTAGTGTTAAGAATATGAAGAGAAAACTAGGCATTAATCTATGTTCCTAATTCTTTGGAAGTGCTTGTTTTTTTGTGGGTTTTTTATAATGTATGCTTTTGTCTTTAAAAATAGTCTCTACAACTATTTTAAGTCCCTTTAGAGAAAATATTTTTTTTGTCATTGTAGGGCATCACTCTGACTATGTACTTTATCTTTAAAGTTATGTAAAGAAGTTATAGATTTCAAGGTTGTCGATAAGTGTGAATAGATAATAGCAGTAGCAATATTGTTTATAAAATATTTTTATACAAAAAATAACATTTTAGAATATATTGGTTAGGATTTAAAATTATTGCCAATTAAAAGTATACACAATTTTGAAGCTGAATTTTGGAAATTACTGAAAATTTAAATTGTAAATGTGATAACAGCATTAGCTCAGGTATAGATTCTAGATATTAATACATAGATTTTTAAAGCCTGTGGCTCAGGAAGTTGTTAAAGTTTTATCAAAGAATGCTCTTTAATACTTACTAATCACATGATTCCATACTGTCATAACTCAGAATAATACAGACTGTCATTCTTAAGAGGGCAAGAGTTTCTGTTTTTCCACAGATGCATTCCTAGTGCTTAAAACACTGGTTGGCCTTAATGGTCCTCGAAAGATAATTTGTTGAATGAATAAAAAAAGGAGAATCATAACTAATAACATGGTATTGATATCAAGTACTAGTATTGATATCAAGTACCTGCTTTGGAGTCAGACAGAAAATGGTTTAAATCCCAGCTCAGCCATTAACTACTTTTTTACTCAAAGAAAAATAATTAATCTGGAACTTATTTCCATCAACTCTGAGATGGTAAATCACTACCTAATGTATAGTGTCATTTGATTGGAGCACCTGGCATATAAATCAGCCTTAAAAGATACATGTGGAGTTACTGGAGCGCATCTCTGCAGGGAGACGTCCTCGGCGATTGGCCATCCAGCCTCTGCCATTGTCCCAGGGCTGCATTGCTTGAGCCAGCCCAGGAAGCACCTCTGTCCTAGGTGCCGCCACCCGGTGGCCACTCCCACACACAACACAAGGTCATCTACCTGTGGACCACCAGGGAGTTCCTGGGGTGCGCCACGAAAAGCTGGAGTTTGATTTTGCTCTTCTACCCAGTCTTTCACGGATTCCTGGCTGCAGACTTTTCATTCACAATGTGGGCTATGCTTCAGACTCTGGACTAGCAGGACCCCAGTTATTGTGACCAGATTCCTAGTCCAGGACTTGTGGTGGTTTTTTCCAAAACCAGTGAGTGCATTGGGATATACGTTGTGTTGGATCCAAATTCCTACAAAGGGTACAATGAAGACCTTTAGAAGTTTCTAAAGTGGTATGATTTAGGAGAACAGAAGGATCCCACAGTTGGCCCGAATAAAGCACTTTTTGAACAAAAAGGTTCAATTTATGTTGGCACGTCTGTTTGTTTTCTTACTTCAAGTATGCAGTGGTGTGAATGTTCCTGATTTTGGCTATTCCACAGGAAATTCTTGTATTTTGTGAAAATAAATAGAATACTGTAATTGTATTAAAGCCTCAAGGAGAACTGAGAAGAGCATGTGTTTCAAAGGATGAAAACACAGTTCTATGAATTATAGGCTTAAAATTCTTTCCATAGGTATCTATAGCCATTGTTTGTAGTCTAGGTTGTCTTTGATCCTAACATTACTGTGAAAGAAATAATAGTGGGGTTCAGGATTGATGGATCACCCAAACTGAAAAGCCAGGATGATGGTGACAAGTTTCAATTTCACAATGCATGCATAGTTTGAGTAAGATAGCACCACAGAGTAAATGTCTTGTTGTCTGTCTTCATTTTGTATAAACTAGACCTGCCAATCTAGAATTATGAGACCACGTTGGAGAAAAATGGTACATGACAGGGAGGCAACTTCACAATGTGCTTCCAGATCATCACATTCAGTGAGTGTCCTCCGAAGTAACTGCCTTTTGAATGAGCATATACTGAGTGGCCAGATTATTATGATCTCTGAACGCATAATAATCTGGCCACTCAGTGTATATCTTATATAATAAAAGGCTAATATATAAATTGTCCCCTTGACCAGGAGTTCGACCAGCAGGTAGGCTGGCCAACCGCCCATGTCCCCTCTCCCTGGCAAGGCTGGCCGGAACCCACCCATGCATGAATTCATGCATCAGGCCTCTAATACACACACACACACACACACACACACACACACACACACACACACACACTGAGTGGCCAGATTATTATGAGTTCATATATCATAATAATCTGGCCACTCAGTGTATAGTCAAACACCATATTCTGACCATGTAGAATGGGAATCTGGTCCTATTTCTATGTGGTTTAATTGCTTAAGTGTCTAAAGGCTCAATATGCTGTACTATATAAATATTTTATGGACTTAATAGTGGTAAACTGTAATATTTTAATGTAAACAAAATTTAGGAAATAAAATGGTACCTGGCCAATATCAAGTGACTTTATAGCTGCAAGAGCTGTGGTGTGAAAAAAAGTTCTGTATGTAACGAAGAAAAAATAAAATAAAAGTGGAGTCACAAATGTTTTTTAACCCTGGACTGGTAGCTCAGTTCGTTGGTGAATTGTCATGATATCCCAAGATTAAGCTTTGGATTCTCAATCAGGACATATTCAAGAATCATCCAATTAGTGCATAACTAAGTGGAACAACAAATCAATATTTCTGTCTGTTTCTCTCTCCCCCCACTCTCAAATCAATAAATAAAGAAGTGTTGTCTTAGATTTATTTAGTTCAATTATTTTTTAAATTCTGAATTGGTCTGTGAATATTTTTTATTAAGAATACAAACTTTTTGCTATAAAATATGTAAAAAATAGTTATGTATTATTTTAATGCCATAACTATATCTTTATAAAATATTTTAGACCACACATGGAACATAGCATTTTTGGTTCACCAATATAAGCATACACCTAATTATTTTTATAAAATTAAATTTATAAGACTTAAATTGTACAATACTTTTTCAAATACTGTGTTACTCATTTTATTTAGCAGACTGTGCAGTCTAATAAAATATAATTTGTGAAATATAAAAAGTACATAAGCTGTTATTAAAAAACATGACTTTAAAAGGAACAATATGTTTTGATACATTAAATAATTTAAGATAAAATTCTGCTGTTATTTTAATAATTTTTCTTATATTGATTTAAATTAATAACTATCATAATGACTGATAAAATTTTATAGTAAGCAACTTAATATAATCTAAATATATTAAATTATGCCAAATAGAACATTGTTTCATAATATTCAAGGGAAAGTTCTATTTCATAGAATTTTACTTCTTAAAGATTATTATAATTAGTTTAACTAGCATTAGCATGCAGCTACATACTTAGAAAAGTTTTCCTGAGGCTTTGTCATTGCTTTTTGTCTTAATTATTTTATTGCCTATATTCCAAACTTTTAGATGTAGAAACAGAAATTCTTTTAGTTAGTAGGTAAATTTTGATACCTGAGGGAATTAAAACTTAAAATTGTATTTTTCATATTACTTCTGAGAGACTTACCCTCTGGTCAGTGTTTAATAAAAAGAGGCAAAGTTATATTTGAATTTTAATATGATTCTTCCCCTGGATTTGGATGATTTACATAAATATAAATTCTATCAACATTGTTTTTTTAAACTCTTTTTATTATATATATATATATATATATATATATATATATATATATATACTTATTTTATTAACTTTATTGGGGTTATACTGGTGAGTAAGATTATATAGGTTTCAAGTGTACGTTTCTGTGATACATGATCTGTATATTGCATTGTGTGCCAACCACACAAAGTCAAATCAACTTCTGTCACCATACATTTGATCCCCTTTACCCTTTAATACCCCCTACCCTCTGGTAACTACCATACTGTTGTCTATGTCTATGAGTTTCAGTTTGATAACCCACATATGATTGAAATGATATCGTTCTACAAAAAGTAGGTTCTCAATAATTTTAGTCTCCTGTTTTGTCTTGAAAATACTTTTGAAAATATGATTGATCCCTGATAACAAAGTCTACATTTTTTTCTCTGTGGGGGAGATATTGAAAAATAATTAAATTCAAAAAACTATGAGTACTTCCATTACACTTTTCTGTTTCACTGTATGTTTCCCTTTTTTCTGCTATTTCTTGCTAAATGGTTTCTTCTGGAAGAAAATTGAGACTTTTTTTTGGTTGTTTGTTATCTTAAATATTGTTTAGTATGTTAACATATATAGAGGCAAAACAGAATTAAAATTCAAAAATAAACAAGTGGTAGAGCTGGAGCATTCAGCATAAAGGCAACCCACTCACAGGCTCTCACAACTTTTAGGAAAGAAGCATGGGCAAAGTGAAGGAATTTAATAACCTGTAATATTTTATTCATGATGCCTTGCAATATGCCTTCAGCACCATACACTTGGGTCTTATTTAATTCTATCTTCTCCCAAATGCAATTAATTGCCAAGAATTATAAAAATCTAACTCCTACATTTGCTGAATATATCTATACATATTCATCATCATTATCACTACCCTAAGGCAGATACTTTCTTCCAGTTATTCTGCTCAGAATTCAACATAAATATAATTCCTAATGTCCATCTGATGACACATACTAGTAACTGAACGTTTGGGTTCAACCCCCCACTTCCCCAATCATGATTTTAAAGACCTAAATCCCAATGTGATGATATTCAAGGTGGGGCCTATGGGATGTAATTGTGTTCCAATGAGTTTGTGGGTGTTGTGCCTCAATGATTCTATTGGTATCTATAATGGTTAACTTTATGTGTCAACTTGAATGGATCTTAGGTGCCTGGATATTTTTGTAAACTTATTTCTGGGGATGTGTGTGAGGGTATTTCTGGATAAAATTAGCATCTGAATTGGTGGACTCAGTAAAGCAGTTTCCCCCAAGAAGTGAGTAGTCATCTTCCAATCCTTTGAGGGCCTGAATAGGAAAAAAAAAGGCAGGGGAAAGAATTCAGCTCTTCTTGCCCGATTGTTTGAAAGAGACCTCTCCTCCTCCTCTTGGTATTCCCGATTCTTAGGCCTTCACAACCTGGAATCTTCATTATTGACTTGACAGATTCTCAGACCTTTGTACTTGTGCTTACACCATGACTTTCCAATCTTTATCTTGCAGACTACAGGACATGGCACTACTCAGCCTGCATAATTATGTGAGCCAGTTCCTTATAATAAGTCCCTTTATTTACACTTATAAATATACAGTCAGCTATCCATATCTGTGGGTTCCATATCCATGGGTTCTGTATCCATGGATGCAATCACCTAGGATCAAAAACATTTTTAAATATATAATGTTGTTGTTGTTGTTGTATACCATGTAGTTAGATTTACAGTAGTTGCATCTGCACTGAAAATGTACAGACTTTCTTTTCTTATCATTTCCTAAACAATATAGTATATAGCATTTGCATTATATTAGGTTTTGTAAGTAATCTAAAGATGATTTAAAGTACATGGGAGAATATCTATAGTTTACATGCAAATATTATCCCACTTTATGTAAGAGACTTGAGCATCTTCAGATTTTGGTATTTGAGGGAAGTCATGGAACCAATTCCTGTATGTGTATGTGTGTGTATGTGAGTGTGTGTATAAAACTGCTTCTCTTTTAGCAGATAACTCTGACTAATAGAGGTTTGGTATTGAGAGTAGATCGAGAGAAACAATTTTAAGGCTAAATTCTCAGAATTGGTTCTGAGGTGTCCGTGTTTGGCTCTCTAATCTCATTAGATTTAAAGACTCTAATGGCTCTATTTCTAGTAAAGAAAGAGCACTGATAGTCCATGCTATGAACTATTTGTAGAGATATACAAATTATCTGCACTAGATGCTCCTAACCAACCACTGAAAAGAAACAAGGAGCTAGGTGACTCTGTATATGCTACTTTGAACCGTTTTTGAAAACTAATTAATCTAACGACTTTGGTTGGTAACTCCTAATGTCCCCTATATAAACTGGTAAAAGAAAAGGATGAGCTCAGGGATTCAAGTTCTCAGCTCAAACTTAGCATAAATGACATAAGAGCTTTTATGTGTGTGCAGAAGGCGAGCCTTATCTCTTGTAACATTAGGGCTGCAATTGCTGAAAATCAAACATAGAGCCCCATCCTGACACCGGCTAAATAACAGAACTCCTAGTCTTGCATGGAGTCCAATGTTAACGTGAGGACATTGATTAGGATTGATTAGGAAATCATGGGATTCTATAAGTTGGAATGGGAACGTGTGGAAAGACTCTGATTAGGACAGGGCCATGGAGCCCTTGAATTCTGATGAGTCTTCTTTGCCTGGGGAAGAAGCCTCCCCACTCCAGGTGGAATTAGTCTTCAGAAATGACCTTCCAAATTTAAGTAGAAGTGGCCTCCCAATCCCCAGTGGCAGCAGCCTTCCTCCTGCCTCCAGAGATACTGACCTCTCCACAGTGCTACTGCATTTTCTACCTCCATCTGAAAAATGGTGCATTGCCTGAGAAAACTATAGTGGCCTCCCCTGAGGCAGTTGCCATGCAAAACAATGCTCATTCTCTTCAGGACCTACCCTGCCACTCTACTTTGCTTTTAGCCCTTTAGCTAGACTCAAGTCCCAGCAGGCCACTAAGAGGGAGGTAAAAAGTATGATCTGTGAGATATGCTATATTCCAAAAGAATTATTTGAGTTTTCTAATTTATACAGACAGAAATCTGGGGACAGGTGTGGGAATGGAGGCAAACTAAGTGGGGTAACCGTGGAATTAACAAGGATCAGGCTGAATTTATAAATATGACTCTCAAAGCATAAATTCTGAACTTAACATTGCAGCTTAAGAATTAGAAAGCTCTCTAAATGTTTGCTTGATTTGTTGGCTAAAACATGGACCCAAAAATGTCTCACCATGAGCAAACTGGAAATGTCCAACAAGACTTGGGTAATTATACAGAAAGGAAATAAAAGACTTAAGAATATTGTGTTGTTAAAGCGGCTTTGCCATTTAAGACTTACCCATACTGGGAGGGTACAAAGACATACTATTTATGAATATTGTCCCAAGTAGATCCTGGGAAAGGATCTGGGATGTTTATCTTAGGTGTCCCTTGAGACAAACTTTAACCGTGCAGGTGTGGGACATTCAAGTAGTTGCTAGCGAAGAGACTACTCTATGCAAGCAGGACCAAGTGGCAGGCTTAGGACCAGAGGAACCAGAAGCTTTAATTTAAATTTTAAGCGTACACAAAATAATTCAATTAACTGCCAGAGGAATTACACCACATGAAACATATGCAGTTGCAAATCACACAGCTTTTTTATTACGCACACAAATTCCTAACCTGCGGGTACTAGCTTAGTTAGGGATCCCCGTGGTGCTATCCTCTGGGGTCAAGCAGCTGGGCTGAGCTGGTCCGGGTGCAGGGGGCCTGCATTCCTCTCCCAAGAGCTCGGTCATGTCTCAATTGGGGATTACTGGTCTTTCTTCTATCATCTGACAGAAAGAGGAGTGCGGAGCGACGTCACTTGTCAGACCGACAAAGGGACGGGCCTTTGTGAAGTCTCGACAGGTAAGCATCATTAGCTGGCTGGGGTCCATATTTAAAGCTTGTTCGTACCCGTAGCAGCTCAGGTGGCTATCAATTATTTATATCAATGCACATATATTAATCTCAAACAAGGCGAGAGGGCTAGGGAGAGTACGTCACTCATGCAAGTGTTTATCTTGACAAGTCACTCTGCGTCAGTTCAAATCCTTATCTCTGGGGTACACACGCTTCAAGACAGTGGGGAATGTGTTAACTCAAACATTTTAAAACATTTCTAACATTCTTTAAGCATTTTTAAACAATTCTATATTTTACTACAACAAATACTTGGGGAAATAAATTTGTGAGGCAACCCCAGCATCCTTAAAATACTTCTTGATTGATGTTCTTGCAATGGGAACTGAAGCAAGTCATTGAGAAACATAAATGCAATGGGAGTATATTGGATCTGAGATGGCAGGGGCCAGATGGAAGCACTCACACACCAAAGGCAATGTGGGCATGGTTGCTGCAAAGGACAAGAGAGTCAAAGCAGCAATCAAAATAGTATGACTGGTGCAGACCTATGGCGTTAGCTAGTTGATCATTGTGTTCCTAAAGTGAAATAGATAGAAAACCTACTAAATTCTTACTTTATCTCTATAAGCATAAAGATTTTAAGTCAAGTGAACAAAATCTAACCTAAATTATAAAAATGGAGTCACACCTTCTAGATCAATTTGCAGGCTTGAACCAGTTTATGACCCAGAACTTCTTTAATGAAGGGGAGGCTGAGTGCCCTTGAGGAAGAACCCAGTGCACAAACAATAATTTGTAATATTAATCTTTCTCCTAGTCTCCCCCAAAGGGATCTATGGCCTTTTGTCAGGGTCATTTTGTTACTGCAATTAGCTAATTATTGATGAGAAAGGAAGCAAAGGAAGAGTGAGAAATTGTTGAGCATATTCAGCTGGGAAGCAGTGGCCTGCTTGCCTCACCAGAACTACAGCTTCATCCCAGAAAATCGCAGCATTGTCCCTCCAAGGGAATTAACACCTCTCCCTCGCCCCCTCCTGTACCAGAATGTGTGTGTGTGAGGGGGGAGTAGGAGATAAGGACATGAGCAATAAATTCAAAATGGCAGCGGGAAAGGTGTTCAACCAGAGACCTGTCAATCTAATCTGGGAAAAAGATCATTGGCTAGAAGGTGGACACCAACGCAAGCCCACCAAAGTTTGGGAAACTGATTGGTTATTTTGAAAAAGCTTCTGGTTCCTCCCAAGCCTGGGAATACATAATTCCAGGTGAAGAAATAATCAATCAATCTCTCTCTCTTTCTCTCTCTCTCTCTCTCTCTCTCTCTCTCTCTCTCTCTCTCTCTCTCTCTCTTCTCGCTTCCTCACTCACCTCATGTTTTTGCACATTCTCTCTCCATAGCCATGTGGCCTTAGCAGCTGCCTGGCAATGGTCACACAGACTCCAAATGCAGGCTCCAGGTGAGAGCCTGGATACACAACACAGCAATGGATTGCAGCCAGGAACACAAGCTAAGTGACTATTTCTGGTCCTGATTTTTCATGGTGACAGACAGAGATGGGACATTGGAGAACTCCTTTAATTTTGCTTCCTGAATAAATCATCCTCTCTTTTGGGTCCCTGAAAATGCTTTTCCTTGCGATATTGAAAGAACTCCACTTTCATCGGCAACCATTTTATATGAAGGACAATGAAATAATCAAGTCTTTCAGAAGCTACTGGACACTAGCTCTAAATGGACATGAATTCCAGAAAAACCTCAAACATCACTGTAGCTTGCCAGTCAGAGTAGGACTCACAGAGGTGAGGTGATCCATGGAGTTTTTAGCTCAGGCCTGTCTCACAGTGAGCCCAGTGAATTCCGGAACCCACCCTGTGGTGATGTCCCCAGTTCTAGAATGCATAATTAGAACAGACATATCCAGCACTTAGCAGAATCCCCACATTGCTCTCCTGACCTGCGAAGTGAGGGTGATTGTTGTAGGAAAGGCCACGTAGAATCCACTAGATCTGCCTCTAACTAGGAAAAACATAAACCAAAATCATTATCACATTCCTGGAGGCACTGCAGAGATTCCTGCCAGCACCAGAGACTAGAAGGATGCCCCATTGGCTTTCAAAGTCAGATGTTTGGGGGGCTTGTCACTTAGGTGCAAGTCTTAAAAAGTGAAGGTGACAGATGCAGGTTTAAACCCCTTGGTCCTTATGGAGATGCTCCAGACTTTGCATTCCCCTCTGACTGTGGGTCTTTATGCTGGGAGTGGGATTTAAGGAAAGATTCTGTCTCGGTATCTCCGACCCACTTTGATGTGGCTTTTTCCCTCAATGTCCTGCTGTGTAGAAATTGTAGAGCTAGTTTTGGAATTTTTTGCCGAGGAAATCATTCCATAAGTAGCTATAGTTTCCGTGCGTCCATGGAACAAGCTGAGTTCAAGGTCCTGCTAATGTCACTATATTCAACCAAACCTCTTTTTCAAGTGTCTATTCCTCAATATGATTTAGTGTTTATTGTTGTAAATTGTTTTTCCTTTTCACTCATTTAGAACTTAAACTGTATTCTAAGCATAATGTCAACTATGTTGACTTTTATCTTCTAGTGTGTTTAGTAAGGAGCTCAGTACACTGCATACACATGGAGGTAAGAAGTCTAAAGTGCGATTTCAAATTCTGCTTTGTACTAAGAAAAGGTAGCATTTCAGAGTGATACAATTTCAAGTTTTACTCTGTTAAGGATATGCCATAATCCTTCCCTCTGTATACTTCCCTTTTAGAACCAGATAGGCTTCCTTAATGTGTGAAAAAGAATACAGCATTTCTGTTTGAAGACAGCACCGCTTTTCATCCTGTCTACCGGGGCTCCTTCTGTATGTTCTTGGCACACAGCGTCAGTATCTTGGCTTTTGATTTTCATCACCCCTAAAGTGATTGTGTGCCGGGATTTCATACTGAGCATATCAACTGGCAGATAATCTTGACTGTTTCCACCCTATTCATATTGGCTCTTCTGGGACTCTAAACATCAGCTGACAGTTTCAAAGGGAATTTTCCGTATTCTCTGCCTCCTCCCCTCTCTTCGATTGAAGTTTCATTTTAAAACTCCTTACTTTTCATCAGTTTCATACCTCTAACCTTACCCTATAGCATGTGTATGTCTGATGTTAATAAAGCCATTTCTGTTTGTTTTTCTCCCCAGGTACATATTTGACAAACCCATTTTCAACCTTTATTATTGGTTTTGTCTATGTCTTAAGGCCTCATTTAAACAGATGCTTTTTAACTCTGTCCTTTCATAGGAGTCATAATTATATTTACACATAGGGCAATGGTTGTATATAGATGTCATGCTTCTCCCTTTCTGTTTTATGTTTGCTGCTTATTTTAAACTGTACTTTCTTATATTTCATTATTCTTTTTCATGTTTTTATCAAGTTGCTATTCATTTAATGTTTTGCCCACATATTTTGATATTCTAACTATAATTCTATGATATTCCCTATCCCTGCATTTATAATTAGATAGATTTATTTACTATTGTCTGAAAAGAAAATAAAGTGAACTAACAAGCAAAATAGAGACAAAATAGTTAGAAAGCAGGCTGATAGCTGTTTGGGGTGAGGAGCCTGAGTGGGGGTGGGGAGAGGAGGGATTGAGTGAAAAATGAACAAAAAGAGGGGAAAAAACTAATGGACAGGGACAACAGTATGGAGATTGGGGGGAAGGGGGGAGGTGGCAGTGGGGGAAAGTAGAGGAAGTTATAGGGGGGGAAATGGTGAAGGACAGAGACTTGATTTGGGGAGGTGAACACACAATAGTGTACGTACGATGTGTTGTACAAGTGTGCACCTGAAACCTGAATACTTTTGTTAACCAGTGTCACCCCAATAAATTCAATGAAAATGAGAAAAATAAAATATTACCACATGACAGCATATGGTTCCCATCAAGATGGTTTGTGTCACCCATCCCACTAAGAGTAGATTAATTGTATCTCCTCTATCCCCTGCCTCTGCTATGAGGCCTTTAGAACGGCCCCATTCCTGGCTGGGCCGGTTAAAAAAAATTAATTTTTGCCTATGATGAAAGTTTCTTATAGTTTAGCATTTTCATTCTGTTTCAAGTGTCCTTAAAGCTTGCATTTGGTTTTGGATCCTATATTACTTGGTATATGTATACATTTCCTTTGTCTCCCTCTGATGAGTTTATTATATTAGTGCACATTATCAAACATCTGCCTGTGACATGACTATTGTCAGTAGGTATATGATATGCGTTACATGTTTTTTCTCAGTGTTCAGCAAATGCTATGCTATCCCCTTCAAATTACAAGTGTTGCAAATGAGAAATTCGATTCCAGTCTTTTTGTCCTCTGTAGGTAATATTTTATTTTTATTATTAACAACATTATTAACAATAGTATAAATTAGTATTATGCTCCAGGAACTTGAAGATCTTAGCTTTATCTGTAAAATTCAAAAAATTGTTACATTTAAACAGGTATATTTTTCTTTTCATTAATCTACTTTAGAACCTGATACATATGCTCATATTCAGACCCAGTTCTTCCTAAAGCTCAGATTTTTCTCCCATTACTGTGAGAACTATCAATTTGGAACTGTTTTGGAACTCTCAATTTATACTTCTTAATTTCTTCACCTTTTCACCGAACCCCAACCCCACATCCCCTCTGTCAACCTTCAGTCTGTTATCTGTAATTAACTATCAGTCTGTTTCAATTTATTTTGTTATTGCTTATTTTGTTATTTAGATTACACATATAATTGAAATAATTTAATATGTCTTTCTCTGTTGATATATTTCACTTAGCATAATACACTCTAGATCCATCCATGCTGTCACAAATGGTAAAATTTTATTCCTTTTTAATGATCAAGTCATATTCCATTAAATATATGTACCACCACTTTTTTGACTTGTCTATTGATGGGCACTTGAGTTGCTTCCATAGCTTAGCTATTATAAATAATGCTGCAAGGAACATAGGGGTGAATATATTTTTTCAAATTAGTGTTTTGGGTTTCTTTGGATATATACCCAGAAATGGAATCATTGGATCATAAGGCAGTTCCACTTTTAATTTTTTGAGAAACCTACATATTGTTTTCCATAGTGTCTGCTTCAAGCTGTGTTTCCAGCAACAGTGAAGGAGGGTTCCCTTTTCTTCACATCCTCACCAGCACTTGTTGTTTGTTGATTTATTGATAAGTACTGTCCTGGTGCATGGATTCGTGCACATTGGAAGGAAATTAATTAGAAGAAATATTTTTATATTGCTATTCACCCTTTCTCTATAATAGAAGTGTCAACCAAATTCATGATCGACAATGACAGATCGAAACACATGTGTGCTATTGGCGTCAGTGAGAGCTTTATGTGTATCGCACATGTGCGAGTCACCTTAGCTTTTTATAGATATAGAATAAACTTGCTTAATTAAACCTGCTTTCTGATTTAGCTAAACTTTTTCCAGCCCAGTGAAGCACTCCAACTTCTCTTTCAGGTAATTGTCAGCAACACAGCAGTAAATATCAACACAAAGCAGATTATTATTGTAGATCACGCAGGGAGAACAAAGGGTAAAATATTTAACTGCAGCAGTGTTTGACTATATTCTGCTCAGTGAAAAAACCTGAAGTCATTTTCAAGGTCCCTCATTTCTTTTTTTTTCAGTCAGGTCAAGTTTCTAAACTTTCTAAATCTCCGTTTTCCAGCTAATCAAAAGAAAATAGGATTCTACCGAGTCTCCTATTTACCTATTCCAGGACTTCTGTGTGGATCAAATGAGATGAGGTACATAAAAATGCTTCACAAACATTTGGTTAAAGTGTAAATGTTTCCACCTAGCTTTAAAGCAAGTTGTTTTCCTGGGCTGAAGAAACTCCAAGGAGGCTAGTCGATAGGGAGAGGAAGTCAGGCGTTACTATGTGACATCATTACCTGATGCCCACAGCCACCGTTTCCAGTATGGGCTGGGCTGTGGGCCGCATTTTGCGCCATCGAGTCTTGACAGCGTTGGCTGTGATTTGGTGGGGTGTAGCTCCAGGATGATGGCGGGGCCTGTGTCCCACTTGGGGGAAGCCAAGTATTGGTTTGTCAGTGCCAGGTCCATGGTGCCATTTATTTTTAAATGGCCAGTGCGCATCATGGCAGCTCCTGTGTTGAGCATCTGCCCCTGATGGTCAGTGCACATCATGGCTATTGGTCAGACCGACAGACACTTAGCCTTTTATATATACAGATAGCTATTCTGACAGATGTGAGGTGATATCTCATTGTGGCTTTAATTTGCATTTCTCTGATAATTAGTGACATTAAGCATTTTTTTCATATGTCTATTGGCAATCTGTATGCCCTCTTTGGAAAAATATCTATTCAGGTCATCTGCCCATTTTTAAATTGGATTACTTGTTGTTGTCTTGATGTTTAGTAGTATGAGTTCTTTATAAATTTTAGATATTAACCCCTTCTCAGATGCCTCTTTGGTGAATATCTTCTTCTATTCAGTGGGTTGTCTTTTCATTTTGTTGATGGTTTCCTTTGTCGGGAAAAACTGTTTAGTGTCAAGTAGTCCCCTTTGTTTTTCTTTTGTTTTCTTGATTGAGGAAATACATCTGGAGATATATTAAGACAAATGTCATAGATTTTACTGCCTTTTTTTTTCCCTAGGAATTTTATGGTGTCTTGTTTGGTTCAGTTTTTAATTAATCTTCCCCACCTGCTCTACTACACTAAAATTGTGACAAATCTTCTCTGTACTGGGCCTGCTTAGAGATACCATTACTGTTCTTTGTTGAGTTATTTGATTATTTGGGCTCAGGTTTGGCTTTTGCCTTACCCTGTGCAGTCATGATCCTTGAGCAGAGTATGAAAACTTCTTCTTGCTTGGGCCAAAAGTGAAAAGTGAGACTTGTTAAAGGTAGGAGCATATGTCACTCCAAAATATGCCACTTGGCATATTGATCATTTTGAATTAAAGGTACTTAATAAACAGCCAGTGCAAGAAGAACTCTTGATTCTCCTTTTTCCCCATGATAGCAGGAGTTAAATCTCCTCTGTGAAAGGTACCCGCCCTATACCAAGTGGTAAAAGACATCTTTATCACCAGAGATGGGAAATTTAGGGCTGAGAAAGCTGTACCTGTACAAAGACATTCTTCACCATTTAATATCCATAGTCAAACCTCTTTGTTTTGTCAATTCTGTACAAATTTATTATCTCTTTGTTTAAAAGATATAAAAGCTTCCTGTTCTGGTTACTTCTTTGAGTCTTCATTCTCTTGGGAGGCCTCCTATGTACATGTAAACATTCAATATAATTTGTATACCTTTCTCCTGTTGATCTGTCTTTGTCACATTAATTTTCAAACCCAGCCAGAGGAATGGTTGAGGAATACTTTTTCCTGGTAAGGCTTTGGAACATGGAATATTCTCCTTATTCTGTATCGCCTCAAACTTTCCAGTCCCAGGGGTGATCTCACATCTTAACTTGGTCCTTCATTTTCTTGCCCTGGTAGAGATTAGGGTAAGTTGCAATCTATGCTGGCCAGAATGTTCAGGTAGCTTTCACTGAGGAGAAAGTTATGTAGCAGTTCTCTCTACCTTGACTACCACAGAGCAAACAACCCTCTTTGCACCTATGCGCCTTCAAACCCCAGTGGTCCTTTGACTTAGGCAAGGCAGATAGACTAGAATTCACATTGGTGGAAAGGAAGCTGGGTCCCCATAGCCATGTTCCAAGAATCATTGACTTCTCTCAGTGCACTCTTCCAAATGTCTAATTCTTCTTGCTATGACCTCAAGTCTATAGAAGAATCCCCTCCCATTGATTTATATCTAATTTGGTCTCTTTATTCAGACCTTCAGATTGTGTTCGAAGACCTTTTAAACATTTTTTTCAGATTCCCAAATTTCACTTTTTGCTTTTTTCTGGTGTATTAGTGTAGGCCTGTGATGGGCAACCTTTTGAGCTTGGTGTGTCAAACTTCGCCAAAAAACTGAGCATAACTCGGGTAGTGTGTCACTTTGAGGAAAAAACATTATTTCACAAATGTTTCATCCTCAGGAGCAGCAAATGTTTCATCCTCGGCATGCGGCCGCCTCAGCGGCCACGTGTCATCAGAAATGGCTACGCGTGTCAGTGCTGACACGCGTGTCATAGGTTCGCCATCACTGGTATAGGCCCTTGTTGATGTAAGTGGGTAATCCAGCAGCTGATTCATTAGGTCAGCTATATAAATTTCTAAAAAAAACTTTAACTTAATTGATGTGAACATGACTTATTTTTAATTGGAAAATAGTATTGTATGCACATGTGCATACATCAAGCTTCTAATATTTTAGAGAGGTATTTTTAGTAGATATTAAATTTCCCCAAATCACCCTTAATAAGCTTTAAATTTCACTCTGAAAAAAATGCAATGTGATTCTGATGTCTACAGAAATTTCTTTATACTCTTGGTAGCTAAATCCATAACACTTCTAGAATTATTCTTTTTTTGTCATTTGTAATTAACTTCCTCTATGGATCACTGATGGATGTTCTATGAATGTGCACATAACAGATGCTACAAGAAGCAAATTGTACAAGTACATACTCTGGCAAGCCAATCAATTATGACCAGTTCCAATTAAATGATTTTAACCACTGAATATAATATTAAGAGGAAACTATACCAAAGTAGTTTATTCCAATAGAATATTTTGGTGAGTCAGCATGTGACATTTTCAGTATCTCATTTGATTTTTACAGTAAAAGATAATATAAAAAATAAACATCTAAAATGATAAAATAAGATTTATTAGACATTCTGTGTCAAGTAGTCAGTGCTTTAGATGCACTGCATCCTGTAACAAACATAACTCTCATTAGTGAATTACCATTATTTTCTCAGTTTATGGATGAGGACACTGGAGCATAGAGAATTTAAGAAAGTTATACAAAATCTGAAAAATAATACCTAATAAGACCTGATCTTAAAATTATGTTTGCCTGAGTTGGGTCTCAGGACTTAACTATAGCAATTTAAAATTTTAAGCATACCTACTGAATGCTTTAATGATCATGAAATATTTCTAAGTATGAGTATGTGGCAGCTAGCATTAAGAAAAAATATAAAATAAATATGAGTTCTCAATTTTTAGTCATTCCTGCACAAATATATTTTCTAATTTTTTTAAAAAATTCTCAATGTTATGTTATTATATGGAACTTTCCAGAGACAGCTAATTTTTTGTGGACTTCAATTATAACCAAGTAATTAATAAATTTAAACAACAGATTGATGAGAATGGTTTTGTCTTTTAGTCCCTTTACTAACAAATTAATTCAGTATTGATCAATAAAGTCATCTTTCAACATGGCCAGAAAAATATTGGGTTATATCAATAGATGCAATATACTAAGGAAGAATATCCTTATTGTAAACCAAATAGGGCATATTTACTTGAGGCAAAAATAATCAACAGCCCTAACCGGTTTGGCTCAGTGGATAGAGCGTCGGCCTGCGGACTCAAGGGTCCCAGGTTCGATTCCGGTCAAGGGCATGTACCTTGGTTGCGGGCACATCCCCAGTAGGGGGTGTGCAGGAGGCAGCTGATCGATGTTTCTCTCTCATCGATGCTTCTAACTCTCTTTCCCTCTCCCTTCCTCTCTGTAAAAAATCAATAAAATATATTTAAAAATAAATAGATAAAAATAATCAACATATTTAAGTATTTGTTTTTTTCTATATAAAAATATGCAATGGTTATAAAAGGTGTAACTTATACATAAAATTATTTAATTTGAATATTTTATAATAAATTATTATATAGACAATAAACTTAGAAATCTTACTATGTTCTAAGTTATTCATCTTTTAAATTTGTGAAAGAGTTAAATATTTGACTATAATTTTTGCAAAAAGAATAGCTTTGCTTTATTTTACTTTGTGTATCCACATAAAGGCCTGGGTCAGCTCCCTTACTTCTTAAGCTTGCCAGCTCCTCCACTCTCCTGGCAGCCCAACCATGGCAGAACCCTGGACCAAGTCCTCGACAGGACAACCACACAATATGGGTCCTGAAAAAAAAATGTAATCTGGAATCTGTCCTGTTCCCGTTACCTTGTTCAAATCAACTACGTGTTTTATTTATTTTGGTTCAAAATAGGAGGTAGCAAAACAAATAAATCATTGATAATTATGCTTTCCTATGGCTTAAACCTTATCTTTGGAATTCAAAAAAAGAGAAAACAAAACACTCATTTCAGGAAAAGAAAATTTATATATGGTTTTCTCGTAAATATTTTTTATCCCAATTTACCATTAGGAGAAAAGAGGGTAATTTGGAAAATACTGAGAATAGAAATAATGACATTTCCAAATTTAGCAGGGACTAAAATAAACTTTGTATAGTCACTATTCAATCCCTAATATGTTATCAAGTAATGGCATATTTATTTCTGTCTCCATTGGTCATTCTTCAGACTGCAGTGCAGAAATTTAATAAGGTCAAGATAGCCCTATTTATTGATTTACCTAATTTTGTTGGTATAAATGTGTGTAATGGATGTTCTTCCATATCTAAAATGTCATGTAAGGAATTTGTTTTGGATTGATTATTTATAATAACAATGGAAAAAACTCTGTGTGTTACTTTAGGGGGAGAATTTCAATGTCACTCTCTATCATGTGATCCTGCACTCCGCAGGTGTGCTTAAAGTTTGGCTACATAAGCCTTCTCAAAATGCTTCAAGGCAGCACAGCCAGGTGGCATATGCCACATCATATATGCATTGTGATGCCCTTCAGCATTCATCAAGGAGAATTCATCCCCTTTATCCTTCATCATAGTGAGCTGTATCCAGACAGACCAGTATACATGCTAAACTTAAAAAAAAAAGATAACAATTGATGACATCATCTACACTGAAGCATTTGTTCCAGCATGACTAAATTAATTAATAGGTTAAGAACTTAGAGAATTGGTGATCTAAGTATTTTTATATTCTAATATTTTTGTTCCCCATTTACCATTGGGAGAAAAGAGACAATTTGGAAAATACTGAGACTAGAAATGGCATTTCCAAATTTAGAAGAGAATTAAATAAACTTGGAATATCCACTATTTGATTCCCAATTTGCTATCAAGTAATGGCACATTTACTTCTGTTTCCATAGATCATTTCTTTAGACTACAATACAGAAATATTAATAAGGACAAGATAGCCCTATTTATTTATCTAATTGTTTGATGTGTGTGTATAACTTATGTTCTTTCATATCTCAAATATTATGTCAGGAATTTGTTTTGTTTTGATTATTTATAATAACAATGGGAATAGCTGTGTGTCTTTTCCTAAAACAGTAAAAATATGTCTTTTCTGTTTTCTTTTTCAAGTAGCTATGTTGCAAAATTATGTATGTAATTATATAAAGAAAAGGAAGTTATTTCTATGAGAGAAAAATAATAAGAAAAGAACCATCACTTGGGCCATGCTTATCTCTATTGACATTTTAAAAAATGCAGATGAATTTGTGATACCTTTCAGGGACCTGGTCAAGGTTTTGAAGGTCACTGGAAAGCACCATTAAGAGACAGCAGTGATCATGAAGACAAACTATCTTATAGACACTATTGCTAACTTTCTGTAAAGTTAAACTATGTCTGGGGATGCATGGCATGAGTATATTCTGAAGCTGGAATCAACAGAATATAACATCCAATTTAATAAGTAATGGGGACCTAAATTTTAGAGTTTACAAAATCACTTAATGCTAATCACATTTTTATCTGTGGTAAAGTATTCATAGTAATGCAATAAAGCTTCCAAAAGTTTATATATAATTACCTTTAATTATACTTTAACTATCAAAATAATGCACAAATTAACAGAAAGTAAATACTTAAAATTATATATACACAGATTGCTTATTTGAGAAACACTAACTCCAGATAAAATTTTCTAATATTTACTCTGTCAGAAAATGTAATGTACACCAAAGACTATTAACTTGTACTTCACATCTTTAAAATACTTACTTTTTCACTTAAAAGGGTCCTATCCTCTAGCATTCAACATCTATTAGATGATTTTTTTTAAATATATTTTATTGATTTTTTTACAGAGGGGAAGGGAAAGGGATAGAGAGTTAGAAACATCCATCAGATGCCTCCTGCTGGGGATGTGCCTGCAACCAAGGTACATGCCCTTGACCGGAATCAAACCTGAGACCCTTCAGTCCGCAGGCCGATGCTCTATCCACTGAGCCAAACTGGTTAGGGCTATTAGATGATTTTCATTGAATTTTATACAATCACTGTCTTCCTGGGGCTGCTTAGAAACAAAATATAATTAAAACTAAAATCTTTGTGGTAGAGTGGAGCTTTGTTTCCTGTTGTGGGTTTTTTGGTTGTTGTTTTATTCCGTGTGTTTTTTTGTTTGTTTTTTGATCTTTTGGATATTTACATCTGATTTCTGATAGTCTCCATCAGGAAATATAGCTCTTTATCTGAAATAGCTTTCAAAAACATTTAGCAAAAAATACTTTTCTGCTGATATCTTCTGCTTGAGACACTAACTTGCTCTATAATGTCTTTGGAAATTATATGATTCATCAGAAACACATGCACACATATATCATTTAGGCATGAGTCTATCTCCAAGTAACAGAAATACAAATAACAGTGACTTTTCAAAAGTAGTGATTTATTTGTTTCACATGTAACAAGAAATCCTGGAGTTGTGCAGCTGCAAGAATAATCTTATGATAGAGCCAATGTATTAATTTTTCTTTATGTATTGGGGTGACATTGGTTAATAAAATTATGTTTCAGGTATACAATTTTATAATATATAATCTGTACATTGCATTGTGTTCACACCTCAAGTCAAGACTCCATCATTATTTATCCCTCCTTTACTCTCTTCTACCTCCCTCAATCCCCCTTTCCCTCTGGCAATCACCATGCTATTATCTGTGCCTGAGATTTTTGTTTTATTTTTTATTGCTTAATCCCTTCAGTTTTTCCACCCAGCCCTGCAAATCCCCTCTCCTGTGACAGCTATCAATCTGTTCTCTATCTATGAGTCTGTTTCTATTTGGTTTGTTAGTTTATTTTGTTCATTAGATTTCACATATGACAAAAATCATATTGTACTTGTCTTTCTCTGACTTCTGACTGGCTTATTTCATTTAGCATAATGCTATCCAAGTCCATCCATGCTGCGGCAAAGGGTAAGATTTCCTTTTTTTACTGCTGAGAACTATTTTAACTGTGTAAATGTACCACAGCTTTTTTATGCACTCATTGACTGATGAGCACTTTGGTTGCTACCAAATCTTTGCTATTATAAGTAACACTGCAATGAACATAGGAGTGCATATATTCTTTTGAATTGGTATTTTGGGTTTCTTTGGATACATTCCCAGAAGTGGAATCACTGGGTCATTTTTTTAATTTTTTGAGGTTAATTCCTTACTGTTTTTCACAGTGGCTGCTCCAGGCTGCATTCCTGTCAACAGTGCACAAGGGTTCCCTTTCCTCCACATCTTAGTCAACACTTGTTTGCTGATTTATTGATGATAGCCATTCTGACAAGTGTGAGGTGATATCGCCTTGTCGTTTTAATTTGCATTTCTATGATGCTTAGTGATGTTGAGCATCTTTTCATGTCTATTGGCCATCTGTAGGTCCTCTGCTCATTTTTTAATTGGATTGTTTGTTTGTTTTGGTATTGAGTTGTCTGAGTTCTTTATAATTCTTTGGATATTAATCCCTTCTCAGATATATTATTGATGAATATGTTCTCCCATTCGGTGGACTGTCTTTTCGTTTTGTTGATGGTTTCTTTTTCAGAGCAAAAGCCTTTTAATGTGATGTAGTCCCATTTGTTTATTTTTCTTTTGTTTCCCTTGACCAAGGAAATCTATCAGAAAAAAAATAGTGTTAGAAGAAAATGTCCAAGACTTTACTGCTTATGTTTTCTTCCAGGAGTCTTATGGTTTCAAGTTTAACATTTATGTATTTAATCTATTTTGAGTTTATTCTTGTGTATGGTATAAGAAGGTGCTCTTGTTTCATTTTTTTTTTGCATGTATCTATACAATTTTTTGCATGTATCTATACAATTTTCCCAACAACATTTTTGAATAGACTATCTTTACCACATTGTATGTTTTTGCCTCCTTTGTCAAATATCAATTGAGCATAAAGGTGTGGGTTTACCTCTGGGCTCTTTATTCTGTTCCATTGATCTATATGTTTCTTTTTATGACAGTAGCATCAAAAGCTGTTTTGATTACTATGACCTAGTAGTATAGTTTGATATCATTAGAGTGAGTCCTCCAACTTTGTTCTTTCTCAAGATTGCTGTAGCTAATTAAGGTCTTTTGTCTACACATTTGTTTTGTTTTTGTTTTTGGTTTAAATAAACTTGCTTGTTCTCATATGCTCATAAATGTATTGTGAAGTCCTAGACATTTTGTTTTGTTTAAAGTAGAAAAAAGGGGAAGAGGAAAGAAAGGCCAGTACATTTCTTCTATTGGCCAGGGTTGTGTCAGAGCCCTTATTTGCAGAAAGGAGAACTAGGCAAATGAGTATTTGTATTTCATAGCACATATAAACATGTGAAAAAGGAAATTGATATCGGATATAAGACTAAGACAAAGTACAAGGACTTTCAGAATATTCTTAGCAAACAAATATTTCAGGAAAAATAGATTAACAAATGGAAATCCTCCTTTGCCTGCTTTTAACAGGTGAATTGCATTACCCCGCAAAAGTATGTTAAATTCCTAACTCCCAGTACCTTAGAATGTGACCTTATTTGGAAAAAGGGTTATTAAAGATCTAATTAGTTAAGATGCGGTCACACTGGAGTAGGATGGGCTCTAATCCAATATGACAGGTGTCCTCCTAAGGAGAGGAGGGAGGCATAAAGGCAAAATGGCCTTGTGAATACACAGACACAGACACATGGGAAGGTGGAGGCAAAGACTGGAGGTATGCCACCACAAGCCAAGGACTGTCCCCTAGTTTGTAGTACTTTGTTATGGCAGCCGCAGGAAACTAATACATCCACAAACCCAACTCCACTGTACTGGATATTTTCCCTAAATTTCACTGTATGCATATCATCTATGTATCCATAGACACTGAGTGGCCAGATTATTATGATCTCTAAATGCATAATAATCTGGCCACTCAGTGTATATCCTATATAATAAAAGGCTAATATGCAAATTGTCCCCTCAACCAGGAGTTCGACCAGCAGGCAGGCCGGCCAACTGCCCCTGTCCCCTTCCTCTGGCCAGGCTGGCCGGGCCCTACCCATGCATGAATTCATGCACTGGGCCTCCTTTTCAGAGATCATAATAATCTGGCCACTCAGTGTATACACATATATATTCATACATGGCATGTATCAGATTATACTTGTGTGCTGCCTTCTATCTCTCACTGCATATCTCTCGGCACACCTGTAACACCAGCAGCCAGAGCCAGGGCTGCAACAGCCACTTCCTGCTGACAGCATCCCCCCTAGAGCACAGCCAGGGCATCTTTCCCTTCCAGTCCCTGGGGCTTCTCTAATGCTGCCATATGGGATGCCAGTGGGAGGCAGCTTGTCTTACAGGCCAGCTTGTCTGGAAGTTCTGGGGCATTAACACTAACTCAGGAAACCCTCCAATAATGGAGGAGAAAAATTAGTGAATAAATGCTTCTCTCTTACCATTCTCAGAGAGATAATTATATTTTTAAAAATTTTATTTCAATTTAATTAAGATATAATTGAAGTATAACACTGTATAAATTTAAGGTATATGGCATTTTAACTAGACGTACATATATTGTGAAATGATTACCACAATAAGTTTAGTTAACATCTATCATCTCATATTGATACAAAATATTTTCCCTTGTGATGAGAACATTTGGGATCTATTTACTATGTTCAAATATATGATGCAGCAGTGTTAATTATAATCATCAGGTTGTACATTACATTTCCAGTACTGAACACTGGAAGTCTGTTCCATTGGCCACCTTTATCCAGTTCCCCAAATTTCTTCCCCCTGCCTGTAGTAACCACAACTCTGATGCCTTTTTTATGAGTATGGGGTTATCATCTATGTTTTAGATTTCACTTATGAGTTAGATCATACCGTATTTGTTTTTTTCTGTCTGACTTATTTCAGTTAGCATAATGACTTCAATGTCCATCCACATTGTAAATGGAAAGATTTTCTTCCTGGAGGAACCAAGATGGCGGCATAGGTTAACACCTGAACTTGCTGCCTCGCACAACTACATCAAAACTACAACTAAAAGACAAAACGAATTTCATCCAGAACCACGGGAAGGCTGGCTGAGTTGGAAGTTATATAACTAGAAGGAAAGAGAAAAGCACACTGAGACTGGGAGGAGGTGCAGAGGTGCGGAAGTGTGGAGGTACAGAGGCGCGCACAGAAATGGGCTGGCAACTAGGTACTCTGTTGTCTTTTTCAATTGTGAGGGTTATACAAGCTCCCGACTGCTCTGAACTCCAGTTCCAGGCGAGACTCTGGGGATCCAGACTCATATGGAGAGAAACTGGACTGTCTGGTATCAGGCCAGAAAGCGAGGGCAGCTTTCTCTCGGAGGTGCTTACAGTGATCATTGTTCCTGCATGGTGCCACGGGACACAGAGACCCGGTGACCTTTCAGGGCAGGGCTGATGGGCAGCCATTGCTGTTTGCTCCACCCTGGTGATTCCCTGAGACCCCACCCCACCCAATTTATAACCCCACCCAATTTACAACCCCACCCAATTTACAACCCCACCCAAACTGTGTGCAGAGGTTTTTGCATACGAATGGCCTGGCCATTTGAAATCTAAAACCTAACAAACTGCAGCTGGATCAGAGAGCCCCAGAGCTTCCAAAAGAAGGCCCAACGCTTTGACAGCAGCTTGCATTGCTTCACAGCTGGGCCTCATCTGGGCACCTCCAAACCCCAAACAAAGAAGAGGAATCTGCAGATCTCTCTGTAGCTCCTGTTGGGTGGCCTCAGGCAGTGGCTGACTTTGCACCTCCTTGGAGATCCAAGAGCCAGTGTACCCAGTGGTCAGAGTGAGACCATCCAGATTACATCTCTTCACATCCATAAGAGACACACTCAGGGGGCAGACTCAGTGAGCACCAAAGCCCCACTGAAGCAAGTCCTGCCCCATAAGGGTGTCTCCAGCACAGAAGTTCTCCCACTGTAGACACAACTGGTCCTCTCAGCCAATTGGCCTGGAGGTCAATTCCTCCCAGTGATACCAACAGCAATCAAGGTTTAACTACAACAAGACTGTGCACACAGCCCACAAAGGGGTGCCCCAAGAGTGTCTACCTCAGATAATTAGGGAGGCTGAGCCACTGGGCCCTATAGGACACCTAGCACACAAAGCCACACTATCAACACAGGGAAGCAGCCAAAATACGGAAACAAAGAAACAGGTCACAAATTAAAGAAATGGTGGAAAGCAAACTACTGGATATAGAGTTCAAAACCACAGTTATAAGGTTAGTCAAGAATCTTCTAGAAACCTCCGAGAAATTTAGTGAGACCCTCAAGGATATGAAAAAGGACCACCTAGAAATTAAGAATACACTGACTGAAATAAAGAATAATATACAGAAATCCAACAGCAGACTAGAGGATCCAAAAAATCAAGTCAAAGATTTGAAATATGAAGAAGCAAAAAACACCCAACCGAAAAAGCAAAAAGTAAAAAAAAATCCAAAAATATGAAGATAGTGTAAGGAGCCTCTGGGACAACTTCAAGCGTACCAACATCAGAATTATGGGGGTGCCAGAAGAAGAGAGAGAGCAAGATATTGAAAACCTATTTGAAGAAATAATGACAGAAAACTTCCCCTACCTGGTGAAAGAAATAGACTGACAAGTCCAGGAAGCACAGAGAATCCCAAACAAAAGGAATCCAAAGAGGACCACACCAAGACACATCATAATTAAAATGCCAAGAGCAAAAGACAAAGAGAGAATATTAAAAGCAGCAAGAAAAAAACAGTTATTTACCTACAAGGGAGTACCCATACAACAGTCAGCTGATTTCTCAACAGAAACTATGCAGGCCAGAAGGAAGTGGCAAGAAATATTCAAAGTGATAAATAGCAAGAACCCACAACCAAGATTACCTAGCAAAGCTATCATTTAGAATTGAAGGTCAGATAAAGAGCTTCACAGATAAGAAAAAGCTAAAGGAGTTCATCACTGCCAAACCAGTATTATATGAAATGCTGAAGGGTATTCTTTAAGAAGAGGAAGAAGAAGAACAAGATAAAGATAAAAATTATGAACAACAAATACATATCTATCAACAAGTGAATCTAAAAATCAAGTGAATAAAAAAATCTGATGAACAGAATAAACTGGTGAATATAATAGAATCAGGGGCATAGAAAAGGAGTGGACTGACAATTCTCAGGGGGAAGAGGGTGTGGGGGGTGTGGGAAGAGACTGGACAAAATTTCCCCACAACCACTGTGAGGCAGGACTGGAGTGGAGGCTCCCAAGAAGTGACCCACCACACTGGGAAGGTGAATGTGCACGTTGGGCTCTCTTTTCCCTCTGGAGGAACTGTAGGTTCCAGAAAGACCATTTGAAGTAGTGCCAGCCTGGAGGAGGGACAATGTGTCCACCTGCTGCTGCTCATCTTACCCTTAATGGGTTCTGTCTTTGTCTCTGTGGTGTAAGGGGATATTTCAGCCTCATTCTCATGTTCTAGCATTTTATCAGTGATGTCTTTTCTATGAATAGATGTTATTCTTTTGAGGGAGAGTGAAATTGGGAATGACATAGTTGCCATCTTGGAGATGTCACTCAGTCACAGAGATAATTCTAAAAGGCATTTTTCATTCTTCTCAGAAGATCCCAGAAATATTGAGCCCCAAAAGACTACAAATGTGACCAACTTAATACTGTCTCATTTTATGACTTTTCTTCCATCCTCCTCTCTTCACTTCTGCTCCTCTGGTAACTGCTTTTACCCTGAGTAAGCGACCCTTGTTTCTGACCATCATGGTGTCTCTGTCTTCTCCCAGAATTCTAAAAAAGACTAAGCTGTTAGCTTGCAAATAGTATCAACTCTCAGACTCTTAATAGTTAGTTATATTTCTTACCATTTCTGGTACATGATTTAAAAAATACATATTTCAAAAGCCTGAGCCATTAATTTGAAACCATCAATTTGTACAAAATCAGATGGTATCAAGTAAAACAGGTGTTTTGTTTTTTTGTTGTTTTTTTATTTTCATTAATGCTATTTGGTATCTGATGATGGGCCATGGCAGAGAAAACTAAAACTGATGATTCCTATCAGTAACAAATTTTCATATTTTGGGTAAAGTATTCCTATAAAGTAGTAAGTATTCTGACAGTGAATTAATTCCAGCCCATTTTGATTTTATTATATACTAGAGGCCTAGTGCATGAAATTCATGCACTCACGGGGTCCCTCAGCCCGGCCTGGGCCCTCTCGCACGCAATCCAGGAGCCCTCAGGGGATGTCCGACTGATGGCTTAGGCCTGCTCCCTGTGGGCCTAAGCTGTCAGTAGGACATTCTTAGCAGAGGCTCCTACCACCACTGCTGTGCTCGCCAGCCATGAGACTGGCTCAGGGCTTCTGGTGTTGAGCATCTGCCCCCTGGTGGTCAGTGCACGTCATAGCGACCAGTCATTCTGCCGTTCAGTCGATTTACATATTACCCTTTCATTACATAGATGTACATATAAACATGCATATACTAATATATGAACATGTACATATATATTTCATTCAGATATTGGTTAATTAGTTCTTATGAGCTCATGTGCCAAACTTTCCTACAATAAATATTTCAGATATTTTGGAGAAATATTAGTAGGGATAGAATGCTTTCCTAGATAGAGTATATTTAACTTTGCTATCATCTTACTTAAATTTGTGATATACTAAATATTCAATGAATATCTGGGAATTTTGTGAAATTACAGTCAAGAGTGAGGAGATATATTTGAATAAAGGATTGAAAGGGCAGAAGAAAACTCTTATTTTTGTCCTCAATCTATATCTTACAGGATGCATGAAGGGTCCCAAGGGAGGTGAATGATTATTCCACTGTTACATAACCTGTTTATACTTTCAGGCTTTCATTGTCCAAATCATTTTGTCTGATTTAAATCACTTCCATTAAATTGAATAGTCCTCAATTCTGATTGCATATTAGAACCACTCAGGGATATAAAAGTGATTTATGTCTAAGCCTCATACAAATAAACTAAATCAGAATCTAAAGATGGTACCTAAGTATCTGGTAATTCTATGCAGGTAGATCTGAGAATCACTATTCTAAACCCCACATCTAGGAAACGTTCTGTAAGCTAATTAATTTATGAAAAATCCAATTTTGAGATGATGATTTATAAACCTACTATGTGTTGGGGAGTTGAAAATATGGGATAAAAAATCAAACATACAAAATAGAAACATAGGCTAATATGTTGAAAATACAATTTTCTTAAAATAGTAAATATTTTTGTTATTAAATGAAAAATTAAAAAACACTAAATAGCTCAATATATAAATAGTAATGCAAACATAAAAAACTTTAAAAATAGAAATTGTTAAAATATATGAAAATAAATTTGATGAATAAGAACAGTACTATTTATTTTGAAAAATATTAAGCAAGGATCTTGTTGGGTTAATAAAAGTAACAGAGACAGGAAGAAGTGAAAGTAAATATGACCTTTCAGTCTAAATTATAATTTAGAAAAATCCTAAATAAAAGAAACCCAGAATTGAAAAAGTTGTCAAAATGTTAAAGTCCTAACTTTTGGTTGTATGAAGTTATGTTTCCTTTTTATTTTAGTATTTTGACTTTTTAATGTTTTCTTCATTGAGCATATAATACACCTGTAATTATAACATATGTACATATATACTTCAATTATTAATAATAACTCTCTAGTGATTTCAGAGTTGACTACTATTTGGTTTCCAACTTTTTTTAAAAAAAATTCTATGTAATCCAAAATGTTAAACTATCAAAAATGATATGCCATCCTATTAAAGGTATGCATAACACAAAAGAAAGAAACAAGTTCGGGAAAAGTTTCCACAAAATATCGTAGCTTTGCAGTCTGATTTCTATCCTTCCTCTGAGATCACCTCATCACAGCAGCCCTGGAACCTATTTTCAACTTCAGCAGCACAGGTTTATATTGTGACGTTTCAGGCACTGGCAGTAAAACATAAATTATAGTTTTTGTTGCTCAGCACTGCAACTCTTTTATATGTGATTTATACCTGTGAAAAGAGCACAATGCGATAATTGCATTGCTGATGTATTTAATTTACAGGTTGGGTGGACTAGAGAAATGTGTTTCAAAGTGTTCAGTCTCATTAACCATAAAAGTACAAGCTGGAAGATTTTTTTTTTCAGCAGGTGAAGCAAGCAGATGTAGCTTTGATTTCACAAGCAAGGGAATGACATTTTTATTATTTTCTTTTCTGCCAGCTTGCATTGCTTGCCTATCTGTCTGTCCAAGCAAAACTCCCTTTGTAATACTTTTTTAGTCAAATATATGACTGAATAAAATGATTATTACAAACATAAACCATTTTGCTTTTTCATTACTTATCACCAATTTTTAACACTAAGTCTTGATTCGTTGACAACTCTTAGTCACACTCAAAAAGATGTCAGGCTAGATTACCAGTTAGATACTCTTTCAGGGTTCAATCAGACATGACTTTTGGGGAGAGTGCTGCAGAGAGCAAGATGTAGTTAGTGTTGAACTTTACCAGTTCTCTCATATGAAGACTACAGGATGAATCCCCTATGATGAGTCTATGAACAGGGCCACACCTTGAGTGGCATACAAGTGGCTCTACAACAAACACTTTACAAAGTCAATAGGAGTGTTATTGTAATTACATCCATAATTTTTAAACACACAGACGCATTATAATTTGTCAAAATATTTGCTCTGGTTTCAATTTTTTAATCAAATTAGCACTGTATAAACAGAAGATTTATTATAGATTCTTGCCTGTTACTTAGAGGAGGCTATAAACAGCAGGATTATATATTAGGCTTTAAGTCCATGAATCCATGATTCAAAGATCGCTTTTGAGAAATGTTTAATTTCATATCTATCTACCATGGAAGTGAATAATTATGTTCTTCCACTCTTGACAGGCTAAATTGTATATTAAACTGGCTTATCATTCTCTCTCATTCACTCATTACTGAGCCAAGTACTGTTTATAAGCTCTGGGGATTTAACAATAAACAAAATAGATTTAAATACCTGCTCTAATGCTGCCTACACAGAGAAAGTGAGAATTACCCTTAGGAGTTAAGAATGCATGGAATATAATTCACAATTAGAGGTATGAGCCCTAAATTCCAGTCTCTGCATAGAAGTAGTATGTATACTTACGGGTGAAAGGCATGGCAGTGGAAGCCTGTGAAAAGTGTCTTTAAAATGCTGCACTTTTTTCTTTGCTTAATAAGAATTGGGATCATCATATCAGAGTAAAGATTAATAGGAAGTATAATAAGTTTAAAGAGAAAGAACTGTGTATCAAAGAGGTCTGAGAGAATGAATGGTTTAGAAAATAAAGTTTGCTTTGGCAGCAGTACTAAGGGCTATTTTAGTTTGTGATTTTTTTAGTATATATTATATATATATATATATATATATATATATATATATATATATATATATATAAAATCAGAGAGAGAGAGAGAGACCACTCTTAGCATGACTGTATTTTTTTCAGTTATATTCAGCAACAGAATATAGACTGCAGTAGGCAGAAGTTTGGAGTTTTCCTCATATGAGGAAAATAAAGGAAACATAAGGCAAGGGAATAAGTATGTAAACGAGTGAATATAATGATTCACCTTGGGAATTTTGATGAATACAGAGGAGTAAGGAAATAAGAAGTTTGGGGGATGGTGTAGCATGTGAGGGGATAAAAAACATTAGAGAGAATGTGTTGGAAAGATAAGAACTGGTGGTTGGTTGATGAGATGTTTGAAATTAAGATTATAGAAGTGCTTCAGTTAAGGTAATGGCATTAACCAAGTGGCTACAGAAGATGGAAAACAAAATAATTGCAGGAGAGATTAAGAAGCAAGAGGCAAAAGAAATGTAAGAATCATCTTTCTGTATTTTATAATCATACATTTTATGACAGGAGATTCAGGCAGGCCTACTGGGGGCCATAGAGGAACAGATGGTGACAGGAGGGATAGCACACGGTTGCTCCGAGATTGAAAGGGTAAGGAGAAGGGCTTCCAAACAGCAGGGAAGAAAAAGTTTCACCTCCAGTGAGTGAGGACCAAGGAGAGTCAGAAGGAAAAAACCTCAGACCTGAGCTTCATGTCATATATATGAAGTGAACTTTCACAGAAGCATTGAGAATTGTTGTTTTTTTGTGCCTATAATTGATTGTGTTCCATAGGACACACCAGGAGTTTCAGACGTGTGTTTAAATTTGATTTTGCTCATGAATCTTCCCATATGTTACATTTGAGTGTTAGGAAATTTTCTATTATAGCAACCCCTTATGATGCCTATGTAACAAGTTTGTCTCTAGTTTTCTGTATTTTGTTTCATACACTATTTATTTATGATAGTGTTGAAGTCATGAAGTGGAGCTTACTTGTAATTTATTAAAATACATAAAACTTTACAAATGTTATTATTTGAAAGCCCATGCCCATTGCATACCTTTATCTCAATCCAGGTTTGTGAATATAAATTTATATAAAAGTAAAAGCCCGGTGCACATATTCATGCACGGGTGGGGTCCAGCCAGCTCGCCCTGATGGGGGCCAGGCTGGCAGGAGGTTGGTTGCTGGCCCCGCCCCCAACTGCGGGGGGGAGGGCGGTTGGCCGCCACAGTGTGTGTCATAGCAACCGACCGGTGGTTCCGCAATTCCAGTCACTGGGCTTTTATATTTACTAGTATAGTCAGTCAGCTGTAATTTTTGAAACCGGTGGGAATAGGAAAATAGTCAAGAATGAAAATTTATTTTTCCCATATACTTAATAAGTGTCTTAAAATAATTGTTAAATAGTTGACATTTTCTTCTTTTGACTTTGATTTGTATCCATAGTACATAATGACATCATTTTCAGAATATTTATTTTCTTTGATATGTCAAATCATTCTTATATCAATACTACACTGTTCACACATTATGTTGTAGGTGAAAATTTATGGACATGGAAAAGAGTTCCAGGTATTACATTAATAAAAAGGCTTTGAAGCATTATGTTAATTATATTATTTTTTTTATCAGTAAAAATATATACATTCCTATGTAGAGAAGGTGTCTGGAAGTATACATATCAAAGAGCTAATAGGGGTTATCCTCTGGATATTAGAATCAGAGATGTTTTAATTTTACTAAATACTTTTAGAAAATATATTTACCTCTTGAAAAATACCACAAACACATTGTATACACTAACAATCACTTAAGGACACTGACAAGCGAAAGAAAGAAGTAAACCTTCTCTAATTCCTCTGTGTTCCAGGCAACTATGCTTGTTTCACTTAGAAAATGTCATTTCTTAAGCATTGTCTACTGCTTTCTCTATCCCATAAATATGCTTTGTGTAGCTAATGCCTATTAATTTTTTTAGATATCAACTTAACTGTTTATAACTATTAATAAAAATGTTCTGTCCCAAACTCCACTCTGGATTTGTAGTGTGCACTTTTCCTTGTTACTCCTGAGTAAATTATCATCACTTGGCCAATGTCAATTCGTGGAGTGACTGACAACTCCACATGGCAAGTAACCAGATTTGTCAAGACTCTTGGGTACCTAATATTTAATAGAGAGGCACATAACAGGCAATCGGTATATAATACATAGAATGCATAAGAGACTGTTCAGGCACAGGCTTACTCTCCTTCTGTCTTACTAGGCATAAAACTTAGCTAAGTAACTTAGCTTATCTTATTCTAAATTTCCTCATCTGTCAGAAAACAATGAAGGAAGCCTATACTTTATTGAATTGTTTTAAAGCTAAATAATAAATAACTATATGAAAGGCACTTCATCTCTGCATATATAATGAACACCAATTGCTGATCACATTATCATTGCTTTAAAAAGAGTCCAGGAATACGTTCTTGTAAAACAAAAATGACCAACCACTACAATGGAGAGTACAATGGAAAAATCTTTGAAAAAAATGGCCAAGGCAAGGTTGGGAGTGGGAATGATGGTCGTGTCAGTGTATAAAAGATCACATTATATTATGAAGCAATCTGTCAGCTAAGTCGATTGATTTTCTGCCACAGTATTTAGCAGCCTGGAAGTAAGAGTAAATATATTTTAAATGGGAGTGAATAAAGAGTAGTACACTACAAACTACTGCAGCTTAAGGTCAGTGGGGTCTTTGGTAGAATTCAGATATAGTTTATGCTGAAGAGAAACATAATGGAGTCAGACAAAGACTTGAGACATACAAAAAACAAAAAAAGAGAGAGAGAGAGGCTAAATCTTGTTAAATAATGTGAAACCCTCTAATTATATACACACCTTATTATAAACAAGACTATTCCATAGACGGTAAAGATTTTATTTGAGTATCCCTCGCTGGTTTGGCTCAGTGGTTTGAGCGTTGGTCTGCAGACTGAATGGTCCCAGATTCAATTCCAATCAAGGGTACATGCCCGGTTGCAGGCTGGAACCCCAGTAGGGGATATAAAGGAGGCAGCCAATCAATGATTCTCTCCCTTCTCTGATATCAATAAAAATATTTTTTAAATTTATCTGATTAAAAGAGAGTAGCAGGCAAAATGGAATAGAATTTGCATTATTTTTAAACTTTAGATTTTCAAATGTGCTATTTAAGCCACTCACTTTCATGAGTTTAATCTCAGTCAGCCAATGAGATCTTGTCACTTTGCCTTCCCCTCCACCTTAATCCCTCATTTTAACAAACTAACAGAAGGAAATTTCTAAATTCTAAACTTAGATTATGGTTATCATGTATGTTCGGTTCAAAATAACAAAAATGTAAAGGGGATGTGGGATAATTTGGGATTTATTTTGTAACTTTAGATAAAAACGTATATCATATTTTAGATAATATTTTGTCAATGCACATTTTACATAAATAATTTTTTAACTGCTGGCAAATAGGTCTTGGAATTTAGTCCCTTTACAATCACTTTTTTTAAGGTGTCACATGTCATGTAAAATTTTATGT
The DNA here is from genome assembly GCF_951640355.1 of Cnephaeus nilssonii. Classification (NCBI taxonomy): domain Eukaryota; kingdom Metazoa; phylum Chordata; class Mammalia; order Chiroptera; family Vespertilionidae; genus Cnephaeus; species Cnephaeus nilssonii. The sequence goes on along the minus strand of NC_137074.1, from coordinate 25,636,310 downwards.
AATAGCTTCTCAAAGTTAAAATTTTAGCCATTGATATGTCCACCAAGTATTTTTACTTTGTGTGGTATCTTGTGATCACTTTTGATACTTCAATTATTGTTGACATTCTGAAGTTATTTTTAATTTATGAGATTATCAGATACTAGAGGCCCATTGCATGAAGATTCATGCAATAGGCCTTCCTTCACCTGGCTTCCAGCACTGGTTTTCCTCCAGCACCCAGGCCTTCATCTGGCTGCCGCCTTCCCCCTTCACTCCAGCTGGAGTCTTCGCTTCGCTCCAGCCACAGCGCCACTCCTGTAGCTCCCTCTACCACCCCCCCTCGGCCCTCCCCCTCATAGCAGGCGTCCTGCCCCACCCGGCCATTCCGTGCCTGGAGCAGCTGGGGGGCGGGGCCACCGCCATCTTTGTCCTACTAATTTGCATATTCCCTCCTGATGACTGGTGGGTTTTGCGGAGGTGCAGTCAATTTACATATTTCTCTTTTATTAGTGTAGATATTTATGATGGTATAATATAGTCAATATTGGCTTATCTTTTATTGCAGCTATATAAACTATACTTAGATGAAATTTTAAAAATTTGTTCTAGCAAATGTTAACCTGATGATATGATCTACAGCTGACTAGTTTGTATTTGATCTCTATAGAATGACTGACCTTTCTTTGGATGTAACAGTAAATAGTAATGTTTAAGTAAATATTTAAATAATAACATAACCAAATTATAGCTATTACATTCTCCATAATTATCGTTTTCTCAATATATCCTTTGGTAAAGATGACCATATAACATCTGAACAATTTTAATTTCTAAACTTTGACAAAAGCATTAATGGTGTCCCATCATATTTAACTGAATTGTAAGAGTTGAGGGTGGAAATATTTGAACTACTTATAGTCCTCAGTTTTTTCATGTTCTCAAAAAACAAGTCTTTTAGATGTAAAAATAAATATTTTAAAGTTGCCCTTCAGTGGAACATTATTTTTTTAAATATATACAATAGTGGGATTATAATGTTATCAGTAGAATGTACCTGAGATATTCAGTGTTGTAACAGAGAAAAAACAGATAATAGAGAATTCAACTTTCAAATTTTGATTTTCCTATTGTTCTATTACTTTTCAATATCTAAAACTTTTCTATTTTCTTGTTCTTCTTTTTGTCCCTTCACACTGCTAACTTTCAGTACTATGTTATTTATTCAAATATTGGGTACCATATTTTTGTTGTTGGGCACTGTTAGGATAAACCAAGATAAATAAGACAATAAAATAAGTTGGCAACATTACTCAAAATTATAACAGCAATTCAGCATTTTTGATTCATCAATGTTACCTGTTAGAATGTGTTATACTTCTCCCATTAAGAAGTAAGAATTCTTTCTCCTTTCCTTGAAAATGTCGTGACCCATAATTGCTTTGTCCAGTAGAATATGGTAGAAATAAAGCTGTGTCAATTTGAAGCATACCTTTTAAGAAAACTGGAAGCATCCACTCTTGGTATCATGAAGCTTTGAATTGTTTTGTAGGAAAGCCAATTACCATGTTGGAGGAACCACTTTGAGAGAATGTAGCTGAGCCCAGTTCTCCAATGATCTTCCCCAAAGCCCCAGGCATGTGGAAACATCCAGTCTGGCCTGCCATCAGCTATGTATCACTAATGAGCCCAGTTAATACAATGTTGACATGAAAATCACCTAGCTGGGTCCTGTGCATATCCCATGTCCACAAAAGGATTATATACAGTACATTGTTGGTATTTTAACTAATACATTTTTTAGTTTATGGTAGTTTGTTATATAGCAGTAGATAGCTGGATCGATTGCAAACAACATATCTACAATGAACTACGCAATTATACATAGAAAAAGTCAGCTCTTATTATCCCAGATGAAATGATGTCTGAGAAAAATTATCTGCAAAAGTGAGCTACAAAATGTTATATATATTATGTTCCTGCTTTACATATTACCTATTATCTAGATATATACTATAGCTGTACTCATAAGTGATAGACTATCCAAAACCATACCCCCAAAACTGGTAACAATGTGTTACCAGTTTTGGGGGTATGGTTTTGAATAGTATCCTATATAATAAGAGAGGAATATGCTAATTATCCGTTATGCTGTGAGGCGTAACGACCAACCGCGTAATGACTGGATCACAGATCTGCAGGAGGGTGGGGAAGAGAACTACAAGCGAGCAGCAGAGATCTACCGGAGGGGGCAGAGCAGCAAGCTATGAGGAGGTGGCGGGGGGAGTTACAGGAGGGTGGGGCAGTGGGAGGAGAGCTACAGGAGGGTGGCAGTGAGCTACTGGTGCACTGATTCGTGTGCAGGGCTACTAGTGTGTATATATATATATATATATATATATATATATATATATATATATATATATATGTGTGTGTGTGTGTGTGTGTGTGTGTGTGTGTGTATGGCTTGTAGAATTGGACTTTTGTGCTATGCTCTATTATGCTTTTAGTAGAAAGTCATTTTGGGGAAAAAAAGAAAATAAAACAACATGGTTGTAATTTTGTTTAGTCTTATGCTTAGTACCTAGCAATCCATAAATATAAGAATTTTAGAACTTTTCCCATATTTAACATATCTTTTAGAATATTAGAATTATCACTCAGTAAATATTAGTGACTTGGCAAAACATTTGATGACTTACAATTGGAGCCTGAGTTTAAACTCCTTGCTGAGCAAATCTAGCCCTAAAAGAGATGTACAAATTCAAAATTCAAAATATCAGGTTTGTACTCTAATTGTCCTCCATACCCCATACAGCATGTATAATGAAAGATGATTACACAGTAACTGGTAACAGCTGGGGCATGTTTTCTGAATAAGATTTTTGTTCTTTTTAAAACAGCTTTTATTTCCATGATATCTTGCATAGAGCAGATGGTCTCAAAAGTAAAATTTGACCATGAATACTATATTAGCTGTCATATAACTAGGGAAAGAAGATTATAAACAAAAAGAACTTCCTTTAAAATGTTTCTTAATTTTACTGTTATGTCATATGTGTATATTTTCACTTGGTGAAGAAGATATTTAGCAAATATGCTTTATTTCTGCTTTATCACTGAATATTGCATCATTTTATTTCTGACCCATTCAAATTCCAGCAAGTATCAATTTCAAGATTCATTAATATGCATTAAGGTGCTACACTCATACCACAACCATTAAAAAAAAAAGGTTTTTCTTATTGCTTTCCAATTAGAGATACTCTGTTCCCGACTTGCCAAAATAAAGTTAGAACTTTCCTAGGAGGTACACACAGAGTTGAAGTAGTCTCCATTCAGTGAGTTGTGGATAGGCAAACCCTTTGAAATTTAACTACCACCTAAAACTATGTAATATTCTTTTTTATTTTTTTCATTAATTTCCTAATATTTATACCAGCCATCCCTTTATCATTGAGAAATGCTCTTGTGTCTACTCATTGACCTTATTTTTTATGGGGTGAGAAAGTGAATATGTTTAGGGGGAAAAAACAAGGATCACAGCAAAAAAAAGGAACAAGTGGAATAAAATTTCAAAATAAATCAAATAGACAAAACTACAGAAAATTATATATTGGACCTAACAATCCAAGCCATTATTTTTGCCTAGATGTTTAGGATACTATTGAACAGGCTTCTCTGTTATCTTTACCACATTGCTCCTACTACAGCGTGTTTTTGTCAATACAGTGAAGTAGTGTAGTATGTGAGTAACAACTCATAATTTTAAGCAGGACTTCCGGCTGCCAAGCTCTACAACTTCTTACTGGAGTCATTTGGCACTTTATTTAGCCTCTACCTGTCACAACTTTGCATCTTTTAAACAGGAAGAATAATAGTATCCTCATCATAGAAAGCATTCAAGGATAAGAAAGGTTGATGCATGCAAAGAATTTAGAACTCTAGTAAGTACTCTAACAATGTTAACCACTATTTTCATTTATTAATCAAAAAGAAATTAAAAGATCTACTGCTGCCATTTCTGTATTTATCTTGTCTTATTGCATGCAGTGCTACTCAAATAACACATTCAACACAAGAGAGTAAATGAAATACTAATTTTCAGGAAAAAAAATTACTCTTCCAGGTAATACATCCACATAAAAAAATATTCTGCCAGCTTCTCATTTAAATATTTATGTAACTTTTGTTAACATTGAATAGGTTAATATTTAAAATGTGCTATTGCAGGTCCAAGATGGCAATATGGGAAGATCACAGCGCACCAAATATACACCGATACATAAAGCAATTCCTTCTGAAAAACTGAGTTAATTGAACAGCTTCTGACCAAGAAACAAGAGACCACATAGAGAAGGTAGGAGAGATGGCTATGTGGTAACCATGGGAAACCTACCCAATGGGGCAACCTTAGTAAAGAGGGACAGCACTAAGGAGTGTATATGCAGACTCAGCAATAAAACAGTGATTTACAGAGCACCTAGACAACATGTAAGAAGTCAATTTACTCACCCCACAAACAATGGCAAGGGGGTGGGAAACTGCAGGCACTCTCTGGGATCAGGATGCCAGTGAGCATCATTGTTTGTTTCCACCTCCACCTACATAGCTTGGTGGGGAGCACAGAGCAAGCATTATAGCCACCCTACAAGGCCACGTCAGCGAGCCCTGGGCTGCCCTGCCTCACCCAGCTGCAGCTGTGGCCAGCGCAGTCCCAGGGCACCTCACAAGCCACCGTGCCCCGCTAGTGCTATGCAGGACTACTTCAGCCAGCCAAAGCTACCTGGCACTTACAGCCCCCACAGAAGTCACTCCTACACAAGACTACTCTTTCAAGATTAAGAGAGATGGCTTTGTTTTTTTGTGACTTAGCTCAATGGTTGGCAAACTCATTAGTCAACAGAGCCAAATATCAACAGTACAACAATTGAAATTTCTTTTGAGAGCCGAAAACCGACTTCTGCGCATGGGCCACGAAGTTTCAATTGCAATGTACATGCACGCCCGCACATGGTATTTTGTGGAAGAGCCACACTCAAGGGGCCAAAGAGTCCCATGTGGCTCGCGAGCCGTAGTTTGCTGACCACTGACTTAGATGAAACAGCTAACAAATGAACTAAGGGGAAAAAAAACATTTTAAAATTGGGGGGTGGGGGAGGGATTAATGGAACATATAATCTACCTGATTAAAAATTCAAAGCCATGGGAAGAGGAACTGAATAGAAAAGTCTCCAAGGAAAACAACAGACATATAAAAAGGTCCTAAACATCACTAATCATCAGGAAAATGCAGATCAAAACCATAATGAGATATTACCTTACACCTGTCAAAATAACCATTATCACAAAGTTAACAAATCACAAGTGTTGGCAAAAATGTGGAGAAAAAAGAACCCACATGCATGTTGGTGGGATTGTAAATTGGTGCAGTCACTATGGAAAACAGTATGGCGATTTCTCAAAAACTCAAATTAGAACTACCCTAGACCCAGCAATTCCACCTCTGGGTATCTATCTGAACAAAATAAAAACAATTCAAAAACATATGTGCCCCTATATTCATTGTAGCATTATTTACAACAGCTCAAGACATGAAAGTAACCTAGGTGTCTATTAATTGATGAATGGATAAGGAAGATGTGGTGTGTATATACAGTGGAAGAATTAAATCTTCCCTTTATGACAACATGGACAGACTTAGGGCATACGAAGCTAAGTGAAGTAAGTCGGACAGTTTCACAAAAACTTATGTGAAATCTAAGAAAATAAAACTATATATGAACAGACATAGATACAGAGAATTAACATGTTTTTCAGAGGGGAGGAGAGTGAAGAAATGATGAAGCAGAATAGGAGTTACAGACTTCCAGTTATAAAATAAGTAACCATGACGTAAAGTGAAAAAAAAATAAAACGTGCTATTTTTACCAAAGATCTATAAATGATCATTTTCAACATTTTAGCTTAGTTATGAAATCCCACTTTTTATAATGTATTGAAGCAAATCTCTATTGATTATCTGCCACATTCCAGAAGTTATGCTGTGCTTTGTGGATACAAATATGGCTTCATGACCCTTACTTAATGGGATCCATTATGTAGCAGAAGAAAGAGATCATAAAGCTAAATACAGAACAATGTGTTAGTGCTCTTCTTGGGTTATGACCAAAGTAATATCAGAGTATAGAATACAAAACATTTAAATCTACAGTAGAAGGGAAGGAGAGCAGTACAGTGTGGACATGTCAGTACAGAGGCAAAGGTTTTCAAGGCTAAGGGAAACAGCACAAGTGAATACAATATAAAGGTAAAATCAGGAATAGGAACTTTGAGTAGCAAAAGAAATTCCAGCCCAGCCAGCATGGCTCAGTGGTTGAGCCTAGACCTATGAACCAGGAGGCCACAGTTTGTTTCCTGGTCAGGGAACATCCCTGGGTTGCAGGTTGGATCCCCAGTGTTGGGTGAATAAGAGGCAGCTAATCAATGATTCTCTCTCATCATTGAGGTTTCTATCTCTCCCTTCCTCTCTGAAGTAAATTTAAAAAATTAAACAAATAAAGAAATTCGAGTCAGATAGTAAAGTGTCTGGGATGCTATGATAAAGAATTGCAACATTATTTCTAGGTGAGGATAGTTACAAAGATAGTAATAGAATATATAGGTAATACTCTTTGAATTTACATGTTTCTTAGTGATTATAGAATTGATGAAATAAATAAAGCTGTAAATTAAAAACAATACCTATGTTCTAATTATTTTAACTAACAAAACTACAGATTATTTTTATATAGTTAAAACTGATCACTTTTTTTTTCTTTCCAATTTTTTTTATTAAGGTATTATATGTGTACATATCTTGCCATTGCCCCCCCACCCCACTCCCATATATGCCCTCACCCCCCAGAGTTTTGCGTCCATTGGTTATGCTTATATGCATGCATACAAGTCCTTTGATTGATCTCTTATCTCCCCCATCTCTCCCTAACCTTCCCCCTGTAATTTGACAGTCTGTTTGATGCTTTACTGTCTCTGTATCTATCTTTTTGTTCAATTTTATAATGTTCTTTATTATCCATAAATGAGTGAGATCATGTGGTATTTTTCTTTCATTGACTGACTTATTTCACTTAACATAATGTTCTCCAATTCCATCCAGGTTGCTGCAAATGATGAGAATTCCTTCTTTTTTATGGCAGCATAGTATTCCATTGTGTAGATGTACCACAGTTTTCTGATCCAGTCATCTGCTGACGGGCACCTAGGCTGTTTCCAAATCTTAGCTATGGTGAATTGTGCTGCTATGAACATAGGGGTGCATATATCCTTTCTAATTGGTATTTCTAGTTTCTTCGGATATATTCCCAGGAGTGGGATTACTGGGTCAAATGGGAGTTCCATTTTCAGTTTTTTGAGGAAACTCCATACTGTTCTCCACAGTGGCTGCACCAATCTGCATTCCCACCAGCAGTGCACGAGGGTTCCTTTTTCTCCGCATCCTCGCCAACACTTGTCGTTTGTTGATTTGTTGATGATAGCCATTCTGACAGGTGTAAGATGGTACCGCATTGTTGTTTTGATTTGCATCTCTCGGATAATTAGTGACGTTGAGCATGTTTTCATGTGTCTCTTGGCCTTCCTTCTGTCTTCTTTTGAAAAGATTCTATTTAGGTCTGTTGCCCATTTTTTTTATTGGATCATTTATCTTCCTTTTATTAAGTTGCATAAGCTGCCTGTAGATGTTGGAGATTAAACCTTTATCAGTGATGCCATTTGCAAATATGTTCTCCCATGTAGTGGGCCTTCTTGTTGTTTTGTTGATGGTTTCTTTTGCTGTGAAAAAGCTTTTTATTTTTATGTAGTCCCATTTGTTAATTTTCTCTTTAGCTTCCACTGCCCAAGGAGCAGTGTCAGTGAAGAATTTCTTTTGGCATATGTCTGAGATTTTGCTGCCTGTGGATTGCTCTAGTATTTTTATGGTTTCCCGTCTTATGTTTAAGTCCTGTATCCATTTTGAGTTTATTTTTGTGTATGGCGTAAGTTGGTGATCAAGCTTCATTTTTTTGCATGTATCTGTCCAATTTTCCCAACACCATTTATTGAAGAGACTGTCTTTATTCCATTGTATGTTCATGCCTCCTTTGTCAAATATTAATTGAGCATAGTGGTTTGGGTCAATATCTGGATTCTCTATTCTGTTCCATTGATCTATATGTCTGTTCTTGTGCCAGTACCAGGCTGATTTGAGAACAGTGGCTTTGTAATACATCTTGAAATCTGGTATTGAGATCCCTCCTACTTTATTCTTCTTTCTCAGGATTGCTGTGGCTATTCGGGGTCTTTTTTTATTCCAGATGAATTTTTGGAGAGTTCCTTCAAGGTCTGTGAAATATGCCGTTGGTATTTTAATGGGGAGTGCATTGAATCTATAGATTGCTTTGGGTAGTATGGACATTTTAATGATGTTGATTCTACCAATCCATGAACATGGTATGTTCTTCCATCTGTTTACGTCTTCCTCTATCTCTTTTTTCAGTGTCCTGTAGTTTTCCGTGTATAGGTCTTTTACCTCCTTAGTTAAGTTTATTCCTAGGTATCTTAATTTTTTTGGCGCGATGGTAAATGGGATTGCCTTTTTAGTCTCTCTGTCTGTAATTTCACTATTGGTGTATAGAAAGGCCATAAATTTCTTGGCGTTAATTTTGTATCCTGCTACATTGCCGAATTCCTTTATTAAGTCTATTAGTTTTTTGACGGAGTCTTTTGGATTTTTTATGTACAATATCATGTCGTCTGCAAATAAAGACAGCTTTACTTGTTCTTTTCCAATTTGGATGCCTTTTATTTCTTCTTCTTGTCTAATTGCAATGGCTAATACTTCCAGTACTATGTCAAACAGGAGTGGTGAGAGTGGGCATCCCTGTCTTGTTCCTGTTCTTAGGGGAAATGTTTTTAGTTTTTGTCCATTGAGTATGATGTTTGCTGTGGGTTTATCATATATAGCTTGTATTATGTTGAGGTATGAGCCTTTTATTCCCATCTTGTTGAGAGTTTTTATCAAGAAAGGGTGTTGGATTTTGTCAAATGCTTTTTCTGCATCAATTGATATGACTATGTGATTTTTATCTTTCAATTTGTTTATGTGATGTATCACGTTTATTGATTTGCGGATATTGTACCATCCTTGAATTCCTGGGATAAATCCGACTTGGTCATGGTGTATGATCTTTCTGATGTACTGCTGGAGCCGATTTGCTAGAATTTTGTTGAGGATTTTGGCATCTATGTTCATGAGGGATATTGGTCTGTAATTCTCTTTCATTGTGTTGTCTTTATCTGGTTTTGGTATTAGGGTGATGCTGGCTTCATAGAAGGAGCTTGGAAGTGTTCCTTCCACTTGAATTTTTTGGAATAGTCTGAGGAGGATAGGTTTTAGTTCTTCCTTGAATGTTTGGTAAAACTCTCCTGTGAAGCCATCAGGCCCCGGGCTTTTGTTTGCCGGAAGCTTTTTGATGACTGCTTCAATTTCGTCCATAGTTATTGGCCTATTGAGCTGTTTAGATTCTTCTTGATTGATTTTTGGAAGGTTATATTTTTCTAGGAATATGTCCATTTCCTCCAGGTTGTCCAGTTTGTTGGAATAGAGTTGTTCGTAGTATTTTGTAACAATCCTTTGTATCTCAGCAGGGTCTGTTGTTATTTCACCTCTTTCATTTCTGATTTTGTTTATTTGGGTCCTCTCTCTTTGCTTCTTGGTGAGCCTGGCTAGAGGTCCATCAATCTTGTTTATCCTTTCAAAGAACCAGCTCTTGGTTTTGTTGATCTTATGTATTGTTTCTTTGGTCTCTATGTCATTTATCTCCGCTCTGATCTTTGTTATTTCCTTCCTTCTGGTTACACTGGGCTTTTCTTGCTGCGCTTTTTCTAGCTCTTTGAGTTGTAGGGTTAAGTAATTTATTACCATTGTTTCTTGTTTTTTTGCAATAGGCTTGTAGAGCTATGAACTTCCCTATCAAGACTGCTTTCGCTGTGTCCCATAGATTTTGGATTGTTGTGTTTTCATTGTCATTTGTTGCCATGATGTTTTTTATTTCTTCCTTGATCTCTCTGGTGACCCAGTCCTTGTTTAATAGCATGCTGTTTAGTCTCCATGTGTTTGATTTCTTTGGATTGTATTTACTGTAGTTGATTTCCAGTTTTATGCCACTGTGATCTGAGAAGATGCTTGATATAATTTCTATCTTCTTGAATTTGAAGAGATTTTGCCTGTGACCCAGCATATGGTCTATCTTTGAAAATGACCCATGTGCACTTGAGAAGAATGTATATTCTGTGGCTTTGGGGTGAAATGTTCTGAAGATGTCAATTAATTCCATCTGGTCTAGTGAGTCATTTAAGATTGCTGTTTCTTTGCTGATTTTTTGTTTAGAGGATTTGTCCAGTGGTGATAGTGGGGTATTAAAGTCTCCTACTATGATTGTATTGCTATTAATCTCTCCCTTGATATCCTCCAGGAGTTTTTTTATGTATTTGGGTGCTCCTATATTGGGAGCGTATATGTTTACCAGAATTATTTCTTCTTGTTGGATTTCTCCCTTTAGTATTATGAAGTGGCCTTCCTTATCTCTTGTTATGGCATTTACTTTGAGGTCTATTTTGTCAGATATAAGTATTGCTACCCCTGCTTTTTTTTCATTTCCATTTGCCTGAAAGATATTTTTCCATCCCTTCACTTTCAATCTGTGTGAGTCTCTTGTTCTGAGGTGGGTCTCTTGTAGACAGCATATACATGGGTCGTGTTTTTTTATCCATTCAGCTACTCGATGTCTTTTTATTGGAGCATTTAGTCCGTTTACATTTAAAGTTATTACTGAAAGGTATTTGTTTGCAGTCATATCTATTTTTGTGTCTGTATTCCTTCTTACCTGTTTATTTCTTCTTTTTACAGTATTCCCTTTAGCAATTCTTGCATTGCTGGTTTGGTGGTGATAAACTCCCTGAGGCTTTTTTTGTCTGCAAAGCTCCTGATTTCCCCTTCAATTTTGATTGATAGTCTTGCTGGATATAGTATTCTTGGATTCAGTCCTTTGCTTTGCAACACTTTGTATACCTCCTTCCATTCACTTCTAGCTTGTTGTGTTTCTGATGAGTAATCATTTGACAATCTGATGGGTGTTCCTTTGTAGGTAACTCTCTGTCTCTCTCTTGCCGCCTTTAGGATTCTCTCTTTATCATTTATATTTGCCATTGAAATTATGACATGTCTTGGTGTGGGTCTTTTGGGGTTGATCCTGCTTGGGACTCTCTTTACTTGCGTAACTTTTATCTTTCCCATATCCGGGAAGTTTTCTGTCATTATTTCTTCAAATAGATTTTCTAAACCCTGCTGCTCTTCTTGTCCTTCTGGCAGCCCTAGTATACGCATGTTACTTCGTTTCATGTTGTCCCGAAGCTCCCTTAGGCTTTCCTCCTGCTTTTTAATTTTTTTCTCCAATTGCTGTTCAGCTTGAGCTTGTTTCTGTACCTGATCTTCTAACTCACTAATTCGGTCCTCTGCTTCTTGTAGTCTACTGTTGAAACTTTCCATGGTGTTTTTGATTGTAGCTATATCACTCTTCATTTCTTCCTGATTCTTGCATAAGTTGTTGATTTTCTCATCCATCCGTTGTATAAATTCCACGACCATTACTCTGAACTCCTTTTCGGTCATGTTGAAAGCTTCAGTTTCACTAATTTCCTTTCTTGGCGACTCCACATTTTCTTTCCTCTGTGAGATATTTCGTTTCCCCATTCTGGCTATTACCAGAAAGCTCAAGTTTCCGTTTGCGTGGACCTGGACCGTGTGCTGTGGGGACTTCGCTCCACCCGAGTTTCACTGGAGTGCTCTGACACTAGGACGTGTGGCTGCCTTTGGTTGGTGGGAACCAGACTTGCCCAGGGTCAGTGTCCCCAGTGTTCTGTGTGGTCTCGTGTGCACACTTGGAATCAGGGGCCCTGTCTGCACCACACTGTTGGTATGCGCCGAAAATGAGATCCTTAGGATGTGCCAGGAGTCAGAGTTTCCCTGTGTCTGCACCAAGACTCGAGTGTCAAAGTCTCTGTTGCCTTGTGAGGTTTCTCGTTGAGAATCAGGGTCCCTGTGTGTGCATGCACCAACAATTGGGGTCGCTGGCTCTTAGTGTGAATGCGCTGTGAGTCAGGGATCCCAGGCAGCTGTGTCCGGCGTGCCAAATTCCCTGAAGTGGAGCTGCGTCCTGTGTGTGCTCTCTCTACTGAGCCAAACCGGCTAGAGCGCACATTCTTAAAATCCTGAAGGTGAGCTGACTCTGTGGTGCACTCTCCCAAAATCCCGGAAGTGGGGTGGAGTCCGACCTGCGCGCCAACTTCCCCGAAGGGAAGCCCTTCTGTGCACGCTCTAAGATTCCCAGAAGGGGGAGCTGTGACCCGCAAGCCAAATTCCCCGAAGGGGAGCCCTCTGTGCGCACTGACAGATTTCCCCGACTGGGAGCTGCTTCTGTCCCGTGCCGCGCCAAATTCCCTAGTGGGGAGCGCGTCCCTGCGCAAAGCTCGGCAGCTTGGGCGAGGAGCGGGTCTATCAGTTACTGCGCTCTCGGTGCGCCTGTGAGCGTTCAGCAGCTTGGGGGAGGGGCGGGTCTATCAGTTACTATGGCGCTCGCGCGCCTGCTGGGAGTGGGGTAGGCTCTTTGACTCACGGAATTCTGCTGAGAAGTCTGGATTCTTGTTTGTTGGTCTGAAGCTGTGATAGCAAAAACTGATCACTTTGCATAGTAATAAATGTCTAATAACTATGTGGTAGACCTGAAAGTAACATTATGTCAACTCTATTTGAAAAACTAAATTAAAAACCTAGCATTGCAACTTGTATTGCAAAAATCATCTAACAAATGAAATAACTTTTTTAGGTCACAGTAAGTTTCAGAACTATGGCTGTCTAAGGAATTTAGCAAGAAACAGGAATGAAGGCTGAGCATTTTCCTTTCCTCTGCAAATTATAGTGTCATAGCTATAATACCATATTAGCCCCTAATCTGGAGTCAATATCTAGTTTCACTTTAATATCCATTTTTAAGCAATAGATGAAATGAAAACACTACCTGTGTCCATGAAAAAGAAACACTGAAAGTTAGCTAGGACAAAATCATATTCAGCTCTAAATTTTCATTTCAAAGCCATAAATCATATGGCATAGTTCAGTTCTGTAGCTTTGACCTTTGGCAATGTCAAAGCTTTTTACATTATGTGGTAAAGCTGGGGAAGAGGTACACTGGAATTCTTTGTGCTATTTTTGTACCATTTCTGTAAGCGTATAATTAGTCAAAATAAAAGGCTTAAAACTTTAAGTAATGGAAACTTCATTCAAATATTACTTCCATTTATGCTTAACTACAAAATGGTCATTTTCTGAACACTTTCAATACGAATATATTTCAAACAAATAGGAACTAGGTAACTAAAAATAATGACAGCAAGGGCAATAATCCATCAAACATTTTATATTCTTTCATTTACTTACTTATCTATAATAATAAAAGTGTAATATGCTAATTAGACCAGATGTCCTTCCCGACAAAGCCGGGGCTGCGAGGGAAAGCCGGGTCCTGGGTGCCAGAGGGAAGCCAGTGCCTGCAGCCAAAAGAAGGAAGGCCTACTCTTGCACGAATTTCGTGCATTGGTCCTGTAGTCTTTTTTATATATATATATATAATTTAATGCTCTCTACAGTGAAAAGCTACTTTTACTACATTCATTAAATTCAATGTTATCAATTAGATGAAAATTAAAATTACATTATAGGAAGTCAAAAATATCTAAATTCACAAACTCTTAGGTATAAAATATTTCATTTTATACTCACACGTAAGTTTTTTGTATCTATGAATATAAAGCACATATTACAAATTGAACATATTTCCCATAGAAAGTAAAGATTTAGCATTAAATGTCTAATAAATATAAATGTTATATGATAATAATGGAATATTTAATATAATGTGACACCAATTTCAGAGAAATACTTGCATTGATAAAAATAAAATTTTAAAATATCTTCATGTAGATATCAAAATATGTTCTTTAAAAACTTTATCTCTGGTCCAGCTGACGTGGCTTAGTGTTTGAGCGTCGACCTATGACCCAGGAGGTTGTGATTCGATTCCTGATCAAGGCACATGCCCAGATTTCAGGCTGGATCCCTAGTGTGGGGCATGCAGGAGGCAACCAACCAATGACTATCTCTCATCATTGATATTTCTATCTCTCTTCCTCTCTGAAATCAATAAAAATATATTTAAAAAAAAACTTACCTCTGTAATTCTATATAACATAAAGATCAAAAGAGTTTATTCCCTCCCATCCAATCGGATTGCTTGAATGAAATGATTTTTTAGTAAACAAAATTCAGTACTTGATAGAGATATTGTCCTTCAGCTAATCATCTGCTCTACATTAATGAGATTAGTGGTTGAGGAGACCATTTGAATTTGGCCAGTTCCCATGTATTTATATGCTGACACCCACCACAGATTCTGATGTACATAATCATTTTGAATAGAGCCAAATCACTGGGGATATTTCAACTATAGGATATCTTGGGAAATTCACACACTCCTTAATAATGGAGAAAATATTGCTAGCTTCCTTTGTAGTGAACACCTGGTAAGATAATTGACATTTCAACTGATATTTTAGTTGCTTAAGCACTATTTAACTTGTGATTATCTTCAGTAAAGACCACAAAATCAAGAAAATAACTGTATGATGATGTTTAGAAGGTTAATTCTAGTTTTCCTTACTTTATTTTAGAGACAAATATTTCCATTGTGCACTATTCCAAAAGTTAATTAGCATTAAGAAATATAAACTACATATTCATATATCTGATGGATATTTTATTCTTTGTATCTTAGTTTTTTAATCAAATTTAGACAGTTCTTTTTCTTGTTCTTGAATAGCAAATCAATTGTTTATAATTTCTAAAAATATATTTTAGTTATTATTACATTCTTCTGTTTCATATATTCAGAGAAGAACAGTCATCATTAAGGCTTAGTTTGATTTGGTTTTCTGTCATAAGTGTCAGCTATAAAAAAATACTTTATAGCATAGCTATAAAGTGTGTCAATATGATTAAAGTAGCAGTTGTGTTGTTTTTTTTTTTTGCTATAAATAGTATCTGTAGCAGCGCAGTAGTTCTGCAAATGATATTTACCCTACTAGAGTAATAAAAAGAATAATCATGTGGTAGAAAATTTACATCTCATAAGGAAAAATGGTAAGTTCTAAATTAAGTTAGTGTTGAAACTTTCCATCTTCTTTTTTTCCATTAAAAATGTATTTGATATAACAGAGGATGTTGTTTAAGAGATTAGTTTTCAAAAAGTACCTCTGTGCTTACTTTAGCTGCCTCAGCACTTTAGTACTAAAGTTAAAAATAAGAAGCAATAAAAACCAAATGAGATTGTTCAGTAGGTGCAGCTGGTCACTATTACAGAACCACAGTATGAGCACTGTTGTTCATAAAGTATTTCTGGCTTGGGATATTTTTCTTACAAGTATCCCCACTACTGAATATCTGATAATATGCTGATTTTGTAAATCAGTCTGGGTTAGCATTATAGATATCAGTGTTAGCAATGTGTCCATGTTACTGAAAAGGTCCCAAATAAAAACATAGTTGATTCAGAAAAAAAGAAAAAGGAAAAAAAATAGGTCATAGTGGTTTTAGAATCTTTGATTACTTGTTAATAAGTTTTATTACTGCAATGAAAAAAATTGCATCGACAATGCTGATTTCACCTACACTGAGACAAGAATTGCATTTAATTGGAAGTCATTTCCTCTGAAATTATTTTTAACCTAGGTCAACAGTTTCATATACTCTATGTGCTGCTGGGTATAGCTTAGTTGCCTGATTAGATTACATTACCTTAATATACCTTGGAAGTCACTGAACACTTAACCCTCTGGTGTTTTACTTATCCTACCTAATAATAGACAAATATGCAAATTGACCATACCTTCGCTATGCCCGCGATTGGCCAGGAGGCTTGGGGGGGCAGGACTCAGGGTGGCCGGGGTGGCCGATTGGGCTGGCAGGACGCTGAGCTCGCGTCGCTAGCGGTGGCTCAAGCTCAGCGTCTGTGCCATGGCTGTGCTGCGGCACAGAAGGGGCCTCTGGGGCAGCGAGCTCATGTCCCACCGCGGACCATCAAAAGCGGGGGAGCTGGGTGCCTGTCCGCTCAGGCACCAGGCCTTTCAGAAGCCTCCGCCATGCCGGAGGCTTCTGAAAGGCCTGGTGCACCAGCGGACAGGCACCCAGCTCCCCCGTGATCGAAAGCGAAAGCGTGTAGGGGACCCTACACGTGCATGATTCAATCATGCACTGGGCCTCTAGTTTTGAATAATATAATATAAATATAGCTATTCTAAGAAAACAAGGAAACTGAGCACATTTTTCTGCATATATACTCAGAACAAAAGCACTCTAAGTCAACAGTTCCTCAAAAATATTGTATAACATTTATGTTTAAAAATGACAATACAGCCCTAGCTGGTTTGACTTAGTGGTTAGAACATCAGCCTTGGGACTGAAGGGTCATGGGTTTGATTCCAGTTAAGGGCATGTATCTCAGTTGCAGGCTCAATCTCTGGCCCTGGTCAGGACATGTGCCAGAGACAACCAATTAATGTTTCTCTCTTACATCAATTTTTTTTTCTCTGTCTCTCTCCTCTCCCTTCCACTCTCTAAAAAGCAATGGAAAAAATATCCTCAGGTGAGAATTAACAATACAGGGGAAAATGTACCAGACATTATAAAATGATGAACCAAATATACATCTTGGCAATGAAGATGACACATGATAGATAGATAGATAGATAGATAGATAGATAGATAGATAGATAGATAGATAGATGATAGATGATAGATAGATGATAGATAGATGATAGATAGATAGATAGATAGATAGATAGATAGATAGATAGATAGATAGATAGATGAATGATAGATAGATAGATGATAGATAGATGATAGATAGATGATAGATGATAGATAGATAGATAGATAGATAGATGATAGATAGATGATAGATAGATAGATAGATAGATAGATGATAGATAGATGATAGATAGATTGATGATAGATAGATGATAGATAGATAGATAGATAGATATATAGATAGATAGATAGATAGATAGATGATAGATAGATAGATGATAGATAGATAGATAGATAGATAGATAGATAGATAGATAGATAGATAGATAGATGATAGATAGATGATAGATGATAGATAAATAGATGATAGATAGATAGATAGATAGATAGATAGATAGATAGATAGATAGATAGATAGATGATAGATGATAAATAGATAGATAGATAGATAGATAGATGATAGATAGATAGATAGATGATAGATAGATAGATAGATAGATAGATAGATAGATAGATGATAGATAGATAGATGATAGATAGATAGATGATAGATAGATGATAGATAGATAGATAGATAGATAGATAGATAGATAGATGATATATAGATGAAAGATAGATGATAGATAGATGATAGATGATAGATAGATAGACAGACAGACAGATAGATAGATAGAGCACCATTTACAAGACCAATAGAAGAACCTCACTTCCAGAAAGATAGAGGAAACATACTTTTGAATATTTCTTCCATTAAGTATAAGTAAAACCATTAGACATAAAACCATTCTAAGAAGATGTTGAAAAGGAAAAATAAGGTAACTGACTGGCTAGGAATGCTACAGCCCAAGGAAAGACACGGTGATGAGTTACTTAGTTTGGGTTTCTCCCCATGATTCTCAGACTTGGTATTGAAGAATCTGGCAACCCCAAAATGCCAGTGGGAGGAGAAAAATAAAAGCCCTTTAAAATTCCTGTTGTCTTCACTCAAAGGACCAGAAAAGAGAGAGTGTAAGACAGAAAACTCAGGAAATGCATCCTGCCCCAGGCTTTTACTCCAGAGAAATAAAAATTTGTATTATTACACACACCCACAAACTTAAAAATAGATGTATATAGTTACTTAAGTCATAATCATTAAAAAAAATCCTTCATTGTGTGAATGGTTAAACAAAGTATGGTTTATCCAAACCGTAGAATACCAATGAACAATAAAAAGGAATTAACTGCCCGGCCAATGTGGCTCAGTAGTTGAGCTTTGACCCATGAACCAGGAGGTCAAGGTTTGATTCCTGGTCAGGACACAAGCTCAGGTAGCAGGCTCAATCCCCAGTAGGGGGTGTGTAGGAAGCAGCCAATCAATGATTCTCATCTTTGATGTTTCTATCTCTCCCTCTCCCTTCCTCTCTCTAAAATCAATAAAGACATCTTAAAAAAAAAAAAAACTATTGATACATGCAGCAAGAATTATGCTGAATACCTAAGTACACAATATAATTCATTTGATTAAATTAAGAGAAAGGAAAAACAGAGAATCCCCAGGGATTACAAACTACCTGAGTATACTTATACAACGTTCTTGAAATGACAATGTTATAGAAACAGAGATAATATTACAGGAATGTCAGAAGATAAGGAGGGTGTAAGGTCAGGAGGGATTTGAATGTGGTTATAAAAATGCAATAGGAAGGATTCTTGTAGTGATGAAATTCTTTTGCATCTTAACTACATCAACATCAATATCATGATGGGTATATTATACTATAATTTTACAAGATGATACCATTAGGGTAACCTGGGTACACCAGTTTTCACTATATTATTTCGTACCACTGCCTGCCTATCTACAATTATCTCAAAATTAAAAGTTTAACTTTAAAAATATTAAAAACATTTTAAGCCAATAGCATGGTAGGGAAGTATACCTGAAACATCAATATCCATTTTTATCTTACTGGATTCTTTTTTTTTTCCTTCTTTTTTTTTTTTCTATCTTACTGGATTCTTTAAGACCTTTGGATTATATGAGGCAAATATTTACAGCAGAGTTCACTGAGAATATATTTACTCACATAAAGAATAAGTTTTAGTTGAAGATATACTTATTCATTGCTTTTTTAAACTGCTATTTACAAGTTTAAATCATCCAATGATCAGAACAATAGGAAAGCTAACCATATATGGATGGGGGTTAGATATTACCAATTTGGGGGCATAGAAAAAAATGTTTTTATGTTTCTGTACAATTAACTGTCTCCGAGCAAATTTTATGAAAACATGAGATCAGGGCAAAAACACAAGTCTTAGAAGTTAATTTATGACTGATTAGTCAATGATAACTTCAAAGAGATCTACTCCAGAAATATATTTTCAAAGGGGACATGAAACCCGTGGGATCCTGGAGAACCCTAGGTTGTAAAGCTTAAGACTCTAGTCTTGTCTTCCCTGGAGAAATATATTTTCATTCCAAAGCATGAGGACCCAGTATCCTTCTTATAGAATTTCTGAGTAGGTGTTTTCAGAGTGGGAAGGGGAGACAACAGGTGCCTCTCCATCCTAATAAATGCACAGATTCAGTTTTGAACAGTTCCTCACTGACAATACTGATCTGATACAATAGGATGATGTCTGGTTCTCATCACATCACACTGGAAGGGGGAAATCATGGCCCCAATAAAACTGTTGTATTATTTGCTGTGAATAAATAAAATATTTACTCTTTCAGATACCTTGTGCTGGAATCTAGGATAACATTAATAAATATAGATATTTAAAAACTTCAATCATCTTATTGAAAAGTGGGTTTTATATTGGGCTTCAATTTGATTAGGTTTTTTAGTAGCTAAAGTAGAAAGGGGATTATAATGGTATATAAAGTTTTCCTAGTTAAAAAAATTAAACCATAAGTATTACAAAAATGAAATGATCTGCGGACACAGTTTTTTCCCCTTTGAATTAAAGCAAGTTTGTGTTCATTTTAAATTTAAGAAATAATTGATCATGCAAATCCTTTTATAAGAAACACTGGATAATATGAGAGGAAGGCCTTTAAATAAAGTTTTCAAAATGACACAAACTATAATACATTTTAACTATGTGGAGGCATTTTAATAGAACACTGGTAAAATATTTTACATACATTTGACTAAATTATAGGAATATAAATTAGAAAGCCTCAGAAGAATAAATAATTAATCTTTGAGTATGCAACCTCATACAAAAGTTTAAGACTATTATAAAAGCTGAATTACCATATGCACACAATAGAAATGCACTATGCTGCATCTGAAAAAAATGATTTGCATATCTCACATATTAGAATTGAGGAAGGTAAGTGTGTGTTTATATATGTGTATATGAACAGTCTACAAGACCACCACCACTTCTGACACCAATTGCAAATTCAGGAGATCCTGAGACCACTCTTGCCTTTCATAACTAACTGGAAGGATTCACAGAATTCACAATTATTTTTTTTACAGTGAAAGGATACAGACTAAAATCAGTCAATGGGAGAGACCACAGGCAGAGTCTAGAAGGTTCTAAACATGGAGTTTCCAATTCTCCTCTTCTTCCAGCAACATGTGTGAAAGGAGGCAGGTAATTTTAACAACCAGGGAAGCTCAATCAAAACATGGTATCTGGAGTCTTTATTGGAGCTCCTTCACATAGACATGATCAACAGCCCATATGGCTGACCTCAGTTCCCTGCCCTCCAGTGAGCCAATTGATACTACAAGACCTAGAACTCTTACCATGAGTCACATTGTTTGACTGCCTGGCTTGTCCCAATGCCCCCAAGTTAAACAAACTTTTGTTGGGCAGGACAATTCAAGGAATTAGTAATTATCTCCCTGGAGTTGAGTGAAAAGGCCAGACTTCTTTTTAGATGATGTTAAATACTTTACCAAGTACATCCTAATATATAAAAGGCCAGGATTGTAACAACAGATTACGACTGAAGGCTGACCAACCCGGAAGTCCTTCAGTCAGTGTTGGGTTGCCATGGCGATCCAGCACTGACTGCCCCGCTGCAGCCTGGAGACCCAGCACTGACTGTCTAGGGGGCTGAGACCCAGAGAGAGAGGCAGGGTCTGATCTGCAGCCTCAGTGGCAGCTGTTGATCAGTACTTACCTCTATCTTTCTCTCTGAGCTTTGCCAGCAGCCAGGCCTTTCTTTCTCTCCTGGCCTCAACAGGTCTGCTGTTCAGCCTCCTCTCTCTGATCAGACCCAGAGATAGGCCTGGAGATGCTGACTGGCATAGGAACCAAACAATCAGAACCAAATGTGGGTGCTGTGAAGAACCAATAGCTGTCTAGGAGGTGGAGCTTTTGATGCTGATTGGCATAGGAACTGACCAATCAGAACCAAATCTGGGTGCTGTGAAGAACCAATAGCTGTCTAGGAGGTGGAGCTTTTGATGCTGATTGCCATAGGAACCGACCAATCAGAACCAAATCTGGGTGCTGTGAAGAACCAATGGCTGCCTAGGAGGAGGAGCTTCTGACACTGACTGGCATAGACACCAACCAATCAGAACCAAATATGGGTGCTGTGGGGAGCCAATGGCTGCCTAGGAGGTGGAGCTTTTGATGCTGACTGGCATAGAAACCCACCAATCAGAACAAAATTGGCCAGCGGAGGAGGGCTGTTGGGGGCAAGATCAGGCCAGCAGGGGAGGGCAGCTGGGGGCAACCAGGATGGCAGGGAGGGCAGTTAGGGGTGATCAGGCTGGCAGGCAGAGGCAGTTAGGGGCAATCAGGCAGGCAGGCAGGCAGGCAGGTGAGAAGTTAGGAGCTAGCAGTCCCAGATTACAAGAGGGATCGGGCCTAAACCCCAGGGACATCCCCCAAGGGGTTCCCAATTGGAGAGGGTACAGGCTAGGCTGAGGAAACGCCCCCCTCCATGCATGATTTTTGTGCACTGGGCCTCTAGAATTTTTAAAAGACAAATTTATTGTAAAACTTCAATTTTCCCAAAGATCTGGGCCATAGAGTATGCAGAGTTCACCTTTAATTTGAAATAAACTTAGAACCAATGTTACCAAAAGCCTATTTTAATAATTAAATAGTTTGACACTTTTCTGTGAAATTGAGACCATGTATTTTAATACAGTTCAACTACTGGCACTTAGAACCTAGACAATCTTTATCAACCTAACTTGGGTGTCTATTTTAGTAAATGCTTGCCCAGAAAATAAGTCCATAAACTAATAAATAACTTTACAATTTGCTCCAGCAAATTCTTGAACAACAATTTATCCAGGCAAATAGTTTGCTCATCTGGGCAATAGTTGCCCAATTGGGCAATAAATTGCACACTTAAACTGCTTACTTTTCAAAAAAATAGATTATTCGCCTTGACCCTTTTCATATTATGTTCAGTAATCTTAAGCTTATAATATAAACAAATTTATTTATTTGAAAAACAGGTTAGAGAGGGAGGAAAATGCAAAATCCCAAACATCCAATGATCTTCATTTTATCTGGTATGAGAATGGTTCCAAATGATAACAAAATTATATGTTTAAACTGTCACCTAGGCAAATAAAAAATGTGAAACTCTATATCTCTTTTATATTCCCCTAACAATAAATTGAACCTAATGGTTTTTATCCCTTTGCTTCTCCTACAGACCTCCATTACTCTCTGTCTCTTCCTTTCCATCTGACTAATTTATCTACAATGCTAACCACCCAGAAACTCCCAAGGTTTAATTTCCCATTAAAGTTGAGCCATAACTATAATAGAATAGGCCCCTTATAATTTATTTTAATCTCTGGTCTTGGTAATAGGTGAAAGCTATTGTTAATATCCTCAAATCTACAAAGATAAACAGAAATTTTAGGAGAATTTAAAATAGTTCTAAGAATGTAATCTAGAAATCTCACATGCAGATAATGGATGCCAAATGAAAAGAAGATCCAAAGATTGATTTAAGAGGCCCCATTTTGTACAGGGAACAAATGGTGATTTCAAAAGCAGAAAATGCTGGATAAAATATTTAGAGCTTCTCTTCAGTATTTTTCTTTTGAAAATAGTTTATAATTTAATGCAGTCCTGCAAGAAAGAGACTATGAATCCTTAGAAGACTTCAGCAATAGGTTAATCCTTTTATGAAATGATCAGGCATAAATTTTGAAACAGGTGTGCCCAGTCATTCTCTCCATGTTTCGTGGCCAGCTTTCAGTCAGAAAATGAGAATTTAAAATGCAGCAAAATCTGGACTTGGAAACAGTCTTACTGTCAGGTCTCCAACTACTCTTTCAGCATTTTACCATCTTCAAATAAAAGCAGAGTAAGGCCCAGGGAAACCTGATGCTGATGGCCTTACAATCGAAACAACTAGCTGCTCTTATGTAGTCATTATACTAGGAAGAGAGCCTTTTGAAATAGATACTTGCAAAAAAAAAAGCAAGCAGAAAACAACACTGGGTGAACAATTGTCCTGTGTCCACTAGGAAACTGAAGAAGAAATAAATTAGGCTGCTGATCAATGCAGGTGCTCTGAAAGGGAACCAAGTGCCCAATTTTTTATTTTATCCTTTGACAATCATGGAGCAAGTTGTCTAAATACTTGTCAGAGACAGCAGGAGCCCTGTGCAAGCACTGCTCTGCACTGCTGCTTTGAGTTGCTCCGAGTTCGTGTATTCTTCTAAATTCTTCCCGACTATGCCAGGGCAGGTCCTTCTCGAGTCCTGCTCACTGTACTAACTGTTGGGAACTTAGTCCAAGTTCCTCCTTTATCTCTGCTCACTAGGTACAGGTTTCGGGTTCGAGCCCCCCCTGCGTAAGGGACTGGACCTCCTAGGATGCTGGGTCTTAGATGGAGGAACCATGAGAAGTTGTGGGTGTATATGAATGAGTCTATTGCAGAAGCCAGTGGCCACATAGCCATCAGACAAGACAATTCTTCACAGCAAAGTCCAGACAGACAGGCAGCCGGACACTGGCTGGTGAACAGGTACATCTTTCTCACGATGCAGCATTAGTCTCTGTACCCACAGCTATTATCTGAGCAGTTGCATGCTGCCTCCTAGACTCCCCGCCTCACATTGTAGTGGTGTCTAAGCTCTCTGCCTTTGCAGCTTCTCTAGCCTCTCTGGCTCAGCAGCTTCTCCTGTCTCCCCTCCCGAGCACACTGGCTGGTTAACATGGTAGCTTTATCTGAGCTCAATGCGCTCTTAGTCTTACATCACAGCAGCAGCTCTCAGCTCCATCTGAGCTCTCCTCTCTCCTGCACACATAGGAGCTACATTCTCTGTGCCTGCTGCCTCCCTGAGCTCCCTAGCCTCTGCTCTGCCCAGCTGCTCTCTCTAGCAGACTCCTTGTCAGTAACCTGTATATTACTCCAGAGACAAAGAAGGCTAGTTGCCAACAGTAACATCAATCATTTTGGCTGCAGAAGGGCACAGTGTACCGTATGTCCTTGCACCTGAACTTAGTATCTTGGCCTTGGGCACCCTGATTAGGCTCATGCTTAGAGTGGCCTTGGCCATTCTGGTGTATTGACAATAAGTCTTATGTACTCCCATTGGCCTTGACTATCCAGGGACCCTGGTGTAGTTCCCACATATTAAATGACAACTCTACAAATTTTGGATAGTTATAGGCATGGAATACAAACCTTAAATACCTGTCACATTTATACAAGTTGGCTCATTCACCTTCTAATAACACTTCCCATGCCCCAGCCTATAACCTCTACCCTGGGTCCCTTATAAGAAGACAGTAAATACCTACCTTTCTTTTTCTACACAGATTAAAAATGCATTATGTCTCCAGAGTTTAGTTAGGCACTGTCCTACTATTCAAAAGCCTTGTGTCAGGGACTTGAGGAAATGTATTAGATTTTTAGATTTCCCTGAAATTCTAGTCTTGCTCAAATATGCAAATGATCTTTTGATGTGTTCTAAAATGAGGTGATTTCTAAGAATGATTCCAACTACCTACCTGATATTTTAGCTCAGAAAGAATACTTAACTTCCAAATTCATATGATCATATTATCAAAAGAAAAGAGTCCCCTAGGAAATTATTTATAACTAGGAGGCAAATTCTTACGTCCCTTTCATCTTCAAACATTTCTACCCAATTCTGCTTTACTACCAAAAGGAGGTGAAACTCACAAATTCCCTGGCATCTTTCTGACAAAGGTCCATATTCCCAGTACATGTATTAAAAACCCCTTCCCTAGAAAAGCTTATGTTTTGAAGGACCACATTCTGAGACAGAAATAAAAAAATATCATGCAGCATACAACACAACAAATCTGAACTCCCCTGGAATATGTCTCCTTGCCAACAAAAAACTTTGTTGAGATAGCAGAACTCATGGCATTTGCCTAGCTTGCTGAGAATCTGAAATTAAGAGAGTCAATATATTTATTGATTACAGCAATGCTTTTGGGTAGCCCATGATTTGGAGTATTACAGAAACTATAAGAGTTCTTAATCTCAGAAGAAACTTCATTAAGAATAACCAACAGATTAAAGATAATTTAAGTGTTCTATTGCCTATATCTATAAAGATACAGGCTCACACAGAAAGAAATAATAGCCAAGAAATGTCTTTGATGATTTTTATACTAGATAGATAGCAATCACCAAGACCTTGCCTGGTAATGCTCACAGTGCTCTTTAGAGAGTTAAAACAAACAAACAAACAAACAAACAAACAAACAAAATACTATTTATTATGGTCCAGCATTTTCTCCAAAATCAGTAAAGACATGTTTGGGAAAATATAGTCATAAATAATATGTGGGATTTTTAGGATAGTATTTGATGACACTAGAGGACAACAAATAAAGTCTGCAAAAAATATGCATCAAATCACCCACCATAGCCCAAAGAAATTGCCAGCATACTCAATTAACATCAACAAAAAATCTACTTAAATAGCTGAGGATGTCCCTGGTAAAGGTCTCATATGTCACTAACATAATCTTGGTAAAACTACAAAGTTATAACACGGAAATAGCCCAAGCTTTAGGATTTTTATAAATATCTATAAATAGATTTAATAAAACTACCCCAGGATTAATTTGGAAAAAAAATTCTAATTATCACTTCATTATTCTCAAGACTCATTGAAGCTTTACTTTGCTGCACAGCAATAGCTATGTGTAGCAAAAATATTGTTAGATTATTTTCATTATAGTAAAAAAAGACATTATATTTTCCATATAATACTGTTAAGTGTCCAGTTCAACCATTTTTGGATTGTTTTTTTTTTAATGTGGACATTTTTATGTTTTTTGCAGTCCCATTTGTCTTATTTTGTTGTCTATTCTTTTGCTGTAATATCAACAGAATCATCACAAATTCCAAGCTCCTGAAGCTTTTCCCGTTTTCATTTAGAATTTTAATAGTTTTCGGTCTTATATTTATGTCTTTATTCCATTTCGAGTTAGTTTTTTGTATATGGTTAAGTCTATTCCTAAGTATTTTATTCTTTTAGATGCTAAAGTAAATGGGATCATTTCCTTATTTTCCTTTACAGGAATACAACTAATTTCAGATGCTGATTTTATATCCATCTACTTTGCTGAATTTGCTTATTGGTCCTAACAGTTTATGTTTGTGTGCAGAATTATAAGGTTTTTCTACATATATGATCAGCTTATCTGTGGACATGGATAATTTTAATTCTTTTTTTCCATTCTGTATGCCTTTATTCTTTTTGTTTGTTTGATTGGTCTGACTAGAATTTCCACTACTACTAGTATGTTGAATAATAGTGGCAAGAGTTGGCATCATTGCCTCATTTTTTATATTAGAGGAAAATACTTTAGTCTTTTCTCATTAAATATGATTTTGTTGTGGGTTTTCATGTTTATTTTTTATTATGTTGAGTAGTTTCCTTCTGCTCCTAGTGTGTCCAATGTTTTAATCATAAAATGCTGGGCAAAGCATGGATTTCTATATCATGTTTTTCTGTACCCAGATGGTTATATGTTTCTTTTTTCTTCATTAGGTTAATATGATGTATTACATTGATTCATTTTCATATATTGAGCCATCCTTTTATTCCAGATATAAGTCCCTCCTAGTTACGATGTATGATCCTTTAAGTGTGCCATGAATTTGATTTTCTAGTATTTTGATTGAGATTTTTGCATCAATATTCACCATGTATATTGCTCTGTAGTTTTCTCTTGTGTGTGTGTGTGTGTGTGTGTGTGTGTGTGTGTGTGTGTCTTTGGTCTTGTTATCAGGGTCAGCAAAAGATTTCTACTGACTTGGCTTGAACCTATGATGATGAGATTTGTGAACTGAGAGAACTGGCTCAATAGGGTAGTCTTATTTCTAACAATTATACTTTTGATAGCTTGTGTGCTCATTGTGGTGTATAAGAATGTGATCCCCAGAATCTTGAATTTTGTGATATAGCTATCATCTTGCCAAATGACCCAACAAATAATTGTACAGAAATACACGTGAAAAACGAATGCTCATCTCAGTTGAAAGGGCTATAACTTTTAAAAGTTGGTATGCCATCACAACACCTCATGATCTAGATTAGGCATGCCTTTAGGCAGTAATGCTCTATACTCCAGCTCTAGGTGTACTTTGGCTATTGAAAAGAATGTACAGGTCTGTTTCTAGATTTGCTATTATTTTCCATTTTTCTATTTGCTCTAAAGTTGTACTAATAGAATAATTCCTAAAAAGCTACTGTACCTTTAGTATCTAGTTTATTATCTGCTCTTTTTCTTGATTAGTCTTTCCAGGTGTTCTACCATTTTGGTAATTTTTTCAAAGAAACATTGTTTTTCTAAATTTTTTGTTTAAGCTTTTTTATTTTGTTCTTTGTTTCTGTACTGATCTTTATTTTTTCCTTCTACCTTGCTTTAGTTTTTTTTTTTTTTTCTTTACTTTTCTAGCTTAAGAGAACTTTGATTTCCAGGCTTTTTATATTTCAACAATGTATATAAGAAAAGTATATATTTCACTTTCATCTATCAAAATTATTTAGTTCTGATAATTCTAGGTTATATTATTCTTTTAACATTTAAAATGTCTATGTCTTTCCTTTGACTTTTGACATCTATAGTTTCTTTTGAAAAGTGAGTCAAAGACTTATTGTTAGTGTAAAATATTGACTTTTATCTTGCTATTTTAAAGATTTTTTGTCTTCATTTTTGTAGGAAGTTTGATTATCATACATCTATGTGAAATTTTTTTTGAATCTTTTCTTTAAGGAGCAGTTCAAGCTTCTTAATTTTGTGGGTTAGTCTTTCTTAAGTTCTGAAAATTAATTAGACATTATCTTTTTGAATATTGCTTCTACTCAATCTTACTCTTATTTCAATCAGGAATTCCATTTAAACTTAAATCCTTTTCTTGTATTTCATAGCTTTCCTATGCTTGTTTCTGCATATTATTTTCTTTCTTTAAATTTTTCGGTCCATCTCTTCAGTTTTTCTTTATAATTTTAAGTTCTGTAGTCTTTCAGATGAATAATACTGTATTCTGCTATTAAGTACACTCAATGAATTTTTAATTTCAGATTTTAAAAGTATAGTTTAGAATCTAATTATTTGATTACATTCACTAATTCATATATTTAGTCCATACTTTCCTTAGTGTTTTCTTAATATAACTAGAGGCCCAGTACATGAAAATTCATGCATTGGAGGGGGTGTCCCTCAGCCCAGCCTGCCCCCTCTCACAGTCCAGGAGCCTTCAGGGGCGGGAGTTGACCCGGCAATCAGGGGAAGGCGATGCCCCATCACACCTCTGCTGCCACCACTGCTGGCAGCACAAGCCTTAGCCGGCCTGGGTTACCTGAGCCTCAGGTGGCCCTGGGCAGCTAGGCAGCCGCCATCTGAGGCTTGCCTGTGCCTCAGGCCAGCCCTGGGTGGCCGGGGGGCTGAGGGAACTGGGGGACTCCGGAGGCAGGCCTTGCCGCATGCCTGCCGCCCCAGTGGGGCTGAGGGGACTGGGCACTGCCATCTTGTAACTGTGGGCACCATCATCTTTGAGGGTGTGGCAGTCAATTAGCATATTCCCTCCTTATTGACTGTGGGCGCCGCCATCTTTGTGACGGTGTGAAGGTCAATTAGCATATTCCCTCTTTATTAGTTAGGATCATTATAATTGTTTTAAATTACAAGGTTAATCACAATGTTATCTGAATCATTTTGGAGTCTTTTTAATTTTTTTCCCTGCTTTTTTAATATTTAGTCTCCATTTGAGTATGCTTCATTTTGCTTCACCTTTTAATTATTACAGCCTTACATATATATGAAAAATTTAATGCATAAAATTATTGAACCAGATAGGTTCTGCTTAAATCTCATATGAATCAATCTGTCATATCTTTCCTTAAAATTCAGGAAATGCACATACCTTAAAAAATAATCTAAACTGCGATGCCTATTATTCAATCACTAAGAATTTTTAGTTTCTCAAGTATGCTTTTGATTTTATTTGAACAGTTATTTATATCTTTTTAACCTTTTATTTTAAAATTAAGTTCCTACTTTCAGAAAAGTTGAAAAAATACACAAAATAATGCATATACTCTTTGCCAGTTTCAACAAGTTGTAACTTGCTCCTTTATACCTTAATACTTTGGTTAACATATTTCCTAAAAATACAGTGTTTCTTTTAAATAACAGCAGTATAGTTATTATGTATAATAATTTAACATTGACACACTTTAACCCATAGTATTTATTGAAATTCACCATCTTTCACAACAATCTTATAAGGGACTTTGTTTGTTTTTCCTATAAAGAATTAAATTGGGAAACATACTTGCCATTGTTTGCAATGCTCATTTAGTCTCTTTTAATGTCTTTCTTTCATTTGCCATAGCAGTTATTTCAATTTGAAATTGGTTATTTTCTGACTTGCTTTCCCATTATTGGGTTTAGGCTATGTATGTTGAGCTACAATAATATAAACTTGATTTTTTTTTTGCAGACTATCAGATTTTCAGGCACAGGATACCTGTTTGTACATTATTGGTTATGCTAAATTTGATAATTTAGAGGAATTCTAAATTCTAAATTTAGATGTCTGGTTTTTCTACAATATAGTTACTATTTTTCCTTCTGAAGTTATTAAGTAATGTGTGAGAATACATTTAAGACTTTATATACTCTATTCTAATTAGTTATTAAATTCTACTATATATTAAAGTAACATTACATGAGATTGTTTTCGTTATATTACTCAGCAATTTTCTAGTCAGTGGTCATAACACTAAAACCAAGCTCAACCACTGAGCCACACAGGTTGGGTGTATATAGCATTTAGATTATAAAGAACATATTTTCAAAGGTGTGTTCCAGAAAATCAACTTTCTTCTTTTGTACTCTATGTGATTTTCTAAATCCTGTGCTCTATTACTAATTTGGTTTTCTCCGTATCATTTTATATTTTGTGGGTTCTCATGCCATATAATAAGGGAAGGATAGGTAGTATGCCTACATTGATTTCTTATTATGGTTGGTTCCATTTTTCGTTTCTCCCAATGAACTGTAAGACATATGGAAACAGACGTTACATACTATACACTGAATCAGTTAACCTGCTCTAGGCCTTAATGGCCAGAGGCTCTTTTAAGTTGTACCTACTAATCAAATACTCTCTTTCATGGCCTCTGGCTTACTTCTGGCTTCTGTTGCTAATGGTTTCTGTATACTGACCTCGGTAGGTATACAGGGTGGGGTAAAAGTAGGTCTACAGTTGTAGGTATGGAAAAATAATACAATAAATAATAATAATACAAGAGTAAACTCTGTGTTTCGTGTACTCACAACTGTAAACCTACTTTTCCCCCACCCTATATGTGAAAAAATAAATATATATTTTCCTAGAAAAAGAAAATCATACAAATTATCATAGAAACAATTTACACTTGAATAAGGAAGAGTCACTCATCAATGAAAGAACTCTTGCATTTTCAGATTATGTCTGATCAATGAAGAGTAGAAGTCTTAGATGGGTTCCCAGAAATCAGAGCCTGAGTCAAAGATATATGTGCTTCTTTACCAAAGTGGATAATCTCAGGAAGGGTGAGACTGATTAGGAGAGAGGGCCTACAGAAGGAAGTATTACTGATGTGGCTTTTGCTAAGTGCAACTGATTATTCCATCTCATAGAACTATCTTCAGACAAGCTATGTAAACTATTTTTCAAGACAGCTCATCCAGATGAGAACAGATAGTTTATTCACTAGCTCATATCTCCCATTGGTGAAATGATTTGTGCTGACCTTTATTAGCATTTCTGGCAGATTGTGTGAAGTTGAGTCCTCGTCAAGTTTGTTGGCATTAACAATGTAGTAGTGAATGGGAAACAGAAAGACTGGGGCAAGAAAATCTAGAATAGTTCATAGGAAATGTTTGGTACAAGAGGCAAAAATAAACAAGCAGACAAATAAATAAATCTCTGGCTGTGTTTGTAGAATTTTAAGGGAATAAAGCATTTTCTCAAACCTAGGAAGATGCAACTAATCCACAAAACCAAGGCAAGGGTTAGGTTGAATAATATTTCCAGATAGTTAAGAGTAAGGACGACTTTTATAATTCCTGTCAAGATAGTCAACTGGAAAGGAATGCTGCTTCCACCACCTCCCTCCAGTTACCTTGAGAATTTTAAGGGGAAACATGAATGGTAGAAATTAACAAAAATAAGTTATCATTGAGTCCAAGAAAACCCTGGAGCAAATGCTTAACATCCACTGACATAGTAGTGTTGGATGGAGAAAAGAACTGATTCAAAGGATGCTGGGCATGACATAACAGAGGTTAGCAAAAAGTTTCTTAAATTATCTTTTTGCCTCTCCTCTTCTTCCTTTGAAACAATTGATGCCTGCCTATTTATTGTAGAAATTGTCTCCTGTGGCCCAAAATGAAGGTTCAGTGCAAATAAGATTAATATAAGGGCAGCCTACATGTCTTCCTGGGGTGAATTGTAAGATTTGATCATCCCACCTGCTGTAATCTTTTCTCTACTCCTCCTGTACCAAGTCTTAAAGGCCCAGGGATCACAGTGAAAGAGATGAACTCTTCCACTGTTGCTCTGTCAGAGTTTAGAAGTAAAAATGGAAAGCTCCCATGCAAATAATAGACAAGAAATCTCTATTGTTGAAGAATAAAGAAAAAAGACCCTTAGCAGATTTTAAAACAAAGCTGGTGCAGAAATAAATTTACCAAAGGAACTTTGATATGTGGCATACTTGGCCATAAAGAATAATTGAGAACGACATAATTGTTCAGTTATTGGAGCTAGAAGATTTGGTTACTCATGTAAATAAAAATTAAATTAAATACCTACCTCATACCATTAATAGAAATCAAATGTCATTAGATTAAGTTCTTAAAGGTTAAAACCAAATTTTAAAAAATAGAAAATAGAAAATTATAAATGTTTCTGACAGTGGGGTAGGGAAAGGTTTTTACTAGTAATAAATACAAAAAGTACTTAATATAAAAGAAAAATAAATTGTCTACATTAAATTTAAGAGCAACTTCATATTAAGTAGTACCTTAAAGTGAAAAGGAAGCACTAAAATTGGAAAAAGGGACATGAAATTTGTTTTACTAACAAAGATTATTAAATAATGTTTAATGTTCTCTTTTGTTCATATACTATTATTCAATTTTAATTTCTAATTTTTTTCATTTTTGTTCTTTTTAAATGGATATATCTGCAATTAGAATTTGAAGCATATTTCATATTCATACTTGTTTAACTTCTTTTCACATTGTTCTATCAAATTAATTTATTCAGAGTAAATACATTAAAATGTGTGTTATTTACATTTAAAATGCCCTATAGATATACAGCACATACTGTATTTATTAGAACAAGAGGGTGCATCAGAGAATAAATTTACTGGAACATGCCAATCAAACTGACTATAATTTAAAAACAAATGAGTATTTAAAAATAAGAGTGGCCCTAGCTGGTTTGGCTCAGTGGATAGAGCATTGGCCTGTGAACTGAAGGGTTCTGTGTTCCATTCTGGTCAGGGGCACATGCCTGGGTTGTGGGCTTGATCCCTAGTAGGGGGCGTGCAGGAGGCAGCCAATCAATGATTCTCTCTAATTATTGATGTTTCTATCTCTCTTTCTCTCTCTGAAATAAATAAAAATGTATTAAAAAATAGTTCAGTATATAGAGGAAAAACCTAATCAAAGGGGAATAATACAGAAGTAGGAAGCCCAAGAGTGGTAGGTCACACTGTTCTAAAAATATTGTTTATATCACTATTCTTTTTCTTTTAGTAATAAAATTTTGTATTTGGTTACCCCTTTACAAAACTATTGTCTACAAATTTATCATATCCTTTAGCTTTATTGCTGTTCCAATCAAATCTTTAATGATAAAATGAACCATATATTTCAAATATATACGTGTATATGTAAAGGAAGAATTAGGATACATTAAATAACTTTCCCAAGGTCATATTACTGACAGAAGCATGAGCTGCTGCTACTGGTAAGAACTAGACATCCTCTCCCATTATAATTAAGACAGATTGAAACAGGGAGGATTAAAGTTTTATCCCCCTCAGGAAAAACTGTACTCATAACCATTTTATATTCAGCTTATTTGCCAAAGCAATATTTCCTGTATGACTAATGCAGTCTACTAGAGAGGTTGACCCTTCAGTCATAACATATGAATTATGGAAAATCTTTATAAGACTTGATGAAATATATTAAGTATTGACACCTACTTCATAAATTTTTAGTTATTCTTTCTGGTCAAATTCAACATTTAGGATATGAAATTTATTTTATAACATAAATATGGTTGCACATGCTACTATTATCGTATGTAAAGCAGAAAAAGTCAGAAGAGAATACAGAGAGAAAAAAAATGTCATTAATTTTCTAAAATTAGTGAATTTGTGTTTTTCTTATTTTTAATATTTCTAGTTCTGGGTTTTTGTTTTTTTAAAAATATATTTTATTGATTTTTTACAGAGAGGAAGAGAGAGGGATAGAGAGTTAGAAACATCGATGAGAGAGAAACATCGATCAGCTGCCTCCTGCACACCCCCTACTGGGGATGTGCCCACAACCAAGGTACATGCCCTTGACCGGAATCGAACCTGGGACCCTTGAGTCCGCAGGCCGACGCTCTATCCACTGAGCCAAACCGGTTTCGGCTAGTTCTGGGTTTTTTAAATAGCAAAGGTATTATCTAATTCAAATAAGTGAAAAGGCAGTAACATTTGGTGTGCAAGTAACTAATTGTTATTAAATTTAATAGTTGTAGGAATCAGCAGCACAGATGAAAGCTATTATATTCCCAGATATAAAAGGATCATTTAATAGGTAGAATTAATGTCTTTGACGTGATTTACTGAGAATATGTAACATAAATTAGACACAACAGTAATTATTCTGAGGGAAGTGGTAAAGTGTATTTAATTTAAATTATGGTATTATCATTGAATTAACAGTGTCTAGTCATGCTCCAATTGTAAAATGATTCTTTGAACTATATTATTTATGGAATTTTAGCAGAAAATAATATATTCAGATAAATGCTATTAAGTTTGTGAACTTTTTTTAAAAAAATTCTTTATTGTTTAAAGTATTACATGAGTCTCCTTTTTTCCCCTCATTGACCTCTCCCCTACCACCTCCTCCCCCAAGCACAAGCCCTCACCCCCACTCCTACTGTCTGTGTCCATTGGTTTTGCTCATATGCATGCATACAAATCCTTTGGTTGATCTCTTAACCCCTCACCCCCCACCTTCCCTCATAGGTTATACAGTCTGTTCGATGCTTCTATGTCTCTGGTTCTATTTTTGTTCATCAGTTTATGTTGTTCATTATATTCCACAAATGAGTGAGATCATATGTTATTTATCTTTCTCTGACTGGCTTATTTCACGTAGCATAATGCTCTCTAGTTCCATCTACGCTGTTGCAAATGGTAAGAATCCTTCTTTTTTACAGCAGCGTAGAATTCCATTGTGTTAATATGAATGCCCTCAAATTAAAAGGTGAGCCTTCCTAAATGAAAGTATTGAATATAAAGTGATTTAATACAATCAACTTTTTTCCTCCGTGTCTGTCTCCTTCATGCATTAATTATTTCCCAATTGAAATAAGGTACTGAAAATGCTATGATTAAAATTCTTACATTGTATATAATTATTCTCAGAATTTCAAATTTACTAAATATTTTCAAATTAATTACAAAGGGAGAGATGAAATGTCTAATATTATGTATTGAGGTTAATATTTAAAGTAGAATTACACTTAATTGCACTATATATTATTACTAGAGGCCTGGTGCATGAATTTGTGCACCAGTGGGGTCTGTTGGCCTGGCTGGCTGGATCAGGCCCAAACTGGCTCTCTGACATCCCCTGAGGGGTCCTGGGTTGTGAGAGGGCAAAGACCAGGCTGAGGGGCCCCACTGGTGCACAATCAGGGCCAGGGAGGGACATGGGAGGTTGGCCAGCAGGGAGGGATCACAGGAGGGCTCCAGGGCATGTCCAGCCTGTCTCACTCAGTCCTGAACAGCTGGACCCCAGCAGCAAGCTAACCCACCAGTCAGAGCATTTGTCCCCTGGTGGTCAGTGCAGGTCATAGCGAGCGTTGAGCAGCTTTAGCATATTATTAGCATATTTTGCTTTGATAGGTTGAACAGACTACCAAACACTTAGCATATTAGGCTTTTATTATATAGGATTATCACTATTATTGTTAACGAAGAGGTATGGATCAAGAATGAATGTATGCGCCTCTATGCTCGTAGCAGCACAATTTACAATAGCTTAGATCTGAAAACAGCTCAAGTGCCCATCAGTAGATGAGTGGATAAAATAGCTGTGGTACATTTACACCATGAAATACTATGCAGCAGTAAAAAAGAAGAATATCTTACCCTTTGAGACAGCATGGAGGGACCTGGAGAGTATTATGATATATGAAATAAGCCAATCAGAGAAAACACGTATCACATGATCTCACTCATATGAGGAATCTGATAAACAAAACAGATCCAGAGACATAGAAGCATGGTACAGACTATGGAATCTCAGAGGGGAATGTGGGGGTGGGTGGTTGGGTGGAAACAGATTAAAGAACTTGTATGCATATATGCATAACCCAAGGACACAGATAATAGGGTGATGAAGGCTTGGGGTGGGGGTGGGAGGTGGGGACAGGCTAGAAGAGATCAATAGGGGAGAAGGGGGACATATGTAAGACTTTCAACAATAAAGATTTAAAAATTAAAAATAATGAATTGGCAAATATAGAGGGAACTTTTTAAAAACAAGCTGCTAAAATGGCCATTTTAATTTCCATAAATACTGAAAAATAATCTATAAGTGAAAAAAATTCATTTCTCAGGAATTATATAATCTTTTTTCCCCCCCCAGAGAGGAAGTGAGAGGGAGAGAGAGAAACATCAATGATGAGAGAGAATTGATTGGCTGCCTCCTGCACGCCCCCTACTGGGGGTCGAGCCACAAACCGGGCATGTGCCCTTAACTGTAATCAAACCTGGGACCCTTCAGTCTGCAGGCCGATGCTCTATCTGCTGAGCTAAACCAGCTAGGGCTAAATAATCTTTTCTTAAAGATCATCAAATTTGAAATAAAAGCATTTACTTCTTATCTTTTAGAGTAAGATTATCTGTAAATTAACTTTTGTATGTGAGATGATTAATGCTTCTTCTTTTTAACATAAAATTTTTAAATATAATCAGATTTAGTAAGAAATTTATGGGCATCTGCAATTTGTTTATATGACATGTCATTCCTGCAAATCTTTTTTAGTATGTGTAGATATTTGTCTTTTTGTAGATAATGTGCCTATATAAAAAAGAAAACAGGATTAAACTTCAATCATTCAGTCAGTATTTACTTATACCTACGCTGTGTAAATCACTGAAGTGACTGCCAGAAACACACAACTAAAAATCATAGATAGACCTCAAAATTACATATTAGTTTGGGGGGGAGGAGGCAGGATAAAATAGAATCAAATCCGTTAGCCACCCAAACATGTGCTCTACTAATACAGGATGTTTGTTCAAGTTGTGTAGCTTATTGTTGTACTTACATAAACTTTTCAATAAGTACAAATAAGCCAGGAAAAGCATAATAGCAGTGATAGTGAATTCCCAAAGTCCTCATTTATTTAATTTTGTTAATGAGAATAATTTCAAACTTTGGAGTTAGAAGCATGAAAACTCTTTACTACACAAAAGCATAAAATGCATATTGTTTCCTTTTATCACTCAATACTAATGTCTCAATACTAAAGCACCAAGTAGTATCTATGAAATATCACTGCAATGGCCATAATACTGGTAATGCAATTTTAGTTTTAATTGTTACCATAATAAAAACAAGACAGAAAATGAACAATTTATAAAACCATTATCTAGCATTTCCTTATTACTTCAGCGGCAGATTTTATTTTCCTTCATATCAGTGAAATGAATGCGACTTCAGTAAGCTGACCATTTCAATTTCTCACACTGCTTTTTGTTTGCTGTTTTATCTCGCTTCTGTCTCATCTCAGTAGCTCACAGTTAAAACCTAATGGTCTGTAGCAAAGCTCAGCCTCAGAAATCAGAATCAAATGAATGCTATGTGAAAGAATATCCCATAAAACAAAGCCTCATGCTGCCTTATGATCTAGTCTTCTATTTTAAAAATGTCTGCTTC
This sequence comes from Cnephaeus nilssonii, assembly GCF_951640355.1. Taxonomy (NCBI): domain Eukaryota; kingdom Metazoa; phylum Chordata; class Mammalia; order Chiroptera; family Vespertilionidae; genus Cnephaeus; species Cnephaeus nilssonii. Next base: position 25,598,707 of record NC_137074.1, on the reverse strand, counting down.
GTCAAATCTGCTTCTCCTCTTCCAAATATTGCTAATTATCAGACTTGATGTATCAGGAGACTCTTTCTACCAAAATGTCATTAAAATGAAATTCACTACCATCTTGATTGTTCTTCCTTCCTGCTATCTCTCAAATCCATTTCTTTCCATACATACTGAAAATTTCTCATACTCCATTACTCCAGGCTTTATTAGCTAAGTCATGACTAAGCAGATATAGGATCAAAATCTTTAATTGCTCTTATAGCCTCAATTATGGATAAAAGAATAAGGGTTTCCTGGAAAAAGAAGAAGGAAAAACAAGCTGTTTCCTAAATCTCACTAAGATGAGCTACAATGTCACAGATAAAATGTGTAGTGACCAGTACTTACTAGAAGAGAATCAGAGAGTGCATTAATCATGAAACAGAGGAAAAAATCTACCAGATTATTTGCTGGAAAGATAATGAATTAAGAAAGTAAACAGGACAAAGTACACAGACCGTCAAGTTGATATGGGAGATGTCAAAACAGGGAGATGCAATGATTTCCCTCCGCCTCACCACCAGAAATTAGAAGTGTGAGGTGAGCCAAAAACAAAGGAGGCATTGTAATAAACAGTATTAAGGCTCCTATAAATGCTGAATTGCACACTTATAAAAGTGCCCTGAACTAGCCACCTTATCCCCTGAACCTCTAGGGAATTGCAGGCCTACTTTACCTGCACGCCAATCATGGTCATAAGTAACTCTTCCACATATTTCTTTACATAACCGGTTGATGACATATGTAATATGAAATGACTCATGAAAAGAATGGGGTGGGTAGATATATTACTCAGGAATACATTCATCTGTCAGCTGGAAGCAAAAAGTACTACTGTCAATAGGATTTATCTGCATCGTGAAGCTCAGGGCTACTATGGTGACTCCAAGTTGTCACTAGGAATTTAGGCTGTTTCTATTTTTTTATTCTCTCGCCGTTAGGGAGTTGGTTGTCTACCCAATGCCTGTGGTTATGGTTACATGTCTCTCCTTCCCATTAAAATAGGAAGAAGCAAGAAAGGAGAATAAGGAATGGTTCTCATCTCCAATAGGAAAATAAGCTGCTTTCCCCAAAATACTCAACCAAGTATGTCCCATGAGCCATAACTGGGTTCCATGGTCTCACACATAATACATTTCCACCCTAAACAAATTTCGCGGTATTTTGGCAAGAAAGAATACCAGGTAATAATACAATATCTGTGTCAGAGTTATCAGGTAACCGATTCCACACCCAAATAGATAACTGAGGAAGGGAACATTTACTTCCTAATCCTATGGGAAATGAAAGAAAGATGATCAAGAACCCCCGGTCAGAAACAGCAAGAAGCCATTACTATGCCTAGAGTGAAGGACAGGAGGGAGAGAGAGCTGTAGTTGTAGGAGCAGTTCCCTGGACAGGAATGTGTCAATCTACAAGCTAGCAGAGGGAGAACAACATCACTCTCCTCCCACCTCTGTTCGCTTACAGGTGTCTACCTCTGCTAAGTCCAAGCAGAAGACAGAGAGTAACAACCCAGGTAAAGCAGTCTGTAAATTTCCAACTCCTGGTGGGAAAACCATGAGGCAAAGGGAAGGGGATAGACATGAAAGGTAAACGGAAATAGCAAGTACAACATCCAAATGCCCTGTTCAATCTGTGGGAGAAATGTTGACCTTTCTAAAATTAAAGGCATGTGTCTTCCCAACGATTTAGAAGACACATGCCTTTAATTGAAACCTAAAAACAGGTTATGCTTTTGGTGCAAATGGATAACTCAAGTGCATTGTCCAATTAAGACAATCTTGGTTAAGACTGTACTCAACCTACCCTTCTTCTATTTAACGTGTGTCAAAATACACATTTAAATTATTATTTGGGCATGGATTTTGTTTTCCAAACTCAAATGAATATATGATGAAAGAAGAGATTGTGATTGATTTGTTCCCTATATGTAGTATATACGCCCCAAGATTCTCATCCCACTGGGTAACATGCACCATTTGCCATTTATTCAATTGAATGATAATCTAGTTGCTGTTATGAAGGCATTTTGTAGATGTAATTAGGGTCTCTAAAACAGGAAGATTATCCTTGATGAGCTTCCCCTAATCAGGTGAGCCCTTTAAAAGGTCCGAAGTCATGCTGGTGAGAGATCCAAAGTGAGAAATTGTGAACATAGATTTGATGTCAGGGACATTTTCTATTGCTAGCTTAGATGAAGAAGGCCACGTGGCAAAGAATGCAGATGGTCTTTGGAGCAGCAGAAAACAACTTTAGCTGACAGCCAGCAAGGACTCAAGTACTATTTGCTTCCAGCTGACAGATAATTCAACAGGGACCTCATTCCTGGAGCTACAAGAAACACTTCTGCAAACAATTCTCCAGCTGAGAACCACAGCCTGGTCAACACCTCCTAGGTCACAGTGTGTAGAAGCCTCAGCGAGAATCCAGTTATGCTGGGCCCACACTCCTGACCTCCAGAACCAAGCTCCTAAATAGTGTTGTTTTAAGCCACTAAGTTTATCACAGAATAATAGTAAACTATAAACTGCTCTATCTAAAAGCACAGTGACTGTTACAGGGGAGAAAAATAATATTGAATGACTATGTATGTACAAGATAAATCATAATAGGAATCTTAGAGATAATATAATTCTGACTTCTCACTTTGCAGATGAGAAAACAGAAGTTATATATCAATGAACAAACTGGTAAAAATAACTAAACAATTTTTACCAGATGAATGTGAACTGTCCCTGTCTATATGCTATACATTGCTCTTTTTCCAGGTTTACCTTCAAAAAATTTCCCAAATGAATATCATGACACTTTTAAGATTTTCACGTATAGTGATTCTTAACCTGCAAAAGGATAGGAAACTTGGAAAACAGATTCCTAATGTAACTTTCTATTGCTAGAAAATTGATAATACACTAAATTTATGGAACTTATGATTTTATTTCAAACACATTTAGCCTCCACCTATACAAGATGTACTGGAGAAAATAAAGATTATAAACTTAAAGTTATATATTGAACCTGAATGCTTTTTAAAGTTAATATGTTGAATCCTAAAATTGAATCCTAAAAATAATATTCTAGATGCTTTCCAGTTTAGAAAATGGACAAATACACTTTACAGGAACATATTTAATTTGGATCATTATAGAAATAATTCCATGTTTCTTGTTATTCTGTATTTAGCACAGCATTGCTGAGTGTTTTCAAGCCCATAGAAACAAAAGCAAATAAATAACAAATACAAACACAGAAACCTTCCGTTCAATAAACTGAGCTTTAGAGTAGATATTTTTTTTTTAATTTTAAATCTTATATGTTGAAATATATTAACTCATAGTTTCTATATCAAAATATAACTTTCAGTTAATTAAGTTGAATTTTAGACTGTTTTAAAAGAGACCAAAGGACATCAAAAATTTTAAATTTAACACTGATAATTTATTTTAAAATATTTAATTTTAAATGAAAAGATTTACAACACACTATTTTAGCAATTAAATCCAAAACATAAAATAGATTTATGAATACATTTTTTGTCAAAAGAACTTAAGTGTTTTCTTCTTTTATGAAAGTTGCATTGCAATTATAGCATCAGCATCCTATAGTGATTAAACAATGACAGAACTTAAACTTACAGTGCAATTACATTTCCAACTCCTAAAGCTCAATTGGTGTCACTCAACTAATTCCTAAAACACTGAGTTCTATGAGTCTTCTTTTTAAAACCAGATTTGTTTGTTAAATAGAAATATTGAATTTAACATAAAGTTTGCCTCAAATTTAAATTATGCAGAAAAAATCTTTATTTAAATTTATGTTTTCTAGATTCTAAGTAAACTTTTGATTCTAAAGAATTTTTGACAGGAACAAAATTATTCAGAATTTTGATTGAAAATATATTTTAAAAAGCTTAAAAATAAGAAAAAAATATATTTCTAGATACTAGATTTTATGTTAGCAATACCAATAAAAGATAATGAGTTAACTAAATTTAAGAATCTTTATTGCCAGCAAATAATTGCTTAGCAGAATTTGTGTGGGAGTATATTGCTATTTTTTTTCATATTTTGGACTACTAATTTTGTAAATTATCCCTAAGTTTCTTTTTGTAGCAAGTTCGTCACTTTAAATAGCTTTTATTTCCCTCGCCAAATATTAAAATAAAGTTAAACCAAGAGAAATTACCTTTTACATTGGTAAGTTAAATTAACCAAACTAAAATATATACATAATTTATCATGGTATGACTGAAATTTGTCCTCTCTTTTGATAAGACACCATTACTTGCATGTATTTTAATTTACTCTGCCAACTTTTTTTGAGAATATAAATAGAAATATAAAATAATTTACTTCATTTCAAAGATAAAAAATTATTTTGTAAAAAATTAAGACACTGAATAATTACCAAATCTAAGTTAAAATAAACAATAGAATTCATGACATGTGTGCAAACTAATGCCAAAACTCTAATTCCATAAAGAGGTAGTCGTTGTCTACTTCATATTGTGATAATATATGGATTTACAAACACACCTAAATATTTAAAACTAGAGGCCCAGTGCATGAAATTCATGCACGGGTGGGGTCGCTAGGTCTGGCTGGCAATCAGGGCCTATCAGAGCTGTCCCACCCAGTCCAGATCAGGGCCAGGCTGGCTAGGGCCTGCCAGCTGCCAGCTGGGAACTCCTGCCAGCTACCAGACAGGGCCTGACAGATGGGGCGGGAGGGGCAAGGGAGAGACCGCAGGAGGTTGGCTGGCTGTGGGAGGTTGGCTGTGGGAGCCCACTGACCACCAGGGGGTAGCTCCTGCGCTGAGCATCTGCCCCCTGGTGGTTAGTGCGTGTCATATCGATTGGTTGACTGGTCATTTGGTCATAACAGTCGCTTAGGCATATATATATATATATATAATGTTATTGTTTTTTGCTTTTAAAAAATATTTATTGTTGAAAGTATTACATATGTACCCTATATATCCCCATTAACATCATATAGCCCACCTCTTCCCCTCCCTGCCTTCACCACCCTATTGTCTGTGTCTATGGGTTATACAAAAATGTATACAAGTTAGTTTTTTCAAATGTCATATATCCTAATATAGCATCCCCATATCCAAGTGGACACTAGAAATCTGCTCTAAAAGATTTCTAAATCACCTCTGGAACAGCTGACTTTTTGTTCTTCCTTTAATCTGGGCTACTTATCTATTTGATCCCATCTTCCATTAGCCTATGAATTCATTGAGAGCTAAAACTTGGCCCAATATCCATTTACCCACCAAAATATATATATATATATATATATATATATATATATATATATATATATATATGCGCACCACTTATATATATTTGCATACCATGTAAATACTCAAGAGAGTGGTTATTTTAATTATGTATGTTTGTCAAGTAACAAAGAAAACCCATAAATATTTTAAGAAGAAATTAAATAATTGTACATGCTATTTATGCAGATAGATGGACATAGAAAAAAGAACACAGATCTAATTGCTTATTAGTCAGAGTAAGTAATACTATATGGTTTAGAGAGAAAACCTAAATAATCAGTGCCATAGTGTATAAAAATATAACATATTTCCTCTTCCTGCAACTACTCAGAGGACTATTTCTAGTGGGTGTCTCTCCTGAATGACTTGACTTTAGGCAGTAACCCAGAAGCCAAGATTCTTCCATTTCAGCAGCTCTCCTCTATTCCAAGTGCTCAGAGTGTTCCCCCATTAGAATATGAATTAAAAAGAAAAATATTGGAGAAGACTTTCTCACTTTTTAACACCTTAGCCTAGAAATGACACATTCCACTCATATTGCTTTGATGAAAGCTAGTCACGTAGTCCTTTTGATTCTAGAATGGGTGAAATGTAGTCTGTTACCTGTAACTCTATCACAATTGTCATGAGTTTCCTGAGAATATTTTCAATTCCTCTGTGAAAGTGTAGAATCTATTTTTTTAAAGTATACTGAATTGAATTCATAGGACAAGGCATCTTTACCCAGGGATTGGGGTGCGAAGGGGGGGGTGAGGGGGGGGGACAAGCAGGATTTTGCTTGTATAATTATTTTCTGACTAGAGGCCCAGTGCAAAATTCATGCACTGGAGGGGGAGGTCCCTCAGACTGGCCCGCCCCCTCTCACAGTCTGGGAGCCCTCAGGGGTGGGAGGTGACCCAGAGATCAGGGAAAGGTGATGTCCCATCACACCTCTGCTGCTGCCACTGCCGGCAGTGCAAGCTTCAGCCAGCCTGGTTACCTGAGCCTTAGGCAGCCCTGGGCAACTGGGCAGCCACCATCAGAGGCTTGCCTGCGCCTCGGGCCAGCCCTGGGCGGCTAGAGGGTTGAGGGGACTGGGCACCGCCATCTTGTGGCTGTGGGTGCTGCCATCTTTGTGGGCGGGGCAGTCGATTAGCATATTCCCTCCTTATTGGCTGTGGAGCCACCATCTTTGCAATGGCATGAGGGTCAATTAGCATATTCCCTCTTTATTAGATAGGATAAAGAACTTCCTCCTCTCGGGGACCGTTATTCTCTATGCTTTCTTATGAAGAGACAAATATTGTTCCCAGCCCTCTAAATTTGGAAAATCTATGTTTCTACATAATGGTATCATTAATTATCTGCAAGGACAATATAATGAGAGTGATAGTATTAGTTATCTTTATTAGTCTTGCTTCATTCTCTTTTTCATTTTGGACATGGTGACATAAGGGAGGCTGTTCAATGCTATTATCTGAAATAGTAATGTTTTGATATGAATCTACATTAAAGTTCCTCTGAAACTCATATTTTAAAGAAAGGCTATTAAAATATTTCCACTCAATATCATGTGCTAAAAACCAATGCTAAACCAAGTTTTCCATGAACTTGCTGTTAATTTACAGGGTCTGCATAGAGTTAATGCATCTTTACCAGAATCTATATTAACTATTTCATTAGTCAACAGTTAGTCCATTTGACATTGTCTTTCATATCAAGACTTTCTCAATGAAAAAAGCAGTACTTTGATTTATCTTCTGGTTCAAACCTTTTAGCTCATTGTGAATCTACTTTATGTTTAATGTAAATTTAATTATCTCAATTATAGGCTTTTTTTTCCACAGTCTTCTATCTTGATCATGTACTTATTTCAGGTACAGAAATTGCACTCTTGAATTTGCATTTCCTAAAGACACTTTTATTCTTTCAACAAGTTGAATTCCATGAATTATTTTCATGTGTAACACACAGCCTCAATATTTAAGAACTGTGCCGTAGGGATAATTGAATCCCTTATTTTCTTCTTTATCCTGATAACCCTTATTCTGGAATGCTCAGCAATTGAAACTACTTTGGTCTTCTAATGGTGAGCTTAATGACTTCCTCTCTCACATACTAGTACACACAAACACAAACTCAAATCATAGAGGAACATTAAAATCCCATTCATTGTTAAAAACAGTTGTACACTATGATTCTGTATTTGTCTATTTTTTTTGCCTTCTTTTGAATTACTCATTTTTATTATTCTAGTTTTACTCTGATAATTTTTTTCTAATGTTCTTTTGGTTCTTAATGCACTTCCAGGTTTCTGCCTGGAATCATTGTTCTTCCTGAAGCACTCTCTTTATTTATTTATTGCTTTTCTTTTAGTGAATGCTTCTGGAAACAAATTTCTCAGTTCATGTTTCTCTAAAATATAACTTTATCTCTACATTTGAATATAGTTTTCTCTGGGCATGATATACGACATTGGTAGATTTCCTTTCAACATCTTTAAAGTGTTGAAAGGCTTCCCCCCGCCACCCCTCTATAGTGGCTTTTAAGATTTCTGTTTGCCTATGTTTCTCAACATTTTTAATATTACGTACCTAAGCATGTTGTATTCAAAAGTGCAGAACAGGTAGTTTCCCTGGGAAACAAACTTGAAGACAGAGATTTGCCTGCAACACATTAAGGAGTAGTTTTGAAAATAGTCTGATCCTATTTTGATGGAACAAACATTCTGAACCTTCAGAGAGTGTTGCCTCCCAAGGTCCTGTAATAAACAAAGGCACATGCTAACCTGGAGTATGTGTTTATTCCAGTCAAGATGAATTTCTGCCCTCTCCATGAGGTGGAAACTAATGGTCATTGGTCCCTTTGAAAGGTAATGCCATATTTTAGCACAGCTTTGGTCTCTTTTACCGGTATTTTCAACACAAAGCAGCAGCAATAGTCATATCAGCTTATTCAAGTTGTTCCCATGGGATTGGGACCCAGGTATAGTGATTATTGCTGGCCCTATGAGTAGTCTATCTAGGAATCCATTTTTCCAGAACTGAAGTGAACAATGGGATACAATGGCACAAAGGTGGCTGACATCAGCCAAATGAGTCATTCCGCTTACTTGGTTACATCTTTAGTAGGTGCTTTCTCATAGGCATTAATGTACAATATAAATATCTTCATACTAATATATCAGTTTTCATGTCTTCTCCCAAGGACCTTCTGTCACCAAATTACTGTTGTTTTGTGTTTTTGTTTTCAGACTCTGATAAATCAACCACCATTTGCCATTGACCATCTGTCCACTTTCACTTGGCTAGTTCTACAACTTCTTGAGTGTATAGGCCCTTTCCTCCCTCAGCAAGCCCAGTTCTTCCCCAAATGGACTAAGTTGTTATATAACCCTAGTTGCTGATTTGCCAGGTAAGAGAGAATGGCTGTATATATAGATCCTGAGAGAGACATAAGTAATTGCCCTGTGAGTCATGTTCAAGCAAGAAGTTACTAGCTTCTTTATAATAGGGAAAAGTGAGCCATCTCAGCAAATTCAGAGGATTTGGGGAAATCTATGAGTTCAAGGTTTTTAAGTGCCAATTCCAAATCTCCTCTTTCCAACTCATAGCCTTTACCTTGGCATAGCTGACACAACACAGTTGAAATTCAACCCTCACTGAAACTCTGCTACTCTACTAATTAAATCCTGCAAATGATTTTCACTCTTCTTCTGGCTTAACTAATTTTCCTCCCAAGAGATTATTATTTTTAATATAATAGTAATAGTGAAAATAATTATTAAAATGAAAAAGCAGTACAATAATGTATAATATAGAAGATAACAACACACTATCTTATATTTTAACCACACAGAAATTGTTCTATACTATTATTCCCATTATCTATGTTTAAAACAAGCAATTAAAAGTTAAAGTAACTAGTTTATGAATATTTGAAACACTATTATTTTATTCAGCTAGTAGTTTGTTGAAGCAAGTGTTTAAACCTAAGCATTGTGAGTCTAAACTACACAATATTGCTAATAGTTTCCTGTTCCTATCCTTCTAAACATCATTTTTGTATAAAGATAATGTGTGATCTGTCAACTTTACTTTTCCATTCGATTGGATTTTAGGATATAACTATATCTTTGTATTTGTTTCAATTATATTTCATATGTCTATTCCTTCATCAATACAACACTATCTTAATTGTCTTAGTTTATTTTTATTTTGGTAGAAGTAAAAAAAAATATGTATTTTGTTTAATTCTTACAAAATTGTACTGTGGTACATATTATTGCCCTAGTTTTATGCATAATAAAGACATTAAAGTTCAAATATATCCAGTAATGTGCCCAAATTTACCCAACATGCAGGTGCAGCGCCCAGAAAGTGTCATGGACACTCGATGATTCATATCCCAATTACCCATTCCTTTCCTAACCCTGTGGGTGTTGGCTTCTGCCCTAATCTCTCCATTAAAACTTCTAACACATTTTTATGACCTGTTGACTCTTAAATCCCAAGGTTTTTCTCAGTGAGCATCATTGTAAAAGTTTCTGCAATTTTGCATTTTTGTGTCTTTTACCTGAGCTTCTGGGAGAGGTTCATGTTGATGTTCCCTGACCTTAGGCATCCTCTCTGTCCTCTTTGCAGACCCATGGCCTTCTGAGAGCAAAAAGTACTTGTCTCCACCTCCATATCTGCTTCTCTACACTTATCCAACCACTGTCCTGCCCTATTTTTTATGTTAGGATTAAGCCAATTTCTAGGACAGTAAAGTGACATTGTCTTCATTTTAGTATTAACCTTGATAGCTATTTACATAAATCCTGCCATTGATTCTTCTTTAAGATTTTATTGACTACTAGAAGCCCGGTGCACGAAATTCGTGCACGGCGGGGGGGTGGCCCTCAGCCCAGCCTGTACCCTCTCCAATCTGGGACTCCTGGAGGGATGTCCAACTGCCCGTTTAGGCCCGATCCTGGTCGGACATCCCTCTCACAATCCAGGACTGCTGGCTCCCAACTGCTTGCCTGCCTGCCTTCCTGATTGCCCCTAACCGCTTCTGCCTGCCAGCCTGATCACCCACTAACCACTCTGCTGCCAGCCTGGTTGATGCTTAACTGCTCCCCTGCCAGCCTGTTTGCCCCCAACTTCCCTCCTCTGCCAGCCTGGTCACCCCTAACTGCCCTCTCCTGCAGGGTTGATCACCTCCAATTGTCCTCCCTTGCAAGCCTGGTCCCTCACAACTGCCCTCCCATGCAGGCCGGGTGCCTCCCAACTGCCCTCCCCTGCTGGCCATCTTGTAGTGGCCATCTTGTGTCCACATGGGGGCAGGATCTTTGACCACATGGGGGCAGCTATATTGTGTGTTGCAGTGATGATCAATCTGTATATTACTCTTTTATTAGATAAGATTCTTTGAAACTTTGCTGTCCATATAAAATTCAGAACCAACATTAATTTCCACCAAACAATACTTTTCGTTGTTGTTGGCATACAATGTTCACTAGAGTTGTATTAAATCTGTAGATTAGGTTGGGAGAGCATTCACATCTTTGTAATGCTGAATCTTCCAATTTATACAACCCCCACCTAGGTGCTTTTATGATAACTCCATGGAGCGATCTGACCTAGTCAGATTAAGAATGAAGCAACTATCTCCTATTTAAATGAATCCTTTCCTCTCTATTATTTTCTCTCATTCACATATAAAGCCCTCAGAAAATATTTGTTTAATGTAATTTATTTGGTAATTAGTGATGAGTATGCCGGTACCATTGCTACCACAGGGAATATAAGTTGGAAATAGAAGTGCCTGAAAAGCCAGAACAAACATTCATCTCTCTTCACAGGAGGTAGTCAATTAAGAGACAAATGACTCACTCTTCTGTTTTTCTCCACACATTTTATACTTAAATTGACTTTGCTTCATTTAAATTTTATCATTTTATAATTACCATCTAAGAAAGACAGCTCAAAGGAGCAGACTCTGAGCATAGGATGTGTTTGTTGACATATAGAATGTAATTAATGCCAAATGGATATATTTCTCCCACACAGCAAGGTAGATAAGTTTCATTTTCCATTTTAATGTTTAAACACAGTACAAGAAAAATAAAACTCAGAAAGTCTGTCTGAATTGAAATGATTGAAGGAAGAATAAGAAAAGAATAAAAAAATTGAGGCTATTATTAAATAATAAAGGGAACATTCCATGATGGTAAGAGGTTCCAGGGGGTGTTTAAAGAGTTGTTCTAACTAAAATAGAGACAGGCCAGACACCTCTTTGAAATTCTCAGTTTGAGAGGCCTCTATATAGAATTAATAGGCAGAATATTTTTTAAAACGATGCATAAAAATAAGAGCAAGAGAACACACTGAGAAACCATTTACACAACCTTTTGATAATCATTTTAAAAAAGAAAATAAGAAGCAGATAAAACACCATTTAAAGAACAGGCAAGCCCTAGCTGGTTTGCTCAGTGCCTTGAGCACCCGCCTTTAGACTGAAGGATCCCAGGTTCGATTCCAGTCAAGGGTACATGCCCGGGTTATGGGCTCGATCCCCAGTAGGGGGCATGCAGGAGGCAGCCAATCAATCATTCTTTCTCATCATTGATGCTTCTATCTCTCTCTCCCTCTCCCATCCTCTCTTGAAATAAATAAAAATATATTTTTTAAAAGATGTAGAAGATTTGTTAGAAGAAAATAACAGATTCAAGAGGCAGTGGAAAACATTAGTGAATCGATAATAAAAATGATCTCTCACTTTTGAAAAAAAAACAAAAACAGGCAAACTGGGAGAGAGCACACTAATAATGAATGCCTATCTTGAATTGGTATGTGGTATAAAGAAATTGAAACACTAAACAACAACCATGAGCCTGCTGGTCTTCCTTTGGCTTGCTTTTCACTTGTTCTCCACTACATTCAAACTTCTAAAAATTTAATTTTCAAATCAGAGTGTTTTCCTTGCTCTTCAATAATTTTGACTATAGGTGTTGTTACAAGTAAACTGACACCATGCTTGTCTGCAGTGGAATGCTGAGGCCAAGGTGAGTGAAGCAAAGACAATGATGAGCCAGGCAAGGTTCTGACTGCTGTATTTTCTCCGCTAAATAAAAAATAATGGCACTATTTCATGCATATTTATAAGGAAAGAAATGGTATTTTATACTAGTGAATTCATTTGTATTTTTATTCATAAAGAGAAATTTAACTTGAATATTTATTCTTTTTGGAACTTAAAATTCTGAGATTATCTAAAATTTTTAATTATTGGTTTATCTTTATAATTAGCACTTTATCTTTCATCTCTAATATGATTATTATTTCACAGCAGTGTTAAGAGAACACTTTACCTCAGTCTATAAGATAACCTATCTTTTATATAATTTAGTAGAAGACACTGAGAATGACCAGGTCAGCAGGAGTTAAACTTTTAAAAATGTAGCTCCATTTATCAGATACCTTAATTTTGAAAGCATTCATAGCCTATGTTAAATAAACATTATTTTTAAAAAGAATCCAAATTCTAGTCATATTCATTTTCATAAACCTCCCTGCCAATATTTAATCAAATTAGAATTTATTGTGCATTATTCATTTTGAATACATTTTGCAAACAGAAAAATTTTTCTTTTATAGACATATTAATAAACACATGGAGTTTTTAATAACATTTCTGGTATTTGATTGGTGGGTTGGAGTGTTGAAGTGCTCATTTAAGAGATATATATTTGGGGAAATGCAAATAAACTGATGCATGATACTTTTCAGCAAACCCTGGTGATAAAAAATATTTTGTTTCCTAGGATCACTAAACTTGGTCTTCTGAACAAGATAAAACTATTGTAACCACAAAATGATACTCTACTCTTGAGCAGTTATCCAAAGAATAAACAACTCAATAAAAAATAACTCTTTGCCTCTTCGCCAGCATCTTTGGAGAAGAAAACAGCAAAACAAAACACTTCTTAATTGATCTTCAATTCAATCCTCAATCTCCCACCTTTAGACAAATAACCAAAGATAAGGCTTTCAAAGCATTCAGTTTATGGTCTAAGAGGAACCACTAAACCTGTGAGTCACTGTCGGTCACATCCATTCCTAGGTAGAGTGAAAAGACATTGAAAGGGTATTGCACTTTATCAAACACTTTTTTTGCATCCATAGAGATGATCAAGTTGTTTTGTGTGTGTGTGTGTTTTTTTTAAATCTTTCTTCTGTTAATATGGCATCTACACTAATAAAAGAGAAAGATGCAAATTGACTATACCTTCGCGACGCCCACCAGCAAATCAGGAGTATGCAAATTAACCCAACAAAGATGGTGGGTTAATTTGCATACACAAGCGCCCAGTGGCGGGGGTGGGATGCTTGTGCCGTCACCATGTTGACCACGCAGGCGTTTCGCACCACCCCAGCCGCACCAGGCCTCTGTGCAGCGTGGGAAGGCGGAACGGTGGCTCCGGGGGGTGGGGGGGTGGGGGGGGGGCGAAGGCAGAAAGGTGGCTCCGGGCCAGAGCAAAGGCGGTGCTGGCAGCCAGGGGAAGGAAGGCCCATTCTGCACAAATCTTCATGCATTGGGTGTCTAGTCTATAATAATAAATGTGTAATATGCTAATTAGACCCAACATCCTTCTGGAGGAAGCCTGGGCTGCAAGGGCTGAGGCAAGCTGCTGTGGCTGTGACCAACCAGTGGGCTGTGGCAGGTGGGCAGGCCCTCCCTCTGCAAGGGAAGCCCAGGTCCTGGGTGCCGGAGGGAAGCTGGTGCCAGCAGCCGGGGGAAGAAAGGAAGGCCTACTCTTGCACGAATTTTGTGCATTGGGCCTCTATTATTACAATAATTGATTTTTATATGCTGAACTATCCTTGCATCCCAGGGGAAAAAGCAATCTATGGAATGGAAATACATATTTGCAGACCATATATCTGACAAAGGGTTATTTTCCAAACATATATTTAAAAACCTCCTTAACTCAAAAAAATAACATAATGACAAAATGGGTTAAGGGCTTGAATAGACATTCTTCCAAAGAAGATATACTAGTACAAATGGTCAATGGATATATGATAAGATGTTTAATGTCAAATGCAAATCAAAATTACAATGAGATACCACTTCACACTTGTTACGATGACCATTATTAAAACTAAACAAAACAAGAAATAAAATAATTGTTGGTGAGGATGTGGAGAAAAGGTAACCATTGTACAAAGTAGGGCAAATGCAAAATGGTCTAACAGCAATGCAAAAGAACATAAGTCCCCCCAAAACTAAAATATATAACTATCATATGATTCAACAATCCTACTTCTGAGTATTTAACCAAAAGGATTGAAATCAAGATCTTGAAGAGATGGTGGTACCCCATTGTGTTTTGCAGCACTATTTACAATAGCCAAGATGTGGAAATAACTGTATAGTGTTTGTAGATAAATGAAAGGATATATAAAATGTGGTATATACATACAGTGGAATGCTATTCAGATTTTTAAAAAGAAAAGAAATCCTACAATATGTGACAATATAAATGAACTTTTAGGTCATTATACTAACTGTAATCAGCCAGTTACAGAAGGACAGATATTGAATGATTTCATTTATATAAGGTATCTATAATAGTCAAGAGAAGAAGAGAATGGAATAGTGCTTGCCAGGGATGGGAAGAAGGGGAAATGGGAAATTGCTAATCAAGTGGTATGAAGTGTCAATTATGCAAGATGAATAAGTTCTAGAAATCTGAACAATATTGTACTTATAGTCAACAATACTGTATTGTACACTTAAGATTTGTTAAGAAGTATCACATTAAGTGTTCTTACCACAATAAAAAAATACTGGTGGGAATATTTTCACTATATTATCTGCAAATTTTATTATTTAGCACTATAATCTTAACTAAAATTTGCTCTTATTTTTCAGGAAAATATTTGCATATCCAAACAGAAATTTATTTTAACCCAGCAAATCTTTATTATTTCTAACCTAGATATCAAAAGAGGATTCAATATAATAATTTAATATAATTATCATTAATAAATGAAAATAGGTGAAAAAAAATTGGTACCTTCATACTTCCCCATTTTATTCCTAGTATTCTTCTTTTTTTCATGTTAAATTCTGACATAGACTGTTCTAATATTTTTTGTTTTTTCAAGAGAGTGAAAAACTATGATGGCCATGGTGGAATTATTTTTCTGATAAAGCATAAATATAACAGAAATGTTATTTTTGTTTTTGTTATATATCATCTCATTCTCTTTTAAGACTCATTCATGTTCCTACATTAAGACTCATAGAATGGGAGGAGGGGTAGACTGGAATAAAAGAAAAGAATCTTTTTTCTGTGAATTTTCCTTGACCCATTTTCTCTCTCCCCCTGTACAATGATTTTTCTTTGATTTTTTTTTAACTTGTTTTTCCATAACACTTATTTTATTGTATTCATAACATTTCAAAATGAATACTATTCATTTTACTTATAAACGCTTTCTTCCATGTTTTATTTCCTTGGGAATAGGAATCATTTTTATTTCTGACAGCCTATGCATCAGTTAGGTATTCAGTAAGAATCTGTTGAGTGTATAGTGGAATAATGGATGCATACATTTGTTCAGTGCTTTTAACTTTACAAAGTGTATTCATGTATCCCTCCCATGAAAGAACCCTCCTATGAAGATTTATAGAAATACTAGAGACGTGGTGCATGCAGGGGGCTGAGGGGGGACCCTCAGCTCGGCCTGTGCCCTCTTGCAGTCTGGGACACTTCCGGGGATGTCTGCCTGCCTGCTTAGGCCCAATCCCCCCCAGGGAAGGGGTCTAAGCTGGCAGTCAGACATCCCTTGCGCAGTCCAGGGCTCTCATAGTCTGGGACCCCTTGCTCCTTACCACCTGCCTGCAGTGGAGGCAGGAGAGGCTCCCACCACCGCTGCTGCGCATCTGCCACTTCGCTTGCCAGCCTTAAGCCCGGTTTCTGGCTGAGCAGCACTCTCCCTGTGGGAGAGTAATGACCACTAGGGGGCAGCTCCTTCATTGAGTGTCTGACCCCTCATGTTCAGTGCATCAGAGCTACCGGTAGTCCCACTGTTCGGTCGATTTGCATATTATGGTTTTATTATATAGGATAGCAGAGAAGTCCACATTTAAACTTTACTTGGATAACAAGGGCAAACTAATGAAAGAGAAATCACCTCTGATGAAAGTTAACAAAAAGTGTTTGAAGATTTCAACACTAAAATACTGAAGTAGGCATTGTTACAGTACTTGTGATTTCCAGGTAGAATATTTACTTGTAGATTTTCAAATTTTACTTGGTAGATACAGAGGCAATTTATTGCTTCTGTATCTTTTATGACCACCCTGCTCCTGTTTTTCTTCTTGAAGTGGGGTGGAAAAACCTTAGGTAATTAGAAGTTTTTTTTACCAAACAATCACAAATAAGAATTTTTCCTCAATGCTTCTTAGGGAAAGGTTATGGGAGCAGGCAGGAGTGTGTTATTTAGCCAAATAAGCTTGAAAAAATCATCTTTCATTGTTTTAAACTAAAACTCTTGGGATCCTTTTATATCTATGAATGCTTATTGTAAGACCTATTAATAATTATAAATGTCCATTGTTAATCTTTAGGAGGGTGCTATAGAATGCAGATTTCTTAAGTATATTTGACTATTAATTTATTTGTTAGTAATTTCTGAATTTTATGTGTATGTGTATATGTATATGCATGTGTAATATCATTTGAGAAAGGATATTATTTTGGTTTCCTTTATAAGAATATAAGTTATGTCTTCCTATCATGCCTCTTTCCAATAATTTTAAAAGTTTTTAATTTGCACATTTGTAGAAGAGAACAGAATGTTAAAGCTGTAAGATATACTCTAGATTTAAAGCATAATGACCCTGTGAAACTGAAACAAATATTTTTATCTTGATAAAACCTGAGTAAATAAAATGGCTTTTCTTATTCAGATTTTTTTCTGATTGTTTTTAAATGAAAATATTCATTAACCTAACAAGAAATAAACACCATTTATCTCTAAGATTTATATGCACATTTGAAGATATTTAATTGAATTTCTGTGAATTTATAGTGCAATTTCATGGAATGACTTTACTATATGTATCTGTAGTTTGTAGATTTAGTTCTCATTACTGTGAAATTTCTTTCAGTTGTCATGTGTACACCATCTCCCAAGTTAAATAAAGTGCCCATAGGCTCCTGCTGTAGTGTATGGTATACATTTATTTATTTAGGTATGTATAAAATGTGTTTTTTGCAGGCATTTTTGTTTTTATGGTCTACTGTCTAGTTACTCTGGATATTTAGAAGTACTTTAATTAGCAGGATCTGTATTTTTGTCAAGTTCTTAATTATCTGTATAAGATAAATGATCCTATCTAATAAAGAAGTAATATACAAATTGACCATCACTCCAACACACAAGATGGCTGCCCCCATGTGGTCAAAGATGGCCACTCCATGTGGACACAAGATGGCCACCAGAAGATGGCCAGCAGGGGAGGGCAGTTGGGGGGACAATGCCTGCAGGGGAGGGCAGTTAGGGGTAACCGGGCTGGCAGGGGAGGGCAGTTAGGGGTGACCAGGCCAGCAGGGGAGGGCAGCTAGGGGCAATTGGGCTGGCAGGGGAGCAGTTAGGTGTCAATCAGGCTGGCAGTGGAGTGGTAAGGGGGTGATCAGGCTGGCAGGTATAAGCAGTTAGGGGCAATCAGGCAGGCAGGCAGGCCAGCAAGCGGTTGGGAGCCAGCAGTCCTGGATTGTGAAGGGGATGTCTGACTGCCCATTTAGGCCCAATCCCGGCATAAATGGGCAGTCAGACATCCCTCGAGGGGTCCCAGATTGGAGAGGGTGCAGGCTGGGCTGAGGGATACACACCTGCACGCCCCTCTCCCCTCCTCCCCCCGCCCCCCCCGTGCATGAATTTCATGCACTGGGCCTCTAGTATGTAATAATAAAACAGCCTGGTCAGTGTGGCTCAGTGGTTGAGCATCACCCAATGAACCAAGTGATCACTAGTTCAATTCCCTGTCAGGGCACATGCCCATGTTGTGGGCTCAATCCCCAGTATGGGGCATACAGGAGGCACACTATTGATGTTTCTTTCTCATCAATGTTTCTGTTTCTCTGTCCCTTCCCCTTCCTCTCTTTCTAAAATCAATAAAAATATTTTTAAAAAAATAAGACATTTTATAGTATAGAAATTTAATTTTAAATTTAACCTTAAGTATTGGCAAACCAACATATGATGAAAAATTTAATCAGGCTAATAATAAAAACTATTCAAAATTTATATTCTCTCTAGGGTAGCTAAATTTGTATAAATATTGTATTGTATGTGCTTAACAAAACTTTTAAAGAACACAATACAAAACTTCACATTAAAATTTACAGCTTCATGTATTATCACAAGTTAAACCAATAAATAATAGACAACCAATACCTTAGAATAGTTCCAGCATTCATAAAGCCCCTCTCATACCCTAAAGCAAGAATTTTCAACCTTTATCATCTCATGTCACACAAACTAATTAACAAAGTTCTGTGGCACATCCAAAAAATATTTTTTTTCTGATCTGACAAAAATATGGTATAATTTTGATTCATTCACACCAGATGGCTATTGTTGTGTTTGCTATTGTCAATGTCTTTTGTTTTGTTTTTTTGACAATCTAAGGGAAAAGAGGTCAGTGCCCCTGACTAAATAGGTATTGCATGTTTTAAACACTCTTGCAACACACCAGTTGAAAATCACTGCTCTAAAGAAATCACTACTTTTCTCCCTTTTCAAAATTACTGTCTTGTTTTTTTAAAGTTTGATATTAATATTTATATAAACACAATCATATAGGTTATATTATTTTCTGCCTAGCTTCTTTAATTTAGAAAAATGTGTTGGTACTGCATATTCTTAAATGTAGCTATTTATTCATTTTAATTGCTGTGTATAATTCCAAATTCATTATTTATCTATTTAACAATGATGGACATTTGCATTGTGCTCATTGTGGGGTTATTACAAACAACATAGCTATGAACATTCTGATACATGTTTTTACTGCATATGTGCATGCATTTCTCTATATCTAGGTCTGAGTGTGCTGGTCAAAAATAAGCGTATATTCCACTGGAACAGTTAGTTCCAAAGCAGTGACTGAATCGATATAATGTGAGCTATGCGATTAGGCTTAGTTTTACTTCTCTGCATGAAAATACAAATTACCCAGCAATATTTATTGAAAGGCTGTTTCAAAATCCAGTGTCCATATGTGTGTGGGCCTGCTTCTGCATTCTATTTTGTCCCATTTTTTTATTTTTTAATAATGTTGCATTGAAAAAAAATAGATTTTCGTGAATTTAGAATAATTAATAGAATCACATTTGTATATTTAAAAAAATATTTAGCAACAAAATCAAGCAAAAATCATCCTGCATAGAAAGACCAGCACAGAGTTCCAGGAGGTCCCCAAGAAACCGTATGTCATTAACTGACATACATTGTCATGTTGTAATGCATCAGAATCTAATGTTCTTGGAATATAAACTATCAGTTATGACTTTTGACCAAAAATTCTGCAAGAAAGATTACTGAATCAATAAAAGTTCTGGATATAAAAGATGTATGAAAACAGGAGTATTTGGGTGCAATCTGTTGAAACCAAGATTAATAGTTCTCTGTATCTCTGGCAAAACAGAGTTGTCCATTTTTAATGAGGTCATCATCTTCAGCAACTATAAACTCAGCCCCATGTGTGCATGTAAGCATTAGCAGACGTGTCTATCTCTGTGGTGAGAATATCTGTTAGATTGGAGTTATAAAGCCATTGGTAATATATAATGCATCTGTCACTAATGCATTTCATTATGAAATGTATCAGTTTATGATTTGACATGTAACGTATTTGAGGAGAGCATTATCAAGAATCACAACAGTTATGAGATAATTTTTGTCTATCAGATTTAAAGCAGCCACTGCAAAAACTGACAATTGCGAGACAAGTTTAAACATTCCTAAATAGTCAGCTGTTTCACCATTGTTGATTTTGATGACCCAGGGTAGATGTGGAATAAATAGCTCACATATGCTTCAAGTATTTTCATTTCAGGACTCAATATTAAATTAATTTTTTGAATTCACTTTTGTATCGAATACAGAAATGTGTTAAAATTAATTTAACTCAGTGAGGGATTGTTTTAACATCATCCTGGTTCTAAATTTTTTTTTTAACTTTCTAATTTCAATGTATTTTAGCAATGACCACTGTCCAGCTTTCAGTAACTCAGTTTATTTGCAAATGTGCTTTTCTCCATAAGTTGATCTTGATACAGTAATTCTGAAAGTGTACAAAAATGCCAAATTTGAAGCAATGTGTAGATGAATAATCTAATTACATATAATATCCCCAAAATAAACCAATTAAACAATATATTATTTCTGATTTATTTGAAATGAAAATTTCCCATGACTCTCATTGTCATTAGTCAATTTTAAAAACTAAGTTATGTTAGGGGCCCAATGGAAGTTTCATTGAACTTTCAAAAACCAAAAATGGAACAAGATTAATTCCTGACTGTGAAATTAATTATATTGTCTCTTTACATATGTATTGTAACCAATCTATTTGCCAGCTAGCAGTAAAATATGCCTTAAAAGCATATACAAATTAACTATATTTGAACCCTCCTACATTTCATTTTGCTATTTAAACATATTTTAAATGTTCTAAAATTCTGTGCTCAAATGTTCTGAGGAAATTGATATCATCTTAGTGTAAGTAATTTAAATAATATTCTGGAAACATTTATTAAGTTTTATATAAAGAGACTTTTGAAACCCCTGACATTGAGCATCAGAAACATTTAGTCCTTAGGAAACATTCATATACATGGGCATAAATAAAATATTAATGAATCAAGTGCATTTTAATTTTTAATAGATAGCTCACTTCAAAGGAGCCCTATAGGAAATTAATTTATCACAATAAAACCATTTACTTAAGCCAGTCTTTGTAGTACTACTTTTTAAATCAAATCAGTTTTTGCATAATTCAATTTTACATCTGTTTTGTGGCTTGAATTGTGTCTCCCCCCTCATAAATATATTCTAATACTAATACAGCACTTGTGATAGTGACCCAACTTAAAAATCAGGTCTTTGCAGATACAATCAAGTTAAGATGGGGACATTTGTGATTAGAGTGGCCACTAAACTAATGCCTAACATCCTTATAATGAGAACGCTCTGGACACAGAGAAACGCAGAAGTGTGAAGACTCTGAGGTAAGAAGGCTATATAATGACAGAGGCAGAAATTGGAGTGATGTGGCTGTAAGCTTAAGCACACTACGGGTGGCTGAGAATCTTCAGAAGCTAGAAATACACAAAAGAATGGATCCTGGCCCTGCTCACCTCTTGATGTGCGCTTGTAGTTCTCATAACTGTGAGAAAACTTCTATTGTTATAAGAAGTTTGCTGATAATTTGTTATGGCAGCCCTAGGAAACCAACACAACCTGCTAGGCACTTGTTCATGTATCTGCATATTTAAGGAGTACTGTGTTAAGTGACTTTTCATTGAAATCTTTTATAGGTTGGCTATAAATAATACAATGAGGAGAACACTAATATGCTCAATTTGTAGATTAAAAAAAAATCACAGAGAACTCACATGCTGAACATGATGTTCAATGCAGATCTATATAGCTCCAAAATCTGCCTCTGTGAGGTACCGGCAATACATAGAGGAACCCAAGTCTGTGTGTTTTTTCTTAATTTCTTATGTACAGGGTGTCCCCAAAAATGTATACACACTTTAACAGCTGATAGCTCAAGTGTGAAAATGAAATGTATTTTAATAAACACTGCCTTTATAATTATTCAAAGTATGTATACACTTTTTTGGAATACCTTATATTTCATCATCAGTTGTGAAGAGTAGTGATGTATCTTTTGTTGCATATATTAATATTTTACTATGTGAATTCCCAGAATACACAGTGATTTTATAGTATGTAGTTGTCTTTCTCCCAGGTATACAAATTATTATTGTATGTGACTTTTTAGTACTTATCTCTTCTAGGATTCTGTATCAGTGTTTTTAACAGCTTTCTTGATATGTAACTTACATACCATAAAATCAATTCAGTTGTAGGGCACAGTGATTTTTTTTAGTAGATTTAGAGTTGGGCATTCATTGAATTTTCTCCTGTGGCCATTTGCAGTCAATGTCTTTTCCCACTCACCGCCCAGGAAATGCTAAACTAGTTTCTGTTTCAATAGATGTGCCTTTTCTGGACATGGCATGTAATTTAAATCATGCAATATGTGCTTTTGCATCTGACTCCTTATACTTAACAATGTTTTTGAGCTTTTTCCATTCCCCATGTCGTATCCCACATTATATGTATCCATTCTCCATTTGATGGCTATGTAGATTACTTTGACATTTTTTATTTTAGGACTAGGCTGGTATGAGCATTACATAAGTACCTATGCAATTATGTATGTGGACATGTTTTCATTTTTCTGGGTAGATAATTAAGAGTGGAGTCACAGAGTAAATGAATGTTTAACATTTTTAGAAATTGTCATGCTGTGTTCCAAAGTAGCTGAACCATTTTACATTCCAATAATCAATGCGTGAATATTTGTTTCTCTCCATTCTTGCCAATACTTTATTACTTGCACTTTTTCTTATATTCATTAAAATAAGTGTAAAGTGCTATCTCAGTATGGTTTGAAATGCATTTCCCCAATGAAAATTAAGGTCAAGTATCTATTTATGTGCTTATTGGCCATTCCCGTACCTTCTTTGGTAAATTTTAAAATTTTAATCTAGTTCAATATCTCAAAAACAGAACTGGTTTTTACCTCATTTTGTACATTTTAAGCGCCTGAAAAGTTTAATGAAGAAAAAAATCATGTTTGGCCCATTTTATTTTATCAATGAAATCAGTTACTCTGCAGTGCTGCCAGTTTGAGCATCAGTACTCTAGAGGGAAAAACTGCTGCTTGTGGAGTCTGGTCCAGGCTTCTCTTCCTTAGCACAAAGTTAAGATCAGATCATCCTCCCATCAAATGCAGTGAGGTTAGTGACAAATCTGCACATTGCAAAGAACTGCTCCAGGATCCGGTCAGTGTAGAAAACAGAGCTGTCCTCAAGGGTGTGTTGTGGATTAGGATTTTTATGTTCATGTAATAATATCAAATAAAGAAAATGTTAGAATGTTTATATATGTTAACCAATAAAGTGGAAGTGTGAGAACTTTCTGGTAGAATTTAGAAAAAGGGTTTTACATGCTTATATGCATGGTTGGAGGCTAAGTGAGGAGCAGTGTAAGAATGAGCAATGTATGGGACTACAGTCTTAAGGAGGCCTGAGCTATAGTGGGCTTTCTTCTAGTAACCCCACAAATTCTGAGTTCTTACTGCGAGGATTCAAGTAACATTCTCTCTTAGCTTTGGCAAGTGGAGAGAGAGTATAACTATTTGAAACACAGCCAGAGTCCGCTCCATAACAAAGAGCTACTCTCAGGGTAAAGTACTTTGACAGAATACAATTAGGAAATATTATTCCAGCCTGGAAAAAGAATGGATCCCCAGCCCTGCTCCCTCCAGCAGGGGTCAAAAAAACAACAGTCAACAGGGGACAAGTCTTCAAAAAATAGATTGGGAGCTTTTTAGCCAGGGAAAAATGAAGGGGGCAGGGAAAAAAAACAACTATGCTATTAAATGCTTATGGAAGTCACAGCATTGAAACAATCCTACTAAAACATTAAATTTTAAACAGTAAAATATAAAACACTATTCTACCTGCCCCTTTATCATCATGCAAATTTATTACAATATAATCATGTTGTGTTTAGATGAAAAGCATATACAATACAAAAGCTCTATGAGATAGATATATATATATATATATATATATATATATATATATATACACACACACACACACACACACACACACACACATACACATTTTGTTTTTTTGTTTTTTTCCCAAAAGACAAGATAGGGCATAAAAAATGCCAAATGTATTTGAAACCTCTAATATATAAAACATTAAACATAGCTCAATTTCTAGCCAGATTAACTTCAATTCTTACACTAAAGGCATATTTGCCTAATTTCCTATTCCCCAGTTTCCTGGACAATCTGTCTGGCTTTCAACAAAACATGATAAAAAGCAAGAAAAAATACAATCTGAGGAAACAAAGCAATTGTCAGAACCAGCTTAATGTATGACACAGATATGAAAATTATCAAACAAGAATTTTAAAATAACTATGATTAATATCTTAAAGAATCCAATTGTCAAATGAAATGTAGTCAATATCATAATGACTTTGTACAGTGTCAGATGTTTTCTAGATTTATTGTAGTGGTCACATTATAAGGTACAGAAATGTAGAATCGCTATGTTAAACAGCTGAAACTAATATAATATTGTATGTCAACAATAAGTTAAAAAGAATCCAATGGGAAAAGTTTAGAACATGAAAGAACATATAGATAATATAAAAAGAGAGATGAAAACTAAGAAATACTCAAATGTTAGAAATAAAAACACAGTAATATAAATGAAGAATGCCCTTCTTGGCTTCATCAGTAGATTCAACATAGCTAAGGAGACTGAGTCAATTTGAAGATAGGACAATAGAAATTTCTCACATTGGCATATCAAGAGAAAAAAAATAAAGGAAAACAGAATAAAGCATTGAAGAAATATGGGACAATATCAAAAGATTTAATACCAAAATAAAATAGATTAAATAGAATAGATTAAAAAGTACTTGAATCAATAATGATTGATAACTTAGCAATATTAATGATACAAATGCAGGAAACTTAAATAATACCAATTAAGATAAATATGTGTACACACACACACACACCCCTAAGGCATAGCACAATTAAGCTGAAGAAAATCAAAGACAAAGAGAAAAATCTTAAAAGAAGCTAAAAGAAAAAAAACACCCTAATTATAGAGGAATAATCCTTAAAAAATTATGGTGGACTTATCATCATAGTGAAAGTAATGAGCAGGTAGAATAAAATATTTAACGTGTTAAAAAAAAACAAAAAACAAAAGGATAGAAGTCTACAATCCTTGAGATTATCTTGCAAAAGTGAAAGAGAAGTAAAGACATTTTTGGAAAAAATAACTAGGACATTTTATTGCAAACAGAGCTGCCCTGCAATAAATGTTAAAAGAAGTTATTCAGTCAGGTGGAAAATGACATAAGTTAGGAACATGGACTTACAGGAAGATATGAAAAGCACCAAAGAACAAATAAATGAAGGTAAAACAGATATTTTAGTCTTAATTTATCTAACAGATAACTATTTAATTCAATAACAGTGACAATGCATTAAGTGCTTACAGCATATAGCACCTAATGAATTGAGTGACAACTATGTTTATAAGGGGCAATCAGAAGGAGTTGGGACTACTATGCCATGTAAAGTGATACAGTGTTATGTGAAAGTGGACTTAGATTAGTTGAAAATATATATTATAAACTCCAAAGTAGCTAAACATTTTTAAAAGATATGTAATTGATACGTTAAGAGTGAAATAAAAAGACATAATATAAAATGCTTAATTAAAACCAGACAGGAGAATAAGAAGAGAAAACAAGAGCAACGAATAGAAAACTGTTACAAACATGGTCAATATTACCCAACAATCCTACCTAATAAAATAGTAATATGCAAATTGAGCGCACCTTCGCTACGCCCAAGCCACGCCCACCAGCCAAAGCCACCCCCACCAGCCAATCAGGGCGAGTATGCAAATTACCCAACAAAGATGTTGGTTACTTTGCATACGCTGAGGGAGGGAGGAGTGAAGACTGAAGACAACTTAGAAGGAAGAGGGAGGAAAAGTGGAAAGCAAGGTGGCTGCCAGAGGGAAAGCCCGGGCGGGCGGAGCGGCACAGAGCAGGACGGAGTGGGGCGGGCGGCTGCAACAGCTGCGGCAGCGGCAGCGCACGCAGCCGCAGGGGCTGCTTGCAGGATTCTTCCTGCAAATGGGCTACTAGTATCAATAATAAAACTTTAATGATGAATGTCTAACAACACTAATGTAAAGGCAAAAATTGTCAGAGTGGATTACAAAACAAAGTAAAACAAGAATCAACTATATGTTGTACACCAGAAACCCACTTTAAATATAAAAACACAAGTAGGGTGAATGTAAAGAGATGAATAAATATACACAATGATAATACTACTAAAAAGAAAGCTGAAGTAGCTATATTAATTAAATCAGACATAAAAACAAGAAAGATTATATAAAGTGGGACTATTATGTAATGCAAAAGGCATCAATTCTCCAAGAACACAAAACAGTCCTATATATCTGTGCATTTAACAACAGAGATGGAAATATATGAGACAAAGCTAACAGAACTGCAAGTAGAAATAAATAAATCCAATATATTAATTGGAGACTAAAAACACCTCTATGAATAATTAAAGAATAAACAGGCAGAAAATTAGTAAGGATATAGATCACCTTAACTAAAACAACACTCAACTTGACCTAATTTACATATATAGGAAACTCCAACAAAGATAATTAAGCCTATGAAAACTGACCATCAATTGATATTAAATTTAAAAGTGGTTCATTGCCTTGGTGTATTTTTATTTTTCATGCTGAAGTTTGTAGAGATGAGATCCAATATGGAGAGGTATTCCTGCAAACTAATATATAACATAATTCTGAAGACTTTGTACATTTTGTATTTTGTATGATTCTGAAGACTAGAGTGACTTACTCTATATCTCTTCTCCCAATACCCAAGGAGTTAGATGACATCTGTAACTACGAACCTATAAATCTTCAGTGAATTTAGCCGCTGGCTTTTTAAAGGAAAAAGGTGCTGATAAAGATGTTTATTTGCTCAAAATTTACAGGTAAAGAAATGAAACATTTCAATGCTTTAACTTTGCAACCTTAGAGAAGGAGTTTTGCTGATAAAAGGCTCTTTTTCTAAATTTATAATGTATCTTAATCAGGTTTTCAATTGTTTCTCAAAAAAAAAAAATACATAAGGCACATTCAAAGAAAGAAAAAGTTTAACCATGGTTTCCTGAAAATGTTTCTCTACAAATGGATGCAATTATGCATTTTGTTGTTGTTGTTAATTCTCATTGGAGGGTATTTTTCCATTGATTTTTAGAGAGAATGGAAGGAAGGAGGAGAGACAGAGAGATAAAAACATCAATGTGAGAGAGACATATTGATTGGTTGCCTCCTGCATGTGCCCTGACCAGGA
The DNA here is from genome assembly GCF_951640355.1 of Cnephaeus nilssonii. Lineage (NCBI taxonomy): Eukaryota > Metazoa > Chordata > Mammalia > Chiroptera > Vespertilionidae > Cnephaeus > Cnephaeus nilssonii. Next base: position 25,571,111 of record NC_137074.1, on the reverse strand, counting down.
TTAACATCTAGCCTGCAACTGTGGCATATGCCCTAGACCAGAATCGAACCCAGGATCCTTCAGTCCACGGGCCGACACTCTATCCACTGAGCCAAACCGGCTATGGCCTATTATGCATATTTTAAGTGAAAATTACCTACGCTTTCAGTAAAAACTCTTTTTACATTTGAAAAAAATCAATAGTGCATGGTGTGCTAATTTTTATCATTAATGAGAGGAGTATTATCTCTAATTAATTTTATAATTTAAAGAATGGTATTTAAAATATCAAATAATCTAAAAACAGGCCCTGACTGGGACTAGGTGAGATGGCCCCGATAGGCCCTGACTCTGGCCAGGCCTAGGGACCCCACCCATGCACAAAATTTGTGCACCGGGCCACTAGTATTATTAATATATATATATATATGATTCAGCCATGAGAAAGAAGGAAACACTGCCATTTGCAACAACATGGATGGAAGTTGAAGATACTATGGTAAATGAGATAAGTCAGACACAGAAGACAAATACTATAAGATTTTTTTTAATGAGTTAACCCCCCAAAAATAAGCCAATTATTATGACTATATTTATACCAAAGCAATGAGGACCTATTTTCAAATAATCATAGATTACTAATGTTTTTAATAAGTAAAATTTTATTGATTTTTGAATTCTCTAGATCCTGACAAATTGATATCAAATATATGTTATAGCCTACAACACACTGTTATCTCACTCCATCTTCCATTACTTAGATAATTCTAATGACTACTGATATAACCCACCCCAATGATGGTACAATTAAAACTTTTTATTGCTAATATTTTGTACACAGAAATCAGATAGAGAATTAGGTGATCATGGGGAATTATCCCAAATTAGTCTTCTAATACCCAGAATGACTTGGATTAAATAAAATGTGGCTTTGTTTTAAAGACGGTATATAATGAAATTAGCAATAATTTCAGAGAGACAAACAGTGTGGAGGTTACCCATACAAATTATAATTGTAAATCTAAGGGACCTGCAATCTTTAAAAATCTTATATATAAAGAGGTAATATGAAAATTGACCATCACTCCAACACACAAGATGGCCACCCCCATGTGGACACAAGATGGCTGCCACAAGATGGCCAGCAGGGGAGAGCAGTTGTGGGCGATCAGGCCAGCAGGGGAGGGCAGTTGGGAGGGACCAGGCCTGCAGGGGAGGGCAGTTGGGGGCGACCAGGCCAGCAGGGGAGGGCAGTTAGGGGTGACCAGGCCTGCAGGGGAGGGCAGTTGGGAGGGACCAGGCCTGCAGGGGAGGGCAGTTGGGGGTGACCACTCCTGCAGGGGAGGGCAGTTGGGGGCAATCAGGCAGGCAGGCAGGCAAGCGGTTGGGAGCCAGCAGTCCTGGATTGTGAGAGGGGTCCCAGATTGGAGAGGGTGAAGGCTGGGCTGAGGGACATCCCCCCGCCACTGTGCACGAATTTCATGCACTGGGCCTCTAGTAAATAATATAATGAAAATAATACATATGTTAATTTAATGAGCCTAATTAATGTTCCTCTTGAATGTATATATGTGAAAAATGCAAAATTTATACTAAAAGTTACCTATTATCATTTGATAGAACTTATGGATATAAAATAAATGGTAGGACCATATGTAAGTTTGAGCAAAAAATAAAAACTAGATGTAAGGCAATTTAAAACACAAAATATAGTGCATTGGCTGATGTTTCCCAATGTATAATTCTGTGTTTCTCTGTGTATCTCTGCCTTTTTGTCCCCCCGACCCTATAGTGGGTAAGAGCATCTTTGAGACAGTGATTTTATTCATTCCCACAGAAGTGATAAACCCCTGCTTGATCTTCAATTGTTGTCTCTAGTAAGAGACAAGATAGATAAGACAAACTACTAGTTACTATTCATTAAAAGTCATTTCCAGAGGAAGCACTCTCTGTTTTTCTTGCTAAAACAAAACTAATCAAATTTGCAAACCTTAATTTATGCACTCAAAATTGAATGCCTTTATTCTGGCCTATTACAGAAAGAACCACTGGTATGGAATCCTTGATTTTCTTAGAACATTTAGAGTGAAACTACCCAAAATACCTTCAACTGCTTTTCTCTCTTTGGAATGCAAAATGCAGGTAGGCTAGTAATTATGGTTACAATAGCAAATGAAAGTATGTTACTCAACCTCCTGCTGTTCATGAAAGGATCATCACTCAAAACTCCTGGATGATTTCTCCTGGGTACCTTTAAAGGGTATCCTTCCCACCAACCTTTTATTTCTATTTTATTGCTCTCTTCTTGGAAATGCTAGCTTCTTAGATTTGCAGACTTCCTCATTTCCATCCCGTTTTATACCTGATCACAGAGTCTAAAGGGACTCTCTTTGCTATCTACTTTTCTTTTCCAACTGAAATAGAACATTCTGAATTACTGACCTCTTCACTCCCAAATGAAGTTCACTCATTTGAAATGCTGGCAGTGAAAAACTCCAACGTATTCCACAAACTGATAAACCTAAATAATCACTAGAATTG